>NC_067476.1:73138073-73757656 GCF_947179515.1 Apodemus sylvaticus
GCTCTCCACAAGCAGAGATGCAAGGAAAGTTCAAGGCCAGTTCGTCCTCACTTAGACCCTATCCACAGAAAGAAATCCCCAGCACCCAACACCAGCACAGTGCCTGGCACACACAGAAGGCTTAGTATAATATCTTTTGAGTAAGTAAAGTAAAGTACCAGAGAGATGGCTCAGCAGTTAAGAGCACTGGCTGCTTTTCTAGAGGACCAGAGTTTGATTCCCAGCACCGACATGGGCAGCTCACAAGGTCTCTAACTTCAGTTCCATGGGATCTAATGCCCTTTTCTGGCCTCTATAGTTCTAGACTGGGAAGTGGTTTACATATGTATATGCAGGCAAACACTCACTCATATTACAATAAAAAGACAAGTGTAGGCGTGGTGGTACACACCTTTAGTCCCAGCATTCAGGAGACAGAGGCAGGTAGAGCTCTGTGAGTTCTAGGCCAGCCCGGTCTACACAGCAAGTTACAAGACATCCAAGGCTGAATAGAAAAACCCAGTCTTAAAAAAAAAAGTCACCATCTAAAAAAAAATAAACAAATATTGAAAGAAGTGGAGCTGTGTGCTGAGCACAGTGTGCAGGTGTGTAGGCCCAACACTCAATTGCTGGTGGAGGGTGGGGAGTCAGGAGTTCAAAGCCAGCCTAAGCTACAAGAGACCCTGACTCAAGGAAGGAAGGAAGGGAGGGAGGAAGGAAGGAAACTACAGTCCTTAAGGAGTTCCCTGTCCACAGTGGAGCCTGTCACTAGAATAAAGATATATTCAGAATGCTGTGGAGGGTGACTGGTCCCTGAAAACTCAGCCAAGTCCCTGTGGGGGAGAGTTTTCCGTGGACACTGTTGACTACTCCTGAGAAAGTAACAAAGTAGGCAAGGACTGAGACATCTTAACATGTTTACTGGTCCTGACCCACTTCTTGGGGGGTCTAGAAGAAGAAACCAAAGCCCAACAGGAATGCTGGGCAGTGGTGGCGCATGCCTTTAATCCCAGCACTTGGGAGGTAGAGGTGGACAGATTTCTGATTTCGAGGCCAGCCTAGTCTACAGAGTGAGTTCTGGGACAGCCAGGGCTATACAAAAAGAAAGAAAGAATGAAAAAAAGAAAGGAAGAAAGAAAGCAAAGAAAAAGCCGGACAGGCAACAAAGAGTTCAGGGCCATCCTCAGCACCTAGCAAGTTCAAGGCCACCCTGGGCTGTAGGAGTCCCGGTCTCAAAAACAAAACAAAAACATTTTGGAGAATGAATTAATACGACAGAGCTCTGAACAGAAGTGCAGTCAAGCCCTGAGAGCCTGGCCCTGAGATTAATTATCCATTCATTCCTCAGTTCCTCCAACAGTCCGGTTAAGTGCCAGACACAAGGCCACATGCAAAGACAGCCTTGGCCAAGATCAAAGAGGAAATGTCAGGCCCTGGAGATGCCCCTTGAGCCATGGCTCCTGACCAGTCAGCAATTCTTTTCTCCCGGCGTCCCCACCACCCACACAGAGTCTGCTCCCTACCTTCCAGACAGTCCATGAAAGTCTCCCGAGGTTTCCTCACTGAATCACACACTGACAACAAAAAGCAGAAATACTGTTTGGTATCGCTGTGGGGACAGGATGGGAACAGGTGATGGGATGATGAAGATGGGACGGGGGAGGGCGGAGTGGGTGCGGGGCATGTTCTGAAGGAGAGGACATTCTCCAGCTGGACCCCTCCCTACCCACAGCCACCCTTCCTTGGGCAAACCTTATCGGCCACTCACCTGTGTACTTGGCCCAGAACACATCCTGCAAAGCAAGGGCTGGGGGTGAGACTCAGGCAGGATGGAGTTCTACTCGTTAGAAGGCACTATGTCCTTCCCTTACCTCCTGAGCCTGGCTTTAGTCTCCTACTTTGGCTTCTAAACGGAGAAAATATATGAAGGGAGAGAGCCCCTGGCACCCTTGACTGAACGGGATCTCCTCTGTGCTGGATTCAACAAAAGTGCGTCCTCCCCTCCCCTGCCCCTGCCCCCAGAAGGGAATGGGGTGCAACAGAGCCCCAGGACCAGTGGGTTCACAACAAGGGAACACAAAAATGGTGGAAAGGCTTAAGCAGAACACCAGACAAACCCCAGAGCCGCAGTATGCGGCTCCCCTCATGTCGTGAGCCTCACTGTGACAGCCCGGGCCCACGGTCCCCAAGACAGATTTTGGGTTGGGTGCCCATCCTGCAGCCCAAGGAGACAAGAGTCCGAACAGAAGTAAAGTCTAAAAAACGGAAAGAGCCAGGGTGCTTCCCGCTCCTGTCACCTGAGGTCCAGCACTCTCCGGCGGAGGGAGCCCAGGCCTACTCCTAGCCTACCTGCCCTGCCTCCCAGCAGGCAGTGTTACAGGGCTCACCGTGTCTTGGGGAGACTCCAGGGCCTCAAAGGCCTCCTCATAACTGCACTGCTCTTCCACGCACTCACGCTCCAGGTTGCCCTTTCGGAGCTCCTCCAGGAAGCCGCTGTTGGCTCTGCGGACCCGCTGGAGCAGCGACTTTGCTTGCTGAGGGGCCAGGAACACTGCAGCAGGGGGCATGGACATGGGAAATCACCTCTAGAAGCCTGGCTATCCTAGCCATTAGGAGTAGGAAGCTGGCTTCCCTGCCGGCTTCCAAAAAGGAGCATAGGGGATGAGGAAAGTACCCAGAAGGCCCCTGGACATAGTCTGTGAGTCATCTGCCTTTCATTGGTTGCCCTAGCCCACTACCCATTCTGGAAGACAGAAGCCATGCCCTCCTCCCTGCACCACACACATGACTCCTTCCTGGGGACTGTCCCTGTGTTCTCTGTCCTTAGGCAGGAAACCCCATCCCTCAGGCCTTTTGCACATTCTCTGTCCTGCCCGAGGCCTCCAAGTGCCCCTTACCATGCTGGCTGTGTACCAGGCTAACCAGGGCAGCCAGAGCCAGGCAGCCAGGTAGGCCCAGGCCGCGGACGTGCGACATAGTGTGTCAGCTCCTGGGATCTGAGGGATTGTCCTGACTCTCTCTGGGTTAATATTGAACCAATGTGAAGAAATCAGTGGCAAGGGAGAGGTCAGCAGATCAGGGCCTTGGGGACAAATGTCCACCCCCGAAAATTCAAGAGGACAGGTTCTCCTGGAACCAGGGGTGGATGATATTCTTGGGGAGAAAAATCCTGTAGAGAAGACCATCATCCAACCCCTTCCATTTATTATGTGGGTAAACGTGAATCAATCAGGCCTTCCGGAGGCCACGGGACAGAGATGGTGCAAACCTCTCCGCATCCCCACACGGTAGTTTTCTCATTGTGCCGTGGGCGTAACATTTTGTGTTGAGGGGCGTAATATTTTGTGTTGAGAACTAAGAGTTTACCAATGTAGAAGACACAAAACACAGTGCCTATTGAATACCAGACGTGCGTACAGAGGAATAGAGATGGGTGTGGCCAGGCAAAAGCTCTCCCACTGTTCTATGAGACACTCAGCCAGGAGGTGGCTCCTCTTTCTTCTCCTCTCCCGGTGCTCTGAATAGAGGCTGTGTGGGAGGGGCCAAGCCCAGGGCCTGTGGTCTTCTTCAGTCTCCTGCCCCAGCAGGGCTCTGTCTAAAGTCTCCTGTCTCCCTGACACAGCTCCTTCCCTCCCAACCCGTCCGCACTGTACCAGCCTCTGAAGGCTCCTAGTTGTACACGACAGACAGCCCTAGCCTTGCTTCTCACCCTCCCCCATTTCCTGTTTACAAGGTAAATATTAGTCCTGGGTCTAAACAGAACAGAGGGACAAAGAGCAGGTACGCCCACACCCGGGAAGCAGGGACTCATGCTCTGCCTTACCAGGGCTGTCTGTTTGGGGTTATGTATAGTCTAGGGAGAGGGTGGACAGAGGGCAGGGGACTGGGGCTCCCACAGTCAGCAATTCCTGAGTGTCCCACTTCCTATGTGTTTTTCATAGTATACATATAAAACATATCACGGATAGTTTTTTTATTTTTTTAATTATGTGTATATGTCTGTGGATGGTTAATATATGTGAGTGCTGGCGCCGGAGACAGCCAGAGGCCAGATCCCGTGGAGTTGGAGCTCAGGCGGTTATGAGCCACCCAGTGTGGGTGCTAGAAGTCAAATCTGGATCCTCTGCGAGAGCGGGAAGTGCTCCTAACCACTGAGCCATCTCAATTTTTTTAAAACAATTTTTTATAAAAGATTTATTTATTTATTCTATGTAACTGTCATCAGACACACCAGAAGAGGGCATCAGATCTCATTACAGATGGTTGTGAGCCATCAAGTGGTTGCTGGGAATTGAACTCAGGACCTCTGGAAGAGCAGTCAATGCTCTTAACTGCTGAGCCATCTCTCTAGCCCCCCCCCCATTATAAAAAACAAAACAAAGCAAAACAAAACAAAAAAAAACAGGGTTGCTCTGTGTAGTCCTGGTTGTCTTGGAACTAACTCTGTAGATCAGGTTGGCCAAAAACTCAAGAGATCCACCTGTTCATGCCTCTTGAGTACTGGGATTAAAGGCATGCGCCATCACTGCTTGGCTAAAAAAATACCTTTCAAAAAAAAAAACCACGTGCAGCTGGGTGTAGTCAGGACTACACAGAGAGACCCTGTCAAACAAACAAAACAATCACGCACCTCTTTTCAGGAAAGCCAGTTGTATGTATTGATTTGTGAACGTGCACATCTGCCGCTGTGCACGTGTGGTGCTCAGGTCTCTCCATGAGTCTCAGGAACTGAACGTGGGAGGTCAGGGTAAACAACAGGTGCCTGTACATGCTGATGGCCTTTCTCATCAACAGATAATGTATATAATAGTTTCATATGACATAGGCTTCTTAAAATAAGGCTTAACTTGGAGGCTGGAGAAATGGCTCAGCAGGTAAGAGCACTGACTGCTCTTCCGAAGGTCATGAGTTCAAATCCCAGCACCCATATGGTGGCTCACAACCATCCGTAAAGAGATCTGACTCCTTCTTCTGGTGTCGGAAGACAGCTACAGTGTACTTACTTACATATAATATGATAAATATTTTTAAAAAATAAGGCTTAACTTGCATATATTTGTTAGGCTGGAACCTTTCTTAACTGACCCTGTACAGCTGGAAAACGCCATCTGTCTGTCCTCCTTTCCCAACCTGGCTGGCACAGAGACAACTCCAGATCAGCTGCCCATGGACTCTGGTTTTGACCATTTGTGGACACCATCCAGCTCCTAGTTAGCACATCATCATTCCTCGATTAAACTCTATAAAACCCCCTTGCTTTGGCCCAGATGTGACTTCACCGACCTCCACCTGTGAGATCGGGGACCCCACCTGAGAGCTGCCTCCTAACAAACCTGCCTTCACCTATTCTGAATCTGGTCTAACCTGCCCTAAATGTGTGTCACCACGGGAGCCAAGCTTGTGTTTGCAAATCATAGTCATTTAACTCCACGTTTCACAAACACCCCTATCCAAACCAGTCCCCAAAAGCTCCTTCCTGTCAGCTTGCAGCCACGCCCATGACAACCACCACCCTGACACAGAGCAGCTTTGTCTGTCTTTGAACTCCAGAGGCATAACCAACAGCATCTGCTCTGTCTCCTTGGGCTCACATACGGTCTCACGGATCCACCACCCCTGGCGTCTCCCAGAGCTGCTCTGTGCCACGTTCCGCTCTTTGCGTGGATATCACACATTGCTTAACCGTCCTGTCTGAAGACGTCCTGGTGGCTCTAGAGACAGAATCTTGCTGTTGCTGACCTTGAACCCAAGACAGTCATGTGTGCCACCTCACGTAGCTTTATTTTTTTAATTCATCTGTCAATGAGTATTTGAATGAACATAGAGTTTTGGGATGCTATGAAGTTAATTTTTTGTAATTTTATTGATTTATGTATGTGTGTGTATGAAGTATAGAAAAGACAGGGGCATATATCATAGAGTGTTTATGAAGGTCAGAGGATAACTTTGAGACTCAACTCTCTCCTCCCACTGTGGCTTCTGGGGAGCAAACTCACCTCCTGAAGCTTACACGGCAAGCTCTCACCTCTGTGCCCCTCAATGGTCCCCTTGGAATATTCTTGAATACATGTTTTTGCGTAATTCAGCACTTAGTCCCGTTGGGTAAATGCCCAGCGAATGGGACTCTCTGGGCATAAAGCAGACATAGGATTTACCTAGGAACCTACAGGGGATATGTGTTCCAAGTGCTTGTAGTAGTTTGCACTCTAAGCAAGTTTGAGGGTTCCAGCTGTTTATATTCTTACCAGCTTTAGTTTTATAGGAAGCATTTTAATGGATGAGTGTTGATGTCTTAACTTACATTCCCTGCTAACTGATGACACTGTGCCTATCATTTTCCTTTCCCTCTCCAACCCCCCCTTTGGTGGTGCTGGTTAGTGAAGAGGTAAAAAAGCTTCTAAGTTGGGTATGGAGGAATTCCTGTTATTAGGAGGCAGAGGTAGGTGTCTTTCAGCCCTAGTTGCATAGTGAGACCCTGCTGAGAAATGAAATAATAAAGGGTCAGTTAGGAGGCCCAGCAGGCAAAGGCGCTTGCCGCATGCAAGCTCCCTTTCTGTTGCTGCGATAAAGCACCCTGACAAAAGTAATTTCGGAGAGAAAGGGTTTATTTACCTCCTAGTTCCATGTTAGAGTCCAATCCCTGAGGCACCCCTCAGGAGCTTGAGGCCACATGGCATCATCGGGCAACAGCAGCGGGCTAATTCGCACTTGTCTTCAGTTCGCTTTATCTGCTCTGACACAGTTCAGGATCCGATCTAGGCAATCGGGCCACCCACCTTTCAACCTCAACACAGTCGAGATAACCTCTCCTTCAACATGCCCACAAACCAGCCTTCTCTAGACAATCCCCCATTGAGATTCTTTATCAAGGTGACTGTGTCAACCTAACTTTGATCCCCAGACCCACATAAAGGTGTAAAGACAGAACTGATTCCACAAGGTTGTCCACATGTACCCTGGCACACACACGTTGACACACATCATACATATACACAATACTAATTCATTTTAAACTCTTGATTCTCCTGCCTCAGCCTACCAGGTGCTGGGGTTATAGGTGCAAGCCACAATATCTAGCTCCAACCTACACTTTTTAATTTGGAGTTCCATAGCCCTACAGGTATGAAATCTATAAGGTGTCCAGCAATGCTTCCACAGGATTGGTCCTATGGCAAGAACTCCATTTTAGTAGACACCAAATTATTAAGAATCGCTTGGTAGGTGTGTGGCTTATACCTCAACACCTGGTGTGGGGCTAAGGCAAGAGATCCGTATACACTCAAGGCTAGCCTGGACTCGCAGTGAGTTCCAGGCAACAGATACACACTGACACGCTGTCACAAATCAAAACCAAGACCAGCGATCAGTCTTTCCAAGAACGGACATTGGCATTCACGTGAACTGAGAACATGAAGCCAGGTATCAGAAGCCTCTGTTCAGTCCGCACTCTGCTATTGACTGTCCTCGTGACCCTGACCGTTTCTAGGCCTCATCTCCTCCTCTTAGATGACACTCTTTAACTCCGGTCTCTATTCGGCCATAAGTGGCAGAACACGCTCCCAAACCCCAGGCCATCCGAAGTATGTTCTGACCTCACTCAGCCTTATTAAAGGTCTTCTGTGTATGGAAGAAGTAGAAGGGATGTCAGCTTCCATCTGCTAGCCTGGGAATGTCTCAGGCAGGAGAGCCCGTTCTCTGTATAATAGATCCCCAGGACTGAATCTACTAAAAAACAAAAACCAGCATGACGTTGTTAGTTTAACTTAGGAAACCACCATCCAAGAAAGTCCTTTCTTTTACAGGTGGCCATGCTGATTTTTCTTTACTCCGCCCAGCACCTACCTCTCCCTGCCCACTGTTACTCAGTGTGCCCTCCACTCCACTAAGGCGTCTGTCTCCTGCCCACCTCTTTAGAATTACACCTGCATTCCTGCTTCTCACCTCTTGAACATCCATTCACCCACCAAGAACAGGCAAACCAAGATGGGGCAGCGCCAGCGCTGGGGAGCCTCCTTCAGCCTGGGCGGAGCAGGCCGACTTTAAACGCAGCCCCGGGGCAGCCCTAGAGGCCATGGCAGAGGAGTTCAAGTGCTTTACACTGCCTAATCGGTTAAAAAAGCAATAGTACTCCAACACCTGCACGTTCACTCAAAGCCTGGGTCAAAGTATGCTCCTGTTGTCAGCCCTGGGGAGGCCCATGGCAGATCACAGCACACTATCATGTAACAACTTACATGTCCCTCTGTACTCAGAGCCGCTGGTTTTCCTTTTTCCTAAGGGTGGCCAGGCAGGTCAACATGTTTCTAAGGCAGGGATTCCAGTGTGAGCTAACACACCCAGCCTACCCATCCCCACAGCTCAGTGAATCACAAGCTTTGTAAAGGCTGTTACCTCTTCTCCCTCCCTCCCTGAGACAGGTCCCCTTACAGAGTCCATGCTGGCTTAGACTTGAAGCACTCCTTCTGCCTGCTTGAGTGCTGGGACTCCAAGGGTGTGTCACCGTGAGCCTGTGGGTTCATCCCCAACATCTTACATCGTCCAGGCTCACAGAGTGCACATGCAAATTGTGTTAACCCCTCATAGCTTCCCTGTGGCCATGTTTATGGAGCACACAAATCCCACCCCACCCATCTCCCCACACTATCTCCTTTAGTTTTCTTTTTGTGTGTGTGTGGTTTTTGGATTTGGTTTTTTTCGAGACAGGGTTTCTCTGTGTAGCCTTGGCTGTCCTGGAACTCACTCTGTAGACCAGGCTGGCCTTGAATTCAGAAATCTACCGGCCTCTGCCTCCCAGAGTGCTGGGATCACAGGTGTGCGCCACCACCGCCTGGCTTCCTTTAGCTTTCAAGACCTACAGATGTGAAAGCAGCAGCACTTCAGAGGGCGTGTGATGTGTGGATTGACAGCTGAGTCTATCCAACCCTAACAAGCCAGTCAGCTGGGCTCCTACACCTCTCAGAGACCCAAAGGGAATGGGCGACACGTGATCTGCTATTACAGTCTATACAGGGAGCTCTTGGAGGGGTGAAGACGGTGTCAGGTGCCTGTTTCTACCTCTACTACCTGGGCCCAGCCGCTGAAGCCCACGGCCTTGTGGATCAGCACCAGGCTGGGGCTGGGGGCTGGCTGCTCCTGGCTTTCAGAGATGGTGACCTCCACAATCCCTGCACCCAGGGGCACTTCCCGTCGGTTACAAGTGTCCAGCAGTTCTGGCTCTCGCTGTAGGAGCACCACAGTGGGCTCAGAGGCAGCTGGAGGCAGAGAAGGGCTGGATGGACCCCCACGCTGGTGACTGAGCTGGTGTCGCTTAAGACTTTGAGGGAGAGCATAGCCCATGTCACAGATGGGACATCGGTACGGTTTGTCTGTCATGTGGGACTTGAGGTGGCGGCGTAACTTGGTGGCCAGTGTGTAAGCTCGGCCACACTGGGAGCAGCAAAAGGGTCTCTCCCCTGAGTGTAGGCGCTCATGAGCACGGAGCGTATGTGGGTCTCTCAGGGCCTTCCCACACACAGGGCACAGGTAGGCCTCTCCAGTGTGGGAGATGAGATGCCGCCGCAGTTCAGGCAGCTGGGGGAAAGCACTGGCACAGTGTGGGCACTGGTAGGGGCGCTCCCCTGTGTGCAGCCGCAGGTGTCCTTGGAGGTTGCCCCGCTGGCGGAATGCTCGACCACAGTGTGGGCACAGGTAGGGTTTCTCTCCAGTGTGGAGCCTCATATGGTTCCGCAGGGAACCCTGAGTGGCCAGGAGCCGTCCACACACTGGGCATGGGCACGCTGAAGGGGCATCCGAGATCTGGTGGGTCTTTCGGTGTAGCCGCAGGGAAGGTCGGCGGGCAAAGGTTTTGCCACACTGCTCACACACAAAGGGCCGGGCACCTGAATGGACCACCTGATGCTCCCTGAGGTCTCTACGGGTACCGTAAGCCTTGTCACACTGAGAGCAAGGGAAGGGCCGCTCACCACGGTGGGCCAGCATGTGAGCTTTGAAGCTCTCCTCAGAGCTATAGCTTTTGCCGCACTCGGTGCACAGGAAGGGCTTGTGGTCTGTGTGCACAAACGCGTGCTTCTTAAGATGGCAGAGCTGAAGGAACGCCTTGCCACACTCCTCACACCGGTGCCGCCGGCCCTGCTCTGAGGAGCTTCCTGCAGGGTCCAGAGGACTGCAGAGTACAGGCAGGTCAGGGAGCTGGGCTCTGGGCTCCGAGATCTTTGCCGTAGACAGGCATTGACTGCTGGGGACATCTAACTTCTTGGCTGGGCAGGTTTGTACCTGAGCATCCTCGGGAGGGAATACACCGGCTTCACTGCTCTCTGGGCTTTTCTGGGCAGCCGAGCTGCCCTGAGGTTCGGGCGGTGTCTGTGGTAGGCACTGTTTATCTATGATATCCTTGAAAGGTTGCTCTATGCTTTGGGCCACAGATTCAGAGAGTAGCATACTGTCTCCTTGGATACTGTGGGATAACTTGTGACCACGATCTATAAAGAAAGAGATGGGGGACCGGGGTTAGCCAAGCAGATGGTATCACTGGCAAATCACGCTTGCTGTTCTCCAGTAGGAAAACAAACACATGCATCCTTCCCATCCAATGTTAAATACCTCTGGGGAAGCACGTCAGGGTGGTCACCTGGTCAATCCCTAGAGTGAGGCCACTCCAGAGAATGGCATTCTTGTTCTCCACTGGAAACACATATGGGATTGGACCCTCATCTATCCTAGCCTGAGCTCATCTGTAAAATGGAAAACCCTGCCCTGATTCCAGAGATAAGACAGAGCAGAAGGGAACTGTCTGCAGGACGAAGGGGACCAGGACCGGGGAGAATGAGGGCGGGGTGGGGCTGGAGGGCTCTTCCAGGAACTAAGGTTTAATTCCCATCACCCACATGGAGGCGGAAAAAAAGAAAAAAAAAAACACTTGTAACTCTGGTTCCAAAAGGATTCAGTGCCCTCTTCTGGACTTTTCAGGCACTGCACAATGTGGTACACAAATACTTTAAGCAAATGACCCTTGTACATGAAATAATGTCCCAGCACTGGGAGGCAGAGGCAGGCAGATCTCTGAGTTGAGACCAGCCTGGTCTACAAAGTGAGTTCCAGGACAGCCAAGGCTATGTAGAGAAAGTCTGTATTGAAAAAGCAACAAAACAAACAAAAACGCCCTAATGAAATCCATTTTTTAATTTTATTTTTATTTTCTTGAATGCTGGGATTAAGGCACGGCCCAGGTAAACTGCCTTTCTTATCACACACTGCTTTGTAACAGTCTGGGAGTGGGCATTTATATTTTCAGTTTATGGGTTTTGTGTGTAGATAACAATGTCAGGTGTCTTCTTCTTCTTCTTTTTTTTTTTTTTGATTTTTGGTTTTTTCGAGACAGGGTTTCTCTGTGTAGCCCTGGCTGTCCTGGAACTCAACTCTGTAGACCAGGCTGGCCTTGAACTCAGAAATCTGCCTGCCTCTGCCTCCCAGAGTGCTGGGATTACAGGCATGCGCCACCACCGCCCGGCGTCAGGTGTCTTCTTAAACGATGTCTCTCTCACTGAACCTGGTTGTCGCCATTGAGCTCCAACGAACCATCTGATTCTGCCTAAGAGCTGGGTTCACAGATCTGTGTGGGTCAGCATCTGTGTGCGGAGCACCCAGCAGCACAGTCAGCTTTTATGTGAGTGCTGGGACTCCAAAGTCCGGACCTCAGGCTTGTGCAGCACTTTGCTAACAGAGACAGTTCCCAGGTCCTTGTTTGTTTGCTATGAGACAGGGTCTCGGGTCGACCAGAAGGCCAGTCTTATAAACAGCCCTATGACCTCTAACTAGTGTTATTTGGTGCATACCTGTGTAAGGCTCTGCTGAATCCTCTTGTGGGGTGGCTACTTCTTCCTGTGTAGCAGACTCCTCTTCTGCCACAGCTACTTCTTCTTCTTCTAGCTTGGGATGCAGGACACTTAGACTCCTTTGGGGAGACTGTGGGTACAGTAGCAACTCAAAGCCTGGCAATATAATCTGGTACACCTGCAGGTGAAGCCGCTCGCTGATCCGAACCAAGGACACATTTCCATCACTCTGCAGCTGACCTTGCTGCACCAAACTGCAAAACAGAACAAGAGTTGGCTCAACCAAAACTCTTCACACGGCCTCCTCTGACCCCTCCGCCATACTTTTGCAACACACTTTGGAAAAGACCCCTGGGAAGGCAATTAGGATTGGCTTCTGGTCCCATCCCAAGTGAGTCTGCGCACTTGTATCACTTACCTGGTCCAAGCTGAACTTTGCTTCCACGTACATATGGCTCCACACGGGGCTAAGGAGAAGTCCTGGAATAAAACAATGAGATCCCCTTTCCTGTGCCTGTGAGCATCAAGGGGCAAAGAGCAAAACCAAACCAAATCAAATCTGGGCAAAACCTTTCTGGGGCAAAGCTAAGCTAACACGCTTGGGTTTTGTTTGTTTGTTTGTTTTTGAGACAGGGTTGTCCCGGAACTCACTCTGTAGACCAGGCAGGTCTCGAGATCTTCCTGCCTCTGCCTCCCTAGTGCTAGGATTAAAGGCATGAGCCACTCCTCCCGCCTTCCCTTTTTTTTTTTTTTTAATAAGATGAAACTCTTAGGCAGGCAGCAGCTTCTGGTGTGCTTCCACAGTATGGTGCTGTTTTAAATCTTCAGTTAGTGAAGACCAGAGAGTCCACTCACCTCCCTCCTTAAAGGTGGGGAAAACTCCAAGCAGCACGGCCTTCTAGCAAAGTACCAAACAGAAAATTCTGCAAGAGCACCAATATGTTTAAACATTTCTTACTAGTGCTTAAAAAGCATGGGTGTACTTTGCATAGTTTCCCCTGGTCTTCCAAAGGATCTTGGTAACAGGCACGACTTTCTTTTACAGGTGAGGAATATTAGATGTGTAATTTAGCTAACTAGTTGACAAGGCTTGAGTCTGATCCTGGTAACCTTAGCTTCTAACCTTTGCCACCGGCAACACCGTAGGAATCCAGTTTCTCACAACTTTTTGCATCTGCTTTAGTTACTGCTGCTTAGGTAGAACAAGACAGTGCTGCAATGAAGGGGCAATTTGAAAATATTGTGCTTCTAACGAACCGGAAGAGCTGTCCGGAAATGTGGGAACCTCCCACAAACTTTCAGACAGATGTCCTATTCCTCAATACCTCTTCGTGCGGTGTCTTCACTCCTTCGCCCTTCTCCAAGACGGCCTCCTCTTCCAGAGGTCCCCAATGCAGTCCATGCTGCAGGGCTGCTCCGACACACCAGACCCCCAAGTGCTGTTTCCTGGATCGTGAGGGGCCCACGGCCAAGCCCTGGGGGAGGCTCCTTAGAGCAAGTATGGCAGGGCTCGTACCCAGCGGGAAGGCTTCGAGGCCCTGAGCAAAGTCTTCTCCAGAAGGGCTCCATCCTGAATCCTGGCCCAGGCGTGGCTCTGGGGCTGCAGGGAGATGGGAAGGCAGTAAAGGAGCGGCCCACGAAGGCGTGGGGCTGGGGACAGAGTCAAGATGATGTACAGGGTTAGCTATGCCCCAGGAGTCCGAGGGGTTAGCAAGGTTCTACTGGGGCCGTTGAAAGGTTGGAAGGAAGTCTAGGCTCTTAGGGCACCGGAGCAGGATCCCTGGCTCAGGAGAAAAAGGAATGTGGGGGAATGCGTTGACTAGAAAACGCTGTGGCCCAGGACTGAGGGTCGCAGACATCGAGGTCACTCACGGTGCGGCAGTGTCTTCCCCAAGATCACCTCCTCCACCTCCGTCATCGTGGAAAAGAGATTCTCTAGCCACTCCCCTTTCCCGGAAGTTAGCATTTTTTTTCCTTTGTCCCTGTTCCTCCCGGAAACAGTACTTGAATTCCAAATTTAAAACTCAAGAAAGAATCCGGATGGTTAAGCATCATTGAAACATAGAACTTGAAGTTTGGAAGTAATTATCAGACAAAACTCTATCCGAGGGCGATACGAACCTAGGATTTCAGAGGCCCGCTAGTTTCCGGCATCTGGAAAACCGGAACCCAATCCACAAACTTTGGTTAGCAACAAGTCGGACCGTTCAGCTGTCTAGCCTCAAATGCATCACTTTGGCAGGTGATTGCCGGAAGTAGGCGGAGCACCAGGAAAGCCATGTTTGGAACGGGCAGCAAGCCGGAAGTAGGTAGAAGATATGGCGGAAGGGGTTGGGGAGCTGCGGGCCCCCGAGGGGGCGGATCCCATTCCCACCTCGGAGCCGGATGTTTGCCGAGCATTGACAGGCGTGGCAAAGGGAGCACTGCCTGAACGCGGTGAGCTGCAGAACGCGGGGTCTCGCTGGGCGTGGTGGTGGGGTGGTAGCGGTGGGGAAGAGCTGCTCTGGTCATCTGAATTAGGGGGGAAAGGGGAAAATTCGAGGCAGTGGCGCGAGGGTGGAATTGGGCCCTAGGGCCTTGGTCTCTTTGCTGCCAGGATTTTGTCTCACTTCGGCGTCTGCAAAGAGAAGACTGCCACTTTCTCTGACTTCTTCCTGTCTTCCGCTAGGCGTAGGCCAAGCCAGAGCAAACCAGTGAGAAGGGGAAGTCTTCCTGATCGGATCTAGCATAGCAGGGAGAGCTAGAAATTAGAGGGAAGTGATCCACATTGTCACTTGATAGGCCACGCTTTCATCTCACTTTCTTGTGAAACGAAATACATTCAATCCGTTGTTTGGTTCTTTGACTCTATGCATACATGATTATAGTTTAGAGTTGGAGTCTTGTAGGATTTGTGTTTTTTCCGGAGTCACAAAATAGTCTGATTCCAGCACCAGCAAATACTGTGACTTCCAGTCGCTATCTCTTTTTTGCCCTGAGATTAGAAGTCTGACTGCCCTTGTGTGGTGCCTCTTTGATCTCTGTGAACTTTGTGACTGACAGTCACTTAAGATTATTGTTGAGGGGATTGACTTTAACCAGGAGACCTCCTCAATCAAACTGGTACTTGTGGATTAAGATCCTGCTTCTGGGTTCTATGATCTAAAGCAGCTTGCTCACCAACCCCCTCCTGGTTCAAACTGTAAAATGGTTTTGATAGCATATGCTGAACTACTAGTGCAGTTGTGAGGTGAATTTGTGCCCATTTCATGGTACAAATGTCTGTTTCCTTCTCCCATTAGGAAATTCATTCATTCATTCATTCATTCATTCATCCAACTAATGACAGAATGTCTACTATGTGCTGAACATTGTTCTGAACGAATTGCTTTGGTATGTGTGTGTGTGTGTGTGTGTGTGTGCTGGAGAGGGAACCAAGCGCTCTGTGTATGCAGGCAAAGTGCTCTACTACAGAGCTATGGACTTAGCCCTTGAAATAGGTTCTTAAGCAATAATGGAGGGTTTGTGAAATCTTTAAAATGCATGCAGGGTTTCCTGGATCTGTTCATTTTTCTTAGTGCAAAAACCCACAAACATCAGAATTTCAGAGTCCCTGTTTTACAAAAGTCAAAGCTTTTGCCTGAAGTGATTTTTAAACACCTTCTAAAGGTAAATGGTTTCACAGGTGGCTGGTATATTTCATTCCCACCATTTTGTGTTAGAATTTCCCTTCCAGGCTTCATCCACCCATTGACCAGCAGATAAACATCCGGGCTCAGAGAAGGTGGCAGAGGCAGGTGAGAGCAGCCAGGAAGCTGGCACTGCTGTGACTTCACTAGTGCAGGAGGCTGTGTGGGAGCTGGAGGTCAGCCCGAGCAGAACTGTCAGGAGAGAAGTTCCCTGTGACAGAGGTGGGGGTCAACTCCAGCTTGCTTCCCCATGGTCTGCCTCTTTCTCCCTCGCACATAGCTCGGCACCTGAACAGGATGAGAAGTGGCAGCTTCTGAACACTGGAGAGTTCTGCTTCTCACAGGAGCCGCTTGCTTCTGTCCATAGGGACAGCTGAGGCCCAGGCAGGAAAGGCGCTTCTCTGGGGTCTTTGCAGTCCCTGATTTATTCAGGACTCTAACCCAGTTTTCCACATTCTTGGCTTCTCGTGTTTGTTTGTTTATTTGTTTGTATTTGGTTTTTTCGAGACAGGGTTTCTCTGTATAGCCCTGGAAGTCCTGGAACTCACTCTGTAGAACAGGCTGGCCTCGAACTTGGAAATCCGCCTGCCTCTGCCTCTGCCTCCCAGAGTTCTGGGGTTACAGGCGTGCGCCACCACTGCCCGGTTGGCTTCTCATTTTTTATATCATACCAGGTACTTACTGTGTAGGGAGAGAATTTTCTTGTGTCTGTGTGAGGGCAGATCCAGGACTCCGTGAACCTGGGCAGTGATAGGAATGGAGAGAAGGCTTTTAAGCAGGAAGAGGCTGCTGGATTCTGTCCTAAAAAGAACCAGTGGCTCTCAACCTTCTTAATGCTGTGATACGTTGTTAATACAGTTAATACAGCTAATACAATGCTATGATGATCCCCCCAACTATAAAATTGTTTTTGTTGATGCATCATAATTGTAATTTTGCCACTGTAATGAATTGTAAATATCAGTGTTTTCCACTGGTCTTAGGCGACCCCTGTGAAAGGGTCAGTTGACCCTAAAAAAGGTTGTGGCCGATAGGTTGAGAACCTTTGAGTTAGAGGCTCCTGTTTGAAGCTGCCCTATAACCTCTTGGTTGAATGGGTCAGAGGTAAATTCCTCACAACTGAAGATTGTCTGGCTGGAGGACAGAGGGTTAAAGGGGGAGTGAAGATCTCGGCTTTGGGCAAAGGCCAATATTACTCACCAAGAGGAATGAATGCATTCCCAGATATGACAGGGCTGTCCTTTGTGTCCCTAGGGAGGAACCTATATTTTGGTGGTCAGCAGAGGTGGTGGATAAGGCTGAGGGACAGGGAAAAAAAAAAGAAAGAGCAAGCAAAAGTGGGGGGGGGGGGAAGGATTTGGTCTTTTGCCTTGAAATCTTGAAACAGTTCTTCTACTGACTCAGTATGTTGCCATGGTAACATGGCAGGTTTTTTTTTTTTTTCCCCTTAGGCCCTGGGAGCTGGTTCACCATTTAGAGCCCTAAGCTGTGATGTGTGCAGGAGTGGAGGTTGTCACGATCCTCTTAGCCCACAGTGATCTCCCGCAGCTCCTCTGTTCCTCCTGCCCCCAGGCCCTTTCTGCTCTTATCTGCCCTGCTGAGTCTCTGACCATATATGTCAGTTTTTTCTGGCGTCAGGAATGCAGCCACTTCTTTGGGGTTGGGCAGATGGGTTGGACTGAAACCTCCTCCCTCACCCCTCTGGTGAGCTCAAGGGAGGTATTTTTCGTGGGGCAGAGAGCAGACAGTGCCACCTGCTTTGGCTAGGACCTGGAACCTGGTTTCAGTGCTGACTCTTCCTTCCCCTTCCTGACAGACCTGTCCTTCAAAGCCTGGCCTCTGTGCTCTAGATGGTAGGAGTGCCTCTTTCCCCTCTGCCCAGTAATCCTTAAGGTACTCTGTTAACCTTGCCACAGTGCAACCGCCGTCTGGTGTCCCTGCAGGTTTAGAGAGGGCCTGGGAGCCTTAGGGACCTGAAAGGAATCTGCTGGGTTGGCAGGTAGATTCCATCCCCTGCTGCTGGCCCTTGGGTGCTAACCCAACTGAACACCTCAGCGGGGCCTTTTTTCTGGAACCCTGTTGCCTCTGGCCTAGAGAGAGACTCGTGCTAGCCAGGGCCCCAGCTGGCTCTTTTCAGACATGGTATTTAGAGGCCCTTAGATTCTTCAGCTCTTGTAACACCTTGGGGCGTGAGGCTTCTGCACTCTAGAATCTCTGAGGAGATGCCCTGGCAGCTGTTACAGCCTTACTTGGTCAGTCAGGTGATAGGCAGCGTGGGACCCTTACTGCCCAGCTGAGGACCTAAGGGAGGTGCTGAGCCGTGCCTCCCACTGCCCCCTCTGCCTTTCCTGGCAACATGCTCTGTGGAACTCTTGGCAGGGTGAGAACTGTTGAGGAATAGGAACAGGGGTGCCAGAAGAGGACAGAAGGGGACAGAGGGGGAGAGAGGGGTCACTGAAAGAATGAGAGAAGTTAAAAGGAAGGTCACTCACTCCCCTCCCACTTCCCGTCTCCCCCACCCAGGCTTCTCTTCGGGTTCTCCTTAGTCATGGACCCTCTGTCAGAGCTGCAGGATGACCTGACCCTGGATGATACCAGCCAAGCTCTGAACCAGTTGAAGCTGGCCTCTATCGATGAGAAGAACTGGCCTTCCGATGAAATGCCGGACTTTCCCAAGTCAGGTGGGCAGCCCAATGTGTCAAGCAGCTGTGACACCACAGAGGGGAGACCCCTTCCCGCGGGAAGTGATTCCAGGGGGTAAGGTTGGGGTAAGGGGTCCAGTCCTAGGGTACAGCCAGGGATGTAAGCCTCACTGGGGCAGGCCAAAGAGGGTGAGTCACAGGGAGAGTGCTGGGCTAGCCCGTGGGTGACTGACATTGGTATGTTCCTCAGATGACTCCAAAAGCAGCTCTCCAGAACCTGTCACACACCTCAAGTGGGATGACCCTTACTACGACATTGCCCGGCACCAGATCGTGGAAGTAGCAGGTAAGCGTGCCGGGGTTGTGCCTCTTTCCTCATAGTGCGTGCCCCTGGCTTAGAGAAGCCTCAAGAAAGAACGGTTTGTAGCCTCTGGTCTGCTCTTGAGCATGTGCACCGCCCCTTATTGAGCATGGACTGGGTTTGATTGGCTCGCACCTGCCACTGCGTCCTCGACCTCTGGTCCCATTGTCTCCCACTGCAGCGTGATGTGGGAGGCATTGGCCTACTAGCGTTGAAGTTAGAAAGCTGAGTTTGATCTCCAGCTCTGCTCTCTGAACTCTGTCCTCACACTGTTGTCAAGAGGATCCTGAGTAGTGGTGTTTGTATGTCAGAGCATCCTGGGAGCTGCCCTGGAGATGGGAATAATGCCAGCTCTTCTGGGGGTTTGCAGTGGCTCTCTGGAACATCAGGCTTCTAGTGGATGTGCTGCCCTGCTGAGAATGGGTGCAGGAACCCTCGAGTTTCTGCCTCAGGGAGCTGCCTCCTGTTCCTAAGGCAAGCCCCAGAAGAGACCTGGAGCAGGGCAGAGCCTCTCAGAGCTTCAGAGAGCTGTCGCTAGCTGTCAGGGCTAGAGGAGGCCATAATGTCTAATGCATTTCCATGGTGCCTGTGTTTCTGATGCTTACCTTGGCCTGGGTTGGAGGGGTTGAATGCTCTCTCTCTCTTCCCCTGCAGAAGCTAGGCAGAGTTCCTTCATGGCCTAGGTGTCTAATGCCTACCCCAGTAGACAGCCTGGTGATCCTGAGGTCAGTCCCGAGACCTCTGTGGGTGTGCCCGTCTGGCAGCAAGCCTTCACTGTGCAGCTTTTTTGTTTGTTTATTTCTGCAGACTGTGGCGAGCCTGAGGGGGCCCAGCCAGGTAGGTGCCAGCTTAGGCTGGCTGCTTGGCCTCCCCTGGCTGTGGCCTCTGGGTCTACGAATCAGTAAGGGCTCTTGGTGGAGGCCGGGACCCCCTTAATTAGCCCTGTTCTAGAGAGTTGGGAGCTGGTGGTGGCTTTGGAAGCCGGAAATTGCAGAGTTTAATGAGAGATGAGATAAGGTGGAGGCTGCGTGGTGACACACCTAAAATCCAGGGAAAGCAGCCTCAGGAAGCTCCTGGGGTAGATGAGGCCTGGATGCACGTGCCCTGGCAGCCCTGGTGGCGGTGTCCCTCTGTGCCTGCCTTGCTGAGGCTTGTTTGAAGAGCCAGGGGTGATTTCTCTGGCACCAGAATTCAGAGAAAGCTCGTTTGGACAAAAGAGTTGGAGCTTGTCATGAACCTCAGTCAACTGTAACTTGGTCCGGGTAGGGTCTTTCCCATGCTGTTCTGGTAACTGTAGACTCTCCAGAAAGGAGGCAAAGAGACCATTATTTATAACATTTTCAGTTTTACAGTGGCTGGTTTCAAGCTTCCAACATAATGTCAAGTGGCTTGCAAAATTCCTAATTAAAAAAAATGAACAAATGTCCGAGCTGTCATCACATACCATGAGCTTCAGTCCTAGCCCCCACCCCCACCCCCACCCCCGCCTTAGATGTCCTTGGCTTGTTCTGCAGTTTGTAGTCAGCAGTACCCAGAAAGCCTGCTAGAGTTGCCGTCCTGACTGATACCCAGATACCCATGCTGCCCCGATTGGTATCTGGGGAATGCAAAGGCCTGGCTCTCAGGCTCTCGGTCCTCCACCCCTGATCAGTAGGCCCTCCCCCAGAGCCCTAGAGAACGCACGGCTGACAGCCCCACTTCTCTCTGAAGGTTCCAGGGCAGGAACAGTTCCAATCTCGTCTGATAGCAGGTAAGAGAGTTCCCGTGTGCTTGATGTAGCAGCCACCTGCTTGCTAGCAGACTTGGTACTGTAGCTCCCCGTGGCAAGTCAGAGGACAGGGCCTAGACCTTACTGCTCCTGCCCTCACCCCGAGCTCACTGTCCAACTCCTGCTGGTTTCCTTTGATCCCTTGCTGTCCTGGCTTTTTTCGGTGTGCATTCCTAGATTAGCCTCTCAGTCAGTATTAAAGCCTTGGTGAGGAAGAGCCCTCCTCCATCCTGGGAGCACTCATTATAACACAGGGGTGTTAACTCTGTGGGTGGTAGAATTCTTACCCAGAATGGGCATGGCTCTGGGTTCCAATTTCAGTACTGGGAAACAAAAAAAAGTAGAGTGGAATAGGTCCTAATACTAGTTATAGGCTTCTTGGACCCCTCTAGAGCCACCAGGGTGTTATTTTTTCTGTAGAAAAGATGCACCTCCCTTTGTAATAGATTTTATAGAATATATTTTCCTTTCTTTTTCGATGAGTGTATTATGGTTACTCACAAAAGCACGGATGGAGTGTTGCCACTTCTGTGGCCAGCTGAGAGGTGGAACAGCGTGCTCCTGGCCCGCTGCCTTAACGTCGCGTTGACACTTTACATTCCAGAACTCTCAGACCCTCTGCCTCGGCTCAGTCCTGACTCTTCCAGCCAGGGAGAGTTAGGGTAGGCCTTTTTCTTGGGGTAGGAGCTGCAAAGAATGGCGTCAGGTCCCCCCCCCCCCCCCCCCCCCCCCCCCCCCCCCGCCCTCCACTTCAGCCTTACACCTGCCTTCCAGCCATTCCTCTTTGGAGATGCAGATAGGCAAGTGATGCGCCCTCTGCAGGCCCGGCAGGAGGACCAGGATTTCTGAACTTGTGGCTGAGCTGCCAGTCTAAGTCTGTGTCTCTGCCCCTGCTGTGCTGCGTTTCCTGCCCCTGACAGAGCCAGGGAAGTAAGTGAGGGTAGGAACTTAGCTCTGAGCCCTGCAGCTGGCCCAGAGCTGCTCGCACCCAGGCCTTCAACACAGACCTGCCTCCGTCCCGGTGTGGTGAGCACATACCTGTAATACACATGGAATCCTGACGCAGTCCAAGGCAGAGGAGCTACAGATTTAGGCCAGCTGGAACTACATATCAACAGCCTTCCCTCTGCCCCCTCTCTTTTGGTTTTTTGAGACAGGGTTTCTCTGTGTAGTCCTGGCTATCCTGGGACTTGCTCTATAGACCAGGCTGGTGTCAAACTCACAGAGATCCACCTGCTTCTGCCTCCTAGTGCTGCCTGGCCTAACAACCTGTATCAAAGACAAAGCAAATGAGCAAAAGCCTGCTGATACAAGTGCATGTTAAGGATTCTGTCTAGAAAAATTTCTCGCCAACTTCAGGAAACTCGCTGCCTAACACACGTAACCATCAAATACAAGTTGAGAAATGAAACTGCACGCCATGTGAGCCGCATCTTTGTGAAGGCTCAACACTTACGACTGTTACCCGGGGGGTCTTGAACTTGTAGGCACCCGTGACTCTCCCACCACGGTGTTCTAAGCAGCTGGGATGATAGGTGCATGTCACTACACGTCTGTCAGGTGTCAGGACTCACCGAGTGCAGTGCCTGCCGGGAGCACATCTAAGGCAGCCCTGCCTCCGGGCTGCTCGTGAGACACTGACACGGTGCGTGTTAGGATTCATTGGGAAACGGAGCGTGAACAGCTACACAGAAGAGTGGCAGGGATGGCTGGCGGTTAGTGCTTAGCCATGGGAAAAGCCAGCTCTCCTGTTGGGAAGGTGAAGGCAGATGTGTGTGTTGAGTCTCCCAGGTCCAGAGTGGCCAGTTCGGAATAGAACTGTGTGGAGAAAGGCCTGACAGAAGCAACACACGTCTGGGGTGCCGGGTTTCCAGAGCTTCTGTGAGAGGTGTGCTTGGTGCAGCCCGAGAGATGAGGCCAGCACTCAGGCCTGTGCGCCATTTGAAGGAATTTCATTTTTTGAGATAGGATGTCATGAAACCCACCCTGGCCTTGAACTTATGATGTAGCTGGTCCTTGCTTTGAATTCCTGATTCCCCTGCTTCTACCTTCCAGTGCTAGGAATATAGTCTAGGGCTCTTGATCGGATTTGTTTTCTCTGCCAACTAAAGAATTAAAAGGTAGAAAAAAAATCTCACAAGTAGGCGTGGAGAAATGTCCACTGCACGCCGCAGGCAGCAGCAGTCAGAATCCGCAGATGGAAAAGCTTGTTTATTGGAGGTGAGGAAACACCCGCAGAAGACACGCTGAGAAAAAGACCCTCTGAAGCAGAGGGGGTGCTCAGAAAGCTGAAAGCGCCAGGCTCTTCTCCAGGCTGGGCTTTGTAACGCTCTGAAGAGCTTTCTTCCCCTCATTTGGGGTTGGTCAGTTTGAAGCAGACAGGAGGGTTGATTGGCCCACAGCTGTTACATAACATGTCCTGATCAGACCTTGACCTTGCTGAACCAGGCCATCAGCCTCCCACTAAAGGGGAAAGCCTACCAGGCCTTCAGTTAAAGCTGCCAGGCTTTTACCTCAAGTAAGGAGGGTGAGGAAGAAGCTGGCTGACCTGGAAATTCGCCATCTTTATTATCTACCCATGACCCCCTATCTCATTGCTGCCAGGAGTCTAACTCCTAGTCTCTCACTGGGATTACGCATGTGTGCTGCCATGTCTGGCTTCCAGTTTAAGGGATGTTTACAGGACCAGGTCCACAGATTCTATTTGAGGTGGGGGTGAGGGGGAACACCCAGACAAGTGTTCCTCAAGTGTGGAGGTAGCATTGGGGGCAACACATACAGTCCTCCAGGGTTGGATGGTAGGGCAGATTGAGGAGGAGGACAGCTTTCTGGGCTCAGTGGGATGGACCTGAGGTGCTGACACGAGAAGTTCTTTGGAGACCCCTGACCAGGCTCTTTCGGAGCCAACAAAGCTTGATGTTGCTTCTGGTGGAGCCATGAGGTTGAGGGCTTATCCAGTAGCATTGAAGGCTGAGAGGCTGCTAGGATCAGGGCGTTCACCCATTAGGGGCCAGGCTACTGTAGCCACACTTGAGAAGCCACCGCCTGCTCTCCCACTCAGCCCTGTCTCAGCCTAGAGAAGAGTAAGAAAAGGACCCGCCCCTGTGTAAGTCTGTGATCTGTATTCCTGATGATGACTGTGAAGAACAAGGAAGCTACTTTTACCATGGTATTGATGACGGCAGACTCACAGTTGAGAAAGAGAGTTGGGGAGGGCTGAAGGGTCAGCGGGGAAGACCTGGGAGGACTGGGGATTGAGTGTGTTCAGGTTTCATGATAGAAAATTCTCAAAAATCAGTACAAATCAGAATGAGAAAAAAAGCAAGGTTAAAAGGTTTTGGGAGGAGCCAGGCGGTGGTGGCACATGCCTTTAATCCCATCACTTGGGAGGCAGAGACAGGTGGATTTCTGAGTTCGAGGCCAGCCTGGTCTACAGAGTGAGTTCTAGGACAGCCAGGGCTACACAGAGAAACCCTGTCTCGAAAACAAAAATAAAAAAAAAAAATCAAAAACAAAATAAATAAAGTTTTTGGGAGGTTGTCCCAGTTCAGTGCCCCTGAAAGCAACCGTACCCAGCATGCTCTTGAGGAAGGGACATGGATTCTCAAGCCCCGACCCTCGCTGGCACGGCCCCTGGTTGGTTTCTAAGCTCCACCCACCACTCTGGTTCACCTGTCACCCATGACACTCCATCTTTCTTCACACTCAGGTGATGATAAGTATGGGCGGAAGATCATTGTATTTAGTGCTTGCCGGATGCCCCCCAGCCACCAGTTGGACCACAGCAAGCTCCTGGGGTGAGTACCTGTGGGAAGTGGACTGGGACCTCTCTAGAGCCTGAGTAGCCTGGAGCCATTTTCCTGAATCTCTTCTTCACCCTGGGCACCAGGTCTCCGTCCTTAATGCCACCCGCATCCCACGAGCACTTGACAAGGCGTCAGAGTCCTCAAGCCTGACCTTGGCAGGTGTCTCAGAGCATTATCTCTCATCATTCAAAGAAGATAATGAATTGTGTGGCCTCTGTCCTGACAGAAGTGAGATAATGCACCAGAAAATAATCTTGAAAAGTAAATATATTCAAATATGTAAGCTATGGTATTTCTGATGTAATCATGGTTCTTAATCATTTCTATTTATCATCATAAGTAGCATTATCTTACTTTGTGCCAAGTTTGCTGTCAATGGTTTTTTACCTGTGGGGCGTCTTCTTACCATATGTGTATGTTAGGATCTCTCCTAGCACAAGGCCGAAGGCTGCTTGGGTTACTCACCGTTCTGTTGCTGTCCGCAGACACCATGACCAAGGCAGCTCCTAGAAAAGAAAGCATTTAATTGGGGGCTTGCTTAGAGTTTCAGAGGGTTAGACTGTTGTCATCATGGTGGGGAGCATGAGCACGTACAGGGCAGGCTGGAGAAGTAGCTGAGTGTTACCTTCTGATCTGTTGGCGACAGGCAAGCAGACACACATGCAGACATGCTCAGACATGCAGACATGCAGGCAAACAGACACACATGCAGACATGCTCAGACATGCAGGCAAGCAGACACACATGCAGACATGCAGGCAAGCAGACACACATGCAGACATGCAGGCACACATGTAGACATGCAGACATGCAGGCAAGCAGACACACATGCAGAATGCAGGCAAGCAGACATACATGCAGACATGCAGGCAAGCAGACACACATGCAGACATGCAGGCAAGCAGACACACATGCAGACATGCAGGCAAACAGACACACATGCAGACATGCACAGTCAGCTCTTCCACAGGACCCCGCTTCAATCCTGGCAACCATGTGGCTGCTAACAAGAGCCTGTGACTCCAGTTCCAGGGGATCTGATGGGTTTTACTGGCTTCCACAAGTCCTGCATGCATATGATACACACACTCCAGCAGGCAAAACACCCATACACATAAAATAAAAATAATAGCTTAAAAAAAAGATACTTCCTCCAGCAAGGCCACACCTCTGATCCTTCTAATCACCCTCAAACACTTTTACTCTCGGGTGACTAAGGATTCAAATACATGAACCTGTAGGGCATTCTCCTTCAAACCGGCAGTGTTTAAATGCAGCCGGTGGCAGGCCCTCATCTGGCCTGTCGCTACTGAGCCAGCACTGGGTCCGCAGCAGGGACCCATCAAGGCACGTGGCGTCATCCAAACAAGTGGAGCAGAAACTGCCTCAGAGTGACCGTGACCGGTGTGTACTTTACCCTGACCAGATTAAAGTGTTCTCTAAAATGTCAAGTGTACACACCGCCTACAACAGCTCCTTGACTTCCTGGCTGTTGTGCACATGTGGCTGTAGTGGCCTCGGACAGGCTGGAGGACCACAGAAAAAAGGCTCAGCTGGGGGCTGGTGAGGCAGAAGCTCATTCCTTGTGCTGTGTCTATAAGGCCTCAGGTGCTGTCTATCCATCTGTTCCTCCCTCTCTCCCTCCCTCCCTCCCTTCCTCTCTCTCTCTCTCCCCACTTGTGACTTCTCTTTTCTTGGCTCCTTAGATGGAGCAGGCAGAGTCTTGGAGGCCCACCACATGTCCAGCCAGGAATATTCACCCTAGAGTTCAGCCTAAGAAGGATGAGTTTCAAACCCCCTCCTGCCTGGTTTCTGTGGCCAGGTATAAGGTCCAGTGAGGAGGGGCTGGAGAGATGGCTCAGTGGTTAAGAGCACTGACTGCTCTTCCAAGGTCCTGAGTTCAAATCCCAGCAACTACATGGTGGTTCACAACCATCTGTAATGAGATCTGATACCCTCTTCTGGTGTGTCTGGAGACAGCTACAGTGTACTTACATATAATAAAATAAATAATAAAAAAAAAAGGTCCAATGAGGGGAAATCATAGGCAATTGGAAAGCACCTAGTTTTCGGGGTAGTTGCTGAGGAAGCTGCGCCTGTCTGGGGTTTTCCTTTAGTTTCAAGAATCCCTGGGCAATTTGCTGCTGCCTGTCCTCCTTCCATTCACAGACACAGACATACATCATACATACCACACACACACACACCACTGAGAGACACACACACTACACAGACGTACACCATACACACACCATACAGACATATACCATACATATACCATACACACCACATGGATACACACACACACACACACACCACACAGACATAGAGACACACAATACCACATAGACATACACATATCACAGGCACAAACACACCATACACAGACACATATCACACACATAGACACATAGAAATATACACCACACAGACACATATCTCACAGACACATACCATATACACACACACACACATATATATATATACACATACACCCACACACACACACCCACAAAGACACACAGGCATATACCACGCACATACAGACATATACCACACAGACACATACCACACACACACAGAGACAGACACACCATCTTATTCCCTACCTCCCCACCACACACATACACACATCACACATAAATACCACACACACTACACATACATACCACATACACACCACACACACATATAGACACACTTCTCTCACACACACACCATCCCATTTCCTACTTCCCCACCACCTCCACACATACACTTTCACAAACCATATATAGCACACACATACCACACACCACACAGACACACCATGTACTACACACACACACACACACACACACCCTGCCTGGTCACCATCCCTGCTGAGAGCAGACTGTGCTTCCACTGGCTCTGTCTGCCCTGGTTTCAGTCCTATTACATCAGACTTGGCTTTCTCCACTCCCCACCCAGATCTAGGAGGTTGAAATGGAAAAATTCATGAAACTTGGAATCAAAAGAGCAGTTGAACTTGAGCTCTGTATTTTAGCTAGCTGTGTGCTCAGAGGCAGTTCTCCGAGTACTGTATACATGATGCTTTCCGCATAGAGTTGTTGTGGGTAATAGTGAAATCCATCCTATATACTTTTAGAGTATTATAATTTTGGGAAGTTAAAAATATAGAAGTAGTTACTCAGGAAAAACAACAAATATAAATTTATGAAGTCTCACAGACCTGTTACCTGGAAAGAAAACCAGGGTATTCAGTTTTATTATATAATTTTTTCATCTTCTATGTCTACAGCATTCTCAAAGACATCCTTAAAAACATGTTATTTAGCGGGGTGGTGATGGTGCATGCTTTTAATCTAATCCCAACACTCGGGAGGCGGAGGCAGGTGGATCTCTGTAAGCTCAGGGCCAGCGTGGTCTACAGAGAGTTCTAGGACAGTCAAGGGTGCACAAAGAGACCATGTCTCAAAAAACAAGAACATGAACAAAACCCCCATTATTTAGCTGGGCATAGTGGGTGCACACCTTTAATCCCAGCACTTGGGAAACAGAAGCAAGTAGATGTCTATGAGTTCTAGGCCAGCCTGGTCTACATAAGAAGTTCCAGGCCAGACTCTTCATACAGTGAAACCCTGTCTTTCTTCTTACCACACAGAAACCCCACACAGAACATGTTATTTTTTTTCACCTTCTGTACTAATATGCACATAGAAAAGTAAACAAACTGTGTACTACTTTTTTTCTTTTAAAGGCAGCTCCCATTTTGTTTTGCAAGCTGACCTTAAACACCAGGTCTTAAGTGACTCTCTGCTTCAGCCTCGAGTGCCATGGCACCAGTTTCCTGTGAATTTGCTGATGCATGGCTTCAGAGCCAGCGCTTGGGAAGCTTATGAAGGAGGATTCTGAGTTCCAGGCATGTCCTGGGCTACAGAGCGGGACCGTGTTTCAGAGAAACCTAAACATAAAACAAAACAGAAACTCCATGCCTGTCAGCGTCCCCCACCCCACCCTGCTTCCAGTTTGCTCTTGCAGAGTCTGCCCCAGGGATGACCATGGTTCTGATGCCTGTAGACGCATCCTGTGAGATGTCTATTTATAGATGTCCCATGATTTCTTGAGCCAGTCTCCTGATACTGGAGGATTTGCTGGCTGCTCATTTGTTGTTTTTTCCATAATAAAACTCTGGAATGAACAGTCTCCTACAAGAGTGCTTCTGCTCCTCTCGGTTTCCTCAGGAAAGAGTCCTGAACATGTGACCAGAGATGGCGAGCGCGGCCCAGCTTCTGACAGGCATCTCTTTATTGCACACAAAGGTCATGGCAGGGATCCATGGATGAGGGTGTCTACTTTAGTGTCATCTTTGCTGTTTTCCGAATTTCAAATGCCATCTTTTTATGGGACAGCCCTTTGTAAACAACAGAGTGCTCACTATGGAAGTGTGGATAAGGGCTCAAGTATTCCTGGTTTAATAGTGATCAGAATCTGTGGTTACCTAGCATTGGTACTAGGTACCTGTGTTGGTCCAGCTCTGCACCCTGGGACTAATCCTCAGGCCTGGACTCTGTCAGGTCGTCCATCTGGGCACTCAGTCCAGCCACTGGGCACTCTCTCAGACATTCCCTCCTCTTGGATGTACTTAGCATTCTGCCTGTGCAGCATAGACTGGCTTCTCTACTAGAGCCAAGGAGCTGATTGTCCGTCTCCTAACATCTTACCCTAGGCTTTTCCCCTTCTCCCTATTGTTCATTACTTCCAAACTTTCCAGTATGTTCAATGTGAGAGCGTGTGTGAGTGTGTGTGTGTGTGGGGGGGGTGGCTTGGTGTGTGTGTGCACTTGACCTCTGATTGCCTTCAGTGGTACAATGTGTTAGCGTTCGCTTCAGTTGTTATGAGGAAAGAATGAGGTATTGGAGGTACTTGGCAAACACTAAAAGCTTTTACCAATAACAGACTGTCCTTGTCACTGACTCATGGAGATCCTGAGAAAACTATGTCAACCCCTTTTTACTGTGGATATACAGCCCAGCCTGCCGCTCAGGGCTCAAAGTGAGGGCTGCTTGCCTAGGTCCTCCTCCATCAGGCCCACCCTCTACCTCCTTCCAGGACAGTGGCTGTGGGTTACATAGCCAGACGGTAGCAGGGAGGGTCTGTGGAGAAGGAAGCCATGATGCAAGCACTGGTTTCTACGGTAACAGGCCACACCTGTTGTGCAGAGGACAGGTCTGAGCAGGTCTTTTATGTGTTTATGATGTTAGATATTAAACCTGTGGCTCACATATGCTAGGTAACTGCTCTACCACGGAGCCACAACCCCAGTCCTGGGCATTTCTCTTAAAGGTACTTGAAACACACACTGGACCAGTATGTGGAGAGTGACTACACACTCCTGTACCTGCACCATGGCCTGACCAGTGACAACAAGCCCTCCCTCAGCTGGCTACGGGATGCCTACCGAGAGTTTGACCGCAAGTGGGTCGGGACATAGGGATGGGCTCCTGAGCCAGGGTGGCCAGCTCTGGGCTCTGGGTGGCTCTCCTAGTTGGGAGCTCCATCCATGTCAATGGATGCAGGACCCCAACAGCCCCGCCCCTCGCTCCACCGTTTACAAGATTCCCACTTGGCCTGCAGGTACAAGAAGAACATCAAGGCTCTGTACATCGTGCACCCGACCATGTTCATCAAAACTTTGCTCATCCTCTTTAAGCCCCTCATCAGGTGAGCAGGCCACAATGGGCCATGGAGTCTCTCATGCACCCCTCACACAGCAAGCAAATTCCCAGGGTGGTCAGCTTGGGGTGAAACCTGTCCACAGGGAGGGCCAAGGCCTACCCTGAGACCCAGCCTGACCCAGATCCTTCCTTCCACCTCCAGTTTCAAGTTTGGACGGAAGATCTTCTACGTGAATTACCTGAGTGAGCTGAGTGAGCACGTGAAGCTGGAGCAGTTGGGGATCCCTCGCCAAGTGCTGAAGTGAGACGCCGGGCGGGCCCAGAGGCCGGCATGGGGGTGCCTGTGGGTGCACTGGCTCAGCTGTGTGGTTTGTTGTTTGGGAGGCAGAGTAACCTGGGTGGGAGTCAGGAGTCTGGAGAACCCAGGGAAACTGGAAAAAGGCAGTGTCATGATCTACAGACAGATCAAACCCCATTTCTGTCACAAGGTGTTGACTGAATCTCTTTAGAATGTCTTTCACTGTGTTTCATCAAGCGGAACTATTTTGAGGACATATGAAATAACCCATGTAAAGTCCCGCAGTAAAGGCTTGATAAAGTTGGCTACAAGACAGAGCCTAAGCTGGGTGTCCCACGCCTTTAATCCCAGCACTTGGGAGGCAGAGGCAGGCGAATTTCTGAGTTCGAGGCCAGCCTGGTCTACAGAGTGAGTTCCAGGACAGCCAGAGCTACACAGAGAAATCCTGTTCCAAAAAACCAAAAAAAAAAAAAAAAAAAAAAAAAAGACAGAGCCTAGGCCTGACCCTTGTTCCACTGCTCCCCTAGGTATGATGATTTCCTCAAATCCACACAAAAGAGCCCTGCAACAGCTCCCAAGCCCATGCCACCGCGGCCCCCCCTGCCAAATCAGCAGTTTGGGGTCTCCTTACAGCAGTGAGTATGCTAAGGCCAGGCAGGCCTGGGCTGGGGGGCTGGACCAGCATGCAGAATCCTGGCTCACTCCTCTGCTCCCACAGCCTCCAGGAGAAGAACCCAGGCCAGGAGCCCATTCCCATTGTGCTCAGGGAGACAGTCGCCTACCTGCAGGCTCATGGTGAGTGCCACCTTGTCACCCAGCTGCCCTTGAGAAACTGGCCAGGGCATAGAAAAGTGCACTCCCAGTGACCCTTGGAACTCCAAGATTGATGTGGTAGGGAAGGGATCCATTCCCCAGAGCGCTGAAACTCACCAGCCCCTTGTTTTCCAGCTCTCACCACCGAGGGCATCTTCCGGAGGTCTGCTAACACCCAGGTTGTACGGGAAGTGCAGCAGAAATACAATATGGGTGAGCGGACCAGACCCTAGAGCTAGTCCAGACTGTCTGCGCACATTGATTGTGTGTGTGTGTGTGTGTGTGTGTGTGTGTGTGTGTGTGTGTGTGAAGATGAGGCATGTTGTGAATGTGAGGGCTGTAAGCATGTCCCAGATTTTCTTCTTGTCAGAAGTTTCTGCGTCCTTTGGTGTGACCACATAGGTCCTGGCTTCTCTCTGGATGTTGTAGGCTTGCTGCCTCCCGCTTGGTGGCTGTAGCCTTGGGTTCAAGCTCATTTAGAGGAAAGGAGTAATTGTCCTGTGTGGCAGTGACCTCGTGCTCTAGGTGGTCTGAGTTGTCCCTTGTGACAGAAGATGAGAGGCAGATGTACTGGGGTCCTGGGAAAAGGCAGCTCGTGCCGTGGACAAGGCTGAGGCCCGGGGCCTGCTGGCCTCTGGCTTGTCCAGTGCTCTCTCCATCTTGCTCTCCTCCCTGAAGGGCTGCCTGTGGACTTCGACCAGTACAATGAGCTGCACCTGCCGGCCGTCATCCTCAAGACATTCCTTCGGGAGCTTCCGGAACCCTTGCTAACTTTTGACCTCTACCCCCACGTTGTGGGCTTCCTCAGTGAGTTCTCTCTTTCCTCCTCAGCTATGCAAATCCTTTGGAACTGAGCTTCCTCTTACCCTGCCCTACAGGCTTGTGGGCATAAGAAGCTCCCAGGAATTTCATTTGGGGCTCCCGCTAAGCTCAGACAGGGTTTCCAAGGCTGGTGCTGTGCATGGGAACCTAGTCCTCCATTCCTCACAGCTATTGATGAAAGCCGGAGAGTGGAGCTAACACAGCAGGTTCTTCAAACTCTGCCGGAGGAGAACTACCAGGTGCTTCGTTTCCTGACTGCCTTCCTGGTGCAGGTGAGATGCCCTCGGCCTCCTCTGCCCACCTGGTGAGGGGGAGGAGATGCTGTCACTGCTCGGATGCCCTGGATGTGGGGACTGGGAGGAGGAGGCGGGGACCATAGAGTCTATCTGTAGCCCCTTTCCTTCCACAGATTTCTGCCCACTGTGACCAGAACAAGATGACCAACACTAACTTGGCTGTAGTCTTCGGCCCTAACCTGCTCTGGGCTAAGGATGCTGCCATCACCCTCAAGGCCATTAATCCCATCAACACCTTCACTAAGTTCCTCCTGGATCACCAAGGGGAATTATTCCCCAGCACAGATGCCCAGGGGGTCTGAGCTCAGCCCCCACCTCCAGCCCCTTCTCTGGCAGCCCGAGTTGGACATGTCCTCCTGGCATTAACCTTACTGGAGTCCCGGGCTCTTGCCTAGGAAGGGGCCCTGAACCCCAGGAGATGGAAGTCGGAACCCACTAACTGGGAAGCCCCTCCTATCCCTCTCCATCCAACCTTACCGGCCCTGGAGGCCTCTGTTACCGTAAGACATTTTCTTTGCCTTATACCTCTCACTGCCTCTCTGGTTGCTGGGCTTGGCTCTTCTAGGATTCAGCCACAGTAAACCTTTTCCTTTGTCCTGTTTCCCTGGCAACTGTAGAAGGCTACATCACTGCCGGCTGTGCTGGTAGCTGGGGCTGGTCCTCTCATTCCTGATTGCTAGGAAGTGAGCGTTGGCTTGTGTGCCTCCTTACTCATAGGGATGACAAGACCAGAGTTGGCCAGTCATTTCTGCCTCCTGGGTCTGTCCTTCCCCAAGTGGTACTGCCCCCAGTGTGTCCTAGTCCCTTATTTCTGCCACACTTGTTACCTTGGATACAAGACTCAGAATCTGAGCATCAATTGAAATGGCCCTGTCCAGTCCCAGGGAGAGCCGTAGTGTCTAGTAGGATGTGTCAGCAGTCCTGGCCCTCCATGCCTTCCCTGCATTCTCATGTGCACAGATGTTCAGCCAAAGGCCATAGTAGGTCTTTCTGGTGTGGAGTTACTTTGATCCCTTTTCTAGCCAGAGATACTAATGCCTCAGGACCCATGGTAGATCTCACCTTCTGCCTGGGAACTCTTGGAGAGCTAGAGCGCAGAATCTCTTAAGACCAACAGAGGTTTTACTAATAGATCAGCCCAGCTGGGTCGGTTCTAGCAGCTCCCTTAGGGGAGTATAGTGGCCCCAGCCCTCCTGTCTTTCAGAAATCCTGAGCCCCAGAGAGGATTGGTAGCTTTCATTCTGTTCCTAATGAAGCCTTGTGACCCTCTTCCCAAAGTCCACTCCCTAATGGCAGGGAGGTACCTGCAGTGACCCTGTCCTACTAGTGTGGCCAGGCATGAGAGCTCCAGAGATGGTCCTGGTGGCTACTGTGGGATCTGTACTGAGCTCTTGTAGATGAGGCTGGGTGTGACCTCACTGGCTCTTTCCTGCACCACTGTTGTCTCAGGTCTCTGGTGCCTCAAGCGCTGCTGTCAGTCCCTGGTCTCTCACCTGACCCAGCTTAAGCCACTCTGCTTTTGCCCACATTTTTTTTTTTTATCAAGTGTTGCTACACTCCATTAACTGAGGAGCCTTTTGGACCTCTTGTTTTTCTCCTTCCATGGCCCTGTCAGTCTGTGGCTGGGACTGCTCTTACTGGGAATCCAATGTTCACATACACCACAATTTCCTTGGCACCAATCATGTATTTTACTGTTTGCACTTTTTGTATTTCAATAAAAATGTAAATGAAAAATACCCATCTGGCTGTTTAGGAAGTAAGTCCCTGAAGTTCAGAACCAGACGGGAAGTGTGTAGTTGAGAAAGAGAGCTTTAGGAAGTCCCCTCCTCAGTCCATCTGCTGTCTGCTTAATTTTCTTGGAGAAATGTGAACAAACCTGTACTCTAGATAAGGCACCAATGAATGTCAAAAAAAAAAACCAAAACAAAAAATCCCAAGTCCTCCTGGTGGATGGTGACCTCAAGAAGCTGTATTACAGAGGACTCAGAACTGCAGAGATGGGGTCCCTCCTTGAGTCAGTCTTCATCTCCTATACACTTGTCTACTGCCTTCCAGAATCACATGCAACTGGGGTAGAATATATATATATAGTGCAGGTGTAGGCTCTGTTGAAGGTCTAATGACCCTACCCATATTCCCTGTACCCCTACTTCAAAAGTGTGTGTGTGTGTGTGAATTGTTTTTCCCTTCCATTTATGTAGATCCAGTGGAACAAGCTCAGGTTGTCAGATCTGCACCACTAACTCTTTAAATTGAACTATTTTGTAGCCTGTCTACCTACTCCTAAAGTTCTCCTTTGTTGAACACCTCACGCTTGTGGTAACAGCTGCTCTAATCAAATAGTAAGGGCTGGGAGTTAAGACTTCTTGGTGCTCTTCCAGAGGACCTGGGCTCAGTTTCTAGCATCCACAGGGCAGCTTTTTTAATTCCAGGTTCCCGGAATCCAGTACTTTTTTCTGGCCTCTGTAGGCAGTGCACACACATTCTACACAGACATACATCCATAAATGTAAAATTAAAAAAATAAGAGCCATGTTTTGCCTGGAAGATAGCATGATACAGTTTGTTCCCTTTCCTTATCCTGAGTGGGTCCTGCTCGCTGACCATCCTCAAGTCAGGGAGATACCAAGTCACCATAGTCGTACCTGCAGCATTTCCAGATGCCTGCCTGTGCGCTTCCAGACCAGGGCCTCCTCTCCCAGCAGACTGTGATGGGGAACTTTAAAGAGACTAGAGGGCACTGGGATGGGTCTTGTCATATTAGGGTTTGAGTATTTTTGTTTTGTTGTTTTTTGGATTTGGTTTTTTTTTGAGACAGGGCTTCTCTGTGTAGCCCTGGCTGTCCTGGAACTCTGTAGAACAGGCTGGCCTCGAACTCAGAAAAATCCCCCTGCCTCTGCCTCCCAGAGTGCTGGGATTACAGACTTGCACCACCACCGCCCAGCTGTTGGGCTTGTTTTTATAACTTGGCGTTTTTGAGATGGGGTCTGGTTATGTTGCCCAAGCTATCCATCCTAAAACTATGCAGATCAGGCTGGCCTAAAACTCAACAGATTTGCCCACCTGAATGCTGGGATTAAAGGCCTTGGCCACTGCGCTCATCCCTAGGCTCTCATACAGGTAATCTTGACTCTCTAACAAGTAATATTCAGATTGGTTCCCAATTAAGACTATGTCTGGGGCTGGAGAGATGGCTTAGTGGTTAAGAGCACTGACTGCTCTTCTGAAGGTCCTGAGTTCAAATGAGCCTTGTGAATCTCTTAAGACCAACATGGTGGCTCACAACCATCTGTAATGAGATCAGACTCCCTCTTCTGGAGTGTCTGAAGTCAGCTACATTGTACTTACATATAATAATAAATCTTTAAAAAAAAAAAAGACTATGTCTACTTATCACACACACACACACACACACACACACACACACACACACACACACACGCATGTTCCTCTATGCTGGATGGTGCTGGCTTGTACCCAGGGGTCTCTATGAGCTTGAGGCCAGCTGGTCTACAGAGCTAGTTCCAGGACAGACAGAGCTACACAGAGAAAACCTTGTCTTTTTTTTTTTTTTAAAGACTCTTCTGATGATCATAATGTCTTAATGTCTGTGGTAAAAGACCAGCTTTGTGTGGCAGCCGGCTGGGGCTCAGTTTTCATCTGCTTCCTGTCTCCTCCCCAGCCCCAATTCCGTGCTCAGGAGGCTAGACTATTGCCAGGATAAGTCACAGGATGTGAAAAAAATCTGCTTCTCCTTCCCTATTCTCTGTAGATTTTGCTTTTTTTTTTTTCTTTTGTGTGTTTGTGAAGGTGGGACATTTGGCTGTCCTGCAACTCTGTAGACCAGGCTGGTCTTGAACTCAGATCTGCCTGCTTCTGTGATACCATGCCCTTGCTTGGTTTAACTTTATTATTATTATTATTATATGTAAGTACATTGTGGCTGTCTTCAGACACCCCAGAAGAGGTGTCAGATCTTGTTACGGATGCTTGTGAGCCACCATGTTGTTGCTGAGATTTGAACTCAGGGCCTTCAGAAGAGCAGTCAGTGCTCTTAACCACTGAGCCATTTCTCCAGGCTCCCTTGCTTGGTTTAAAAGGGTTAATTTCAGACTGGCAGAACACCTGTTTAAGTGCAAGATAGATCTCATCCCCAAAACTGGAAAAAGGTTTGTTTTGAGCCTGGAATTTAGAGATCTGCCTGACTCTTACCCCCCACCCCCAAGTGCTGGGATTAAAGGTGTGCACCACCACACCCAAGATAGCTCTTATGTGGGCTGTTTTTTTGAGCCACAGTCTCACTCTGCCCCCATGATCTCTTTTGGGATTCTTTTGAACATAGCGATTGTAAGCGTGAACCATCCCATTTGACTTTTATGTGTTTTGCAGCTGGGAGGTCCAGATGTCAGTTGTCAGGGGCAGGTTCCAGATACTTGTCTGGTGCCATCAGGTTATGGTGGCCCAGGGCTTGCTTTTCCTGCTTTGGTTAGAGGCCGCCTAGCCAGAGCCACTGTTTCCAGCAGTGTTGAGAGTGGTTGTAAACACTGGCTCAAGGAAGCAGGGGTTCAAGGAAGTAGTTTCATTGCACAACTGACCCTGATTCAGGTGCCTTGAGACAGAAGGCTTTGGTGGTTTGTTAGCAATACTCAGCTGTAGACTGGGGAACTGTTTGAGGCAGTGACCCAGGAAAACAGCAGAGCCCGAGCCAGGGAGAGCTGTTTACTGGTGTTGAGATCCTGGCAGAGCCTCTGCAGTTACTCAGGTGCTAGTAAACGCACCCTTAGCAACAAGGTCTCTGGGGCAAAGGGTGTTTTAAGAATCAGACACATTGCTGGTCGTGGAGCAGCTGGAGACTCCAGCCAAAGGTGGCTCACCAAGGATGACCCAGATTGGACAGCTGTGTTATTTGACTGTGTGCTCAAGTGTTATGGTCTGAATCAGAGGCACCCAGGCTTTTACTGGCAAAGTAGGCTGACTCCAATCTCTTCAGCTCTATTCTTAGGCTGACTTAGAATTCTCTGATGGTCCCACTGTTGTCCTTGGGCTGGACTTGACTCTGGTGCAGAGGAATGAGCCTACACAAGTATCTAGTTGACTTTTGCACCCAGAACTATCTATACACTGGCTCTGCAGTGTGCACTAGGAGGTAGATGTGTAGCCATAACTGGGGTACATATGTGTACGTCAGACCTAATCATTGTCGGGCTCTCCTGGTCTTCGGCACTCCTCTGAGTCCACTGCCCTTGCTGGACTCTCAGCAGAACAAATTTACCCAGGCCATGCCTCTCTACACTTCCCTCATTTGCCCAGCCACCGTTCCGTGTGCCTCCTCTGCGGCTTGTCCTCCCCCTAAGCAGTCTGTGTCCTGCAGGTGGGTGGTGAGCATGCTATGTAAGGGTTAGAAAGCTGCTAACAGCAGCCCACCCTTGAAGATTTCCCAAGAGTTCTTCACTGAATCCAAGGCTCTAGAGAGTCAAGGCTGTTAGACACTTGATCAGGTCCCAAGACTGAAGCAGCCCGAGACTCAGGGCTCCCTGAAAATCAGGCTCCATCCTTTGCTCCTTATGAAAGCTGTGATGGCTCAGTGATGCAGGTGGGACTGTGGACTAGACATTTGGGGTAGGAAGCTATGAAGTACAGAAAACTTTTTATTGGAAACCTCTTGATTATATTTCCAAGTGTAGCTCTCATTTCCCAACAAAGCACTGGAGGGGCCTCACAGCCACCTGGTCCCAACCTGAGCTTGGCTGCAGTTGCCCATATCTTCCATGGTATAGGGCTGAAGAACACAGGCTACCTTGAAGGATGCTCTGCTCAGCTTCCCTGGCCTCTTTCCTAATAATCTGGGACATAAAGGCTGCTGTCTGCAAAGGCCACTGGCTGAGCCTGGCAAAGACCCCGTGCCCTCACCCCCTTCAGTGCTGGCTCTAGGGGGTAAGTCTGGTTTAGTAGGCCATGAACATGCCCTGACCCAAAGGCTGCAATAGCATTTGGCCACCACCGCTGGGCACATTTCTCTGTGGCAGCAAAAGCATGCACAGGGGAAAGGCTCCAGTGTTACATGCAGATTACTAGCAAGCAGTTGAGAGCCACCTGCTCCGATGTGTAACAGCTGCTGCCAGTGAGGATCCAGGACGGGAACAGGGCAGGCTGGCAGAGGCACTTGACTTACTCAAGCAGCAATACCTGAAGGTCTAAGTCAACCATAAGCTCAGCTTTGGTTTCTCAAAAGGGAACCAATCCAGCTTGTAAAGCCAGGGCCATGTACAGACTCTGGAATTAGAGGGAGGGAGAGAGGGAGGGAGGAAGAGCTCCTTAGTCCTGCTCCAGGCTCAGGGACTTGACAGCAGGATCCACAGTGCTCCCTTGGGCACCATGGGCAACACAACTCTGAGGAGTGATCACACTGACCATGCCCGAGATTTCCTGGGCTGTTAGAAGAGAGCCAGTCACTGTGCTCAGCAGAGTACGCAGCGGCCCGGTCCGGCCCTGTTGATGAGCCCAAGCAATGCCTGCACACTTCCACACTCGCAGCTTGACGGGGTGACTTTGCCTTTGCCAGACTGATTCCTGATCTCTCCTTAGATGTGACAGAAGATCCTCAGAGCAGCAGCACAAGTTCTGAGGAGTCTTCAGGGGAGGCCTACATCCCAGAAGAAACGCTCCTCTTTCCCAAGTGGAACTGCTAACCTCATACATAAAATATCTGATTTCTCTGAAAGTAATAAATATTTACCATGTTCTGTATCCACGCAGCAGTGATTGAGGGAAAATGAGGAGGAAAGGACTTTTCTGTGACTCTCAATAACGAATTCTAGAAACAGGCTTGTTACAGCCTTTGGGAGATGGTGGCTAGCTTTGGAATACTTGTTATTTTAGGCAGATTGGCCTGTCATATTGTCAAAAGCACAGGCCTAGGAAGGCAAGGGATGGACGGTGAGAGATGAAGAGAGAGAAGGTGGGAGAAAGGAAGTGAATAAAGACAAGGAAGGGAAAGGAATGGAAGAAGGGAGGGGAGCAGGGTGGCCCAGGAACTCCTGGTAACACATGGGCCCCCTCCGCCTGGCTTGGTCGCCTTAGGTTTCTTCTTTTGCAGCGCTGCCCAGTGTCCCAGCCACCAGCTGGAAAGTCAGGTGGCTGACGTAAGGACAAGCAGGTAGGGGCCAGCCTCAGGGTAGACCGAGGGAGGAGGCTGGTAGTAGGAAGAATGGATGACATCCTTTGTGAAGCAGCAGAGGACAGGCCTTGCTGAGGCTCTGTCACCGCCAGCTTCCAGCTCCACAGCCAGAGTCCTCCCCAAGTCTGGCACTGGGCCTCACTGCTGCCATGGGTTTCCAGGAAGTCCAAGAGCAGGGACTTCTAGGTCCCAGAGGGGAACCACCCTGTCTTTCACCTGGCCAGAAACAGCATGAAGGCTGGGGAGCAGCTGAGGAAGAGGAGATTCTGTGCTGGGTCCACAGAAAGGGGTTGCTGCAGACACTCGGGACACTTTTACTGCAGGGTTTCCACAAAGGCATCGAATTCTCGGACATTCTTCTCATGCACGGCCAGCTTCTCTGGTAAGGAGTCCTGTAGCAAGCAGAGGAGAGGGGCTGACTCCAGACGGCCTTCAAGAGGCAGCCAGTCAGCGGAAAATCAAGAACTGGGCAGTGCCAGGCTAACTAAAAGGCAGGGCTAAAATCAGACACTAAAATCAGACACTGGGCTGAGAGAAGGGACAAATCTAGGGTGGGGAACAGGGGGTGTGTCACGGGGCTGCACAGGAACCTGGTGAATCCAAGTGAACCACAACTCCTAAAATAGGTAAACAAAGCCAAAATCATGACAATGGGGAAATAAAGATGAAATAGCCTTTCTATCACACACACACACACACACACACACACACACACAGAGGCACGCACAGTAGACACTAGAATCAAACTGGATGGATGGCTTTGTTGTTGTTTTTCAAACAGGATTTTCTGGGTAGCCTTGTTGTCTTGGAACTCGCTCTTTAAACCAAGCTGGCTTCAAACTCAGAGATCTGCCTGCTTCCACCTCCCAAATGTCTCTCCACCAAAACCCCTGCACTTTAGAGTTCTGTGAACCCAGGAAGTTTTAAAAGGGGACCCCCCCCATGGATCTCCCCCCCCCCCGCGTGTACTTCGTGGGTGTCAAAAGACCCTGGGAAATTAGGGACAAGGCAGCCACTGAACTTTTAAGGCTGACACAGGTCCGTGGGAGGTCTGGACACTTGAATCTTTAGACTAGCTAGGGGTATGGAGTGGCTGAAAAAGAACCAAGAAAAAGACAATCACACACTGTCAGCCTATCCTGAAGACCTGGCCCTCCCTAGAGGCTGCCTGCCTCTTGATCGGGGCTAAGCAACAGAAACTACTCCAGCAGGCTTTAAACTGCAGGGGGACGTTCCTCAATGGGGCTAAACAAAGGAAAAGTTGATGGCTTTAGACACTAAAGTGGCTTGGACACCTGAGGCAGGTCTCGGAGCCACTGCCCAGGTGAAAGGCAAGCCTCAGCTAACACTGACTAAGGGGTCACAAGTGGAGCCCTTGGACCTTGTTTCTTCTAAGTACAAGCCAGTTATCAGACGGCTAAGCTCAGGAGCTCCCCTCTTCAGGATCAAACCTTTCTGACTTGCTATAGGCAAGTCACTCAATCCAAACTGTTCCTTTCTGTAATGAAAGCTATTTTATGAGACTCATGGTGAAACACTTAGCTTTAGCTATGTTTTGCTGGATGGGGTAGTGATGAGGTGTCAATTCAGGGGTAGAGCACTTGTCTTACACAGGCAAGGCCCAGGGCTTGTTCCCAGTTAAATCAGACAGACAGACAGGCAGGAAGTGTGTAAGAGTGTGTGTGTTAGTTTGGTGCTTAGATAGCACCACAGGTGTGGGGGCACACTTCAAATTCCAACCGAGGCAGGAGAATTGCTAGGCTTGAGGCCAGCCTGGTTTATATAGTGAGTTCATAGTCAGGGCTATGAAATTCTATGACAAAAATAAACAAACACCCCACTAATACTTAGTGTTCTCTCCTCACCATTATTGTTGGGCATGGCTTTCTACTAAATCAAACCAAGAGCATGTCCTGGGGCCTCAGATTTCTGCAGGGCACACAGTCCTACCCCACACAGTGAGACCTGGTCATCTCATAGCATAAGTGCCTGAGTCTGCAGTTTGTTCAGGGCACTCTTCTGCTCTTCAGGTGCAGGAAATAGGAAATGCTTTATGCACAGATAGATACTGCGACCAAAGTCTGTCTCAGCACATATGGTCCAGCATATAAGAAGAGCAGAATGCAGAAGGAAGCCCTCCAAGAAAGACAAGAAAGCTGACCCTTACTCAGGACCAGCATGTTCCTCTGTCCAGTACATGGGTGTCAGCCTGGCAGCAAACAGCAGGCCCAGCAAGTGAGCAACACCGAGAAAGCACCGAAAGCTGGTTGTACGGTTTCTGAGTACAAGCACTTATTGTGCGATCCTAATAACAGGAGTTTGGTTCTTGGAACCCAGGTAAAATCAGGAGGCAGCAACTCTACAATGAAGTCCTCTGATCTAAGCTCCACACATATGTTGTGGCATGTACGTGACACCCTCCGGCTACATCACACGCACAAACACACAGTATTTTTAAAGTGTTGTGAAAAAGAAAACCAAGCTCAAGGACGACTGCCAGGCACCACAGACGTATGAGTGTGACCAAGGGGAAAAGCCACTTAAAAAGACTCCTTTCTTCTTTCAGCAAAGATAGAAGGCAAAAGGCAGAATGGAACGACAGGAAGAAAGTTCTAAACCTGTAGCACAGGAGTGGCTATCAGATGAGGTTAGGAGGCTAAAGGAGGAGCCCTGGGAGGGAAGGGGTTTCCATACCAAGTCTTCTGCCATAGACTGAGCTCCAAAATCTATGGAGAGGCTGCTCAGCTGAGGGGGATTCTGAAATTCACGGTAAAAGGTCCCCAAGTCCATTGGAAGAATGTCGTCTTTAGAAAAAGCTGGTTTCTTTAAAAAGAACACAAACTAGGGTTAGTTCATCTTTGAACCATGAGGGATTTAAAAAACAAACAAACAAACAAACAAACAAACAAACAAAACAAAAAGAGTTCATCTATGTACAAGAGTCCTTTTCAGGAATTAACCAAGACGCATCTTCTAGGCTCCTCTAAGGGGAGGAAGAGTGTGCACCTTGCTTTTCTGGGCTATGATCTAGTCCCATGATGCCATTCCTCCCCGGGTAGGCTTATGACCTAGACCCTTTGACCCGCAAGACTCCTCCTAAGGGAAGGGCTTTTAGAAAACCCATCCAAGTTGAATTTCCAGCAAGGACATGACCTTAAAAGTCCTCAGGCCTCCAAATGTTTCCCCTTGTAGCCTGTATGCCATCCCATCCTGAGGTAATTATCTTATTCACAGGTAACAGATGCTTCTAAGTTTACTCTCCAGAGACCAGCAAAGATCAAGGGTGGTGATGACAACTTACAAAGTCAATCATAACAAAGTCGTCATGTGTGTTGCCACTGCTGCCCCCGCTGGAGCCATCTGAGTGCAGGCTGCCATGGAGGGGAGATGTGGTCTCTGGGGAGTCCGGGGGATTCACCTAATTCAGAATAAGGCAGAGTCAGTAAAGACTCCACGAGGAGAATATGGATTACTGTGAGCTGTCTGAAGGTTACAGTAGAACTGTGTTGCTAAAGAGGGCATGGAGGTGCATGCTTGTAATCCCAGCACTCAGGAGGCTGAAGCAGGAGGATTTTAAGCTGGGGATTTTCCTGGGCTACAGAGTTCCAAGCCAGCTTTCTCTTTGTAACAAGCCTCTATCTTAAAATAAGGGGATGGGGGGAGAAGAAGAATGAGTAAATGCTGGCTGCAAATCCATAAGCCACAGAACCCGGCTTAAGTCCTGTGGAAGACTGGCTGCCCAAGAAGAATGACCACTGTACCATCTACTGGAAACTCGTAGTCACTGTGGGCTCACCATAGGATCAGCATCCTCCAGCTCCAAATTCTTGGGAGCAAACATGGCAAAGGGTATGTCCAAACTCGTCAGAGTCACCTGAAGAGATAAAAGAGAAGTGTTCCTGCCTGTTCCTCCCCTAGCATACATGTTTCTTACAGGATGCCAGCCTGGCGCCTAAGCCAAAAATCATGCTTCATACTCTGGCTTCCTTGCCTCCCTGTCCCCTATCAAGTATATTCACAGCAGAGGATTATGGGACTAGGGCTGGGAATGCTTAGTCACAGTTACTGAGGAACAATGTATCTTAGTACAGATCTACTAATTATTAATCCTCCTTAAACTTGCACACTTGCAAATTTTGCAAGCAATTTCAACAGTTCTATAGGACATTGTGAGGGGGACCGTACTCTAAGAACATAGATAGGCACTTAGGCATTAGCAGAAGAAATCACCTGATTGATGGGTTTGTTGACAAATGCTCCCACTTTTCGGACAAAGATAGTCTCCAAGATGTCATGGGGTGAGGCCCGTCCTTCACTGCTGTTAGACACAGTCTCAGTGTCCTCACTAAAGAAGTAATGGAAAATGGATGTCACTCTCAAATCACAGAACATCTCTAGGTCCTGTGGAGTCACTGCAGAGCCACAGCCTGGGGAAGAAGTCTGGCTGCTGCCACTGTCCTGACTCTTGGCTTGGAAGAAGATGATGTGCTTGAACAACTAAAATGTTCACATAAGTGAATGAAAGTTTACATTGCAAAACTGTGAGCTTACATAAGATCTTATCAGAAATGCCAGCAACAATCAAACACATTAGCCAGACACAGTAAGCAACTCTCACACGGCTACAGTTTAGCATTCATCAATACAATAAACAACTTGTTTCTGAATACCTAAAACACCATAAGGCCCTATAGTTTAAAGCTGGGTTTTGGTGATCCATGTCTCTAATCTCAGCACCAAGGAGAAGGCTTCTGAGTTCCTAAGTCAGACAGTCAGAGCCATCACCACCCTGGGTCCATATCTTCAGCTACTCCCCAGTATCATCATCAGAGTTAAGGATCAGAAACCTGGAGTGTCAAGTGACTAACAGATTGTCCTTTGATTGAGATTGGGGTTGGGGTGATTTGATAAGACAGAAATAAAATAAACTATTTTTCCTGAATGGCACACACAATTTTTCCAAAGATTTACCCTCCTACCACTATACCAATGGAAAAGATCCAGGGGGAAGGGCATGTTATTCTGTTTATCCTAAGGCTGTCCAAGTCAAGAGAGACAGGGAAGGATAGCTTGCAGCAGACCTTTCCAGAGACAACACTTAAGAGTAGCAGGAAAGAACAGGCACTTTGCAGTCAGGGTGCAAACTAAACATATGTGTGTGTGCATGCATATACAATGTTTAAAAAAAAAGGAAAGACCTACTATTCTTCTTAGCAGCTAAACCCCAGATAGGTTCCTTACATGCCAGCTGCAATATTAGACACTCAAAAACCTTTAAGGCTTACCTCCTGGGAACAAAAATGCCAAGCCAAAGTCTGTGTGTATTAGGGTATCCAGGTCCCTGGATGTCCTGAACTGTGGAAGAGCCATGACGGGAACTCACCTGCTTGAGGGCGTGGCAGCACAGTTGGCCCCATCAGAAGGCATGTGCATCACCATTCTCTCCTGATCAGCCTGGACACCATGAGCAGGGTGGTTGGGAGCAAGAGGTACCCCCGCGTCCTTCCCAGGAACCATCAGCTTTGGAAAGAAGGAAAGACAAAGTGAAGGGTGGCAGTGCGCATCAGCCAGTGGACCTCAGAAGCTTTCCCATCACCAAGGCCTCCACCAGCTAGGCAGCCATCATGGACCTTAATTCTCTTGGAATGTGGCTACTGGAAGTCATGCGTGGTGAGGACTACAGAGAAGGACAGAGAGACAGTGAAACCCTGGCAAAGTCACTCCCTTCTGAAAGTTGAGGATCCACCCACTCAGGAAACCATCCGAGTCCTCGGAGTTACTCTGTTGCTCCTCAGGAGGAGAGGCAGCCCTGAGAAGCCCATGGTTCTCCCCATCTTGAAAGGTACCTGGTGAGCGTGTGTAGTGTTTAAGCCAGCAGTAAACACTACTGGATAAGCCAGGTCAGCCGATCCAATGCCCAGGACTGCAGGCTGATAGGAAAGGCGAGAGCTTGAGAGCTGAGCAAGAGAAAAACAGAGGGGCAGAGGAAAGGCAAGGAGAAAAGGCAATCCTAGCATGTGGCTCATGCTAGAGCTCAGCAGAAAGTCAGGAGCAGACCCCAGTGGAATGAGGGGCAAGGGTGGGCCTTTTTCAAAAAGGAAAAAGAGACTTGTTTGATCTGGGATCAGGATTCCAGCTCTAGAGCTTCCCAAAGGCTTTCAATGAGTATCTGGCTCCCCAGTTCCCCATCTCCAGCCCAGCAGATCCCCTGGGCACAATCCTGGAGCACATTTCCCAAGTCATCCTATTTTCTCCCCGTCCTTGAGATCCATTTGAAACTAAAACAATCTTCTCTAATCACACCTCTATCACCCTTGGGTATGGACAGCTCCTATTTATATTGAAAATAGAAAAATTAGCAGTCATGGACTGTTTATTTGGAAATCTGATATAAATAACTCTGTGTACGTTTCACATCAACGGAAGAAGGAGGGGTAAATAAAAACCACTATTTTTGGTCACTGGGCTGTGGCTATGTCCTGTTAAAATCAATTACCAAACCTTAAAATAATCCCACAGAACACTTAGGGACTAAATAACTATACCCTATACTCTGTTTTCATTTTTTTAAGTAGAAAGAAGTCATCTGATCATATCCCCATTTTCCCATTACGAACTCACTTGATGGGAAAAGGCCAGTCCTGCCATGGGGACCCTCAGAGTGTCCATCACCACAGGAGTAGGGGTCTGAAAATGTGCCTTTGTGACAGTAAACACACACTGTGCACAGACACACAGACAGGAGAAACAAGAAAAAAAAGAAAAGGGACTTGAGAAAGAAGTGGGAAAAAACCTCCAGAGGGGGCAGCACTGAGCGGGGGAACAGAGTACTGAGAGGCAGAGAGAAGAGTGCGAGCTGGCTTCCCAAAGCAGCAACCAGGAAGGGGACATTTACCTTGGGGCATGCCCTATAAACCTGTCTCTTTGACAGGCAGCTGGAAAACGAACTGACTCAAGTGGGAATGACATGGCAAAACAGAAGCCTGAGCCAAGCATTAGTCTGTCATTAGCTGAAAGGTGTGGGAGGGAAGGAGGGAACAACTCACTCAGGAGAGGCCTAGAGCATACAAAGATAAACCTCTCCGAACTGAGAACCTGGCCTTGCTCAGGAAGCCCTCAGCCTGCAGAGACTTCGCAAAGCACTGAAATTTGCTGGCTATGTTATTAGTAAGCTTGGGTGCACGTTTCTGTATGTATCCTGGGACTACGGTATGTGCATGTGCGTGAAAATACAGTCTAGCAGTTGGGAGAGCTTGAGAGTAAAAGCTTGGGTATCTAAGCATTTAGGATTCCAAAGCTCCTTTATAACTGCTAATTATCTGGGGTTCTCCTGTTTCAGCTTTAACTCTGACTGCACGTGTGTAACATGGCAGAAATGGCATGCCCTAGTCCCCCATAAATAAATAAATGTATTGGGAAAACTTTTAATGGAAAACAACAACCACCACCTCCCAATTAACAAATTGGTAGCTGAGCATGGCGACCCACCCATGATCCTAGCACCTAGGAGGTGGAGACAGGAGAAAGGCCTGGTTGCACTGCAAGGTGTGAGACCTTGTTTCAAACATATAAAAGAAGTCATGAAGTGCATGCTCGTAATCTTAGAAGGCAGAGCAAAGAATGGCCACAAGTCATTCAAAGGCAGCCTGGTCCACGCAGTGTGCTCTACGTTACCCAAGAATGCATAGCAAATACTATGTCAAACACAGACTAAAGCAGTCACGGCGGAAGAGGATGGAGCAATGAGGCAGAAGGTAAAGGAGGAGTGTGGGTGATCTCAGTCTCAGCCCCTGCCTATCACACAGGCCCTAGCTGTACTTCCTCCGAGGATGGCATCAGAACTCAGGGCCATGACTGTGTTTGCCACTTAAGACTTGTTCATGTGGAAAAGTTAGTGGTTGAAATGCTTGATAGAGAACGTGGACAGGCAGATAACTGTGTCAGCTTTAAGAAAAGCAGTACTTCTGGTTGTTATTTTTAATTTTATATTAAATAATTACTGGCTCTTTGGTACATATTCTACTATTATGAAGTCAGAGTAAGCCAGGAGTGGTAGTACACACCTTTAGTCCTAGCATTCAGGAGGCAGAGGCAGGTGTATCTATGTGTTCGAGGCCAGCCTCGTCTACAGAGTGAGTTCTAGGACAGCCAAGGCTACTCAGAGAAACCCTATTTCAGTAAAACAACAACAACCAACAACAACAACAAAACCAAAAATGGAGCAACTAAAACATATGCACTTTAGAGTGACCTCATCAGCAAAGAGTATAGCTAAGTTTGGACAGCATTCCCTAAGGCCCATACAAATACACACAGCCCACAACCCTTTTCCTACCTGGGAGGGAGGGGATGTGGAAAAAGATGTAGTACACACTTCCTGAGAGTCTTCCACTGATGGGTATGCGACTCCAGCATCCTCAGCAGTTCTACCGTGGGGGAGGGAGGAAGGAAGGAAGGAGCGGTGATGGAATTTATAACCATGGTAGCGCCGACTTCAGAAAGTATGCAAACAGAGGTTAGGAAAGGCTGGGAGCCGTGTCAAGAAGTTCTAGGCAGAGGTTATAAAGCCAGATGGCAACCTAAAAACATTTTTCATAGTTTACAAACTCCTGACATTCTTTTAGTCCCCAAAGTCTTGGAGAAGGTGACATTACTGCCACAATCCTGAACTCCCAGGAAGTTCCTAGATCCTGTGGCTCAAGCCTTGGTGTACCTAACAGGTAGCAGCAAGAATGGAACTAGCCTTTTCATTTCTACCCACATGGCCAGTGGCTGCTATTGCTTAGCTGCAGCTTGGGGGAGCATCTTCTCAGCCCTTACCTGTAATTGCAAGGGTGCATAGGAGAGGAGCTGGGATAGGGACGGTCAACAAAGTGATCAATGATAATTCCCATGATAGGTGGGGTCCTCTCAAATTGCCTGCAATGCAATGAGCACAATGCAGTATGTGTTAGAATCTCTTCCCAGGCACCTTCAAGTCCACAGAGGTCCCATCATTCCATAGCCTTCAGGTCTACACAGAGCCTTAACGCTATAGTCTCTAAATACAAGCCACAGACTCTACTTTCCAGGCAGCTTGGCTGGGGACACTTAAAATCTCCACTGTGACAGTGATGCTCTCTCCCTCTCTCAAATGCATTCTTCAGAAAGGGTGGCTTTCAGCTCTCGCCAGCTGGAACTGTAGTTTTAGCCTCAGAGCTCTGGGGGAAGCAGGAGCTGAGCTTTAACAGCCGTGGGAAAGCGCTTATGGACCCCCACCTCTTCCTCACCTGGTGGACATGAATGCCAAGTTAATTCTATAAGCACAGGAAAGAGTGAGGGTGCCCACAGGGGTGCCCACTGTTCCAACTCGAACTGTCTGGAATCCTAGAAGAGAGGAAATATCATCTTGTGTCCAGAGAAGGCTGATGCAGCTCCTAGCCAGCCTGTTGTCTAGTCACTGGCGCTACTTGCTTCCTCAGCATATGAGGAAAACAACTTCATTCTTGTCTGTTTCCACATTATCATATATACTCTATTGACCCAATGTTTTTTAAAAAATAAAATATGGGGGATTTGGTGGCATACAGGTCTTTAATCCCAGCACAAGGTAGAGGCAGAGAGGCAGAGGCAAACCACAACAGACAAACCACAAGAGAAAGCACTGTATCAATGGCACAGGGCTTAATCAGCATGCAGGAGAGGAGGAGAGAGATGAGGTGAGGTCAGAGGGGGAAGGGAAGGAAGGGCAGCAGAGGGGAGGGGAAGATAGGGGAGGGGATGGAGAAACCCCAAACACTGAATCCTGCTGAAACTTCTGAAAAATTATTATTTCAATCCTGGTAGCTCCTCAGTGAACTAACCCGCCTCTTTATGCTTCCTTACTGTATTATACAGCTTAAAGTTATAGACTGTTATACAAGGGTAGACACGTATCCAAGCAGCTCTTAACACCACAATGTTTCTGGCCTGAATGCATACATACCTTCTCCTAAGCCATTCAGTTGAACTTCCCCAAAATAAATCCTGTAGGGAATGAAAAAAAGGAATGACACCCCACTTGACATCCAAAGGCCATGGCTGAAACACCAAGAAAGAGCATAAACAAGCCCTGCTTTCTCTTCCACAGGGACAACTGTCCTCACTCAGCTGAGCCCTGGGCACAAACACCTACAAGGTGAGAGCTACAGAAGTGATAAGGGCCCACAATACCTTTAATCCCAGCACTCAGGAGCCAGAGGCAGGCCATCTCTGTGAGCTCAAGGCCAGCCTGATCTACACAGAGAGCTCTAGGACAGCCAAGGCTACACAGAGAAACTGTCTCAAAAACAAAGAAAGGAGAGAGGGAGAGAAAGGGAGAGAGGGGAAGAGGGGGAGAAGGAGAAACAGAGAGGAGGAGAGACAGAAGAGGAAGGAGGGAGGGAGGGAGAGGGGGACAGAGGGAGAGAGGGGGAGACCAAGAGCAAGGGGGAGAGAGAGGGGAAAAGAGAGAGTGGGGGGGAGGGAGAGGGTAGGGGGACGGGGTAAGGAGGGAGAGGGAAGAGGAAACTAGGCCAAGATGGCAGAAATGGCCAGCTTCTCCACAAACACCTAAGCTTCTGTGGCAAGGCCACTGCGTCCACCCTTACATGATTTCATGTAAGGCTTTTGCCAATGCAACAAGAAAGTAACACATGATAAGAAATGAGTGAAGAGTAAAAGAGATTTACTAATAGCCAAGTTAAAGTCTAGTAATTTCCAACAAACACACATCTTGATGTCTGAGAAAGAAATATACACAGGCCATTAGGGAATGGTCAAGAGAGTTAAGGATGACTTGGTAAGTAGTCTCAGTAAGTTTGCTTCTGTATAACTGGCAATTGTCTGTGTCCCTCCATACTAACTAACACTATCAGCTCCACAGGGCAGCTCTACATCTCACAAAGGCTAACATCAACAGCCCATCTCCAAGACAAACATTCTCCATGACTTGAGCCTGGCTTCCCCATCTTGCTCCCACACTTACTAACTACATCCAGTCCTTACAAGTCTACCTGGCAAAGGAAAAGGGGGACTGATCTGATGTTCCAGCCTGCCTACCTAGGCCTGGTCAGCCACTGTCCTCCCCATGTACAGCAGTGATCTGTGGTTCTAGGCCATCCTGGTCTACAAAGCACATTCCAGGACAGCAAGGGCCACATGGAAAGACCTGTCTCAAAAACACCAACCCCCACTCCTGCACAGGAGGAAAAAAACCTACCCACTAAGTGCAGGACCTCTGTATCTCATAACTGCTTGCACTAAAATGGAACTCAATAAAACATGCTGAGGTGACCCTAAAGACTATACTGGAACTAACTGCTGACTAGCTCCTTACAGCTATAGACTAATACTCTTAAACTGAATTAGCATTTTGTCAGACCAAAAAGTTGAATTTAGCTCTGGAAGAGAAGGGGCTTCTTTGCTTATTTGCTCTCATGTAGCCCAGGATGGCCTCATATAGTTAAGAAGCTGAGGATGAGCTTAAACTCTTGACCCTTCTGCTCTCATCTCCTAAGTGATGGGATTCTAGGCATGTTAGAATGCCTGGCAAAACTTTTTTTTAAAGAAAATTAAAATTGCCTGGCTCAGTGGCACACACCTTCCCAGCACCTGGGAAGTAGAGGCAAGAGGATCTCTATGAGTTCAAGTCCATCCTGGTCTACATAGCAAGCACCAGGACAGCTAAGATAAAATAGTGAGAGAGAGTCTGTCTCAGAAAGAAAGAAAGGACGGACGGGAGGGAGAATGAGCAAGTGAGAGAATAAATAAATGAATAAATGAATGTGTGTTTGCAGGGATTCATCATCGATCCCACAGCAGCTGGAACTGCACTGAGACAAAGGACAATGGGCCTGGTGAACTGCTGAGGTTCACAGGGACAGTTGCCAAACTATAGAACTAATGCTCTAAGTAATCACAGAACACTGGAGTGCCAGACAATGTGCACTGTAAGAGGCTGAGAGGTAAACCAAGAGCCTTGATATTTACCTGTACAAAATTACATATTCATGCCCTTGCTTCCTGGAGAGTCTGTAGGCTGGTGTCACCCTCGTAATAGCGAGAAGAGACTTCAGCAGCAGTGACAATCGGTTGTATACAGTGTAGGAAACTTTGATTTCTTTGTCACACCTGAGGAGCACAAAGACACTGCCAGTCTATCCTTTGGAATGCTGAAACTCTGAAAGACACATTCTGAACTAAAGATGCTCTACCAACAAATTGCTGAAGTAAGCCAGTGTGTTAGACACAGGCAAGCACCAGAACCCACTGTTTTCATCTACTTAAAAAACCAAATCCAAAAAAAAAAAGCAGTATAAAAACAATCCAACAATATTATAAATTATACTTGACCTGTTGCTTATTTTGAAGTCCTGTCTTATGAACTATTTAATTGTATACTGATAATCTAGAGAAAAAACTTACTTGGTATGAAAATTTTGGATAATAACCTATCAACTTTCTATTCAAGAAAAACAAATGTCCACACTCCACATATGCTTTGGGGCTGGAGAGATGGCTCAGTGGTTAAGAGCACTGACTGCTCTTCCAGAGGTCCTGAGTTCAAATCCCAGCAACCACATGGTGGCTCACAACCATCTATAATGGGATCTGATGCCCTCTTCTGGTGTGTCTGAAGACAGCTACAGTGTACTCCTATACATAAAATAAGTCTTTTTTTTTTTTTTTTCTCGAGACAGGGTTTCTCTGTATAGCCCTGGCTATCCTGGAACTCTCTCTGTAGACCAGGCTGGCCTTGAACTCAGAAATCCGCCTGCCTCTGCCTCCCAGAGTGCTGGGATTACAGGCGTGCGCCACCACTGCCCGGCATAAATAAGTCTTTTTAAAAAGAAAGAAAATTCAAGCTTCAGGCAGGTGGTGAGCTAATCTGCCTTGAAAAACAAAAACAGGGGAAGGAGGTAACATATCCCAGGCCATCTTAGTGCGGCAGACTTCACTGAAGGCTGCCTTGCGGAACAAGACGACACAGAATGGCCTCGCTGCAGGAGCTCATGGGGAACTCTGGGAAGACAAGAAATCCTTTGCAGCATTGCTGCGGCTCCTGTCTCCATTGTGAGTGACTCACCCTGGACACATGCCCCTGAAGGTCAGCCCTGTGCTAGGCTGGAAGCCAAGCATGAGGCAAATCACCACACAGCCTGCTGCTCTGCTGCATGGTCAGAATGCCTCTGCGGCTGACAACAAAGCCTGCTTTCACATGATGTCACTGCTTACTCAGTCACCACAACCAAGTAGTGTGACACTGAAACACTTACTTTTCGTTCATTTCAAGACACCAAATTTCCAACTCCATGGAATCTCCCTACAGGTGGGACAGGAGAAATACATTTCAATTATTAAAAACCATCTGAATTGTCTCCTGTAAAGTATCATACAAACACAAGAAATATTGGAGAGTACAAATAAACAAAAAGGAAAAAAAAACAACTTACTGAAAAACTGTAACTTTCTAAAAAGTTGGATCATGCTATATGCATTTTACCTTATTTTTAAATTTTTAAAATTTTATCCTATTTTTCAACAAATGGAATTTTCCTTTTAACTAAATTTAGAGAGGAGAGGGAGACAGAAAGATTGAGGGACTAAATTTTATCTTTTGTTACACTGGGGACCAACTCCAGGCTTTGTGCTCACCATGAGTCTCCACAGTTATATGAAGAGATTCTCCACATTCTGTGTTCATGGTTACAGCATACACCATGACTATCATTTTATCCAGCCACGGTTCATATTTTTTGAAATATTTCTATTTTTTTTATCACTACAATAAAAATAAATAGTATTGAGGCAAGGCATGGTGGTCTACATCTGCAATCCCAGCACTTGGGAAGTGAAAGCAGGAGGTCAGGAGTTCAAGGTCACTCTTGGCTAGGTAGCAAGCTTAAGACAAGTCTGGACTGAGATTTTGTCACAAACAAACAGGGCTAGAAGAAAAAATAACACACATACACACAAGCACTGAGACATGGTCTCTGTATACATCTTCAATCTCTAAGCATATTTATAGAGTTAAAACAGATGGCTTAGAAAATAGAGGATTTTCAGTTCACCCTTTCTTCCTTAGTGTGGGGTGGGGCACAGCATACATATTAAAGTCAGAGTACCATATTGTACCTGGTGTTGGTTCTCTTCTACAACACAGATTCTGGGAGCAAACTTCAGTCATCAGACTTGGTGGCAACTACCTCATCCACTGAGCCATACCACCAAACCTAGGCTGCTTTTTCAGACAGTTTGATGCTCACTTAGGCTGTACATATATTAAAATTGGAACAAGAGAATCTCATATAAGATAGACTGGCTAAAAACCTCTTGATTCTCCTCCCTCAATTTCCCTAGTGCTGGGATGGGGCTTGGGGCAACACATCTAACGAGAATATATGGTTTTAATACCTTTTTGCAGGGCTTTGTTCATGCACCCAGGCCATACTACTTGTCTCTATCTCCAGCCCTAAAACTTTTGATGAACCTTTTGTAAACCGCCCTTTAGAAAGGCTGAATATTTCCAAGTGATGGGAAAGCCTTTCACTTCAGTTCATAAGAGCCATTTTTTAAGTACCATCTATCGTGGAAAACATTATTTGGGAGTTTCTACCCCACCATTCCTAATTTAGTACCCAAATAAAAGACAAAAAAATTTATATTTATAATAAGTCTTAAAGCATTAGAGCTAGGCAAATAACAACCCTTTATGTTATTTTGTCTACTTATCCATCAATAGAATTCAGATTTTAGGTAACTTTAGAATGCCACTACAGTTCATATGTGTTGCTTTTGAAATTAATGAGTTACAATGATTTAGAATTGAGGTGAAATATCGGAGCAGGGCAGTGGGTGGTAGCACACACCTTTAATAATACTAGCACACAGGAGACAAGAGACAGGCAGATCCCTGTAAATTCTAGACCAGCGTGGTCTAAACAACGAGGTCAGAGCAGGAGTCCCTGCTGATAAAATAAAGTCAATTGCAAATAGTCTAAAGTCCAAAATGACACATTTTTTTCTTATAGGTACTATGTAATTCTTTGCATAATAGTAAGTAAAAATGTTCTTAGTAATTTAAAAGATAAATGCACTTCAATCTTAAATTTATATGAACAAAAAGGGAAACTGTAGGGGCTAGAGAGATGGTTCAGCAGTTAAGAGGACTGACTGCTCTTCTAAAGGTCCTTCTAAAGAGTTCAAATCCCAGCAAGCAGGTGGTGGCTCACACCCATCTATAATGAGATCTGATGCCCTCTTCTAGTGTGTCTGAGGACAGCCACAGTGTACTTATTTATAATAATAAATTGAGCCAGAGTTAGCAGGGACTGAGCAAGCAAGGTTAACTGGAGCAAGCGGGGTTGACATGAGCGAGCAGAGGTCTTAAATTCAAATTCCAGCAACCATATAAAGACTCACAACCATCCGTACAGCTATGGTGTACTCATATACATAAAATGAATAAATAAATCCTTTTTTAAAAAAGTAAACTGTAGAAAGAATATCTTGTATATTGTATGGATTTATCACCTGTCAATTAAAAAGCTTATGTCCTATAGGAAAGGGTAGAACAGAAGGTGGGACATCTGGGAAGCAGAAAGAATTCTGGGAAAGAGCCCGGGAGATACCCCTGGGGAAGATGTGACAAGACAGATAGATGCATGGTACCTGAGCACAGGTAACCAGCCACGTGGCAGAATGTGGGTTAAAATAAATGGGTTATTATAGTTATGATTCTAGTTAGAGAAGAGCCTAGCTATATAGCCAAGGTATCTGTAAATATATTTTGAGTCTGAGTCTTATTTCTGGGAGCATGGGGTAGGAGGAAGAACCAGACCTAACTTCTACAGACAACAGTTTAGGAAAGGTTATTATTACCTTAACTTACATTTTTTTTTATTCCATTAGTCTGTATATTATTCTGAACAAGTGAGCAAGAAAAGACTAAATGCAGAATTCCTTAGCCTTGAAACATTCCTGCATTATATAAGCATGGGCAATAACTAGTTTAATACCCAGCATAACAAAAATAAATAAATAAAAACCCCTGATTCAAAAATATGAGAAACTCAGAAAGAAAAGGAACATGTATCAAGCTACAAATAATGGAAGCAGAGGATGAAGAGCCTTACATGCCAAATAATCCCCCCAAGTCCAGCCACGGCCTTACCTCAGAAGTCTTGAGTGAAATCTCCACACACATAGATCGCCCCACAGCAGGCAGCTGCCCCGACAGGGCCTTCTTTGCTTCATGGGTGACTTCTGGGATGTCTTTGATTGCTAAATTGAACTAAACACCAAGAGCGATTTCTGTGTGAAACCCTCTCATGGAGTGTTATGGGAACATAGAGCAGTGCATGCAGGTATTGCTTTAGTATTAAAAACATTAAGCTACTTCATCCTTCCCTAAACAGTTTGTTCTGGAGCCTCTCAAGTCTCAGGCTGTGGGACTGTAATGGCCCAGGGTTAAGGAGGAAAGGCCAAGGAGGCTTCAACCACCACGGATGCCACACACGAGGAGAGCAGGAGTTGCCTGTTTCCCTGCTCTCAACCTGGTGCCATAAAGCTGGCACCCCTACCATCCACCTTAGTAGGAATTTATCACCCTGACAGTTACAAGGCTTCACTTTGTTGAACCTTTTAAGGTCCCCGCCCTCCCTGAGTATATAGATGAAGCATCTTTCAACACTCCTGCCATGGCCAATGGTACATGGTCACACAAACTTTGCCCCCAAGACCATGGCACCTCCCAGGAGCATAAATACCCCTTTCTTGCCACTAATAAATAAACCAGTTCTCTGAAGCTGTTCCAGGAGGGTCTGTTGTCTGTGCCCTCAGCTGACCAAGATCCTATACTGCACCTACCCCCTTTCCCGAATAAGCTTCCCTCCCTCCAGTCCAGCTCAGTGCACAATGGGCCTGGCTACCCTGAGGAGAAGTAGACAAAGGGCAACATAAAGCTAAAAAGGCTACCTTCTGTGAAGATTAGCAGCAACTAGGATATTTACTATTTTATCTCCTAAGTACTAAATTTTACCATCTGTTACAGCAGAAAATCAAGGTCCAGATGAATAGGAGGCTAATTTTTATAAAGAATGCACATACTCTCTACAGGAAGGGTCGACTGATTTAGCAACCCTATAAGCAGTATGCCTCACATGGTAGCACAACCTCTTACATTCGTGCCTTTGGACAAGCATCATAGTGTATACACATCTGTCAGCAAAGAATAGACATTTACCCAATCTGAACCGGTCGGGGAAGATGATGAACGGGTGCAAATCTTTTCTCCAAGCCGAGCCTGGACAATCACTTGGACAGTCTGAAACCAAAGCACAAAGTAAGAAACTTTTTAATAAAGTAAGCACAAGTATGGCTTGAGCTCAGCCCTGAGCACTGCCCCAGGAAGAAGCAAAAGGAAATGGGAAAGAAAACCAAAGAGCAAAAGGAAAAAGAGGAAAAGAAAATGATTTAGCTTCTTAAGGGTTTAAAATTCTGCCTAAGCAGGGCTAAGAGGTTGGCCACAGGCATGGTGTCACAGGCCTTTAATCCAGCAGAGCACGTGATCCCTGAGAGTGAGTTTCAGGACAGCCAGGGCTACACAGAGAGACCCTGTCTTGGAAAACCAAAACCAAAACCAACCACCCAAGAAGTGTGTGTAGCATTAGAGGGACATATCTTCAAGTGTGTCTGTGAGGCTGACTGTGGGTGGGATTATCCCTCTCACTGGGCTGCAGTACTGGAGACATAGAAAGCAGAAAAGGAAGCTGGAGAGATGACAGCAGTGAAGAGTGCCAGATCCCAGCACCCACAAAAGCCAGACCTGCTACAAATGCCTGTAGCTCCACCTCTGAGGAACCAACATCCTCTATCTGAGCACAAGTGTATACACACCAATGAGCACACACACACAGACACGCACATGCACGATGCAGACTGAAAATTAAGATCTGGCAAGATGGCTCAATAGATCAAAGCAGTTGCCAGCAAACCTGAGGAATTAAGTTTAATCACCATGACCCACATGGTGGAAGGAGGGGACAGACTCCTGACTTCCACAAGTGCTGTGGTAAGCCCACATACGTGCATCCACACCCCCAACACTCCCACAGCCCCCCCCCCAGACACAAAAAGAGTAATAAGAACGTGAAAAGGGAAAAGAGTACACACGTGTAATCCTAGCACTGGGAAGGCTGAGGTGGGACTGCCATGGGGCTGAGGCCTGCCTGGCATACAAAATGAAACCTTATCTCGAAAACAAGAGTTAGCCAGATGACCACAGGAATTTCCCAGTCTCTGCTTCCTGACCCCACAGGGTGTGAGCAAGCAGCCACCAGCCTCATGGTGGACTACAGTCTCTCAACTAGGAGACAAAACAAAAGATTCCTCTCGCAGGTTACTTAAGAATTTGGTTACAGCCAGGCAATGGTGACATAGGCCTTTAATCCCAGCACTTGGGAGGCAGAGGCAGGCGGATTTCTGAGTTCCAGGCCAGCCTGGTCTACAGAGTGAGTTCCAGGGCACCAGGGCTACACAGAGAAACCCTGTCTCGAAAAAACCAAAAAAAAAAAAAAAAAAAAAAGGATTGGTTACAGAACAAGGAAAGTCACTAATACGCTGTACCTTACAGTGTTAGTTGAAGCAGTGAGGAAGATGCCCAAAGACCTGCCCATTCAGGTTCGGTCTTTGTTGCCACCCTAAGGGACTATACTGTGCCAATAACCCGACATAACACTTTGACATTTCTACAAACAGCCTTATAAAAAAATTTTTTTGAACAAGTAGCCGTGGAAATTGGAAGCTACTTTTTAGTTACATCCCTAATTCCTCCCCCACATTTCACAGTTTGGTTTACAACAGACAGAAGTACCCACAAGCCGCAAGCTGCTATGCTACATTTCCAAAGGTGACTCTCTAAGGGAGAAGTATGACAATATTTCTAGCTGTCCTCAGCTCAAGAAAATGGACATATTACCTTGAGGGCAAAAAACTTAATAAACTTGTCCAAGTCCTTTCTGTCCTGGGAACTGAGATCAGTTTCCATTGCCTACTGGAACCTGTAATAGAACACAAGAGAAGCGATGACAAATGTGACTAACCTGTAAAAACAGATCATGACGTCAAAGCACAGATGGGAGCCTGCTAGCTATACAACAGTCACATGGGAGTGGGAGAAGAGATTTCCTTCAAAGATACCAGAGGAGAAAACATTAAAATACTATCACTGAAGGAACCTAATCCCACACAAACAGCCATATCTAGGAACCTACGAAATATATGAGGTCAATTTAACTCACTTTGAAGTTTTGAATATGATGGAGGGGAGGGGCCAAACTCCAGTGCTGGTCCCACCCCAGACCTGCTCTGTTGTTTGCTGCTGTGCATGCCAGGCTAGCTGGCCAGTGGGCTTCGAGAGACTTCCATCTTGCTATAGGAACACTGGGCTGGAACACTGGACTACGCCTGGCTTTATGTGAGTTCTAGGGATTCAAACACAAATCCTCAAACTTGTGCAACCAAGTACTTTACCCAATGAGCCACCACCCCAGTCAGATTTTGAAACTTTGAGCTTTAAATAGAATTTATCTAATTTTAATGAGAAACGCTGTTAACACAAAAGAGCTAATCCACATTACTTCAAAAGATCACCAATAACTCTCACTTTCGAAGGATCCAGATCTGCTTTGAGAAGCTAGTGATATGAAAAGCTACCTTCAGAATAAAGAACTCATATGGGAACATTTTAGTCTCAAGGAAGATCACAAATTTCCAAAGCTCATCAGTGCCCACCCTCTCATCCAATCTAGGGTGAACAGGTATGAACTGGTTTGAAATGACCAGATAATAAGGAATAAAATATTTAGGAAAAGAAAAGCAGCCAGGTGGTGCTGGCGCACCCTTGTGACCCCAGCACTTGGGAGGCAGAGGCAGGCGGATTTCTGAGTTCGAGGCCAGCCTGGTCTACAGAGTGAGTTCCAGGACAGCCAGGGCTACACAGAGAAACCCTGTTTCAGGGAGAAAAAAAAAAAAAGACCTGAAATTAGAAGAATTGCTACAAGAAGAAGACGGAAAAACTCTATGACATTGATCTGGGCAATGATATTTATGGCTATGACTTCAAACACATGGGTCTGGAAATGAAACTACAGATCTTTGTGTGTGTGTGTGTGTGTGTGTGTGTTGAGGCCCTTTGGTCTATAAACACTCTTTTGCTCAGCTCATCAGAACATTTATTTCCTAACATGAACTGCTGTCCAATTTTAGGATCCAAAATAAAACCAATCTGGAGCTGTGAATGACTGTAATGTCCTTTAACAGGGCTCACCACCCCAAGGTCCCAAAGCAACACAGAAAGGGAGATAAAAATGTGCTGAGGATTATACTGACCTTTTCTTTACATTCAAGGAGAGTTATTATATTCTCGCCGCAGAACTGCCAGTATACACATTATGTGTTGTGGCTTTCTGTACAACTGGCAGCACAAAAGAATTGGGTAGCTACAATTATGGAAGCCCGAAAGATGCTGATCTCCCATTGGGAAAAAGCTAACTTTCAGGCTGTGCTGAAATGTGTGCTGGTCCCTATGTCTGCTCATTTAAACACTCAATTTGCCTTTGCAATATAAATAAATAGTAGCTTCACTTTTTCTTTTGCTCTTTTTGAGAAATCTAAGAATATAAAGGGAAACTTTGTGTGAACATTTAAAGGCGATCTACAGGGCTGGGGAGATGGCTCGGCAGACAAGTGTGAGGACTTGAGTTTAAATTCAAGAACTACTGTCTGCGGGTGGTAGTGTCTAATCCCAGTGGCCCTACTGCAAGATGGAAGTCAGAGACAGGAGAATCCCTGGAAAACCAAGGGCTAAGCAGCCCGAGGAGTACAGCTGTGAAGAAGAGATTGTCTCAAACAAGGTGGAAGTTGAAAACTGACACACAAGGTTGTTTTCTGATCCTCCCACTTGTGCTAGCCAAACACTCTTACACACGGAATAAACAAAAATAAGAAAATGCAGAACTGCACTTCTCCCCACCCTCACCCCCGTCCTTTCCCATTACGGTTGGCTATTAAATGCTATTGTGGAGAACTACTTGCTGAGGCTTCTCTTCACAGCAATCATAGTAATAATGCAGCCTGTGTTTCTGGGCTAGTTAACCTTGCCTCTGGAAGCTGAGGCTGTAAAGCTTAAGCAGACCACTGGGGACTAATTATAGTAAAGCACTATCATCGCTGTTCTTATGACCCAGAAGGTTGGGAGACCTCTGCAGGGTGACTTCCAGTTATCCCCATGCAATATTAGCAGTGAAATGGGTGGGCTGATTCTAAAAGGTAAAGGGTCTTGTTGGCATCTTCAGGACAGAACTTAGTCACTGAAACTGGCAAGCAGTGATCCCGTGTCAAGTCCAGGATGGGAGACACATGCACGAGATCTAGCTTTATTAGTTTGAACAAGGTTTTGAGGACAGCATCAGTTATAAAGGGACTTTCTGAGAAGAAAGCTAAGTAAAAGTAATGATGAGTATGTTTCCTTTCCTAAAATAGGAAACTACTATTGGGAACACTTGGGGAAACTAAACCATTAGTACATGGTAAACTGCAATCACCCCACTATAAATTCTACACTCCTTCCTCTAACAGGGTCCCTTCTTTTGATAGGAGTCAGTACTTGTTGAACAGAGACTTTTGTCATTCTGGTTGCGTGTACTCTCTTAACCTTGCTCCTCTTCAAATTCGCTGTGCAACTCTGAGTCTTCTTAAGATGGAGTTCTGAGGTAGCCCTTACTGTCTTTTCAAAATTGGCCTGTAAGTAAATCTGATTCCCTCCTATCATTCTGTCACTTGTCCTAGTCTATCTATAGCCACACAACCCTGATGGTGCCTGGTTCTAGTTCCCTTCTCTTGAATATCAGTATGGACACTTGATTCAAGTTCTGCTACAACAAACAAACAAACAAACAAACAAACTCTAATCAGAGCACTAGAAAGCTGAGGCAGAAGGATCTTGGTTCCAGCCTAGGCTCAAAACAAGTAAGCTACAAGAACAAAAACCAAGTATCACTCTAGAGTCTTGTTCCTTATAATGACAGTTTGAACTTTCATTTCTGTAGACTAAAAAAGACAGTTACTGCTCAGGTTTCACTATTTTAATAATTTTATTTAAACATACTTGTATTCTGCCAGCATGTGTATCTGTATACCAAATGTGTCCAGGCACCACAGAAGTCAGGGGGCCACCAGATGCCCTGGAACTGGAACTACAGATGGTTGTAAACCACTGATGGAATCAAATTATGACCTTGGCTCCTTGCCCTTTAACTCCAGCACCAGCAAGTCAAAGGCGGTGGATCTCTGTGAGCTCTAGGCCAACATGGCCCACATAGTGAGTTCCAGGCCAGCTACAAAGTGAGACCCTGTCTTTAAAAAAAAAACAAGACAGTGAGGAGAATTATAAACAGACACAAACATGGACAATAACAGGAAAAAAAGGGAACATAAAAGTTCTAGAAGACAACAGGCAGGGGTAGCACACACCTTTGATCCCAGCATTCAGAAGGCAGAGATAAGAGGATTTCTGTCCTCTTGAGGCTAGCCTGGTCTACAGAGTAAGTTCCAGGACAGCTAGGGCTAAAGAGAGAAACCCTGTCTCAAAAAAAAGAAAATCTTAAAGAGTCAGACAGAGAGATAGAGAAAGAGTTACTAAAAACAGGACTGAGAGTTCACAGGAGTTAAGGCCCACAATCCGGACACCAACACGCTCTGCCCTGATACCACTCTGGTCAGAACGGTTCTTTTTCTGTACTTTTTTTAAGGCTGGCCATTAACTTTTTGGAAACACTAAACTGAAAGGCTAACACAAGCTTCAGTCATCAAAGTTTACACATGTCAAATTGTAGAACTGCTCTTCTCAGTCCTATCCTCACTTGGCTTGAAAAAAAACTAACAGTCATGATAGAGTTTTTCTTTGTGACAAGTAACCCTTTGACTGCCCCATTCAATACTGAATACAACACATCAAAAAGAAAGGAGATGCTTGCTGGGTGTAAGTGAGGCTGACAGTATAGCCATCATGACTAAGATATAGGTTTGTTTTATGTTGTTGTTACTTTGAGGCCAGATCTCAGGAGGCTGTCTCAGATCCTCTGCCTCCTGAGCGCTGAGATTAAAGGCATCTGCAATCACGCCAGGCTATTTTTTCCCAACTGAGACAAACTGGTAGTATGCCTCCCTGGAATGTACAGAGGGGTTCTTAGTCCCCAATTGGGGACAGAAAACCTTGACTCAAGGCTAGTGAGAAGGTTCAGTAAACCTGGGGACTTGAGTTTGATCCCCATGAATAAATGGTAGTAGAGAAACAACTTCTAAAGTTGTTCTCTGACTTCCACACATGCACTAGATAGAGCACAATACAATTATAATAATAAAATGTATATTTAAATAACACAAATGCTTCTCCACCCACCCCACCTTTGAGACAGGGTTTCTTTGTGCAGCCCTGGCGGTCCTGGAACTTACTCCGTAGACCAGGATGGCCTTGAACTCACAGAAATCCTTTTACCTTTGCCTCCTAAATGCTGGGATCAAAGGTATATGCTACCACACCTGGTCATAAATGCTTTATAAATAACAAATAAATAAATACTTGCAATTAGTAGATTAAAACGTTGCTATCAAATAGTCTACAACAGGATGGAATGCTTAAATATGTTTCACCTAAAGAGGTTCCCTAAAATGAAGCCTACCTCATTGTGGACTAATCTCAAATAAATGATTTTTGTTTCTGTAGTGTTTCTGGGTTTTTGGTGCTGTGGATCAAACTCAGGACTTTGTGCTACTTAGGTAAGCATTCTAACTTTAGGCTAAATCCACGGTCACATCAGCTATGTTTCTGAAGCAGTCTAAAGGACTGCTCTTGTGTACTCTGAAGATCCCATCCCAGCATATCCTTTATGGCAAATGAGGTAGCCAAGAGTTCTGTGTAGTGTGCCATGACACACATTTACTTAAAAATCTCTCAGGAAGGTTGGCCCAGCATTTCAGAGAATGAGGCAGGAGGATTACTTCAGAGTTAAGGCCAGCCTTAGCTACTCAGGGAGTTCCAGGACAGCACAGGATATAATAGAGGGCCCAGTCCCAAAAACAAGCAAGCATCTCTGGCTGTACTTCCAACATTAAGTTGGACTGAACTGATACTATCCATCCTCTCTCAGTATAAGCTCATAAAAGGCAAGCAAGCTAGAGGTGTAGGCAGAGGCAGGGCACTTGTGTGATGGGGCATCTCTGTGCTACTCTTGCTGAGGCAAGAAGACTGCCAGGAATTCATCTAATATGGCTTTAAAAAAATGAAGCTGGAGAGATGGCTCAGCAGTTAGGGGCATGGGGCTGCTCTTCCAGAGAATCCAGGTTTAATTCCCAGCACGGACATGGAAAATCACAACTGTCTGTAACTCAAGGTCCGCTGGATCTGGCTCCTTCATATGGACAAACATGTAGGCCAAACACCAAATGTACATAAGAATAAATTAATTATCTTTTAAAATTATGTACAGGTTTTTATATTAATGCTTTAATTCTCTTAGGTCTATGCTTCTAAGTGAAATTAACAGATTATTCAGTAATTCAACATTTGACTTTGTATGGGACTACAAACTATTTTTAAATGCAGCTGTACCACTTCACATTTTGAGTGGTGGAAATAACTTTAAGATCAAGACATGAAATGGGGGGTAGGGTGGGGGGCAGAGAGACAGCTTAGCTGCTTAGAGCAGTTTCTGCTCTTGCAGAAGACCCAAGTTTGATTCCCAGGACCTCTTTAGCTTCAGGGGATCTGGTGCTCTCTTCTGGCCTGCACATATACTGCACGTACATAGTGTCCATATATATGTGAACACTCATACACATAAAATATTAAAGACAGAATGAAACAAAGAGAAAAGAACAAAGATGAAAATATTCTTTCAGAACACCATTACATAGTTATTATTTATAGGATTTTAAGTTTTGAATGCATTTTTAAAGATTTAACTTATACACATGTGCATGTTGGAAGGAGGCCAGAGGCCTCCAACCAGGGAACTCACATGAAAAGGAGTGCAGTAGGAACCAAGGAAGCCCAGAAACACCCAACAGCGCAATCTTCTATGTCATTTAATAACAAAACAATGCCCCACAGAACAATCTGGTAACGTCGTCCCAGACCCCTTTCCAGATAATTCTAGGCCATGGCAAGTTGACAATATTACCTAGGCCAGCATATTTGAGAACAGTCTTTTGAAAGATGAAGAAACACTGCATATCAATATTTTTCTTATCCACTTACCTAATGTACTTGCTTGAGTTGCTTCTGTTTTAACTCTGATTAACAATGCTCCTACCAACACAGGTGTCAACTTTATACTCGTAGGAGTGAAGTTGCTAGATCATGCAACTCTAAATTTTCATTTCTTTCTGTCTTTTAAGACAGGGCTTCCAAGTGTGGTCCTGGCTGTCCTGAAATTGCTCTTCAGTCCAGCCAGGCACTGAATTCAGAGACAGTCTCATACAACACCACCTCCTGGCTTTAAATTCATTTAAGAAACTGGAAGAATGAACATTTCCTTTAGCCTTCAAAGTACACCTTTTCAACTCCTTTAATCAGCTGCCTTTTTGTTTGTTGTTCTTTATCCCTTCTGTTTAGGCTAATTCTCAGGGTGGCCTTGAACAGCACCAAGGTGGAGGAAGACCTTTAGCTAGAGATCTTATCAAGATCTTAGTTCTCCAAGTGATAGGGCCTTCAGACCTCACCCACATAGTTCTCATTTTTTCTAAGGTATACTATTTTAAATTTGCGACACACCACATTCATTCAGAGACCATTATCAGGGTATCAGATTCTCTGAAACTGGAATTACAGTGATCTTATGGAATCAAACCTGGGTTTCCTGGAAGAGCAGTCAGTGCTTTTAATCACTGAACCATCTCCAGCCACCAAACATTTTTCTCCAATCAAATTTGGTGTTTGAAGAATTGCTGGAGCTGGCCTAAAATTCACATTTTGAGTGAAAAGTCTTTTTGTTTGTTTTGACTTTGTTGTTTTTCGTTTTTTGTTTTGTTTTGTTTTTTTCTGAGGCAGGGTTTCTCTGTATAGCCCTGGCTGTCCAGGAACTCACTTTGTAGACCAGGCTGTCCTTGAACTCAAGAAATCCACCTGCTTCTGCCTCCCAAGTGCTAGGATTAAAGGCATGTGCCACCACTGCCTGGCTTGATTTCTTTTTTAAAAAAAGATTTATTTATTTTATATATGAGTATACTGTTGCTGTCTTCAGGCACATCAGAAGAGGGCATCAGATCCCATTACAGATGCTTGTAAGCCACCATGTGGTTGCTGGGATTTGAACTCAGGACCTCTGCAAGAGCAGTCAGTGCTCTTAACCACTGAGCCATCTCTCCATCACTTGTTTTGATTTTTTTGAGCTGCTATTTCTTCAGGTATTCCAGTGTTGTCCTCAAACTTACTCTTTAGATCAGGCTGGCCTTGAATTTAGAACCTGTGCCTCCAGGGTGCTAAGATTAAAGGTGTGGCCCGCAATAGAGAACTGTCCTTTGTTTTTCAAATGAAGCTAGATTTCTACTACAAGGCCTTAGGCTAGGGCTGATCACCAGAGACCAAGTATTTACCCACAGGGAAGTTTAATGCCCCCTTCCCCCCCTCCCCCAAGAAAGATGATAGGGCTAAACAGAGAAACCCTGTCTGGGGGGGGGGGGACACATCCAAAAAACCAAAAACTTAAAGTTTGTTTTAATTGCATTGATTTGTTCATCTCTTTGGGTGAGACATTTGTGTGGTGTGTATCAGAGGAGAGCTTGTGGGAGTTAGTTCTTTCCTTCTACCATGTGGGTCCCCAGGATTAAAGTCAGGTCATCAGGCAAGGGATAACAATCCATAAAAACTCTTAAATGAGATTTGGTAACTTTCTAAGTTATTCAACACCAATTAAAGTGCTACTGTAATAAAGTCAAAATGGAGGGGGAGGCAACAGGGCTCAACCAGTAATGACCTTAGGTAGGAATTCAATACCCAAGGACACAAAGATAGAAGGACAAGAAGGAGTGAAAATGTGATATTATAATAAATCAGAATTTTGAACTGCAAAATTGTTCAATGCATAAAATGTTTACTACCCACATCTGAGGACCCCATCCATGTAAAACCCAGGCAACACAGAAAGCATCTCTAGCCCATCACCAGTGGAGGTAGACACAGGTGGAACGTGGGAAGCTTGCTAGCCAGCCAGTATAGCCAAAGCAGCAAGCTCTAGGTTTCCTGAGACCTTGTCTCCAATTATAAGATAGGAGTTAATAGAAAAGACCTGATTTTGACTTTAGGCGCGCACACATATGCACACATACGTGGGTGCACACAGAAATCAGATTTTTAAACTGGAAAAAAGTAGAATATAATCTCTAGAAATATAGTAGCTATTTATGTTTACACACCAAGCAATAAAATATATGAAGCAAAAATTCCTAGAGGGATGGTGAGATGGCTCAGCAGGTACAGGTATTTGCCACCAGGCCTGATGATACGGGTTTGATTCTTGTAACACACTCATGGTAAAAAAAGAAAAACTACTCACACACGTTCTCTGTCCTTCACCAAGTGCCCTGGCACACATGTGCTTATTCACACATAAACACAGACACAAACATATACTCCTGCACAAATGTACTTTTTTTTGGATTTGGTTTCTATACAGGGTTTCTCTGTATAGCCCTGGCTGTCCTGGAACTCACTCTGTAGACCAGGCTGGCCTCGAACTCAGAAATCCGTATGCCTCTGCCTCCCAGAGTGCTGGGATTACAGGCGTGTGCCACCACTGCCCAGCTACAAATGTACTTTAAAAAAATTTATTTATTAATTTTATTTATATGAATATACTGTAGCTGTCTTCAGACACTCCAGAAGAAGGTATTGGATCCCATTACAGATGGTTGTGAGCCACCATGTATTTTGCTGGGAACTGAACTCAGGACCTTCAGAAGAACAGTAGGTGCTCTTACTCACTGAACCATCTCTCCAGTCCTACAAATGTACTTTAAAAGAAAAAAAACCCCACCATGGTGTGGTAGTGAATGCTTAGAATCCAAGAACTCAGATGATGAGGCAGAAAGAAAACCTCAGCTCCCAGGCCATCCAATAGCTACAAAAAATAAACAAAATCCCAAAAGTAAACAAGGCCAAGGGAGGATAGAAAAGAAAAAAGAAAAAAAATTCCAGGTCTGGAGAGATTGTTCAGCAGTTAAGAGCACTGACTGCTTTTCCAAAGGTCCTGAGTTCAAATCCCAGCAACCACATGGTGGCTCACAACCATCCGTAATGAGATCTGACGCCCTCTTCTGGTGTGTCTGAAGACAGCTATACTGTACTTATTTATAATAAATAAATAAATCTTTTTAAAAAAGCCACAAAAGATTAAAGGCAAAATAATTAACAACAATAAATCTTTAAAACAGAGTAACTAATTAGCATCCACCTCAGAGTATCTGATCTTAATACCATCTTAAGTTATCTTTAAATAAGAGAGTAATATTTAAATAAGAGAATAAATAAACAAGGACTGTAAAATGTCTTTTAACCCTGCATTTTATTCATATACAAGTGAATCAAAAGTGGAAGCAACATTCTCCAAAGCTGTAATTCTGTTATGACTTCTATCAATTCTTGACTTAGCTGTATACTTTTACTAACAATCAACTGTACATGGCCTTTCTAAGAGTGTTGATTCACACTCTCATCCTTTCTGCCCAAGGACATAAGACTGCCTGTGCAGCCTACAATAGTCTACAGTAGATTTTTCTAATAAGTTGCTCCACATGCACTCTACAGTTAAAATGTAAAATTATTTTAAAGAGTTATAAGCCTTTAAAAGATTTAAACTCAGTTTTTAGCGTTGGATATGGTATTTCACACTTATAATTCCAGTATTCAGGAGGAAGAGATTCAGGAGTTCAAGGTCACCCAAAACTATATAGTAGTGGTGGTGCATGCTTTTAATCCCAGCACTTGGAAGGCAGAGGCAGGCAGATTTTCAAGCTCCAGACCAGCCTGGTCTACAGAGTGAGTTCCAGGACAGCGAGCCAGGGCTATACAGAAACCCTGTCTTGAAAAAAAAAGATAGATAGATAGATAGTGTTGTTTGGCTGAGCATGGTGTTACATGCCTATACCCCAGGCCTGGGGAGGCAGAGGCAAGAGGACTGCTCAAAAGTTCAATGCTAGCTTAGTCTACACAGTGAGTTCCAGGTCAACAAGGGTAATACACAAAAAGATCTTGTCTCAAAATGCAGAGATGTAATTGGTTGTGAATATAGCTCTGTAGTAGACTGAGCAAAGTGACAGGTTAAATCTCAGGAACACATATGTGTTTGTGTACAAATATATAATCATTCTATACATATAAGTAAACATATAGATAGTTCATTAAGAGGATTTCAAAACCAGACATGATGGTATATGCTGGATAATCTCAACACTTAAGATGCTGGGGAAGGAAAACCAGTAATTCAAGGCAAATCTAGGCTGCATAGCTGAGCCCTCTGTCAGCCCTGAGCTGGTATTCTCAGCTACTCAAGAGGCTGAGTGAAGAGGATAACTGAAGCACAGGAGTTTAGGGCCAACCTGGGCTACTACAGAGGGGATGGGAGGGGAGGGGAGCAAAAAAGAAATGTTACCTTGAGGTTGGACTGAGCAGATTAACTAGGAAAAAAGTGAATGAGAAATTTAAAACTCATGTGTATAGTGACTAGCCCAAGAAGGTGCTTAGCCACTTACTCAGAGATTTAATGAGAATGGTTCACGGGTTTGCACAAGTTGTTGTCCCACTGTCAGTAAGAAGATAGTCTCTTTTTTCACTAATCAAGTCACCCTTAATTACACGCGGGGTACATGTTTGGCATTCAATTTTTTTTTTTTGATCGATTGAAAACTGACCTTATCCATCTTGGTACCCAACTCCAGTGTTACGGTCCTACAAATGTTCTACAATAGATCTTTTTTGACGAAACCCGAAAAGACAATAGAATAGCAAGGAAATTTCGGGGGATGTCTGTAACGGTTGGGACGTCTCAAGAGCCTGTAGGGTCCAAACCAACCCAACTTCCCGTAGAAAACATAATGAGGGGATTATGGAACTGAACCTCAGTTGCTTGGCTTGGGCGTCCCCAAGGAGGAGGCCAAGGCAACGCAGATCAGTGACCTCCCACTCGGGGGCGCTGAAAGATCCGGGGGCTATTACCGTCGTAAGTAAGTACCTGTGAAGCTACTGCACAGAGAGTGGCTCCGGGCTCTCATTCCGGAGGCCGGGGCCTGGGGCCGGCCAACCGCACCTCCCGGCTGTGGGTTCCGCGCTCTGGGGCGGTAGTGACAGCACAGGTCGCAGAGAGATACCTCACGCTAACGAGGCTCCCGGATCCCAGAACTGAAAAAGCTGTCGGACTGGTGTCGACTGGTTTTCCTCAGAGCTTCCCCTTCACACGTCAAGCGATCTCTCCCGCCCTAAGCCAGCAACCAGTCGCTGCCCGGCGCCGCCATCCTTAGTGTTTGTTTTCATCCGCTTCAGTGCAGGCGGAGGGGAGGTAGGCGCTACGGAGGAAATGCAGCTGCCTAACTTCAGCTGCACTTTCGCTATACCACAGACGACCTATTTAATATTTCTGCTTATCAGAGTCTTCAGAAAAGGTGGTTTCTTTCCAGAAATAAATCGTTTGCTTAATTTTAAAGCCTTTTAGGAGAAACAAAAAGTGTTTGGGAGGGAATTTGGGGAGTTGGGGACTAGGCTTTGTGTGGAATGTACGGCGGCGAAGCGCAGGCCGCGGTGGCGGAGGTACTGAAGACGCGGCGTGTGGCCGGCGCTGACGCGGAAGGGGCGGTGCCGCTGTTGCGCACCGTGGCTGCCTGTGTGCGGCCGTGGATTCGGGAGGCGGGCCTTCTTCGGCCCGGAGGGTGGAGTGTGCTCCGGGTAATTCGGAAGTTACAGAAAGGTGGCGATCAGCGCTAGGTTACTCTGTGCCGCGCAGTCAGACGTTGGTTATCTTGTGAATTTTGAGACAAGGTCTCGCTGTGTAACTCAGGTTAGCTTTGAACGTAATTAGCTCAAGCTGGCATGGAACACGCGGCGATGCTACCCAGCTTCCAGAACGCTAACATTACAGGCTGAACTAGCCTTAGTTTTGTTGTTTTGTTTTGACTGGCGCTCGTGTAGTCCACGCTTGCCTCGCACGTGATCCTCTGGTCTAACAGTGAGCCACCATTTCTGGCTTGGGTATCTTTACTTACACGACTTTTAAAGGAATAAACTTTTTTTTTTTAAGTTACATTTATGTATTGGAGGCAGGCGTGCTGTGGCAAGGATGTTGGAGGTCAGAGGACAACTTTAAGTCAGACGATTCTTTCCATCATGGTCAAACCGTGTGTCCTCGGAGCCATCTTTGTCCCTTAATAATGTTTTGAAAGCGGGTTGTAAAAGTGGCCTCGGTTTTCCAGACCTACCTGGTTCACTTAGCTTCTTCCTCCTTCCTCCCTTTTATCCTGGCTAATCTTCCTTTCTAGGCTAAAGCCTCGGGATTTGGGTCTCTTGAGATGAAGGGAAAACCTGTTACTGCAGACATTGTAGGTCCCCAGGCTGGGTCTTGAACTGTCTTACTGCCTTCTTTCCTTCCTTCCTTCCTTTCTTTTCCTTTGTTCTTCCTCATCCCTAGTTGGACTGGTTTGAGCACTCCCACATCTGTGGAGCCATAGGGCTTTGCAAAACAAACCTGTCTGAGTAATCCTAAAGGTGTTTCCAATTTACCAGCTGTTTCATGGTTGCCATAGACCTCTTTTACCTTGTGAATTGTTTGTTCTCATTTGTTATTCTCAGTTGAAATGCCAGGTATTAGATGGGCCAGTGGGATTGAACTCACATTGTCTGCAAATTAGATCAAGTTTGTCATACAGTAGTGAGTCAGTGGAGATAAATCTAGAGTTAAAATGGGAATTGCTGAAAAGGTGTAGGTTTTGAGTCATTTGCGATGGTTTGGATACTTTCTAATTATTTTTGTCTTTTCATTAACATTTACAGAAAGAAGATTATAAATGTCAGAGCCATTTAACTGTTTAGCTGATACTTTTGGTGCCAACCTCTCCGTTTTAGAGAAAATTCAGGAAAAGCTGTTAGAAGAGGAAATCCACATCAGCAATGGCTATACCAATAACAGTGCTTGACTGTGATCTCTTGCTGTATGGCCGAGGTCACCGGACCTTGGACCGGTTTAAGCTGGATGATGTGACTGATGACTACTTGATGTCCATGTATGGATTTCCCCGACAATTCATTTACTACTTAGTGGAACTCTTGGGGGCAAGTCTTTCTCGGCCTACTCAGCGATCTCGGGCTATTAGCCCAGAGACCCAGATCCTGGCAGCGTTAGGGTTTTACACCTCAGGCTCCTTCCAGACCCGGATGGGAGACGCCATTGGAATTAGTCAAGCCTCTATGAGTCGCTGCGTTGCCAATGTCACTGAAGCCCTTGTGGAACGGGCCTCACAGTTTATTCACTTTCCAGCTGATGAAGCTGCCATACAGTCTCTAAAGGACGAATTCTATGGATTGGCAGGGATGCCAGGGGTGATAGGGGTGGCTGACTGTATCCATGTGGCAATCAAGGCTCCAAATGCTGAAGACCTCTCTTACGTGAACCGAAAGGGTCTACATTCTCTAAACTGTCTGGTGGTGTGTGACATCAGAGGGGCACTGATGACTGTGGAGACAAGCTGGCCAGGTGGCCTCCAGGACTGTGCTGTGCTGCAGCGGTCCTCCGTCACCAGTCAGTTCGAAACTGGCATGCCCAAAGAGACCTGGCTTCTTGGTAAGTTTACAGGGATAAATCTTCAGTTTATATCCGTGGAAAAGTTACTCAGGAGAGCAAGGGAAATCTGAGGTTCCATGCTCTTACTGTTTATCCTGTGAAACCTCTGCTGAGAACTCTCTGGGCCTTTTTGTATTCTTTTGTTATTATTAGTTTTTAGAGACTTTTTGAGACAGGTAACTTATTGTATAGCCTGGAATTTTAGATACAGCCAGCCTTAAACTCAGAGATTAATTTGCATTGGCCTCTTAAGAGCTGGAATTAAAGGTGTATGCCCCCATACCCTCATAATTATTTTTATTATTATTCCTGAACTGGGGATCAAATCCAAGGCTTGGGAATGCCAGGCAAGGATTTAACACTGAACCTTCAACCTTTGCACATTGATTTTTTTTTTAAATTACTATTTAAGGGATGGAGAGGAATCCTGGTGATTAAGAGCACTTGTTCTTTTAATTTTTTTTTTGGTTTTTCAAGACAGGGTTTCTCTGTGTAGGCCTGGCTGTCCTGGAACTCACTCTGTAGACCAGGCTGGCCTCAAACTCAGAAATCCACCTGCCTCTGCCTCCCAGAGTGCTGGGACTACAGGCGTGCGCCACCACCGCCCAGCTACAGCACTTGTTCTTGAAGATGACCTGGGTTTGATTCCATCACCCACATAGAGGCTCACAAATACCCATAACTCCAGTTCCAAGGAACCTAAAGCTTTCTTCTGACTTCCACAGCATAAGGTGTGCACATGGTACACACACACACACACACATATATATATATATATACATATATATATATGCAGACATAAGACCGATACACATAAAATAAATCTAAAAATTTTTAAAACAGAAACAATATTTAAGTTGGGTGTTATTTTTTTATGCTTGTAATCCCAGGACTGTGTAAGCTTAGGCAAAAGGCTCTTAAGTTCCAGACATAGTGTTCCAGGCCAACCTGGATGTAGAGGGAGACCCTGTCTCAAAAATAAGGGAATAGGAATGTAGCTTAGTAGTGTAGGAGGTCCTGGTTCAGTTCTCAGCTCTGCATTGGCTGCTGTGCCTAACTGTGTTGGTGTATAACTGCATTCCGAGGACTCAGAAGTCAGGAGTATCAGAAATTCAGGGTGATCCTCAGCTACATAGGAAGCTTAAGGCTAGCCTGTGATACATGACCCCCATCTCAAAAACTAAACAGAGGACTGAATAGATGGCTTAAAGAGTACCTGCTCTTCCAGAACACCTGAATTCAGTTCTCAACGCCCAAATTGGGTAGCTTACAGCTGCTTATAACTCCATCACTAGGGGATGCATCTTTTCTTCTGGCCCCCAAAGGTACTTGAACCCACATGGGCATACTTACACACATACACACACACACACACACACCACATGATTTTTTTAATTAAGCTAAGAATAATAATTACAATAAGATAGAGCTCATTCTCTGTAACGTAAAAACATTACTTGCAGCCAGGCAGTGGTGGCGCATGCCTGTAATCCCAGCACTCTGGGAGGCAGAGGCAGGTGGATTTCTGAGTTCGAGGCCAGCCTGGTCTACAGAGTAAGTTCCAGGACAGCCAGGGCTACACAGAGAAACCCTGGCTCGAAAAAACCAAATCCAAAAAAACATTTGTTGCCTTCACTCTTCTAAGAATTTGTCTTGGAGCTCTGTGTCCATGGACATCTAAAATAAGACTGTGGTAGCACTCTGGGAGGCAGAGGCAGGTAATCTCTGAGTTCGAGGCCAGCCTGGTCTACAGAGTGAGTTCCAGAACAGCCAGGACTACACAGAGAAACCTGTGTAAAAACAAAAACAAATGAACAAAAAAAGAGCTTGCTTCTCCAATCTGCTTCTATAGGCTGAGTCTCATTTAAAGGCTGACTCATCGATCTGAGCCAGATAAGAATTTGTTTACCATTAAGTAGTGTAAACCAAAGTGACTGCTCAGCTGTGAAGTATAGTGTTAGAAACAATGAAACTCTTAAGCCTGAAAGCTTTGTTTGTTTGAGCTTCATTTTTTTTTTCTTTTTTAAATCTGTATGGGTGTTTTCTATGTATGTGTACCATGTGTGTGCCTGGTACCTGCTGAGACCTGCAGAAGCTATTAGATGTCCTGGAACTGGAGTTACAGATCGCTGTGAGCTGGAAGAGCAGCCTGTGCTGAGCTTTTTCTCTAGCCCCTTGTTGGGGGGGGTCGGGGGCAGGGTATGCGTGTGACGGTGCAGGGCTGTGAAGAGACCATGACCAAGGCAACTCTTACAGGGGAAAGCATTTAATTGGGACTAGCTTGCAGGTTGAGTCCATTATTGCCATGGTGGAAACATGATAGCATCAGGCATGCTGGAGAAGGAGCTGAGAGGTCTATATCTTGTTTTGCAGAAGGAAACTCAGACAGACCAGCCCTGGCCAGGCTTGAGCTTTTAAGACCTCAAAGCCCACCTCCAGTGACACACTTCTTCCAGCAAGTCCACACCCACTCCAACAAGGGCACCTCTCCTAATAGTGACACTCCATTCATGGGCCAAGCATTCATGCACATGAGTCTATAGGGGCCATTCCTATTCAAAACCCCACACCTCTGAAGCTATACTCTTAGATAAACAGCAGGACAGGACTGTCTAATGCACAACATCTTGTTTTCTTTGTTTTGTTGAAACTGTGTAGCTCTGGTTGTTCTGGAACTCACTTTGTAGACCAGGCTAGCCTTAACCTCACAAAGATCTACCTACCTCTGCCCCTCCTGAGTGCTTGCCTAGCACAACATATTATGTTTAAGTGTTGAATGGATTGAATTAAGCCTGCGGCTCCTGCCCGTGCTGTCAGATACAACAGAGACTGAGGCAAGGGGATCGCTTGAGCAGAAGAGTTCTAACCGACAAAAGAAAAAAGCCAGGCATGGCAGCACACACCTGTAATAAAGAACTTGGAAATTTAAACAGGAAGATGAAGAGTTAAAGACCAATTTCTGCTACTTATATTAAGGTCATGGTCAACATGAGTGTTCTATATTGTCCAGAGAATGACCTACAATAGCTATGCTTTCAGTTTTGAATGAGCAAATTAAGTAAATAGCAAACAAAAGTAAAAAAATAAATAGCAAATGATAGGTAGTTAGACAGACAGACATCATCAAATTAGGTCTTAAGATATCCAGTAGAAAGCCGGGCAGTGGTGCTGCACTTGGGAGACAGAGGTAGGTGGATTTCTGAGTTCGGCGCCAGCCTGGTCTACAGAGTGAGTTCTAGGACAGCCAGGGCTACACAGAGAAACCCTGCCTCGAAAAAAAACAAAAGCCAAAAACAGCAACAAAAAAGATATCCTGTAGAAACTGGCTGGGGAGGTTGAAGCAGTCAGCTGGAGCCCCTGGTTGAGTTTTCCCTCTGTGGACTAGCTGCCCATGCTGAACCTCCTCCAGCCTGTCTTTCTCACTGTAGGACTTCATATCAGCAGCTAAATAGTAGTAGTATCTATTGATGTGGTTCTTCTTCCAGCTGTTCCAAGAACAGTCTGTCCTGACTGTAGGGCTGGTTTGTTGTTCTCTTCTCCTCACAAAGTTTGGAGGGCAGCCCATCTCCAGACTGGGAGCCTTGGAAGATGAGGAAATGAATGTACTTGGGTTTGAACTTGGGGAGGAAACCCTTGATTCTAGAGCCCAGTTTCTCAATGAGCTCTAACAGTACATAAGAGTTTGCTGATAACAATGTACATTACACTAGGTTACATGGGATCCTGTATTAGGAAAGAGAAGAAAGAAAAGAAGGGAAGGAGGAAGAAGAGGAGAAAAAGAAAAGTGTATGAAGGATGCTCAGGCAGGGTTTTAAGTTTCAAGACAGCTGTAATCTCATACTGAGAAATGTCTGAAAAAAAAAGAAAAAGCCTTATCAAAAGTGTTGGGATACCTCTCTGTTAGTGGGAAACCCCTAGTTATATTTGTACTGCAGGTGATCAAAGTGAAGTGCTTGCTATTTAGTAGATGCTCAAATCCCTGTCTTTAATTTTTAAATGCTCCATTAAAGAGAAACATTCCCATTGCCAAGTGGCCAGACTCGTGCAACAGTGAGGGGTTACAGCATCTGACTGTCTTCAGGTACACAGACCATTTCCATGAAATATCTGTTGTTACATTTTTTTCTCAACAAGATTTTGATTTGACTTCAAGTTTGACCTCAAACTGACTCCTAAGATGGCCTTGAACTCATAATCCTCCAGCCTCAGCCTCCTTAGTGCTAGTATTACAAGGAACTTCAAGACCAGCCAGGGAAACAGGAGACCCTGCTTTTAAAAACAGGCAAATAATATTATCAACGTTTTTTTATAAAAGAGGAAACTGAGAGGCACAGAATATTTAAATTCCTTTTCTTTTCTTGTCTTTTCTATTTTTGAAATAGGCATCTCACTGTTTCCCAGACTGGCTTAAAGAGCCTGATTCTCTGCTCATATTGAGGTAGCTGGGATTACAGGTATCCACCATCACACTCCACTTTAAGTTCCTTTTAAGCTGCCCTTCCTGTTGTTATCCTTAGCTGTCCCTATAGGTGTATTACCTAAACTCCCAGGCTCTAAGCACACCACTTCTCTAAACAGTCAGCTTGAGTTCTTAGTTCTTCAGCTCTTAGGCTAGTGCTGCTAAGCAGCTTTGGGTAAGAGCTCCCAGAATTTCTTATGGGTGACTGAGTGATCGCATAAGCATTTATAATCCGTTCCCCATCTCATCTTAATCTCCTCATGAGTATCTGTTTTCCAGTGATGCTTGAATTTTAACCAGCTAGTGACTATGGAGCTTTTGTGTGTGTGTGTGTGTGTGTGTGAAATGTGTGTGTTGTGTAAGTGTTTGGTGCGTACATTCCACAGCATTTGTGTGAGATCAGAAACCTTTGGAATTGATTCTCTGTCTCCACCTTTGTGTGAGACCCAAGGATTGGATTCAGTTTATTAGTTGTTTTACCCATTGAGCCATCTTGCCCTGCTCCTGTGTGTTTGTTTTGTTTTGTTTCTGAGAAAGGGTCTTATTCTGAGCCCAAACATGCTTATCACCTATTCCAGTCCCTGTGTTAAGTATGTCACAGGTGTCACACTGTTCAGTTTGTCATAAGTATTATTTTCATTATTGTTTATAATATCCTTTTAAGACACTTTATTTATTTTATTTTATTTATTTATTTTTTTGGATTTGGTTTTTTCGAGACAGGGTTTCTCTGTGTAGCCCCGGCTGTCCTGGAACTCACTCTGTAGACCAGGCTGGCCTCGAACTCAGAAATCCGCCTGCCTCTGCCTCCCAGAGTGCTGGGATTACCGGCGTGCGCCACCACCGCCCGGCTTAGACACTTTATATTTATGTGGACAATTCCCAGGAGTTAGTTCTCTCCTTCTCACATTGGTCCCGGGGATCAAACCCAGATCCTCCAGCTTTGTATTTGTATTAAGCACCGTTACTCTGAGCCATCTGGAGTCTCCCTTTCTCTCCCCCATCTTCTCTTTTAGTTCTGGCTGGATTGCATGTGTGCACCCTCATAGCTGCTCTACTCTCCCCCTCCCCCCCGCCCCTTTTTTTAGATAGTATTTAGAAGAGTGAGTTCAGTTAAAAGAAGAGTGGGAGTTGGTGGACACTTGTAATGCCAGCATTTGAGAGGTAGAGAGAAGAGCACCACATCAGAAGCCTGGGGCCTCAACTACATGAAACCCCCACTTCAAAGCAAAACAAAAGTGGCGGAGGAGAAAGCCAGGCGTGGTAGCTCATGCCTATAACCCCAGCACTGAGGAGACTGAAGCAGGAGGATTGCTGTGAATTTAAGGTCAATATGAGCTACCTAGGGAGTTTTAGGTCTACAGAATAAGACTCTTGTCTCAAAAAAGAAAACCAGCTAAACATAAACTTTAAATTTTTGTGAGACATCTCAGTTATTTTAAGCTAATCCAGTCTTAGAAACATAAGCTCCAAAATGAAAGAAGTCTTTTATTATTTTTGGAACAGTGGCTATCTCTGTTTTAAGAGTCAACTATTTACTGAACTTGGTGGCGGGTTAGGAGGACAGTGCTTACCTTGGTTTTCAGGGCTCAGTATCTGATTAGAGTTTATAAGAAGTCACACGTCAGTGTGAGCTGCTTTGTTTGTCTGCGGTGGTGAGTCAGGACAATTAAACATTATAAAAACATTGTCCCTTGGACTAGGACTTGCTCCCCATTTGCGTTTGCTTTCCTTAGGCCAGTAATTGGATTTCTGTGGATCTGCTTCCTTCCTTCTATTTCTCAGATTGGGATTTGTTAGCTCTCAGCTTTTTGTCCATTGGTTTTAGTCAAAGATATTGCCAACCAACACTGCTTTATGCAGTGACATTTTGGTTTTGATGGGTTCTCAGTGTGTAGACGAAGCTGGCCTCATTGGTCATCTTTCTGTCTCAGCCTCCCAAGTGCAGATATTCCTCCTTTGTGTCACCTATACTGGAATTGACTTGCGATCTTGACATTCATCACCTACTGTCACCACCACCTTGGAGAAAAGGGAAGGTGCAATAAAGAACTGTGGGATCAGACATGCTTCAGAGAAACGGGAAAGGGCCAATCAGTACTAGTTCATGCTCTCTATTTAAAAGTATTCATTTTTTGCCGGGCAGTGATGGTGCACGCCTTTAACCCCAGCACTTTGGAGGCAGAGGCAGGTGGATTTCTGAGCTCAAGGCTAGCTGATCTACTGAGGGAGTTCTAGGACAGCCAGGGCTACACAGAGAAACCCTGTCTCGAAATACCAAAAAAAAAAAAAGGTATTTATAGAGTTTGCCTGCATGTATGTATACTATATGTGTGTGCTTGGTGTCCTTGGAGACCAGAAAAGAGTGTTGATAGTGTTTATTTCCCTGGGAATTGAATCCAGGTCCTCTGTAAGAACGGCATGTACTTTTAACCTCTTAGCCATCTCTCTTCCCTCCCCATACTTTGTTATGACAACTTTTTTCTGGTTATTATGCTGTGGTATGCTTGGCTCCAAAGGCTGTTTATTTTCCTGTCTTTCCTCACTGTGTTTTTCAAATGTCCCTGTTTTTGTTCTGTGAGACAAGGTCTCATTGTGCAGTTCAGGGTGGCCTGGAGCTTGAGGAAGTATTCCTGTCTCAGCATCTTGAGCACTGAGATTAGTCATGAGCACCACAACTAGCATGAATTTCATGTTTTGCTGGTAATCCATTCACAGTCACGTTCTCCCTGGCATTTCCTGCAGGTGACAGTTCCTTCTTTCTCCGCACCTGGCTCCTGACTCCACTACATAGTCCTGAAACTCCAGCCGAGTATCGCTATAACAGGGCCCATTCTGCAACTCACAGTGTGATTGAGAAGACTTTGCGGACCCTCTGCTGTAGGTTCCGGTGCCTGGATGGATCGAAAGGGGCGCTGCAGTACTCACCAGAGAAATCCAGCCACATCATCTTAGCTTGTTGTGTCCTTCACAACATTGCCCTGGAACACGGGATGGATGTCTGGTCCTCTGCGGTGACTGGACCCATTGAACAGCCCCCTGCGGGGGAGCATGAACAAATGGAGTCTCTGGATTTGGAGGCTGAGCGGGTCCGCCAGGGACTGATACTCACTCATTTTAGTTAGTATGCCAGGAGGAAGACTTTCCAGAACAAACGGACAACTTTCCCTCTTACTAGCCATTCGGAAGTTCAGCCATCTGGTGGTACTAAATGTGGGCACTTGTCATAAATTAACACTTAAAGCTTTAGAAGGGCAGGTGCAAGGGCAAATGTGTCAACTAGACCAAAATCAAGACGGTGTTTCCCTAATTTGTGGTAAACCCCAGGCTGCACTATTCTTTTGAAATTCACTGGATGCAACAGCAAAGTCACAATAAAGGAGAGAACAGCACACAGCCAAAGCATTTTGTTGTTTCAATTATCTGGAGAGCTCAAATAAGAAGCGTTTGTCCTGGTTTATTTATTTATTCATTTATTGCTAGTTTGTGTGAGACAGTTTTTTATATAGCACAGGCTGTCCTGTGCTCACTGTGTAGCCCAGGTTGGCTTGTAGCTTGTAGCAACCCTCCTGATTCAGCCTCTCAAATAGTGGTCTAAGCCTTCCTGCCTGGTACCCTTAGTTTTTGTTTGTCTTCTTTGCTATCTACATAGGCAGATGGAAAGAAAATGAACTTAGTTGAGAAATGAACTTTTTTTTTTTTTTTTTTTTTTTTGGTTTTTTGAGACAGAGTTTCTCTGTGTGGTCCTTGCTGTCCTGGAACTCACTCTGTAGACCAGGCTGGCCTCCAACTCAGAAATCCACCTGTCTGCTTCCCAGAGTGCTGGGATTACAGGCGTGCGCCACCATGCCCGGCTTGAGAAATGAACTTCTAATATAAGTAAGTGAGTACTTGCTTAGAGGATGTGAGGTATTGATCCCTAGAACTGAAAGAAAGAAATAATAAAAAGGGGAAAGCTGGGCAGTGGTGGCGCGCGCCTTTAATCCCAGCACTTGGGAGGCAGAGGCAGGTGGATTTCTGTGTTCAAGGCCAGCCTGGTCTACAGAGTGAGTTCCAGGACAGCCAGGGCTATACAGAGAAACCCTGTCTTGGGGGTGGAGGGAGTCTGGAGAGAGGGCTCAGTGGTTAAGAGCACTGACTGCTCTTCTAGAGGCACTGAGTTCAAATCCCAGCAACCACATGGTGGCTCACAACCATCTGTAATGGGATCCAGTGCCCTCTTCTATTGTGTCTAAGACAGTGACAGTGTACTCACATATAGCAATAAGTTAAAAACAGAAAAAGATACCCCAACAGGAAAAGATGCTTGCTGGCAAACCTGATAGTTTAATCACTCACAAGTTGTCCTCTGCTCTGTACATGCACCCCTCCCACACAATAAGTGAATACATTTTTTAATGTAGTCTAGTTATGAATTTTATAAACTTGTAGGAGTCTCTTGCTCATTGAACTGCCAGGGTCTTTAGAGCCTCTGTAAAGTATAAACTTGGTATTTTGTCTATATTTTAATTGACTTATTGAAGTTTGCTCTGTCCTTAACCCTGTTTAGCCTCCAACTCTGACTCAAGGGTAAACCAGGAGAACCAGAATTCAGATATTCCCTCAAGTAACTAGACCCAAATCACAGTCCATTTAGTGCCGGCATGCTAAGGATGGTGACTTCTCACTCTCCTTAATGTCCTCTTCAAATCCCACGCGTGCAGACCAGAAGTTCTTTCCCATATCCTTAGCTCACTTTTCCCCCCCATTTTATTTTGTTGCCCAAGCTGCCTTGAACTCACTAGCCTAGACAGACCTTAAACTTGTGATCCTCCTGCCTCAGCCTCCTGAATAGCTGGGATTTCAGACCTATGTTACCAGACCTGTCTTGGTTATGTTTCCTTTGGCTATGATGTAAGAATACTTATATAATATGTTTTGAAATTCTTTTTAAAGAGAACAGTTCTGGAGAGAAAACAGGTCTTAGAGCCAGGCATAGTGGCTCATGACTATAATTCCCAGCTCTTGGGAAGTTGAGGCAGTTATACTGTGATTTCAAAGCCAATCTACATATGCACCACATAGTGAGTACCAGTCCAGAATGGGCCACTGTGGGAGCCCTACCTTTATTATTTTTTTTAAAGATTTATTTATTATATACAAGTACACTGCTGCTATCTTCAGACACACCAGAAGAGGGCATCAGATCTCACTACGAATGGTTGTGAGCCACCTCGTGGTTGCTAGGATTTGAACTCAGGACCTCTGGAAGAGCAGTCAGTGCTCTTAACCTCTGAGCCATCTCTCTAGTCCCAGGGATGCACTTTCTTTCTCTCCCAAGCCCTGCCTTTAAAAAGCTGAAATACAAAGCATGGCTTGAAATAAACTCTTAAGAGCTAGACCTTAGAATATTATATGCAGAGTGATAGACAGAACTTCCCGGGAAATAAATAATCCCCTAACAAGTCTTGTTCTAAAATCTCACTGTTGTAAAAATAACCTGATAGGGATAATACATGTGTGAATTAGGTTCACACATTGTTGCCTTTGCTAGGACTAAAAAGATTTTCCTGAGGACTGTCTTGTTCCTGTTTTCTTAGTCACTTATCACGTGACACCTCTGAGCTGGCCTCTTGGATCATTTTCTACCTGCCTTTGGCTGTGTTAATCTGGTGACGTTCAAAGTAAAGAAGTGAACAGCAGATGACAGGAATGTGGAAATAAACCAAGGGTGACTCATCCTAAAGGTTAGAAGCAATTATGGATTATTATCTGCTGTTGATTTCTATTCCAAATGCTGTTTCGCATCCTTATCTTCTGCTGTGAAGTGGGCGACCTGGCAGGAAAGGAAATGTAATGAGTTCAAGGAGGTCTTGGGTGTGGGACAGTGGAGAGTTGATTGGAAACTAGTTCTGAGCATTATATAATGACTTTGTTACATTTTGTTCTTTGTACATGTTTTCTGTTTAGTTTGAGATAAGACCTCATTATATAGCAGTGACTAGCCTGGTATTGACTATTTAGTTCAGGGTGGCCTTAAATTCAATCTTCCTGCCTTAGCCTCCCATATACTAGAATGACAGACATGCCACAGTACCTAGCTCTGTTTTTGTTTGGTAGGTTTTACTTTTGTCTAAGTAGCTTTATCTGACCTAGAACTCACTATACAGCCCAGGCTAGTGTGGAGTTCATAGAAATCCACCTGTAGTGCTGGGATTAAAGGCCATAAGCAGCCACCTGATTTTTTTTGTTGTTTTTGCTTGTTCTATCTGTCTATAAATTGATCGATTGATCATCTCTCTCTCTCTCTCTCTCTCTCTCTCTCTCTCTCTCTCTCTCTCTCTCTCTCTCTCTCTCTCTTTCTCTCTGTCTATCTGAGACAGGGTATCTTTAATCAGCCACCTGCTTTTTTGTTGTTTTTGCTTTCTTGCTTTTCTTTCTTTCGTCCTTCCTTCCTTCCTTCCTTTCCCTTCCTTCCTTCCTTTCCCTTCCTTTCTTCTTTCCTTCCTTCCTTCCTTCCTTCCTTCCTTCCTTCCTTCCTTCCTTCCTCCCTCCCTCCCTCCCTCCCTTCCTTCCTCCCTTCCTTCCTTCCTTCCTTCCTTCCTTGAGACAGGGTTTCTTTGTGTAGCCCTGACTGTTCTGGAGCTTCTGGAGATCCCCTTGCCTCTGCCTCCAGAATGTTGGGACTAAAGCTGTGTACCACCATGTGTACCACCATGTGTACCTCCATGCCTGGTTTGGGTTTTATTTATTTTTGTTCTGGGAAATCAAACTCAGAACCTAGCACACACTAAGAAGCATTCTATTTGTTTTGCAAAACTTGGCAGCCAAAGCTTGTTTTGTCTCCCTTCTAAACTCTGTAGCCTAGTTTATCCTCAAACTTGCCGCTCTCTTGCCTCCCAAATGCTGGGACAAAGAAAAGAAACTGAAAGGCATTTACCCCTGTGTGTGTCCATGTGCTTGGGCATGTTTTATTTTCTACATTCTACCAAGATTTTACAAAATTGTATGTATAAGAGCTGCGAGGACTTAAAATTGACATTCTCCAGTCGGTTTTTCCTTGTTTAGTCTTTCTAAATTCTGTGTGATTGACAGGGATAAGGTCTATTTTTAGGATGACGAACTATCCTGGTTTGTCATAGCTTCAGCACTGAAAATCCTGTGTCCAGTTGATCATTATAACAGGAAGAAACTCAGGGGGGACCATTTATCCTACCTTCAAGGGAGTCTCATCATAAGGAGAACCTTCTAGAACACAAAAATCAACAACCAGCACAAGAGTGAGCTGTTCCATGTCCATGCCAGCTTACAGACTGACATCAGCACACTCCAGGCTGGTCTCAGCTTCTACCCATCTGGTTTCTTGTTAGGAATCCATCCTCCAGTGTGAGAAGAATCCTAGAGGCTTGATGGTTTCAACTCTGGATGTCTGTTCTTCAGTCTGATCCTGATCAACTTCTCTGTCAGAAGTTGATCACTGTAAAACTGAAATTTAATTCACATTGAGACAAATTTCTACAAAGGAAACTGGTAGATCGCTGGTGGTGGAGGAAGCCTTTTCTTGCTCTAGGCAGAGAAGAAAGGGGCTCATGCATAACCATGGAAGCACTACACCCTGAAACAACATTTCTGTTCATAAATCATTTTCCCATGTTCTCACAAAGTAGTCTAGCCTCAGTTTCTCAAGTATTTCCATTTGCAGATAATAATTCTACATGTATGTGTAAAACTACAATTGCTTTTTTCTCAAAGTTCTGCAGGATTCTGGGGTTACAACTTTGTAGGCAGAGTGCTTGCCTAGCATGTATAAAGGTCTGGGCTCAGTTCCTAGCCCTTTGGAGAACAGGCCATGCATGGTCACGTAGCACTTGGGAGGTAGAGGCAGGAGGATCCAGAGTTCAAGATCAGCCTTGTCTACACAAGCCAGTTTGGAATTCATGAGACTCTGTCTCCAAAGTTTCCATATTTTAAAAAAATGAAAACTTCTAATACTCTTAAAAAGACCTTTTTTTTTTTTTAAAAGTCAGTGGACTCTTGATTGCTTCTTCAGTGTGGGGCTCTGGAGCTTTTGGGGGGTCAGGTCTGTTTCCTCTTCGAAACCTCAGGCTCTGGCTTCCCAGGCTGGCACTGGCCCTGCAGAGGGCCTCCATGCACAGATCAGGGCGGTACTTGTTCTTTCGGGTCATGTGCCTGATGCTGCTGAGGGTACCTGCGCATTCTTGTGGATGGTGGGCCTTACTTAAGAAGTGGCTAGTTTTTACTGACCAGATCTCTGGTCACTATTGCCATGACCTCTTTGCTGTTGGTCATGGGCTCTAATCCTACAGTCTTGTAGTGAATCAGCTCGTAGTAGCTGAAGGAGTTGTGGGCCTTCAGATTAGTGGCCTCAGTCCTATAAGTCAGCTTATGCCTCTTGATGTAGAAGGAAACAGGAGCAGGACCAAGTGACCATCCACTGCGCATGTACAGACATGGAGGTGGGCCCTCTCCCTATAGCAGCCAGAGACTGGTCTTGAAATTCTTGTGCTCTTGATATTAGTGTCTTTAGCGCTCTCTCACTGTGTCAAGGTTTCCAAATACTGTAGTTGTTCGGGTCAGATCTGAATAAAGAATCTAGATCTAAACCCCTTACCTCAAAAGCCACTCTGTGGAGGAAGCTTTTCAAAAGCCAGGAGGAGACAACAAAGAAAAACTATTTGCCCATTTATCACCTGACTCCAGAAATGATAGTTTGCCTACTGAGTTATCACCTAGTGTGTGTCAATTTGCCCCTGGCTTATAGAGGTCGCATAGCTACCCTGGATAAAGATTAAGTCCCAGTTTTTCTTACAGTTAGGTGTGGTGTGACTTTTCTAGGAAGATATGAACCAATGTGTGTTTGGTCTAATGTGTTAGAGGATCAATAACAGAAGAGAGAAATGATTCTAGACAAGCCTAGTTTGGTGGACCAACAAGTTTGAGATTATTTACAAGAACATGGAATGTATGGGCAGTTATGGCACTCAACAAGAAGTCGCTTTTCCCCTCCACCCAATTAACTTCAAATGAGACTCTGCTAGACTGCTAGAGTCTCCCATAAGCACTGAATTTGGATGTCAATTTTTTTTTTTAACCCCTACAAACTCTGGCTCTGCACAAATCTTGCCACATTTGTTTTGGGGCGGCTCCTTGTCCTAGTTAGGTTTCTATTGCTGTGATAAAACACCATGACCAAAAGTACCTTGGAGATGAAAATGTTTATTTCAGCCAACAGTTCCAAATACACTCCAAGTAAGTAAGTCTGGGCAGGAACCTGGAGGCGAGGACTGACGCAGAGGCCAAGAAGAAACCTTGTGTGCTCTGACTGGCTTCGCTTGCTGGGCTTCACTGCGCATCCCTGGCTGTCCTGGAACTTGTGTTGTAGCCCAGGCTGGCTTCAAACTTAGAGATCTGCCTGCCTCCTAAGTGCTGGGATTAAAGGCCGCCGCTGCCTGGCTCAGCCTGTTTTCTTACTCAGAACCCCTCCCACAGCAATCATTACTTAAGTGAATGCTCGCCAGTTTGATGGAGGCATTTTTTAAATTGAAGAAACAATTCTAGCTTGTGTCAATTGGACAAAACAACAACAACAACAAAAAACAAAACAAAAAACTAAGCAGGACACTCTTGACTATTTTAGCATTTCTTAAACACAATTTACATTCCAGTCTAAATGAATGGGAGCAATAGAGCACCTCTCATTCTATAAAGCGTGATGCTCACGATACCTCTGGTCCCAGCACTTGGGAGGTGGAGTCAGGTCAGTCTCTGAGTTCGAGGCCAGCCTGGTCTACAGAGTGAATTCTAGGACAGCCAGGGCTACACAGAGAAACCCTGACTCCAAAAACAAACCAAACAAACAAACAAACAAACAAAGAAGCAAACAAAAATCATCACCCATAAGCCCAGAAAAACTACTGAAGCCCTATTCCCTGCTGAATTAGCTTCTCTTTCTCACTTCCTTTTAAAACTCTTCCATTTTAAGTGTTTCCAGTTTTCTTTTTTATTGCTGTGATAAACACCATGACCAGAGACAACTTGGGAGAGGATTTATTTCATCTTGCAGATCACAGTCTATCATGGATGGAAGCCAAAGCTGAAGTCAAGGCCGGACCTGATGCAGAGACCATGGAGGATGATACTTGGGGCTATCCCCTGGCTCACTCACATATAGCTTTTATATGTAATTCCAGCTCCATCAGATCCAACACCTCCACGTCCTTTGTGTACCTGGACTCGTGTACGCATGCATGCCTACTCACACTCAGCACATACATACACACAATGAAGAAATAAAGTGAATCTTAGAAAGAGAGAGAGAGGGAGAGAGAGAAAAGGAAGAGAGGACCACAGTCTCATTTCCAGCATGCACATCAGAAGGCCCAGAATCATCTGTAACTATGGCTCCAGTGAATTTCAAGATCTTTTTCTGGACTCCTTGGGGTGCTGCAAACATCTGGTACACACACACACACACACACACACACACACACACATTTAAAAAGTTCCCCAACTGAGGCAGTTGAAATGCAGAGTAGTTCCTGATTATCCTAGGCCTGTGTCTGTGCATGCCAATTCATATGTTTTCTTTTCCTCTGTATTACATATTGGGTCTCACAGGGATTTTTCTGTTACTTCTACCTCCCCCTCTCCCACCTCATGTCCAATACTTTGTATGGGTTCTAAGTTTTCAGATCCTAGAAGAGAGTCTAGTTTGTACTCTTTCCTGTATGTGAGAAACAACACACACACACACAAAGCTGAGTGGTGGCACACACTTTTGATCTTGGCATTCTGCAGGCAGAGGCAGGTGGTCTCTGAGTTTGAGACCAGCCTGGTCTACAGAGTGAGTCCCAGAACAGCCAGGACTACACACAGAAACCCTGTTAAAACAAAACAAAACAAAGCAAGCAATCAAAACCCCCAACAAACTGATAATTCTACCTCATCATTCTTCTTCCAAAGACATTAAACAAAACAAAACAAAACAAAACTTGTACTCGGTACTATGTAGCTCTGGCTGGTCTGGAACTCAGTATGTAGACTAAGGTGGTTTCATATTCACAGAGATCTGCCTGCCTCTGCCTGCCTGGTGCTGGGGTCAAAGGCGCACAGCACCACAGCTGGCTCTTCGCTTTCCTGATAACTCAGGGGCTGGTGCCCTTCTTTCTGAAGAAATAGCTGAACCTCAGTTGCGTGTCTTATGGCAAAGTTCATATAACTGATGCCATAATCTGTTTATACCCCCATCCCATATGTTCCAGGTTCATACACTGTAATATATTCTCTACTCTGTTAGCCATTTCAGGAAGCTATGCACTCCTGTACTCAAGTAGTAGGCCCCCTTTTATCAAGGAGTCAGGTATTACATCTTCATATAGTGAAAGAATCATTCAGTGATTCTCCCATAAATTCTCTACCTTCACAGGGAGCAACATCTCAGTTACATGTCTTATGACCCACAGCAGGGACAAAGCAATGGCACCATATTTAGAATATGCCAGTCCATACCCCATGGGGAAGGATGACCGTATCAGAAATGTCTGTGGACCAGCTCTATCCTCAAACGACCAAGTTTCAGTTGCAGGTCTTATCACCCACAGCAAGGATTGTACAACTTACTCTTCCCAAACTCATCTTTCCTCTTCCCCATCTCATCTTTGATTCTGTTCCTCAACTGTTCAGGTAGTAAGTGTTTTTCCTACAGACATGTGAACAAAACACCTATTCATCCTAAATAAGGCATCAGTGGCTGATTAGATGAATAATTCCACACAAGTTTAGCTTGGGCCAGTGAGGGTTGCTTATAGAAGAATGAGCAAGGGGTTACTGATAGGAACATGGGCAACTTATGGCAGCTATACCACCCAGGAGTCTCTGCCCTCCTCCAGTCATTAGCTACTTATATGTCCTTGAGTGAGTGGGGGAGGGGTGTGGTACACTGACTCAGGAGCCCCTTTCCCATCAGGGGGTATTATTATCCATAGTGGGTCTAATCTTATAAACAAACAGCTGTTCTTTTTTTTTTTTTTTTTTTTTTGGTTTTTTTTTTTTCGAGACAGGGTTTCTCTGTGTAGCCCTGGCTGTCCTGAAATCACTCTGTAGACCAGGCTGGCCTCGAACTCAGAAATCCTCCTGCCTCTGCCTCCCAAGTGCTGGGATCACAGGCGTGTGCCACCACTGCCACCACTGCCACCACCGCCCGGCCAAACAGCTGTTCTGATTCCAGATGGCAGCAGCATGCCATGCCTGGAGGACAGTTTCTACAATTGTGGCTGTGTAACTAAATTCTGGCCCATAGAGTATAACTTGGGAGTCCTATGATGTGCCCTATAACAAGGAGATTTATTTATTTATTTATTTATTTTTCAGTTTTGGTGGCTGGAATATAGATACTGGGCTGGGGAAGGGAATATGGATATAAAGTCTGCTCTTCAGCAACTATTTGGAAATAGATAAAAGCCATTTATTGAATAGAGAAAGGCACTAAGAAGGAACCTAGTCCTTGAAGTTGAATGTAGCCTGTAGCCTGACTTACTCTAAATTGTACATCTTTGGATTTTGTTTTTGCTTCTTCTTCTTGTTCTTCTTCTTGTTCTTCTTCTTCTTCTTCTTGTCCTTCTTCTTGTTCTTGTTCTTCTTGTTCTTCTTCTTGTTCTTCTTCTTGTTGTTCTTGTTCTTGTTCTTCTTGTTCTTGTTCTTCTTCTTCTTCTTCTTCTTGTTCTTCTTCTTCTTCTTCTTCTTCTTGTTCTTCTTGTTCTTGTTCTTCTTCTTCTTCTTGTTCTTGTTCTTCTTGTTCTTGTTCTTCTTCTTCTTCTTCTTCTTCTTCTTCTTCTTCTTCTTCTTCTTCTTCTTCTTCTTCTTCTTCTTCTTCTTCAAAGATTTATTTATTTTATGTGAATACACTGTAGTTGTCTTCAGACATACCAGAAGAGGGCATCAGACCTCATCACAGATGGGTGTGAGCCACCATGTGGTTGCTGGAAATTCAACTCAGGACCTCTGGAAGAGCAGTCAGTGCTAGTAACCGCTGAGCCCCCTCTCCAGCCCCTTGGATTTCATATATGGCAGAAAAACAAACCTGTACCTTGTTTCAGGTTTGGACTTTTTTGTCTTTTTTTAGGGGGTTAGGAGGGGGAACAGGGTCTCATAATGTAGTCCTAGCTATCCTGGAACTTACTGTGTTGATCAGGATGGCCTCTTGAACTCATAGAGATCTGTTTGCCCATGCTTCCTAAGTGTCGAGTGCTGGGATTAAAGGCATGAACTAGCATGTGTGACTCTTTTTGGGGTTGTTTGTTTGTTTGTCTGGTTTTTGGCTGAGGCTGGCCTCAAACACTCATATTGCAATCTCCCTTGCCTCAGTCTCCAGAAAGTTGGGATTAAAGATGTACAATATCATTTATGTTTGCTTATGTCCAAGAAAACATAATCATAAACAATAATGTTGTAATTGCTTTTTCTCAAGAGTAGCAAATACCTATCACATGAAAAATATCTAGAAACAACATACTGATTGTATAGTATGAAGTTTGGCCAGTAAAGTTGTTAGGATCAGCTATAAATCAAATATGTCGGTAAATGCTTATAATTCCAACAAGTGGGAGGAGAGGGAGGAAGACAGAGTTTGAAGCAAGTTGGATTACATAATGAGATTCTGTTAAAAAAAAAAAAGCCAGGCATATTTGCTTATAATCCCAGCATTCAAGTAACCCGAGGCAAAAGGACTGCTGTGAGCTTGAGGTCAGTTTGGGCTACACAGTGAGTTCCAAGCCAGCCAGGTTTCAGAGTGTGAGCCTCCATCCACCTCAGCCTCCACCATCCCTCAGGCACACTCCAAATTTGGAACATGAAGGCAAGCACATAAGAATTTCAAAGTCGTTCTTGGCTACACAAGAGTTCAAGACTAGTGTGTGGGCTACTTGCAAACCTTTCTCTAAAAACGAATTAGTTAACCAAGCAGCTACTTAGCCAACTAAAGCACATTGTGGACTGTGGCCTTAGATCTTTGGAAGAAAATAGAAGAGAAGTAAGTGTTTTTTGAGAAAGAATAGAATAGGCTGGGGCGTTGTGGTGCTCCCCTTTAATCCCAGCACTCCAGAGGCAGAGGCAGGCAGATCTTTATGAGTTGGAGGCCAGCCTGGTCTACAGAACCAGTTCCAGGACTGCCAAGGGTACACCGAGAAACCTTGTCTAGCAAAAACAAATAAAACCAAAGGATAAAAATTTAAAAACAAGGTACACAAACTTCCCCCCTCCCACCTTAAGGTGTTCCATCTTCTCTTGGATTGCTTGTAAAGCTGAACTGGAGCATTCATAGAGATTGTTCAGTTTTCCTCAGCTCTGAGAGGAAACCAAGAATCAAGAGGAGAAGCCATTTGTTCAACTGGGACAAGTAGTATGAGGAGTCTGTAAGTGTAAGGCAGTCGTTGAACTGTTAAGACAAGCTTTATTCTGCTATGATTTATCTTTAGTTAGTGTGCTCACAAAAGACTAATTCCTTTTTCACTTAAGACAAGGTTGCCGGGAAGTGATGGCGCACGCTTTTAATCCCAGCACTTGGGAGGCAGAGGTGGGTGGATTTCTGAGTTCAAGACCACCCTGGTCTACAGAGAGGGGCCCAAGACAGTCAGGGCTATACAGAGAAACCCTTTCTTGAAAAAAAAAAACGAAAAACAAAAACAAACAAACAAACAAAGAACAGAACAAAAAACACCTGGGGAAAAAAAAAGACAAGGTCTCATATAGTCCAAGTTGGCTTTGTGGTTAACTGAGAATGACTTTGAACTCCAAATCCTCATGCTTCCTCTTTCTAAAATGCTGGGATTACAAGCATACTTCTATCTCAAAAATTTAGTTCTCTAAATTACTTCAGCACTCGGTCACCAACAGAAAATGGCAGAAACCAAGCCTACTTTACGCTACAGTTTATGATCTGGATTTGTTTATTTATGTCTAGGAAGGCAGCCGGATTTGCAGCAGGAGCTGAGCAACGTTTCGGCGCTCGGCTGCAGTGCCTTGAACGATTGCTGGGGCGCTCTTCCTTTGATGTCTGGGCGTTCGTGTGTTCGATGATCTTTTGCGGCGTCTTCTTGGTTGATGTCTCCAGAGCGGCGGCGGTGGTGCCAGGTCCTGGACTGAGTTATCCCGGAGGCCCGGGTTCTGGCTTCTTTCTTCCGCTGGTCGGTCGAGCGGACCCCTCGCTTCCTTCGGCTTTTCCCCGCCTTCCGTCCCTGGCTCTGTACGCTCGCTGGCCTTCGGGCCGAGCTCTCACTCTCCTCGCAGGTAGGCCCGGGAGGAGCCTGGGAGGCCCGGTCCGGCATCCTTCCGCCCAAGGCAGGCGTAGACCTTAGCGCCGGCCGGTGGGCGAGCGCGCGGCCCTCAGGGGCGCGCGTTGTGAAGGGGGTTGCGCCCGGGGGCGCGGCCCGGAACTGAGCGAGAAGCCGGAAGGAGGGAGAGATGCTGAAGCTGCCGGCCGGGTTCTGTAGAGAGGGGATGTCGGGTCCTGGACGCGTGTCGTCACCCCTAGATTGTGGGAGCTTGGCTTTCTTAGACACTATTCCCTTTCTCCTTTCCTACAACTCAGGTTCCGGATGTCATGCCTCAGTTGCTCTGGGGACCCCCACTGAGTCCAGCCTCGGAGTGCCCTTTGAGTAGGTGGAGGCTATTGAAACTAGGCCCTCCAGCTCCTTGGAACGAAATGTCACTTCTAGTCTTTTGGGGTAGGGAAACGAGGCTGAGTTATGGGACGTGACTTTTCCCTATGACCCCGACAGATCCTTAAATGTGCTGTAAGTTTCTGTTTGTCTTTAACTATTCTCATTTTACTGGTCACTTTTTACTTAACAGTGGTTTCTCATTTGACTACTTGGAACTCTTCTTTTTTAGAAACATTGTGTTACTGGAGGCTTCAGACATTAAGGGAGCATGTGATACTTTTGACTGGATGCGTTTTTTCGAAGTTTGTGTTGTTTTAGCGAAAGTAGGAAGGATAGTTTATTTTTGTTTACTCAAATAATTTTGCTTACTTCCACTGTACTTATGATTAATATTGATTCCACTCTTCAGCTTGCTCTGGAACTCTTTCTGCTATGGTGTTAAGTACTCAGTGCACAATGGAAGATGGTTAAGCCTTTGAATTCAGGTTCTTCCCTTGTGAAGGTCTTTTCTAGGCGGTATCTAAAGGGTATCCGAGGAGTTTCTTTTGAAATCTTTTTTGGGGGGGTTAGTTTTGTCATGTTATTCAAGAGTTCAAAAGTCTGTATAGAAATTATTCAAACATACCTAAATTGCGGGTGAATCTTTTGTGAATTTCACTATGTTTCTCAAGGTCTTAAGGTCTAAGTGTTTTTGTTAATTTCATTTGATCAAGTGTTATGATCCTAATCTGTCATGATCCTAATCTGCCATTCTTTGTAGAAAAAAAAAAGTCTTGGAGGTCATTTTAGGTTGGAAAAGTTTCCACAGTATGTGGAATTCATAGGAGAATTGACTTTAAGAGAGTACAGATTATGATAATCTGTTTCTACAGTTTTAAGATGCTTCATGAACTTTGGAAAGATGACAGACTTTTACATTGTTTCTCTAATTTTTTCTTTAATGTATGTGTAAGGTCGGTGAGGTTTATTTTTCTTTCTCTTCTTTAGTAGTGCTGGGAATTTTGAACCCAAGGCCACTTGCATATGCTCTGCCACAGAGCTACACCCCTACCCCTGAGATCAGCAAGATTTAAATGAATGGGATTGAATGAATGATTGTGTGTCTGTCTGCATATGAGCTTGCCATGCATACATGTGGATGTCAGAGGTCAATTTTCGGGAGTCATTTCTTTCCAGCACATGGTTCCCAAGTGAATTCAGGTTATCTGGCTTGACAGTAATCCCATTTTCTGAGCCATGAAAATCAAATCTTCTGATCATAAGCAATTTCTTTTTCTTTTCTTTTCTTTTTTTTGTTTGTTTGTTTGTTTTTTTCAAGATAGGGTTTCTCTGTATAGCCCTGGCTGTCCTGGAACTCACTTTGTAGACCAGGCTGGCCTCAAACTCAGACATCCGCCTGCCTCTGCCTACCAAGTGCTGGGATTAAAGGCGTGCACCACCAACGCCCGGCAGCAATTTCTTAATATCAAGACTTTGGTACTTTTTAGAAGTGTGTAGACTCTAGTTTAGTAATTGAGCCAAAATTACATATTCTTTGAAGAGAACTTTTATGATGGAAAAATATATACCAAAGCAAAGAATGTAGAGGTAGAACTAACATTGTTCAATGGGAATTTATAGTTGTAAGTGGTGTCTTAGTGACTCCTAATGAATGACAAATAAGAAATGGTGATTGCTATTTTTGTCATGAAGAAAAAGATTAGAAACATTTTGTAAGAAAAAACTGGCAGAAGTTTAGGTTGAAATAATGGAAGATAAGGAACTTGGTGGTGGGTGAGGCTAATAGAATTGAGACTCTTAAGCTTCTCTACTTTTTCTATAGAATTCGTGCAAGTTTTACTTCATTAATTTTTGTATGCTGTTTTGTCTGTCTTGCTGATTTGGAGTTTTTGAGGCAGATCTTTTGTACTCCAGGCTAGCTTCAGATTGACTGCAGCTGAGCTCCTTGACCCTCCTGCCTCTATCTCAAGTTCTGGATCACCAGTGTGAACCACTGCTTGATGCTGTATCTTGGGAATTACTAAAATCAATTTGGACTGTCTCCTGGGATTTCAGAAATGTTCACATTATGACTGAATTATTCTGTATTTTGGTAAGATGGTTCTTGTGGATAATTAAGAGATACAAGCTTCAAATAGCTGTAGCTGTACATACTTTAAAATTCAACACACCAGAGAGTCTGAGACAGGCAGTTTGTGAGTTCTAGTTCAGCCTGAGTTAACATCCTGAGATTGCCTCAAGAAGCAACAACAACAACAAAGACCAACACAACACAAAAAAGGCGAAAGCCTCTGAATGTTTTCGGGAATGTGGCCTGGACCAGCGTTACTGAAATAAATGGCATTTTTTTTTTTAACTAAAAGAGGTAATGCTTTTTTTTTAATGTTTGTTTATTTATGTATTTATTTATTTATTTATTTTTGCTTTGTTTTGGTTGAGACAGGGATTCTCTGTGTAGCCCTGGCTGTCCTGGAACTCACTCTGTAGACCAGGCTGGCCTTGAACTCAAAAATCCACCTTCCTCTGCCTTCCAAGTGCTGGGATTAAAGACGTGAGCCACCACTGCCCGGCATGTTTATTTTATGTACATTGATGTTTTACCTAAATGTATGACTATGTGAAAGTATCAGATTCCCTGGAACTGGAGTTGCAGACAGTTGTGAGCTGCCATGTGTGTACTGGGAATTGAACCCAGGTCCTCTGAAAGAGCAGCTAGTACTCTTAACCACTGAGCCATTTCTCCAGCCCCCCACCCCAAGCTTATATTTTTACACTGTATAATTTGTAATATATTTTCAGTGTGTGAAGGAAATTATAGGACTTTTATTCTCTTGGTGATTTTTTTTTTAATCTTGGCTTTATTAATGCTGAATCTAAATTTTTATGGACTTCATTCAGTATCATCATGAATGTATAGTTTAACTCATTTAATTTCCTTACCTATCTTACTTTTAAATAAGTTAGGAAAAAAGCATTGCTGCTGAGTGCTGGTGGCCCTTGCCTTTAATCTCAGTACTTGGGAGGCAGAAACAGGCAGATCTGAGTTTGAGACCAGTCTAAAGACTGAGTTCCAGGACAGCTGAGGCTACACACAGAAACCCTCTCTCCAAAAACCAAAACAAAGTTAAAGTGGTGTTAACATATCAAGGTCTTTCAAAAAAGATAGGTCTCAGCCTTGATAGAGTTATTTTGGAATGGGATATAAATATTTTGTCTTGTGGCTTAGCATACAAAAATAACAAAAGCAACTCAAAAGTACAACAAACTGAAGTGCTTTAGTCATCATAATCCTTGTTTCTTTCTCCAGTTCCTCATAAGTTCAAGGCTTTCAGTTTCTTGTTATAGTCTCTGCTTATTCAGAAGTGTGCCCTACATCAGCCTGCCCCTATGCTTTGGGTAACTTAGAGTTTTCCTATTTTGTTGTTTTGTTTATTTTGGCATTGTATTTTTTTTTCTTTAGCCACTCACAGGTTGAGCTTTTGAAATATTTTCCTTTTCCTTTTTGTGATTGAGCTAGCCCAAGATGAGCTTCCCGCAGCACATAGAGCAGTGCTGGGTCAGTGGGGCCTTTTTGCTTTCCAGTGTACTTGTAGAAATGCACATTTGGAACTGGATGTTGTCTCCATCCTTGGCTTAGGCATTACTCCTTCATGGAGTCCCTGTCTCAGTCTGCACCAGTAAACAAATGTAAAAAAATAAATGAAAATCTATATTCATGAACTCATCTTTCTTTAAAAAAACAAAAACAATTTTTAAAAAGTGTTCAAGTGTTACTTCTGTGCTATCCTAGAGCAGCGGTCCTCGATGTCGGGCATGTTAGTAGTCTGTCTTCTTTCAAGGCAGTGGTGTGGTAGTCACTGAGGTAGGATAGAGATGAGCAGCAACACAGGCCCAGGATGAGCAGTAGAGCATTGGCAATTCAGTGCTGAATTTCTCGCCTTCCCAGTGTGCATGTAGGAAGGCAAATGTATTTGGAACTGCTAGTGAAAGCTTTGGTGGCTGCAGACTTACTTGGGCACCTTCCTTCCCCTTGTAGTTAGTCTTCTGTGTTTGAAGATAAGGGTTAACTGCTCCCTGACTTGTCCTCTGTCTCTTTTGCTCCTAGAATTGATAAGCTATTTCTCTAGGTAAACTTTTGTTTTTGCATTTGAGTCCACACTATCCTTGAATTCCTGAGTATACCTGGCCTGTGTAATGCTGAAGATCAGGGCTTTGTGCCTGCTAGGCAAAATCTCTGGATGCTGAGCTAGGGCCCCAGCCCCATGTCAAGCTACTTTTTGGTTGTGACTTTTCTTTCAACCACCTTTCAGACTTTGCTATTTTCCGGAAGTATAAAGCTCATTAGATATATTAGATCAGTGATACAGAAGCTGATAGGAGTGTTCCTACCTTTGTGAAGCTTATTCCAGTGGAGAGTATAGTTGGCAAGGAATCTGGTAAGGGTGGGAATTTAGGCCAAAACAGTGCTCTGTGGAAAACAGATCGATAAAGAGGAGTGAGGCAGGTAGGTAGGTAGGTACATACTGGGTGTTCCTTTCATGGCATCTGTTTCACTAAAAGACTGCAATCATGACGTAATTCTGTAAGTTCTTTTTCTGCTATGACAATGGAAAAAAAAGCATTGCCCCCCTCTCCCCATTTTCTGAGATAGGTCTTACTGTGTTTTCCAAGCTGAACTGATCCTATCTCAGCCTCCCAAGTGCTAGGATTATAAGCTGCCCCATCATTCCTGGTGTACTGGTTGGTTTTGTGTGTCAACTTGACACAATCTGGAGTTATCACAGAGAAAGAAGCCTCCCTTAAGGAAATGCCTCCATGAGATCCAGCTGTAAGGCATTTTCTCAATTAGTGATCAAGGCAGGGAGGGCCCATTGGGGGTGGTGCCATCCCTCGGCTGGTAGTCTTGGGTTCTGTAAGAAAGCAAGCCAATAACATCCCTCCATGCCTCTGCATCAGCTCCTGCTTCCTGACCTGCTTGCGCTCCAGTCCTGACTTTGGTGATCAACAGCAATGTGGAAGTGTAAACTGAATAAACCCTTTCCTCTCCAGCTTGCTTCTTGGTCATGATGTTTGTGCAGGAATAGAAACCCTGACTAAGACAAATTGGCACCAACATAGTGGGGTATTCCTGTGACAACCTGACCATGTTTTGGAGAGGACTGCAGAAGGACTTTGGAACTTTGTGTTAGAGAACCACTGGGATGTTAGGAGCTCTGTGGGATGTTCTGCAGGAGCTTGGAAGACAATGTTGAGAGTAGTGCAAACGATGGAGGCCTGGCTTGTGAAATTTCAGAGGTAAAATTAAAGACTCTTATAAGAGCCATTGCTGTTTTGATTGCGAAGATTCTGTGGTTTTGGTTATCTGGGGCTGAAGAATCACCTGTGATTAACAAGATACCAGAACTTGAAAACCTTTGCATTACTGGGACTATTGATTCTGGTTAGCTGGAGCTAAGTAATTAGTGATGATTAAGAAGAGACCAGCATCATTGAGGTGAAATCTTCTGCGAAGTGTTTTCTAAGAGCACACAGAGGCTGTGTTCCAGAGACAGCCAAGGTTGTATCTGGCTGGTTTTGTGTGTCAACTTGACACATGCTGGAGTTATCACAGAGAAAGAAGCCTCCCTTGAGGAAATGCTTCCTTAAGATCCAGCTGTAAGGTATTTTCTCGATTAGTGATCAAGGTTAGGTGGACCTGTTGTAGGTGGTAGTCCTGGGTTCTATAAGAAAGCAAGCTGAGCAAGCTAGGGGAGGCAAGCCAGTAAAAAACATCCCTCTGTGGCCTCTGCATCAGCTCCTGCTTCTGACCTGCTTGAGTTCTAGTCCTGACTTTCTTTGGTGATCAACAGCAATGTGGAAATGTAAGCTGAATAAATCTTTTCCTCCCCAACTTGCTTCTTGGTCATGATGTTTGTGCAGGAATAGGAACCCCGACTAAGACACCTGGTTACAATAGAACATTTCAGTTAAGATTGGTATGTGTACTCTTCTGACACGCTGGGTTTGGCATTGGCATTGTTGACTATGACTTTAGCTTTTTTACTTATGTGTCTTGGATTTAATTGGTTTTCGTTAGTTTTTTTTCCTAATTACTTATTCTTTAGAGGTTAAATTTACTGAATTCGAGTGCAGAATACTTGCCTGTAGGTGCATTTGTACCAAAGAATAAGTTGAAGCATGTAGTTAGTCTTAGGTTCCATTTAGTAGACTTATGACATTGAGAGAAGGAAAACTTAGGCCATTGTTGAATGTATATAAAATACCATAATCTTGTTTGGGTTCTTTCTGCCAAGAAATTAGGAATATTTGCAAAGATCGTTTTCACTGTTGCTTATTGAAATTGTGTTTTTCTTTTCTTTTCTTTCTTTTTTTTTTTTTTTTTTTTTTTTTTTTTTTTTTTGAGACAGGGTGTAGTCCTGGCTATCCTGGAACGTGTTTCTTTTTTCAAGACACACTGAGAAAATTTTACTTTTTGTGACTTTTTTATTCTGCCTTGCAGCATTAAATGTGTGTGCTTCCTGGCTGCAGGCCACATGGGTGTTTGAGAAGCAAACTGGAGATTTTTAGTCTAGCTGACCAGGGAAAAGTCACTTGCCAATAACAGGTGTAGTGGTACATGACTATGATTCCAGCACTTAGATAGTGGAGGCAGGAGGATCGGAAGTTCAGGGTTGTCCTTGGCTACATAAGCAAGTTCTAGGCTGGCCCAGGCAACGTGAGGTTTTTTTTTTCTGTTCTATCAAAAGAAAGCATTTCTCTTCCAAACTTTTTCCCCTTCCCTGAGTCATGGTCTCTTGTGTAGCCAGACAAACTTTGAATATGTGGTCTTTCAGCCTTAGCCTCCCAAGTGCTGGCATGTACCACCACATCCAGGCTAAACTCTTAGTACCTGTTACTAGAACCAGTGCTTACTAGCTCTCAAGTTACTTAACCTTCCAGTTTCTTTATCTGTTAAAATATTAGAGTTGTGAGCAATTTGCTAGTGGTTATCATCATTAGTACAATCAGTTATAGCTTATATGTGTTCTTCAAAAGAAGAACAAACAGACCAGATATGGTGGCGTATGCATTTAATACTAATGCCTGGAAGGCAGAGGCAGATCCCTGTGAGTTTCAGTCCAGCCAGGGCTACATACTGAGGTTCAGGTTAGCCAGGGCTACATTAAGACCCTGTCAGAAGAAGAGGAACAAGAGCAGCAGCAGCAGCAGCAGCAGCAGCAGCAGCAGCAGGAGGAGGAGGAGAGGAAAAATACTGATTTTTAGTTTGAAGTGTTGGAGCTTTTGAGGAAACTTCCAACAGGGAACAGGAGGTAGAACTGTGAACCTGCTGCTTCCTTCCCCCAGTCCCCTTCAATTAACCAAAGGGTGAGTCTTGCTAGGCGAGGGAAGCCTAGAAGTAACAGTATCAGAGACACAGTTCTAAATGTAAGAACAATGACAAATTTTTGTGAGACATTGTAGCAAAACAGGCCAGAGCTATTTTAGAATAGAACATTCAGGTAGAAAACATTTAAGCAAGCATTTGAATTTTGCTATTTGAACTAATTCAAGCTGAAGAATTTAGAAGGAGGTGATTAAATGAGTAAAAAAATAATATTTAGGGGACAGTCAGCTATGAAATCAACACATATAAACTGGAATAATGAATGTATTTGTTACATAATGGTAAGGACTAAGAATCCTGTTAGTATAGTTAGTATAGTTAGTTTTCTATCACTTTTATCTCTTACGAAACTGTTATAAATTGTTGGTTACTTAAGTCATTTTTAGTTTAAGTCTGTTTAATAATCCCACTATGTCATTAAAAAAACCCTAATGGCCGGGTGTGGTGGTGGTCGTGGTGGTGGTGGTGACGGTGACACATGCCTTTAATCCCAGCACTCTGGGAGGCAGAGGCAGGCGGATTTCTGAGTTCGAGGCCAGCCTGGTCTACAGATTGAGTTCCAGGACAGCCAGGGCTACACAGAGAAACCCTGTCTCGAAAAAAAAGAAAAGCAAAAACCCACAAACAAACAAACAAACAAACAAACAAAAACCCCTAATGATTATGATAGTATTATTTATTTATTTATTTGTGTTTTTTTGAGACAGGGTTTCTTTGTGTAGCCCAGGCTGGCTTTGAACTCACAGAGGCCTGCCTTTGACTCCCAAGTGCCAGGTTTAAAGGCGTATGTCTGTTTTGTTTTTTTTTTCCAGTTTTTAAATTTGTGTATTATATATAAATGGACATTTGTCTGCATGTATGTCTTCTCACCACCACCAACAAAAAAAGGTGTCAGATCTCATAGGACTATAGTGATAGATGGTTGTAAGCTGTCTTGTGGGTGCTGGGACTTGACCTCAAGTCCTGGAAGAGCAGCCAGTGCTCTTAACCACTGAGCTATCTCTCCAGCCCCAATATAGTCCTGGTTTTTGTTTGATTTGTTTTGGAGACAGGGTTTCTCTTTGTAGTCCTCACTGTCCTGGAACTCACTCTGTAGATCATGCTGACTTGAACTCAGATTAGCCTGCCTCTGCCGCCTGATGCTTGGATTAAAAAAGCATGTGCCACCATGCCTGACTTTTTAGTTTTTTTGGACATGGGGTCTGGCAATATATTGTCTAGGCTTGCCCAAACTCCTAGACTCACTCAAGTGGTTTTTTGACTTTGGCTTTAGATCACAGGTATACACAGCCATGACCTGCTTTTGAATGAATGCCATGACCTAATTATAATACATGCTTTAAAAACATTATGCCAGCTTCCATGTGAGGTGTGGTTTGGAAAGAAAGAAATGAGGAAGCATAGTTGGGAAGTAATTTAGTAGCCCTGGCAAAAGCTAATGATAGTTTAGATTAGGCTATATAGGCAGTAGAGATGGAGGGAAGTAGACAGATTCAGAACATATTTTAAAATCAGGGCAAACAGGACCTAATGTTGGACTGAATGTAATGTGTGGGAGGAGGGAGGTGTCAAGTATGGGTCTGGGTTTCTCCTGTGAGCATCTGGGTAGATGAAGGTACCACTTCTCAGATGGGAACAGGGGAAGAGTTGCCTTTGATGAATTGAGGAGTAGAATGAAGGCTTTGCTTTTGTCACACCAAGCATGAGATGCTGGTGAAGCACACATGGAGACTTTGAGAAAGCAATCTTCAGGTGAGGCAGAAAGTTGCTGGAGGTAAATCTGGATGGAATTGCTATGTAGAGGATATTTATAACCCAGGAAATGGATGGGCTCACCTAGAAAAAAGAATAGAGTGGGGCGAGGAGAGCTCAAGATTGAGTCCCAAGGAATCTAAGGAAACCTAAGAGGCTGTTATTGTGGAGACAGAGCAGCCCATTTCAAAAAAAACAGGTTCAGCTGTATTTTGTTGAATTTAACAACAGATCATTGATGGGTATAGCAGGAACAATGGTGGAGGACTGCAGGGTCAGGAGCCAGATGGAAGTGGGTCAAAGGAATGGAGAGAGAGGAAGTGGAGATGGTCTTCATGTTTTGATTTTAGTCAGTCTTCTCATACAAAAGCGATGCTGATTTTATTTTTCTGTTCTTGACTGTCTTTGGTTGCTTGATAGGAAGTTGTAAAGGTGAAAGAGGCTAGGGTAGGAGGAATTTCCATCAGAGAAATGATTCTCCTGATCTTTAAGCGTTGGCCCTCAAGGGTAAAGGGTTTTCTATTCTGTGGACTTTGAACCTTTGGTATCTGCGGCCTTTTTTCATCTTCCTGCCCAATATGTCTTGAACCTTTAAGTTAATTCTTTATTTTTTTCTTACTGCTTTTCTTTTCCTTCTTTGTTTCTCCTTCTCTCTCTCTCTCTCTCTCTCTCTCTCTCTCTCTCTCTCAAATCTCTCACATTGTGCCATTCTGCCTGACTTTTAGTTCTCCTAACATTTTTTTTTTAACTTACTGACTTAATTTTTGCTTGCTTGCTTGTTTGTTTGTGTTCTTGGTACCTGTGGATGCAGAAGGTTGTGAGCTGTCATGTGGTGCTGGGAATTGAATCCAGGTCTTTTGGAAGAGCATAGACAGTAATTTAACTGCTAAGCCATCTTTCCAGCCTCCCAAATTATTATTCTTAAATCAGAGATCAAAACTAACACCAGTAGCTTTCATAGAGCATGTGTAGTTTGAGAATTGTTGGGTGGGCCTAAATTGAGATTTCAAATCTGTAAGTCTGTAAATTTTTTTTAAAAAAAGTTATAGACAGTCTGATGTAGGCCCAGGTTAGCCTTGGAGTCTCTGTAAAGGATGACCTTGAATCTTCCTGCCACTACTCCCATGACAATTGGAATCTTTTGATAATACTGCCTTTTGAGGAACTAGGTTCTTCTAGCATTCTGGTTTTAATTATTTGTATTTTACTGATTGGATAATTGGAGTACAGCATCTGTATCGTTTTAACTTCCCATCATCCTTAGAGTCAGTCAGTGATAGAATTAAGAATTTAAGACTCTTAATCATGTTCTTTGTCTAAGGTGACTTATATAAAGCCATATTGCATTTGCATGAATCTGTACGAAATGGACTTCCTATATTATCTCTGAAAGGGATATCATTCAAGTGGTGTTAAGCAGATGTTCTCTTTCCACAGAGAAAAGGACAAGAGGGAATATATCTTAATTGGTGACAGAAGGGATATGGATTGCTTGTTAGAACTTCCTGACAAGAAGATACTGGACAGTTACCAAGGGTGATTGTGAAATATCTTCCCTAAAGATTTAATAAATACCTTTTTGGGATGATGTAGGTGCAGACGTGTTTTGAAATAAGAGAGATGATGAAGATGGCATTCTCGGATCCCTAGTAACCTCAGGACAGAACCGCTTGATAATTAACCAGAACAATATCTTTGCCATTTTTTTTATATGAGTACACTGTAGCTGTCTTCCAACACATGAAGAGGGCATTAGATCTCATTACAGATGGCTGTGAACCACCATGTGGTTGCTGGGAATTGAACTCAGGACCTCTGGAAGAGCAGTCAGTGCTCTTAACCTCTGAGCCATCTCTCTGGCCCCTATCTTTGCCATTTTAATAAGTATATTTTCATTGTTTTCACAAAGAAATAACTGTCTGAACTGGGGGCTATGGAGATGGCTCTGTTAGTGAAGTAGCTGCTGCACATGCATGAGTGCTGAGTTCAGATTCTCGGCGCTCAAGTAAGAGATGTGGTGCTTGTTCCTGTAATCCCAGTTCTGGGCTGGCTTGGGAGTGGGGAGACTGGAGGATTCCTGGAGCATGCTGGCTAGCCAATGCAGCCAAATTGGAACACTCTAGGTTTTGTGAGAGACCTTATCTCAAAAACTAAAAAGACAGTGCTAGAACAGTGGCTCAGTGCTTAAGAGTACTTATTGACCTGGCAGAGGACCTGAGTTTGGTTCACAGAACCTACATGTGGCTCACGGCCACTTGTAAGTCCAGTTCCAGAGCATCTGATGCCCTCCTCTGACCTTCTTTGACACCGAGCATACATGTTATTCATATAGATACAGGTAAAACACTCACACACACTAAGAACCAAGTCTTTAAAAAGCTAAAATTAGAAAGACACCTGCATTGGCTTCACATGGACATGCACCCCGAGGACCCCATTCATACACACAGAAGAGAGTAGGTGAATTGAGCCAGGGGTGGTTGGGCATGCCTGTAATACAAACATGTGGAATGTAGAGGCTGGAGGATTGATCAGATATTACCAGTCCTGTCTACATGGTATGTTAGAGGCTAGTCTGGGTTATATGAGACCCTGTCTTAAAAAGGAAGGAAGGGCTGGAGAGATGGTTCAGTGGTTAATAGTGTTGACTGCTCTTCCAGAGGTTCTGAGTTCAATTCCCAGCAACCACATGGTGGCTCACAACCATCTCTAATAAGATCTGTTGCCCTTTTCTGGTGTGTCTGAAGACAGCTACAATTTACTCACATAAATAAGTAAATAAAAATAAAGAAAAGAAAATGAAAGGGCAAGAGTACATAAAACCAATTTGTCAAGCTTGGTAAAATATAGTATTGATGTTCTGAATCTTTCTCCTATATTTTTTTTTGTTAAAGATTTTATTTATTATTATTGTATTTAAATACACTGTAGCTGTCTTTAGACACATTATGGATGGTTGTGAGCCATCATGTGGTTGCTGGGAATTGAACTCAGGACCTTCCAAAGAGCAGTCAGTGCTCTTACCTGCTGAGCCATCTTTCCAGCCCTTTCTCCTATATTCTTGATGAACCATGAACTCTCATCCTTGCCTTAAATTTTTTTCTTTTTATATTTATTAATTGGGGTTAGGTATGCATGAATGTTGTGGTGAAGGTCAGAGGACAACTTTCATAAGGCAGTTCTTCTACCATGTGGACTCTGGGGCTGGAACTCAGGTGCTCAGGTTTGGTGGCAGATGCCTTTACTGATTGAGCCACCTTGCTTGTTCCTGTGTCCTTATCAAAGGAGGCTTTCTGCTATGTATGAATCACTGTTCTTCCTAAACAACAGAGATCAAAGCCACCACCTGAAGCTTCTATAGAGTATGTGATTTGACTTTTCTCTATCAAGTGTTGTGATAATGTTGTTCCACAGGCTTACTCAAGAGACTCTTGTAAAATTGCTTAAGAGGTTGGTGAGTTAAGGCTCAGTCAGTTAAGTGCCTGCTGTACAAACATGAGGACCTCTTTCACCCATGTAAAAGGCAGGTGCAGCTGTGTGCATCTGTAACCCAGTGCTGGAGGGACAGAGATCCATGGATGCTTGAAGCTTATTGGCCAGCCAGTAAGCTCAGTTGAACAGTTCTGTGTTTAGTGAGACACTGGGGAGGGAGAGGGAGAGGGAGAGGGAGAGGGAGGGAGGGAGGGAAGGAGAGAGAACACGCAATAGAGAAGATACCTAGAGTTACCTATGGCACACCCATGAACAACCCCCTTCCCCCCAATGTATCCACACACAAATTAGTTGAGGGCCTGGCAATGTAGAATGATAGAGTGGTTCTTTAGCTTGCATGAAGTTCTAGGTTTGATCCCCAAGCATTTTATAAACCAGACAGATGGCACATGCCTATAATCATAGGACTCTGGAGATGGAGGCACGGTGATCAGGAATTGAAGGCCAACATGGCTATATGAGACTGTCTGGAAAAAAAAAAATAGCACTTGGGAGGCACTGGCAGGTGGATTGCTGAATTTGAGGCCGGCCTGGTCTGCAGAGTGAGTTCCAGGACAGCCAGGGCTATACCATTGCCAGACATACCAGAATACCAACATTGTTTTGGAGATTGAGCTTCCTTCTTATTTGAGACTTCAGGCTTGTCCATCTAATTGAGGAGGTCAAGTGCAGCATTTCATATGGGACTTCGGGGATCAAGAAGGGAAATATGTAGTTTTATAGAATTGAAACTTTGTATAGAATTGTAACCAGGACAGTTAGAAAGAAGCTAATGTGAGACATTGTCTTTTTGTTCTGGTGAGAGTAGCAGGAGTCTTTAAACCACAACACTTAGTACTTCCTTAAGGGAAGTTGCTATTGGCAGTTACAAGTTTCAGTGTACATAGTTGTGGTCTCTTCCCTACACTGAAAAGCCTTTGTTTTCAGTTCTCTGTTCCCTGTCACTTGCAGTAGTGTTTCCTATACAGTGCTGCAGTCTTCCAAAATCAGGATAAATGGAAGTAAGTTCAGTGAAAGTCAGTATATATCTTGTCTGTCTGTATAAGACTATGTATATATAGAGGCTTGTGCCAAACAATATTTATTAAAATCCCTTTGTTGACATGTGATCGAATGGAAAGAAGGACCTGAGAAAGGAAGAAAACTGATTTTGCAGCTTTGAACTTCAGCTTCAACATTTGTTGGCTGTTAAAACAATGTCTAAGAGCCGGGTGGTTGTGATGCATGCCTTTAATCCCAGCACTTGGGAGGCAGAGGCAAGCATATTTCTGAGTTCGAGGCCAGCCTGGTCTACAGAGTAAGTTCCAGGACAGCCAGGGCTACACAGAGAAACCCTGTTTTTGAAAAAAACAAAAACCAACCAAACAAAAAACAATGTCTAACCATTTTTCCTTTCCTGATCCTGGCTTTTGAAATAATGACTCTGAGACTAATTAGTTATTATTAAATGCCTAGGCCATAAGCTTTGGCTCATTTCCCTAACTAGCTCTTACTTAATTATTTAAATTATTCTTTTTATTTTTTTAATTTTTTTATATTTTCATTTTTTAAAAACGTTAATATCTACCACTTGGCTAGTTATCTCTCTTCAGTCCCAGCCCTCTTCCTTCATCTACCTGGTCTGTCTCCTCAGTCCAGTCTGGTTCTTCCTTGAATCTCCTCCTCTTTTGCCCTCTCACTATTTCCTAGAATTCTCTCTCTCCTGTCAGTGTCCCACCTCCAATTTCCTGTCTGAGCTCATTGGCCATTGGCTTTTTATTGACAGGTGATGCTTCTAAGAGATTAGCTGTTTTGATCATAGGCAAGTAACTTCACACTGAGCCAGTCTGTAATTAGAAATGGTTTGGGAGTGAATTTACAGAGATGTCATAAAGCTTCAACCTTTTTTTTTTTTTAAATTATAAAACAAGGCTGGCCTGGAACTCAAAAAAATTCCTCCTTGCTTCTGTCTCATGAGTGCTAGGAATCAGAAGTGCTAGGATTAAAGGCATGTACCACCATGCCCAACACATTTTATTTATTTGTTTGTTTATTGTTGAGATAAAGTTTCCCTGTGTAACCTTGGATGGCCTTGACCTCCTATGTAGACCAGGTTGACCTTGAACTCATAAGAGATCCACCTACCTCTGCCTTCTGAGGGTTGGGATTAAAGATGTCCACATGCCCAATATGGTGGTGTTTAGTGAGGTTTTATTTTTTGGTGGTTGGTTTATTTAGTTTTTTATTATTTACATGTATGTACATTTTTTCCTGCATATATGTCTGTGCACCACATGTGTGTCATGCCCAGACAGGCAGATCTCCAGGAACTTACTATTGTGAGCTGCCATGTAGGTGCTGGGAATTGAACCTGGGTCCTTTGTAACAGCAACCACTGAGCCATCTTTCTAGTCATTTTTTTTTTGTTTTTTTGTTTTTGTTTATTTTTTGCTTTTTGGTTTTTGAGACAAGGTCATACTATATAGTTCATGCTGGCCTGGAACTCTGTATATTCCAGATAGGTCTTGGTCTTGACTTGATTGTCCTGTCTTTGTTTCCTGAGTGCTAGGATTATAGGTGTACACCTCCATGCCAGGCCTGTCTTGAAGTTTTCTCCTAAAAATTATGTATATTTCTTCCTGTTTTGGGTCTACAGGCTAATTTCATGGAGGAAGCATAGAGGGATCCTCTTGAAGATGTTGCATTTTTGCAGTACTCTTGAAAATCCAACTTGCGTTACTGCCTGTCTTCTCTGGACTAATGGCTCACTCAGCTGTCTTACGTTAGCATGGTAAACGCCTGCCAGCTCTGCCGCAGGCAGGACGTGTCCTCTACATGCCATCTTGCGTGGTGCTTAGAAAAGATTCATTTTCCCCCTTTCTATGCTTTAGTGATTAAAAAGTGAAAAGATAGCTTGCAGAGAAATAGATGGTGTGTATGATCACATTTTGTTACAAAACGCCAAAACTTAACTTGAATGGATAGTTATGTTGTATGAGTCACTATGGTTTTAGGAACATGGGATTGGGAAAAGTTAGAAGGAAGAAAAATAGTGCACTTTAAAAACTTGTTACAAGGAATGAATGTTACTTTAAAAAAATGACATTATATGTTTACATGCAGTCATAAAAAACGGGGACAGATGTCCTTCCATCCGTCCATCCATCCATCCATCCATCCATCTATTGTATTTGGCTTTTTATCTAGTTTTGCCCAGTGAGAATATCCTGGATAATCCTTGTACTTTTTTACAGCCTGAGTATTAATGTTGATGCAGGACATTTCTGCTATTACAAGGATCTCTTCTGGTATCCTTTTTATTTTATTTTATTTATTTATTTTTTTTGGTTTTTGGTTTTGGTTTTTTTCGAGACAGGATTTCTCTGTATAGCCCTGGCTATCCTGGAACTCACTCTGTAGACCTGCCACCACCGCCTGGCTCTGGTATCCTTTTATAATCATCTAGTCTCCAATGTAAAGTTTTAGGCTGGCGGTGTGGGGAGCTAGATTGCAATTAAGCTTTGCTTAGAGGTTCCATGGAGAGCACATGGAAGAGCAGGTGCCCCAATTCCCAGTACTGACAACCCATCAAAAATCCTTGGTAGCGCCTGGGTGAGGGGTGGGGTGGGTGGGTGGTGGTGGTGGTGGTGGTGGTGGTGGTGGTGGTGGTGGTGGTGATGACGGTGACAGTGACGACGGTGACATATGCCTTTAATCCCAGCACTTGGGAGGCAGAGGCAGGGGGATTTCTGAGTTCGAGGCCAGCCTGGTCTACAGAGTGAGTTCCAGGACAGCTTAGGGCTACGCAGAGAAACCCTGTCTCAAAAAACAAAACAATACAACAACAACAAAATCCCTAATAGCCACTAATATTTTCCTTTGTACTTTTTATGTTGTATAAATAGGGCCTGGTGGTATAGGCCTGTAATCACAGTTAATCAGAAGAATAAACTAGGGATTGACAAGTTTCAGACTTGCCTGGCGATTTAGTGAGGCTGTCTCACATAGAAAAAGATTTAAGGTGTAGTCCAGTGAGAGTGCACTTGCGGATCATGTCAGACTGTATAGGTTCAATCCTCCGTATATAAAACAAGTGAACAAATGAGTGAGAGAGGAAGAAATGGAAACATGCAGTTTTAGATTATCATCTTCCACCCAGCATAATCACCTAGAATGTTTTAAGTATCAGTAGTTCTCCTTTTCCTTCTCTTCTTCTTCTGCTTGTTTGTTTGTTTGTTTGTTTGTTTTTTGAGACAAGGTCTTCCTACATAGTCCTAGCTGCCCTGAGCTTGCGGTGTAGACGAGGCTAACCATGGATTCAGAGATATCCTCTTGCCTCTGCCTCCTGAAGGTTGGAATTAAATATGTGAGCCATAATAAAAGTAGTTTTCATTTTCTTAAGTTGTTTTCTTACATTATATTTCTAGGTTTAGATGTGATAGTATTTGTTGAATTATTTACTTGAAGGTTTTTTTTTTTCCTTCCAGTTTTGGGGCTGTTATGAATAAAACAGCTGTGAACATGTGTCTAACTTTTTTTAATGTGTGTGTACATGTTCATGTGTGTGCATGTATGTGTAGGTGGAAGCCAGAGATTGGCATTGTCTTCCTCAATCACTCTCCACCTTAGTTTTTTTAGTTGATTAATTAATTATTTATTTGTAGATGAGTTCTTTGCCTTCATACCTTCTAGAAGAACGAGTCAGATCTCACTATAGATGGTCATTAGACACTGTGGTTGCTGGGACTTGAACTCAGGACCTCTGGAGGGGCAGCCAGTGCTCCCAACCACTGAGCCATTTCTTTATCCCTCACCTTAGTTTTTGAGATGGGGATTCATTGTTACAGACCATGGGTCTGCTGCGCGATAACCAGGATTTGGATTTTCTGGTCCAGGAAGGCACAGGTATGGCTGAGATGACAGACAGAAGCAACCCCCCCCCCTCCACACACACACACACACACACACACACACACACACACACACACACACACACACACATACACATACACACACACACACAGTGGAGGTTTGAATCTGAATGTATTTTGGAGCTCTAAGGCAAGGATTTTTATACACGAAGAGTTGGTATTACCATTTCAAAAGATGTAGCCAGTGAGGCAGGCACAATTATCATAGCCATTTGGTACAAGGAAATGCAAAATCAATCAGGTACAAAGTTTCTCAAGTAATGGATACAGAAGATCAATTTACAGATGCCATCAAACTTCCTGATTAGAATACCGAGTCACTCATAGTTTACAGTAAACCTTTAAAGAGTTTGAAGTTTCTTATACCACCTGGGTCTTAACAAGTTCTTGTGAGAAATCTTTATCTACATTTAGCCTTCTACCTTGTAAAGAAAAACTTCTTGACTTAATCAATGCTTTCAGTACTAGAGTGCCAGAGCCATCCTCATACACATAGGCACAGCCATATAAACCTGCATGTGGTTGGAAGGTTGTAATTATGTAAACACTATGAGGCAAGGCATTTCAATTCTTAAAAGGGAGTTTAGTGGTTAGTGAATCTACTTCAAAGACTGGATTATCAGCCAGGCCATAGGAATCCCCATGAAGAGAGAAAAGGAGGAAGTCAGGGCAAACTGCTACTTGAGAACTAAGGGCCCATCTTAAATAGCTAGAGAGTAAGAGAATATAGCAAATTGCCAGGTGAGATTTCTGCTTCTAAATTTACAGAGAGTTCCGTTATTCCCAGGAGACATTTCTTTTTTCGCCTCTGTCTGTAAAATATCAACTTTACAGACTTACAGACTTCGCTGGGCCACCACGGCAACTCATTGAACCCGGAGCTCACTGATTGCTGGGCATCAAGCCTGGCGGGTCCTTTTGTGTTCAAGTTTTAGTGTGAATAGAATTTAACTTTTAATTTTTTTTTTGCAGTAAATGCCCAGTAATATAACTGTTGGATTATACAATATCAGTTTTTATTTTTCTTCTCTGTGTAGACCAAGCTAACCTTGATCTCAGAGATCTGCCTGCCTCTGCCTCTCAAATGCTAGTATTAAAGTCTACCACCACTAGGCAATGGCTTATATTTTTTACTTTAATGAAATTAAGGCAAAAGAATATAGTTTAGTTTCACATTCTTTCTTGATATGTATAACTTAAAAAACATTTTTTTTGAGACAGTGCTTTTTTGGTAGCTCAGGCCGGCCTCATTATGTAGCTGGGGATAACTTTGAAAACCCAGGCCTCATCTCCACCTCTGGAGTGCTGGGATTACAGATGTGTACTTCCACACCTGGCTTTCATAACTTTCAGGGATTTTTGATGGTTTGTACAGCATCACAGTGTCACTGTTGAAACTGCTGTTGCCTAGACTTTGTCTTGTTGATAATGATGATCAGTGTATATATTACAGATGTTAATTAACTTCCATACCCCACCTGTAATGGTTAACATCTCCAAGGTAAATTTCTTTCTAGGTGGGGGAGGCATGGGTGCCAAGTAATTTGCTTAAAGTTAAATAGTGTATCATTGTGTACTAAGATAAATTCAGACACTTTCTTCCTCCCTGTCTTTATATCCTAAGTCAGCTTTTTGATGTTTTGAGACAGGGTCTCATACAGTTCAGCCTGGCCTAGAGCTTGACTGAGTCAGGAAGGATGACCTTCATTTTTTGATCCATCTGTGTTTTCCTTCCAAAATTACAGGAATAAATTGCTATATTGGGTTTTATGAGGTACTGGCAAGACATTTTTCCAACTAGTCCCAGGCTATTTTGATTTTGCTTTGAGACATGTAGTCCAGACTGACTCCAGACTCATAGCAATCCTCCTGCTTCAACCTCAGTGTTGGATTACAGATGAGAGGCTACCAGATCTCTGAGTTCTATACTTCTCTCTCTCTCTCTCTCTCTCTCTCTCTCTCTCTGTGTGTTGTCTGTCTCTCAGCTCTATATCTCTCTCTTTCACTTCCTTTCCTTTCTCTTTTCTCTCTTTTCTCTTCTCTCTCTCTTTCTTTCTTTCTTTCTTTCTTTCTTTCTTTCTTTCTTTCTTTCTTTCTTTCTTTCTTTCTTTCTTTCTTTCTTTCTTTCTCTTCCTCTCTCTTTTTCTCCCTTTCTCTTTTTCTCTCTTTTTTCTTTTTCTCTGTTTCTTTCTTTATCTCTTTCTCCCTCCCCTTATTTCTGTCTTGTCTTGTCATGTCTTGTAGTCCTGGCTGGCCTTGCATTTTTGCCCTATCCCCTTGTTTCTACCTTTCTGGGTGCTGGGATTAGAGGTGTGAGCCATCATGTCTGTCTAAGGCTCAGTTTTCTTATCTGAGAAATAGGAATAATAATAATAGCAACTATCTTAATAATATTGTGGGCTGGAGAGATGGCTCAGAGGCTAAGAGCACTGGCTGTTCTTCCAAAGGTCCTGAGTTCAACTTCTAGCAACCACATGGTGGCTCACAACCATCAGTAATGGGATCTGATGTCCTCTTCTGGTGTGTCTGAAGACAGTGACAAGTGTCTCATATACAGTGTACTCACATACATAAAATATAATAAATGATTCTTTAAAGAATATTATTGTGAAGAATAAATGTGTTTGAAAAACATTGAGTATTATTAGTATGGCAAATATTCAGTCAATATTATGGTGAAGTAATGTTTTTAAATGTTATATTCTATAACTATCAATTGTCAGATATTTAGATACTAGAATTTTTCTGCTAGTATACGTAGAAAGCTTTCATATTACTCCTATTTTATATGAATGTCTGTGTATATGTATGTACACAGGTGTATGCATATCCATGTAGGACTGGAACTCTACCTTAAGTATTGTTCCAACCAACCTACTTTTTTTTAAAGACAGGGTCTCTCGATGGCTTGGGCTTGCTGATTAAGCTCAGCAGGCTGCTCATCATCTCCTAGGATCCATCTTGTCTCCTCCTTTCCAGTTCTGGGATTATAACCATGTGCCTCCATGCCCTGCCCTTTTGCATGCATTCTGAGGGTAGACTTTTGACCTCATACCTTCATGGCTTGGGACTGAACTAGCTTCCCTATTGGTCCTATTTCTGATGTAAGGATACTTTTTTTGTTTTGTTTTGTTTTTTTGTTTTTCCCAGACAGGGTTTCTCTGTGTAGCCCTGGCTGTCCTGGAACTCACTCTGTAGACCAGGCTGGCCTGGAACTCAGAAATACGCCTGCCTCTGCCTCCCAAGTGCTGGGATTACAGGCGTGGGCCACCACTGCCCGGTGTCTGTCTGTCTGTCTGTCTGTCTTCCTTCCTTCCTTCTTTCCTTCCTCCCTCCCTCCCTCCCTCCTTCCCTCCCTCCCTCCCTCCCTCCCTCCCTCCCCCCCCCCCCTCCCTCCCTCTCTCTCTCTCTCTCTCTCTCTCTCTCTCTCTCTCTCTCTCTCTCTTTCTTTCTTTCTTTCTTTCTTTCTTTCTTTCTTTCTTTCTTTCTTTCTTTCTTTCCTCTTCTTCTCCTTCTCTTTCATCTTTCTTCTTTCTTCTTTTCTGTCTTTGAGACAGTCTTTCTCTGTGTAACAAGCCTTGACAGTCCTGGACTTGTAGACCAGGCTGGCCTCAAACTCACAGAAATATGCCTGCCTCTGCCTCCTGAGTGCTGGGATCAAAGGCATGCACCACAACCACCTGACTCTAGGATCTACTCTTTTTTTGTTTGTTTTTCGTTTTTTGTTTGTTTGTTTGTTTGCTTGTTTTGTTTTGTTTTTTGATTGGATTTTTCAAGACAGGGTTTCTTTGTATAGCCCTGGCTGTCCTGGAACTCACTCTGTAGACCAGGCTGGCCTCGAACTCAGAAATCCGCCTGCCTCTGCCTCCCAGAGTGCTGGGATTACAGGCATGCACCACCACTGCCCGGCTTCGTTTTTTTTGTTTGTTTGTTTTTGTTTTTTTTTAGAGACAGTGTTTCTCTGTGTAGCCCTGGCTGTCCTGGAACTCACTCTGTAGACCAGGTTGGCCTCGAACTCAGAAATACACCTGCCTCTGCCTCTCAAGTGCTGGGATTACAGGCATGCACCACCACCACCCGGCAGGATCTACTCTTAATTTCTTTTTTTCTCATGCTTCACTGTATATATTGCATGTATAATTTTTTTAGTTACTTTCATTCTATTACTTTTTAATTATGTGAATATGTATATCTGTGTGTGGATATGTGCATATGAGTGCAGATGTCTGTGGAAGCAGAGATTCCCCGCAGCTGGAGTTACAGATGTGACAGTGGTGCTGGGAACTAAGCTCACCTGTGCAATATTTGCTCGTAACTGATAAGCCATCTGTCCAGTCCTATTGTTTAGTTTGTTCGTTTGGTTTTGTTTCCTGAGTGCTGGGATCACAAGTGTTTGCCACTGTGCTTGGCTCCTTAGCTGTCTGTTTAGAACATTTTTTGAATTTCTCTATTTATTATGTCCATTATCATTGTTTCTGTCCTTGTCCCAGTTTCTATTATCTTGTTATTCCTTTGGCTAAAATTCTCTAATATTATAGTACTCACCTGTCTTTCTGTTGTCAGTTGTCCTTTAGTCACATGATTGGTGTTTCTTACATGTGTCAAGATTTTCTAACTCGAGGGGCGGTGGTGCCACACGCCTTTAATCCCAGAACTTGGGAGGCAGAGGCAGGCTTATTTCTGAGTTTGAGGCCAGCCTGGTCTACAGAGTGAGTTCCAAGGACAGCCAGGGCTACACAGAGAAACCCTGTCTTGGGAAAAAAAAAAAGATTTTCTAACTCTTTTTACTTTTATTTCAATATGCTCATCTAAGTTCACCTGTTGGGGCCTGGTGAGATGGCTCAGCGGGTAAGAGCACTAGCTGTTCTTCCAAAGGCTTGAGTTCAAATCCCAGCAACTATATGGTGGCTCAAAACCATCTGTAATGAGAACTGATGCCCTCCTCTGCTGTCTGAAGCCAGCTACAGTGTACTCATATATAATAAATAAATCTTTAAATTCACCTGTCATCTCCGAGGTCTTCTCTAGCTACCTTGTATTGAAAGGCTGTAAGTGACCACTACCCTGTTTTCTAATATATTTTGTTCCTAGAATATACTTGAAAGTGTTAGTTCTTAGTATTACCAGTTGTCACATAAGCTTCTTAAAGACAGTAGTGTTTTTCTTCTGTTGTATCTTCAGGGCCTAAAACAGTGCTGAGTATGTAGTCTATGTTTAGTAAATATTCATTGGCTACTGGCTTTGCAAATCTTCCCTTTTTTTTTGAGTATTTTATTACATTTATTTATTTACTTTGGGCTGGTGTGTATGTATGTGAACAGAAGTCTGACAGCTTCTTGCAGTTAGTTCTCTTCTACCATGCGGTTCTGAGAGTCAAACTCAGGTCATCAGGCTTGACAGTAAGTGCATTTACAAGATCTCCTGCTCCAAGTATTCTTAATTTGAAATGTTGGACAAGAAGAATTCTGCTTCTAGTCAGAGCTAAAAATGACTAGGTTCTTAAATGCAGTGCCTTATTTTGCCTGGCTGAGAAACTGATTAGCAAAGTAGAGGAGCATTTGGTTCTTTTAGCCTAAGAACTCTGTATTTTGACTTCTTTTCCTGAAGTCTTAAGGGAATTTTTTTCTTTCCCTATTCTGTACAGCCAAGAACCTGACCTGGGCTGACTCTTAAGATTGAAGAACAGTGAACTCAGTATCCATTGAGCCAAGGCTTAGACACCTGCCTTTGATACTGTCTGAAGGCTAAGCCTGAATTCAAATCTTGCTCTGGCTACTGACTTTTTTTTTTTTTTTTTTTTAGTCCTACCCCCCCTACCCCCTGGATTTCTCTGTGTAGCACTGGCAGTCCTGGAACTCACTCTGTAGACCAGGCTGGCCTCCAACTCAGAAATCTGCCTGCCTCTGCCTCCCAGAGTACTGGGATTACAGGCGTGCACCACCACCGCCCGGCTGGCTACTGACTTATTTGGTGAACTTTGATGAATTTCTTAGTTCTTCCAGGCTTTGTTTTGTTATTTGTCTGTTCTGGGTCTGGTAAAGAGTCCTGGGTTAATGTTGTCCAGGCTTTTGACAATACTATTGCTTTAGCTCCAGGAGTTTCTAAGAATTGGAGGAGGTTGTGTGGTGCCCCAAGCAATTGGACTCTTTCCTATGGCTTAGCAGAAGATGGAAAGATGGGATTTCTCATGATTTGCAGTGGGCCATACTTCATCATGTGATAACTGTTGATGGATGAAAGGGTATGTCCTTGCTGATGACATTAGGTCTGTCTGAGGCAGCTGTTTTCAGGCTGTGTCAGAAGATAAGTTGTTTTTGTCTCTAATATTCCAGCATCAGAAGCTACTTTTCTCTCTTTGTATGCAAATGGAAAAGTTCCTTGTCATTTTTGTGTATTTAAGGATAGACTTCCTGGTCTCATTGATTTATGCCTCCCCTTAACTCCCCCCCCCCCCCCATAGCTTCTAGTCTCTAGAAAATTAAGCTTGAGTTTCTTCTCTGTTCAGTGGATGTATCCTTCCTTGATTTGCTGGTAGTTCCAGGATTCTGATCTTAGCACACTTTCCCATGTCTCCCTCCCTCCCTCCCTCCCTTCCTTCCTTCCTTCCTTCCTTCCTTCCTTCCTTCCTTCCTTCCTTCCTTCCTTCCTTCCCTTTCTCTCTCTTTCTTTCGATTTATATATTTTATGCATGTGAGTACACTGTCATTCTTTTTAGACACACCAGAAGAGGGCATCAGATCCCATTACAGATGGTTGTGAGCCACCAAGCAGTTGCTGGGAATTGAGGGCAGGGGAATTGAGCTCAGGACTTCTGGAAGAGCAGTCAGTGCTCTTAACTGATGAGCTATTTCTCCAGCCCCTTCTTTCTTTTTCTGAAGTAAGTCGGTGTAAGGAAAATTGCTCGTCTCAAATTTGGATCTAATGGCATTTGATTTCCAGTTTTGAGCACAAGTCTTCCTGTGTTTCAGAATTAGGAGCCACTGTTGTGAGTTACAACCTGAGGCAGATTACAGAGTCTGAGTCTTTAGAGAGTGGTTAGAATACTTGTAATATAACTCAGATTGAATTTATATGTAAAACACATTGGGTGAGCGTTGGATAAGAACAAAAGAGAGATTGCTCCATCTTTTGTTTGGCTTTGGATTTGGTTAGCCACCTTTGCACTAGGGACTCCTCTTTTCCTTTTCTTTTTTCCTTCCTCACCATGTTCCCTCTTCTCCCCTGCCACCCTTCCCCCCTACCGTCTTCTCTTTCTTCTTCCTCTCCCTTTCTCCCTTTCCTTTCCTTACTTCCTTGCAGTTCTGGGGATCCACTCCTCAGGCATGAGGGATAAGCCCACTGCTATTGAGCTGTACCCCAGCTTTGATGCTGCCCACGCTAGCCTTTAATTTAGAATTCTTCTGCCTCAGACTCATGAGTGCTGGACTATAGGTGTGGCCACCATTCTTGGTTTGTGCCAAGTCTGTCCTTTCCAACTTCAAGGGATGGAATTTTGGGATTACAATGCCAGGCACCCTGCACTGCTTCAGCCCATCTGCCAGGTTTTTTGTTTGGAGTCATGGTCTCATTTTATAGTCCTAAGTTCCCTATGTTGACCAGAGTAGTCGTGAATTCACAAAGATTACCCATCTGACTCTCCTTCCCAAGTGTTGGAATTAAAATTGTGCTCACCGCAGGGCAGTGGTAGCACACACCTGTAATCCCAGCATTCTGGGAGGCAGAGGCAGGTGGAATTCTGTAAGTATTAGTTCTAAATGAATTCTAGAGCTAGAACCACACAGTGAGAGCTGGTCCCAAAACAGTGTTTGAAAACTGTTTTTATTATGTTTGTCTATGGAGGAATGGGCATGTGCCTCGGCACATGTGTGGAGGTCAGAGATTAACTTCAGGAGTTGGTTGTCTCCTACGTTTGTGCTGAGGCTGGACTGAGGTCCTCAGGTTTGGCAGCAGGCACCTTCCCCTGCTGACCCATCTTGATAGTCCTCAGCTTTCTTTTTAAAAGTTTTTTCACCCTAAATTGTGTGTGTATGTGTGTGTGTTATGTGCACATAAGTGCAGGTGCCCATGGAGGCCAGAGGAGACTGGAATTAGAGATGGTTGTAAGCTCCCCTCCTGTGGATGCTAGAAACCAGTTTGGGTCTTCTGCAAGAACAGTGCTTGCTCTTCACTGCTAAGACGTTTCTCTAGCCTTTTTTTGTTTAATGCCAAGGTCTCATTATATAGTCTATGTTGGCTTCAAACTAGGTTACCAATCCTCTCTCCTCAGTTTTCTGAGAGGATTACAAGTGTGTGCTATCACAACTTAAAGTTTCTTTCTTCTTTCATCTCAGCCTAGCCTTGAACTCTATTCCACATTAGTTTTAAACTCAGTCTTTATTTTTCCTTTTTATGTGCTGAGATTACAGACTCCATATTTGATTGGCATAGAACAGCTCAGTGGCAGACTCTAGGATTTTTAAATCATTATAGGATGAGATGGGGGACAGTAAGGGACAGTTGGTGACTGTCATTGAAGAGAACCTTTCACAGGCAGAAAAAATGAGGATAGTTGTAAAGAATCTTTGAGTCCAGGTGGTGCTGAGGGACCATCAGACATGTGTCTATCATATTGATGGCAGGAATGGGATAAAGATTTACATTATCTTCTCAGGTGTATTTATGCCATTTACGCTTGACAAAAAGATCTGTACTATACTGATTTGACAGTTGTTTAATCATAGTCTGAGAAATACACACACACACACACACACACACACACACACACACACACACACACACACACACGAGGTTTATGGTCTCATCCCATTCTCAGATGAAGTAAATTTACTGTGGTATTTATTTCTACTTCCTGATTGTTAAGTACTTTCATTTTGATGGGGATGGTAGTAGGATATTATGGTAAATACACAGTAGTAGACTTTCATGAATATTCCTGATTGTACTTAAGAGATTTCAGAATAAAAGGTGGATTAATTTCTGGTGAAATTTTTTTTGACTTCTCTGAAAAAACTAGATACAGAGTTTCTGGAAAGGAATAAGAGAAAGATTTTCATTTTTCCTTAGCATCATTGGTCTTATTCACTGTTTTGCTTTTTGGGATAAGTCCTTGCTTTGTTCATAAATATAGCTCTCAGGCTGGCCTTGTTATGATGACAAGTGTGGGCTGTCTAGCATCATTCTTCAATTTATTGTCTGCTTTTCTCTTTTTGCTGTTTTGTGTGTGTATATATGTAGTGCATATACTTATTCACATGGGTTTGGTTGTACATGGAGAGCAGAGGTCACTGTTGGGTTTCTTCTTCCATCACTTTCTTGTAACAAGGGTTTCTTATTAAACCTGAAGTCATCAGTTGGTTTAGATGAACTAGCCAGTGGGCCCCTGGAATCCTCCAGTCTCTGCCCCATCTCCCTCCAATCCCCACAGTCCTGGGAATAGCAGTGTGTATTGGCATGCACTTTTAAAAATGGGTGCTGAAGGCTCTACTCAGGTTGCATAGCAGGCACTTTGCCAGACTGATTCACTTACTAAGTCCCCTTTTTTCATGACCTGAGGAAATGAACACTAAAAATACAATAAAGCATACAGATTTGCAGTTGATAAAGTGTAAAGTAGGTGTACCATGGTTAATGTAATATATGTGAGGCCAGCACATGAATGAGGGAATGCTGTAGGGATTCTGCTTGTGGTAATTAGATGTGTACACTCTGGAGTCAGATTGCCTAGATTCATTCATTCATTCTTTCTTTTTTTTTTTAAAGACTTTTTTTTTTTTTAAAGACTCATCAGCTTTTCTGGGTTCAAATTATGGATCTTCCACTCTGGGACTGATTCTTTGTATCTCTTGTTTGGGTGGGGTTAGTGAGAATCATAAGGAGTTCCTTTGAAATGCCTGTAATTGTAGCATCTGAGACACAAGCCAAGAGTATTATAACCTGAAGGACAACCTGAGCTACACTGTGAGGCATCACTTCCAAAAAATGTTGGAAAGTGTTATGATCAAGAGCCTGGCACTATAAATGTTAGCTGTTATTTTAACTATTACCTCATAGTTTAAATTTGTCAAAAAGAAAAAAAAGATGACAGCGGTAAAAGGTTTCATTGAAAATGATGTTGAGAGTGCTGCAGTGGACCCTTTTTCTTTTGTAGAATCTTGTTTTATTTATTTGATCCTGGAAGACTATTTTTGTCTATTTTTTACACTATTTTATGTGTATGAGGGGTTTTGCCTGTCTGTATGGCTGGTATCTGTGGAGGTGTAATAGCTGTTCCTGGTTGTCAGCTTAACTATATCTGGAATGAACGACAATCCAGGATTAGGAGGGCTCACCTGTGAGACAGATTTTGAAGCTGGAAGACACAAGTTTCTCACATGGATCTTGGCATGGAGATCTTGAGGCATAGAGGCTATGAAAAACTTAGGCCCAGGCAAGGTAGTACAGGCCTTTAATCCCAGAAAACTAAGGCAAGGAGATCTCCAAGTTCAAGATCAGCCTGGGACAAAGCAAGTCCCAGATCCAGGGGTGGTGGTGCACACCCTTAACCTGGGCCACACCTGCTGGAGCCCTACGTAAGGACATTGGAAGAAGGACGAGTCACTCTTCCTCGCCTGCTCGCATTACTTGCCAGCACAGAAAACCAGCTGAAACAACTAGCCTTGTGGGATTGAGCAACTACTACATCCTTGGACTTCCCATTCACAGCTGACCTTTGTTGGGGTGGTTGGACTATAGGCTGAAAGTCATCATTGCCTTGGAAGTGATTGCTGAGGTTAGATATCTACCACCACACCCAGCATAAATTTTATATTTCTGCACTGGGTGAATTCAGGAACCTAATTGCTAGACCATATGGGACACATTTTATTAACATGGGAGGCCAGCTGTAACTATCCACAGCTTTCAAGAGGAGAGAAATGGAGAAGAAAGTAATTTTTTGAGTTAGGGTCCAGGAAAGCTGGGCAGTAGAAGTCTATAAGAAGTTGTACTGGGGGAGAGGCCTTCAGAGAAAGGATAGGAATGTCCAGAGTTTCCGGGCAAGCCTGCTAACAATTTTATATCTGCACAGGGGCCATGCATGTACACATTTACACCCTATACACAAACTAAAAACTTAACGGCAAGAGTTACATTTTTAAAAATTAGAACTCAGAAGCCTATTTGTTTTGGATTTTTTGAAATAGGGTCTCAGTCTATAGGTCTGGCAGTCCTGAAACTTACAGAAATCTGCCTGCCTCTGCTCCACAAAAGCTGAATAAAAGGCGTATGCCACTATGTCTTGCTGTTGTGGGATTTTTTGTTTGTTTTGTTTTGAGGCAGAGTCTCCAGGCTGACCTGAAACTTGCTGTATAGCCCAGGCCATTCTCTAGCTTGTGGCCTCTAAAGTTAATTTGCTTTACAGGGCCTTGTGATCTAAAATTATTTTGTTATATTTGTCATTACAGAGTGGGGCTATTGCTCTACCACAAACATTAGAAATAATATAGTAGTGAACAGATTTTGTATGGTATATCTTTTAATCTGATGCTAACTCTATAATGAATACTACTGCTGATAGTTACAGTTTCATGGATGAGGCAGGCAACTGAGGTTCAGGGAGGTTAAGTGATATTTCTGAGAAATCAGGAAACTTTTGTATGCCAAGAAAATGATGGAATAGGGTGTGATGTTACACATTCATAGTTGTACACTGGTGAAACTGAGGCTGGAGGATTTCAAATCAGAGACTAGCCTGGGCTATATCAGGAGGCTATAAATGGTGGAGAAATGGAATTGGGTTAGTTTTACTGAGACAGGCACAACATTATTGATTTCAGCTATATTGCTGTAGTTGAGGATGAACTCCTAGTTTTTCTGATTCAACTTTCCAAGTACCCTAGAATTACAAGATTGTGCCAGCTTCCCCATCCTCTCCTTTTTTTCAGTGCTGAGTATGGAACACAGAACTTCCTTGACTAAATTTTCTGATTTGTGTGGTATGTTGCCCAAAATTCTGTCTTCTCCCTACGTTTAGTATAAAAAACTGGCAAGAATTATTTGGAGAAAGGTGCGGTTACTAGAGGTGTGGTGCTAGCTGCTTAGATTTGGTGCCGTTTGAATCTTCCTGTAGTGTGCCCTATAGTAGGGTCCTATTGATGAAAACAAAACTTCCGATTATAGAAAGCCGTGTGTAGAGGCTGTGCCCACATGCCATTTCTAGAAAACACTAGGCTACTTTTAGGCCTCTAATTAAAGGTTTGACATTTTGTAGTTAATTTTCCAGTTGTTGAGAGAACTTTAGTTATGCAAGTGATCTTAGGTTTATTTAAAGGATTTTAAAAATTTTTCTTTTTCTTTTGATGGTGTGGGACATCAACCCACAGCTTCATGCATGCCTACACATTTACTGTACCACTGAGCTATAAAACTAGCTCAAGATTTTTTTAAAAAAAGGATTATTATTTTGTTATTTGTATCTGTGTATGTGCTGTGTGTTTGTATGTGTGTGTGTGTACTAGTGGAGGCCAGCCAGCATCAAATCCACTAGAGCAGTGTTTCTCAACTTGTGGGCTAAAACTCCTTTGTGTGAATGTGGACTGACCCTTTCACAGGGTCACCTAAGACCATTGGAAAACACAAATATTTATATTATGATTCACAACAGTAGCAAAATTGTGGTTATGAAGTAGCAACAAAGTACTTTTATGATTGTGGTCATCATAGCATGAGGAATATTAGGAAAGTTGAGAACCACTGCCCTAAAGCTTGAGTTATAGGCAGTTTTGAGAAGCCCCATGTGGATGCTAGGGACTGAACATGGATTCTCTGGAAGAGCAGCAGGTGCTGTGCTGTTAACTGCAACGGAGTTCTCTCTCTACCCTTTTTTCCGGTCTTTGTTGGTTCATTTTTGTTTTTTTGACATAGGGTTTCTCTGTAATAGCCCTGGCAGTCCTAGACCTCACTCTTGTTCTTGGCTGGCCTGGAACTCAGAGATCCACCTGCTTCTCTGCTTCCCAGAGTGTTGGCATTAAATGTGTGCCCCACAGCCACCACTTAGCTTGTGTTTGCTCTTCCTTCCTTCCTTCCTTCCTTCCTTCCTTCCTTCCTTCCTTCCTTCCTTCCTTCCTTCCTTCCTCCCTCCCTCCCTCCCTCCCTCCCTCCCTCCCTCCCTTCTTTTTTTCTTTCTAGATCTTGTTTAATCTTAAGGACTTTAGTCCATCAGCGTCTGCCTCTGGAGTTCTGGAATTATAGGTGTGTGCCCTCATGCCTGGTCTAGAGGTTTTAAAGCTTAAATTATATGTGTATGAGTATTTTGCCTTAGTGAATGTTTGTGCATCTTGTGTGTACTTTGTACCTGAGGCCAGAAAAAGGACATTAGGTCCCCTGGAACTGGAGTTGCAGACAGTTGTAAGCTGTCATGTAGGTGTTAGTAATTAAACCTAAGTTCTCTGGAAGAACAGCTGGTACTTTAGACTCTGAACCATCTCTCCAGCCTAGATTTATACTTTTTATTATATTTTTAAATTTATCTTGTGTATTATGTATAAATACACACGTGAAATTTACAGCACGTTTTTAGAGGTTAGAAGACAGCTTTTGTGAGTTGGTTCTCTCCTACTATGTGGGTCTTAGGGATTGAACTTAGGGTGTTAGACTTGACAGTAGTGCCACTAAATGCTGAGCCATGTCATCAACTCCAGGATAGTGATTTCTTTTCCCAAGACAATCCTTGGATTAAAACTTGCATATTATATTACTGAATGTGTGTCAGTACTTCATGGCTCATTTTATTCTTTTTTGTCTTCATGGACACATTGAGGTGGCAGACACGTTAATAGTTAAATAAATGAGGAAACCGAGCTCTGTTAATAGCTAAGCAGGGGCTTGGTGTGCATGAAGCTCAGTTGTTAGAATGGTTGCCTAACATGCATTAAGTCAATACTAGGTTTGACTCCTAACATTGAAAACTGGGTGTACTGGTATTTTGGGGAGGTGGAGGCAGGAGGATCATATGTTCAAGGTCATCCTTGGCTGCGTAGGGAGCTGGCGGGGACCAGAGGTTTTGCAGACAAACTAAAGTCTTAATTTTCTGAATCATATTCCCCAAGTGCTATAATATCAGCTGGTCAAATGGCTCAGCACTTAAGGGAAGATACTACTTTTGCATATGGCCTGATCTCAGTTCTGAGCACCTATGTGGAATGAATGACCTATCACCTCAAACAAACTCTGCCTCCAGAGGATTCCATGTCCTGTTCTGTAGTCCACTAGCAACTGCACTTGTGTGCACGCCCCTGTACACATACAAAGTCATACTTTAAAATAAAAAAAAAATTTTTTTTTTTTTAAAAGACAGGGTCTCTTGAAATGGTATAGCCCTGGCTGGCCTGGAACTGCCTGCCTTTGCCTCCCAACTTCTGGTATTAAAAGGATACACAATTGTACTTGGCAAATAAATAAATAAATAAATAAATCCTTCCTCCCTTCTGTGTGTGTGTGTGTGTGTATGTGCATGCATGTTTGTGGGCACATTTTTGTTTTCATTCCTAATCTCAATTCTGTTTGCCTCATTTTATTGATATGGAGATAGCCCCAGTTGCATTTAGTTATTTTACCCACACAATCATTTTATTTGTCCTGAGTATATTTTACTTTGTTGTGTGGTAACTGCCTTTGAAATGGTTTTTTAGAAATCTGCTATTTTGAAGAACTGCACCTGTGGGTTTAGTGAGGGGAATCATAGTGAACTCAGGAAATTCACTAATAATGTAACAGCAGTACAAGCTAACACTTCCACTGCTCTTTACTCATTGGAGCCTTATAACAATCTTATAAAGTAGAGAAGCGTACCCCGAGTCACAAAGAAGTTAAGTGACTTACCCAAAGTCTATCCATCCATCCATCTGTCTGTCCTTCCTTCCCTTCCCCACAAATCTTAACTAGAGCATGGAATAAAATTATTAGCATAGATGATCAAATTGCAAGAAGAACCTATAACTCTTAGTTTCTAGTTAGTTGTGACATACTTTAGATATTTTTTGCATAGAGTTGTTAGTATAATTACATACCAGAATATTTGTAAAGGTTAATTCCCTTTACTTTATCTTTTTGGAGTGGTTAATCTTATATGTTTAGGTAAGTGGGAATCTTGGCATTAATTGTGTGTGTGTGTGTATGTGTGTGTATTTCCATCTTCTTGTCATGACATTCCTTTGTCTCCTACTTGCATATGTCTTTTTGTGATTAAGCACTGATTTGGGGGACTTCATAATGGCATCAGAGACTATTCTGGACTTTCTGTGTCTCTGTTTTACTTTACACATTGGGAAACTCTTCTTCCTTTTTAAAAAGAAGAATGAGGGCTGGAGAGGTGGCTTAGTGCTTAAGAGCACTGACTGTTCTTCCAGAGGTCCTGAGTTCAATTCTCAGCAACCACATGGTAGCTCACAACCATCTGTAATAGGATCCAATACTCTCTTCTGGTGTGTCTGAAGAGAGCAACTGTACTCACATACATAAAATAAATAAAATCCCAGGCGGTGGGCAGGCGAATTTCTGAGTTCGAGGCCAGCCTGGTCTACAGAGTGAGTTCCAGGACAGCCAGGGCTACACAGAGAAACCCTGTCTCAAAAAAAACAGAAAAACAAACAAAAAAGCCCACCACAAATACATACATACATACATACATACATACATACATACATACATACATACATAAAATCTTAAAAAACTGTATAGTGGCTTAAAACGCATCTGGTTTAATACACACAAAACAAACATATACTCACACACAAAAACAAACATAAAAGAGGAATGAAAAACACCTGATTGACACTTTCTCTTTAGTCAGGACCCCCAAGACCAAGTTCTCAGCACAAAAGAGATTTATTTGCCCCAGAGGGACAAAGGCCAGGAACTAAGAAACAGATAAAGGAAGAGGGAGAAGGGGAAGGGAACAAAAGGAGAAGGGATATCTATCTGTCCTAGAGGGGGATAAAGGACTGCCTTTAGATAGGAGACAGATGCAACACTTAGGAACATGGTGGTCTATAAAGGTAAAAGGGAAACCCTGGGCTGGATTAGGTGTAATTATAATTGGGCACGCTAATTGGTGATTGCTAGACTAATACTACTTTGATAACTGTACTTTGGTAGTCAGCCTTAGGAGGAGGAACTAGCCAAATAAGGGAACACACGTTGGTGCCTAGGTTTAGAAATACAATTTAATATTTATTAGCAAGGCAGAAAAAATGGGAGAGAAGGCCAAGGCTTCCTAGGCCATGTTTGCAATACTGGGGCTGATTAGAGTTCCTTCAACAGGCCTATCTGTTTTTAGTTTAATCTGGCTTCTTTTGGCTATGTGGGATAAGGCACTCCTCTCATATGGTGATGGGGCTTGTCTTTAGTACAAGCACTTGAGAGGCAGAGAAGCAGGCAGATCTCAGTGAGTTCAAGGCCAGTATGGTCTGCAAAGTGAGTTCTAGGGTATCAGGGGTACACAGTGAGACTCTGTTTCAAACAAACCAACAAAAAAATCCACTTTCTTTTAAATAATAGCAAATATATTTGGGGGATGGATGGGGTGTGAATGCAATTATTGTTGTGCCTTTAAGTTTTGACCACCTGTCAGTCAGATTGTTAATGGTTTGAACTCTTGAGTTTAGGTCCCTGGAAATTGATAGATATGCTTTTTGGTAATTTGTTTTGTTTTGTTTCTGTTTTTCGAGACATAGTTTCTCTGTGTAGCTGATTGTCCTGGAACTCACTCTGTAGACCAGGCTGGCCTTGAAGTCAGAGATCCACTGGCATGTGCCATCACTGCCTGGCTTTTTTGATAGTCTTGATTAGTTTTTTTTTTTTAAGTTGTCTTGATGATATTTGTAGAAACTTCCCTCCCTCCCTCCCTCCCTCCCTGCCTTCCTCCTTCCCTCCCTCCCTCCCACTTGCTTTCCTCCTTTCCTTTCCTTCTTTCCTTTCCCTCCCTCCCTCCCTCCCTCCCTCCCTCCCTCCCTTCCTTCCTTCCTTCCTTCCTTCCTTCCTTCCTTTTTTCCTTTCATTTTAATTTCTGTAGGAACTGAAGGTTATATTATAGTTCTTTGAATCATATAATATTTGTAACCTGTACTTTGTTTTTCCTTTTGAGTTACAAGAGGACAGAAAGGAACATTTATTTTTATTTTTTTTTTCAAGGGGGGCCTGGACCAGTGAGGTGGTTGCTCAAGGGGTAAAGGTGCTTGCTGCCTAATGACCGAAGTCTAATTCCTGGAACCCATATGATGGAGAGAGAAAACTGACTCCTGCAGGTTATTCTGTGAAACACACCCAGATACACACAAAGAAATGGGACTTCTATTACTCTTTCTGCTGCTTGTGAGATTATAAAAGGTTTCAATGTACTTTATGTTGTATTGATAGGTCAAAGGAGTTTCAAAGTATTTCTTCTGAATGTCTGTACTAGGTTAAAAGAATTACAGTTTTAGCATAGAGTTAAGGGGAACTAATAGGAACTGTTTTTCTGTTAACCTTCTTGGTTAGTAGTAAAACGTAATTTCTTACCTTTTATTTTTACGATCAGTTTGAACAAAGGGACTCCTGGAGCAGGCTCACTAGAGATTGCCTTCTGTTATTCAGCTCTAGCCTACTCTGGAGGTCGTTTTGCAACTCTTGTTGACATTTTCACTGTGTGCATATTTTGTTGGTCAATAGTTGGTGATAATTGGTCATGGTGGTACAGTACTTGACAAGCAAAGTCAGGGGTCAAGTCCCAGCACCCAGACAGAGCAAAGCAACAAAACAAATTATACCATAAGAGTGAAACAAGGGCTGGAGAGATGGCTCAGAGGGTAAGAGCACTGTCTGCTCTTCCAGAGGTCCCTAGTTCAATTCCCAGCAACCACATGGTGGCTCACAACCATCTGTAATGGGATCTGATGCCCTCTTCTGGTGTGTCTGAAGACAGCTACAGTGTACTCATATAAATAAAATAAATAAATCTTAAAAAAAAAGAGTAAAGCAAAGCTTTGTGTTTAGCACTCTGTAGGAAACTGACTATGGGCCTAGGAATTTAGGACTTGCCTTACCGTGGAATCTTACTGACCTTATCCATTTTAATGCTCCAGGAAGAAAACTCCTTCAGTACAAGCTATAAATATTTTTCCTTATGTCTGTATTTCTATGCATCTGGTTGTGTGCTTTGTAGATTGCAGCCTTTTGAGAAATAGAAGGAGGCAGTTATTGTTGACTCTCAAAATTAAGCAGTTAGTTCCCCTTGTTTTTTTTTTTTTTTTTTTTTTTTTTTTAAATTTAAAAGACTTTTTTTTGTGCATGTGTATGTATGGAAGCCAGAGAACAACTTGGTGTGGCTGGTTCTTTGCTTCTACCTTTACAGTGACTATGGGGATCAAACTCTGGTCTCTGTGGCAATTGCCGTTACCCACTGAGCTGTCTTGCCACATTCCACTTTTTAAGATAAAGGCTTGCGCTGCAGCTCAGAATGTCTTGGAATTTGTCAGTAGCTTGGACTGGCTTCAAAACGTTGGTCATCTCGTCCTTGGCCCCAGAGTGCTGAAATTATAGGTTTACACAATAATCCACTCTTGACAGTTACTACTTTTGAAATTTCGAAAAGCTAGAAGAAGCCAGGTATAGTGCTGAAATCCCAGTACTTACAGGTAGAAACACTAGGAGCAGGAGTTTGAGGCCAGTTTGGCCTCTATAGACCCTTTCCTTGAAACTGAAGTAGAAAAACCACCTCTTAGAATTATCAGTTCATGGGACATATATACCTTGGTTGGTAGACTGCTTGCCTTGCATGAATAAAGCCCTGGATTTACTTCCCAGCCCCATATAAACTAGTCACGGTGACAAGTTTGTAATCCAAGCCCTAGGGGAGTGGAGACAGGAGGGTCAGAAGATGAAGCTGCATAGTTTGAGGACAGCCTGAACTATATGAACTATGTTTTTTTTATTTTATTTTATTTTTTAGTTACCTTAAGCTACCACTCAGAATCAACCATTGTATTTTTTAATTGTCTCCCCTTCTTTCCTCCCCACTTTCTCTCTTTTTGTTTTTCCAGTGTTAAGGACAAAACCAGGGGCTTTAGAGATGCTAGACAAGCATCCTACTACTGAGCCTTACACCGGCCCCCACCACAGCCTTCTGTATAATTCTTGTCTAAGCTACTGTGCCCTAAATTTCAAAAGTATTTTAAAGTATTACTGATACTTTTTGGAGTGCTAGAAATTGAATACAGGCTCTTGTGCATGCTAAACAGGAAAGAGGTCTATGAGCTGCGTCCTGGCTTAGTTATTTCTGTTTGTTTACTGCGAATGGTGGTATGTATATGTGTACATGTTCATGTTTGTCTTACTTGCTCTTCTGTTACTGTGAAGAGACACTATGACCAAGGCAATTGATAAAAAAGAAGCCATTCAGTTAAGGGCTTGCTTTCAAGGGCTTGGTTCAGAGGGTAAGTCTGTGACCATCATGGTTGGGAGCATGGTGCGGAACAGTGGCTGAGAATTTACATATGAATGACAAACAAGAAGCAGAGAGAGAGAGAGAGAGAGAGAGAGAGAGAGAGAGAGAGAGAGCCTGCCTAGAATTGGCTTTTGAAAACTAAATGCTTACTACTAGTGACACATCTTCCTCAACAAGCCCACACCACCTAATCCTTCCTGAAACAGTTCCACTGAGCATGCATTAACTACATGAGCCTGTGGGGCCCATTCACCATTCAAAGTACCACAGTGTACATGTGTGGAAGCCAGAGGTAGATGCTAGGTGTCTTCCTCAGTTGCTCTTCTCCTTACTTTTGTGACAGAGTCTGGAGCTCACTGACTTTCCAGGATTCTGCTTGGCTCCATTTCCCAGTGTTAGGATACTGGTAGGACTACAATGCCTGGAGTTTTACACGGGTGCTAGGGATCTGAACTCATGTTTGGGTGGCAAGCTCTCTACCCACTGAGCCATCTCCCTGTCTCCCTAGCTGTTTATTTTTTGTTGTGCTAGGGATTGATTGAACCCTGGGCCTGTACCACTAGGCCACATCCATAACTCTACATTTTGTTTTTAAGGAGAGTTTTTAGACATTTTTATTAAGAGCATTTTTTTTCTGCTTTATGAAAGAATAAGAACTGAATATGGTCAGTGGTTGAAAATGTCCAGTTTTTCATATATAAAGTAGAAGAAATATGACAAGATAAAATATTTTTGAAAGAAAAATTCTGGAAGATACACCTTTTTTAGGAAACCATAGTTATATATGAAAAGAACACTTTCTCCTTTGAGCTAGAATTGTATTTGTAATGGAAGATTCTCTGATATAGAATAGGCATTATTTGACATTATTCTTTATTCCTTAGATTTCCATGAGGACAGTTGACAAGGACCTGAATGGCCTCATTTTAGCTATTTCTGTGTGTGGAGCTATTACTTGCTCCTTCAGTTCTGATCCCTGGTGCGACAGTGGCTCCTGAGCACCATGAAAGTTGTCCCAGAGAAGAATGCTGTGCGAATCCTCTGGGGTCGAGAACGGGGCACTCGTGCCATGGGTGCCCAGCGACTTCTGCAGGAGCTGGTGGAGGATAAGACTCGATGGATGAAATGGGAGGGCAAGGTAAGAGAACGGTGTCCTTGACCTCGGATTTGTGGGGATGTCAGTAAATTGGTACCGTAGAATAGATTAATGGTAGGGTGGTGATATAATTTATCTTGTCCGTGAGACTTGATAGAGCTAGTTTGGGAAATTGGTTTATAATGTAAAAGATAAGAATAGAAATGTTCTTCCTGAATTTAGATTTATCTTAGTTTATAATTTGATTAAAATCTTCAGATTTTTAGTTTGCACTGTGATACTAGAGTGGCTTCTGTGAAATCATGCTATGCTGTGTGTGTTGTTTATTTATTTATTTGTTTGCTTGTTTGTTTTCTCCCAGAGAGTAGAACTGCCCGATAGTCCACGCTCGACCTTCTTACTGGCCTTCAGCCCAGACAGGTACCTAATACTTAGTTGTAGCTTAAGATTTGAGATGACATGGCTTTCTGTACTCTTGGTTTAGCTTCATCATCCAGATTAATCCATAGAGACTCTTTGAAGCACTGGATGAATGTGTGAAAGTATATATGGCGTGTATACACACACACACACACTATATATATATATATATATATATATATATATATATATATATATATATATATATATATATATATATATATATATATATAATGTATATATTTATAATTATAATATATATTAGAAATGGATAGAAAAGGGGGCTGGAGAGATGACTCAGCGGTTAAGAGCATTGACTGCTCTACCAGAGGTCCTGAGTTCAATTCCCAGCAAGTACATGGTGGCTTGCAACCATCTGTAATAAGATCTGATGCCCTCTTCTGGTGTGTCTGAAGACAGCTACAGTGTGCTCATATGCATAAAATAAATAAATAAATCTTCAAAGAACAAAGAAATGAAGAGAAAGTAAACAAATAATGCCACCTGGAAGAATAAAAAAAATTATGAAGAGAATTGTGAAAGTCAAGGCTCAGAATTTAACTAGGCTCTTAACATTGCTTTGCCTGACAGACAGACACCAGCAATGAAGGCAATATGTATTATTTGGTGACAGTGTGGGAAAACCAGAAGCCTTTAAAAATGAGAATATTTCTGTTGTGTATAAAGAAACTACCTTGCAGGCATACCTTCATTTCTTTCATTTGTAGTAAATAGTTTAGGGAATAATGTTGTTTTTTTTTGTTTTCTAAAGCTGGTAAAATTTCTCTACCCCCCAACATGTTTTTTAATTATTCCTACATTTTGATTCCCTAGGACTCTCTTGGCGTCCACACACGTGAACCATAACATCTATATTACAGAGGTTAAGACTGGCAAGTGTGTTCACTCTCTGATTGGACACCGCCGTACTCCATGGTGTGTCACTTTTCATCCCACCATCTCAGGCCTTATTGCTTCTGGCTGCCTGGATGGGGAAGTTAGGATTTGGGATTTACATGTAAGTATTTTTTGGGCTGCTTTCTTTTCTTTGGTATTCTAGACACAGATATTTGCCATTAGATTCTTACTTCTGGCTGAGAAACTAACCACTTTGTTAGTACTATATTGCTCACTTAAAGGATGGAAACTCTAGTTCCTACCTATCCATTATGAAGTAAACATAAATTAAAATGAGTCCACCAGCTCATTTTAAGATTGTATAGGAGGAGGCTCTAACATGGATTGTCTTGGAGTACTATGCTCATGATCGACACACAAGCCCTGTCCTGATAAGGCTAGTGGGTTGCTCTGCACTATGCTTGCTCCAAGCTGGAATGGTCACAGTTGTCAGAAACTGAGTAGAAGCTTTATAATTGACTCGAAGACATTAATGTTTGTCCTATAAATTATTGCCACTGCTAGATGACTATTTATATACATTGTTTTTTTTATAAAAGACATGTTTAAAGTAAGCCCTATAAGAATTCGTTTTATCTCAAATGGAAATTTATTTTTATTTAGAGACAAGAGTCTTGCTATGCAAATCTGGCTGGCTTGGAAATGTCTATGTAGAGCAGGCTACCCTCAAACTCATGGAGATCTACATGCCTCTGCCTTCTTAGTGCTAGAATTAAAGCCATCTACCATTGTGTTTTGATAAAGATTGCAATTGCAAGTGGAAATACTAGGGATCAAACCCAGGACTTCATATATGTGAAATACATGCTTTACCACCAAGCTATATAATTCTATATAGACCCCCTTCTCTTTTTCTCTCCCATTCTTCCCCTGCCCCTCCCTGTCCCCCCCCCCCCCACCTTTTCTTTGAGACTAGGTATCACTGTATGTTCAGGCTGGCCTCAAATTCGTGTCAGTCTTCTTGCTTTGCTTCCCAAGTGCTGGGATTAATCATATTTAGCTCTTCAATGTAATTCTCTTCACATGGACTCCCCAGTCTTGTTGGTAGTTTGTATTCTGAGAATATTTTTGGATTGATTCATTTGCAGGGTGGCAGTGAAAGCTGGTTCACAGATAGCAACAATGCCATAGCCTCCTTGGCTTTCCACCCTACGGCTCAGCTCCTACTGATTGCCACTGCAAATGAGATCCATTTCTGGGATTGGAGTCGTCGGGAGCCCTTTGCTGTGGTGAAAACAGCTAGTGAGATGGAACGTGTCCGGTAAGTGCTGTGTTCTGTCAACTGCATCAGGCACCAGGCTGACATGAAAGAATATTTTTAACTACTGTTATTTCAGGAGACAGGTTGTTATCTCTACTTAGAACAGTCATTAGTTTTCTTTAGGGTATTTGTTAGCATCATCATGACTGATTAGCCCAGAAGCAGTTCATTTTAATTATGGCCTCATCTTGTGGTCTCTGCAGATCAGGGTCGTTTGATAAAATCCTACTTAGGTTTCAGGCTGTCTGCACTTGGGCTTACCCTTTGGGAAGCCTCTCAAAAATAAATGAGTAACTTGATAGCTTGGTGGCTGATTGCTTACTTACTATTGGCTATTTACTTTATATTTGTATTTATATTTATCAAGTTATAAAATAGAGATATAGACATGTATCTGAGCTATATAAGGAGTCTAAGTCTTCCTGGATTAGTTAGCAAGACTCTGTCTTACAAAACAAAATACCAGGCTAGATATAGTAGTCCACACCCTAATCTAAGCATTTGGAAGGTAGAATCAGCAGAATAGATAGATCTTTGTGAGTTTGAGGCCATCTTGTTCTATATAGTGAGTTTCAGGATAACCAGTTACATAGTGAGACTATCTTAAAACAAAAAAAAAAACAAAAACAAAACTACCCAAAATACCAAAACCACTGTATAGCTGGGTATGTAGTAAGATTGCACAGCTCTTGCCTATTACATCTATGGCCTTGGATTCAGTTCTCCACACTACAGAAACAAGATATACACTGCCTAAATTAGACTGGATACCTTGTTTTCTTAGGGCTGGATATAGATTGGTTTTCTGGCTTCCAGCCATATCACTTCATACTGATACTTTGTTGTCACTAGAGTGAGTACTTTTTGCTAAGTGTAGCAGCTGTATAAAGGGAAACCTGAGTCTGTGTGGCAGTATTCTGACTTACCATTTAAATGGGCTCTTACATGTTGAACAGATACTTATTTAATGTAGCTGCTAACTGTGATGTAAGCCTGGATATTTTTCAAAACTGAAACCATTACCTGAGGATGTAGCCCAAGTTAATAGAATGGCTTGTCTTGCATGAATGATCCTTAGTTGCACATAAGGTAAGTGTGTTGGTGCACACCTGTAATACCAATACTGAGATGGTAAAGGCAGAAGAATCAAAAGTTTAAGGTCATCTATAACCAGCTGTTGACTTGTAAACTATATAAGACCCTGTCTCAAAAAAAAGAAAGAAAGGAAGAAAGGAAGAAAGGAAGGAAGGAAGGAAGGAAGGAAGGAAGGAAGAAAGAAAGAAAGAAAGAAAGAAAGAAAGAAAGAAAGAAAGAAAGAAAGAAAGAAAGAAAGAAAGAAAGGGAGAGAGAAAGAAAGAAAAGTGAAATTTCTTTCTTAATGCATTAGGAAACAACATAAACCTTTATTTTAATGTCTTTAAAATTTTCTGAAAGACTAGGCAGATGTGTAGCATTCAGGAATCTGAGGCAGAACATTTGTGAGTCTGAAGATGACCTGGACTACATAGATAAACTATCTTCAGAAGTGATTGGGAGGGGGAGAAAATAAAGAGTTTTGAAAGCATGAAGGGTGTAGTCTGACAATTTCCATTTCTCAGTTAACATGGTCTTTGTCCCTTGTTCTTTTATATTTCAGTTTGGTGAGATTTGATCCACTTGGACACTACTTACTTACAGCTATTGTTAACCCTTCTAATCAGCAGGTAAGGCAGGGTCCAACCATCCAACTCTAGTCGAACTGTGAGGTACTCTCTAAACTAGTACTCTAATTTTGATCATATTATTATTTCTTTATTATTAAATATCTATTATGTATTATAATAATGAATTTATTATTACTAAAATGTAATTCTGATTATATTTTAGTTCTTAACATTTCTGTAATTCTTTTCCATCAAGATTTTAATTAATTTCTGATGCTATCAAAAGTTATATAATTTTCACAGGAGAGTCAATTTTTTAACCCTTGTGAATAAAACATGAGAAACAAGCCTTGTCAGAGCTGGAGAAATGGACTTAGCAGTTAAAAGTAGTGTACTTCTATTGATGTGGACATGAGTTCTGTTTTCAGTCCCTGTTTTGGGCTGCTTACTCCTGCCCATAACTCTAGCTCTAAGAAATCCAGTGCCCTTTTCTGTCCTGTTCCCAGTGTTTAGATGTGTGTGGCATATAGCCACACATAGACCCACACACATATATAAACAAACAAACAATAATTTAAAAAATACGTGTAGGAATTTTGCCTGAATGTGTGTGTGTGTGTAATGTGTTTATATAGTGACCACAGAGGCCAGAAGAAGACATTAGATTTTTTGGAACTGGAGTTACAGCCAGTTGTAACCACCATGTGGATCCTGGGAACCAAACCCAGGTCCTCTGCAAAAGCAACAAGTATTTTAATCACTGAGCCATCTCTCTGGCTTCTAAAACTAAATATTAAAAAGAAAGAAGTAACCAGAGGCTGGAGAAATGGCTCAGCAGTTAAGAGCACTTTATGTTTCTTGCAGAGGACCCTGGTTTGAATGTCAGCACTCATGTAGCAGTTCCCAACCATCTGTAACTCTAGTTCTAGGTATCTGATTCCTTCTGCTGACCTCCATAGACCCATACATGTATGTGATACACATAAACACATGCAGGCAAAAGCATGCAGACATAAAATAAAATATAAATAAATCTAAAATAAAAAAGGAAATAACTTGTCTTCATCATGTATATGCCCCTGGCTGGTTGACTATTGTTTCCCCATACTGCTTCTGTGTCACAGAGATGCCTGTTATAAAATACTTGTTTTGCCTGTACTCATTTAGATATGTTGCCAATTGGAAATGCATAATTTAATACCACATGATAGTTTTCAATCTGAAGCCAGTTTTCATTACTTTATGGGGAGAGAGTTTTTGCTTATTGATGGAGGTGGTTCTTCTTGGATGATTATCAGTCAGTTTTAAGTTTCTCTTGATTTGTTTGGAGGTTCTGTCTAATTGTTGTGCTCTACTCTGTCCTCCTGCTGGTCCATGTTTCAGGGTGATGATGAACCAGAAATCCCTATAGATGGAACAGAGTTATCTCACTACCGTCAGCGTGCCCTCCTGCAATCACAGCCAGTCCGCCGGACACCTCTCCTTCACAATTTCCTGCACATGCTGTCCTCCCGCTCCTCTGGCATCCAGGTGGGAGAGCAAAGCACAGTACAAGATTCTGCTACCCCCTCACCCCCACCGCCTCCCCCTCAGCCCTCCACGGAGCGTCCCAGGACTTCCGCTTACATCAGACTCCGACAGCGGGTCAGTTACCCCACCACAGTTGAGTGCTGCCAGCACCCTGGGATCCTGTGCCTTTGCAGCCGCTGTGCTGGCACTCGAGTTCCTTCCCTCTTGCCACACCAGGACAGTGTCCCCCCTGCTTCTGCCAGAGCTACTACCCCTTCCTTTTCTTTTGTACAGACCGAGCCCTTCCACCCCCCGGAGCAGGCTTCATCAACGCAGCAGGACCAGGGCCTCCTGAACCGGCCGTCTGCCTTCAGTACAGTCCAGAGCAGCACTGCGGGCAACACGCTCCGCAACCTCAGTCTGGGTCCTACCCGTCGCTCTTTGGGGGGCCCTTTGTCTAGCCACCCTTCTAGGTATCACAGAGAACTAGCCCCTGGGCTGACAGGTTCTGAGTGGACCCGGACAGTACTCACTCTGAACTCACGTTCTGAGGTAGAATCTATGCCCCCACCGAGGACAAGTGCCTCATCAGTGAGTTTGCTTTCTGTACTGAGACAGCAGGAAGGTGGCTCTCAGGCATCTGTGTACACTTCAGCCACAGAAGGGAGGGGTTTTCCATCATCAGGGTTGGCAACTGAGTCAGATGGAGGGAATGGTTCCAGCCACAACAACTCAGGCAACATTCGCCATGAGCTTCAATGTGACCTGAGACGCTTCTTTTTGGAGTATGACAGGCTGCAGGAGCTGGATCAGAGCCTGAGTGGGGAAACTCCCCAAACCCAACAGGCTCAGGAAATGCTCAACAATAATATTGAATCTGAGAGACCAGGTCCTTCCCATCAGCCTGCCCCCCACAGCAGTGAGAACAACTCTAACCTGTCTCGGGGCCACCTTAATCGATGCCGTGCTTGCCATAATCTTCTAACCTTCAACAATGATACCCTTCGTTGGGAAAGAACCACACCTAACTACTCATCTGGTGAGGCTAGCTCTTCCTGGCACGTCTCTACTACCTTTGAGGGCATGCCACCAAGTGGCAACCAGCTACCACCTCTTGAGCGGACTGAGGGCCAAATGCCTAGCTCCAGCAGGCTGGAGTTGAGCAGCTCTGCTAGTTCACAAGAGGAGAGGACTGTGGGGGTGGCCTTTAACCAGGAGACAGGCCACTGGGAACGAATTTATACCCAGTCCAGCAGATCTGGAACTGTCTCACAGGAAGCCTTACATCAGGATATGCCTGAAGAAAGCTCTGAAGAAGACTCCCTCAGGAGGTAAGCACCTGCTGTCCTGTGAGCTACCTCCCTGCCTCTTTTCCCTAATACCCATGGTCTGCAGTTCTAGTGGTGCTGTGGCTTTATACAAAGTATCTGGGACTCATGCATCTGGTTCTGGTCTTGCACATTATTTTGGGAAATCTTACTTTTGTTGCAGGGATAGTATCAGTCCTAGTGGTATGAGTTAACTGTTGTACTAGTTTATTTTTGTCCAGACCCAAAGCTCTGGTTTTAGCCTTGAAAGGGAAATGTTGATTGGGTTACAGAGGCATGAAGAGATATAATCATTGATTTGGTTTTCTTTGCCTCGCCTTTTGACTTTGAAATATCATAGATATAGGACTAGTTGTTGAAATAAGAGTATGTCTCAAAGGACTATTTATAGTGAGAATTTTAAAAGAAACCTAGAGTGCTGACAGAGATATTTTTTTTTCTAGCATTTGTGCTAGCTATTCTTTGAATATAGTTTTGAACAACTCCAGTTCAATAAGTAGGTGAAGAATTCCATAGAAAAGTGTTTTTTTTTTTTTAAATTTACCAAATTTATGTGACTAGACAGTATCTGGGCTGCCCATTTAGGGTTTTTGTTTATTTGTTTATTGGTTGGTTTGGTTTTGATGGTGGTGGAAATTAAACTCAAAGCGTTATAAAGTTTCCATACCTAAAATTCTTTGAATGGACCTTATCATTACCATTATCTTGGGATGGGAGAAAAGAATTCATGGAAGGAATGCCTCTCCACACATGAATCGGCATCAGAGACAGCTCTCATGAGAGAGACAGAGTAGGAGTAATAAACTACCTACCACGCGTTCCATGAATGGCTATGTGCATTTCTATCTTGATTTATTGGGTACTTCTTTCTGTGATTATGTAAAGCTCAAACCCAGCATAATCACCAGTTGTCACAATACTGAAGCCAGATAGCGTATAGCTGCACATTACATCTTCTGCTGAGCAACTGAGATTTTCTGACATAAGTTAGGGTGGGAATATAGACTGCACACATCATGTACATGTTATTTATGGAGGATGCTTTAGTCAATAAGCACTAGTGTAATAGTTATAGTTATAGTTTTTTCCAGCACTGTGCTAGGCACTGTGCCTACTGGAGTATACACTTTTACTATGGAGGCAACCACATTTACATGAAATCTATCACAAGTGTAGATGATCTAGTTCTACTTTTAAAAAATCATATCTATATTTATTGTGTACATTGGGGTGGTGTGTGTACCATGACATATGTATAGAGGTCAGAGGGCAGTTTTCAGAAATTTATCTTCTTATGCCTTGTAGAGATCCTGGGGTCATCAGGTCATTGGGCATGGTGGCAAGCACTGTTAACTTGCTTAGCCTTCTCACCGACTCCAATCTGGTGCTTCTTTGTGCACTACTGATGCTAAAATAGAAACTAATAAAAAACAACCAAAAATTAGTTGTTTTTTTTTTTTTTAATAAAAGGGAGCTATTACCCAAAAAAGTTAAATAGTATTCTGTAATGAAATGTTGGTAAGACTTGGAAACGGAAAGATTTTTTTTTTTTTTTTTTTTTTTTTTTTTTTTTTTAGGGTAATAGCACATTCTCAAGGAGAAAATATGTAATGTATGCAGAATAGTGGACTGGACATCAAAAATAGAGTAATGAGGTTGTTTCTGTGCCTCAGAGTGAATGAGGCCAGTTTTTGGGAACAGGTTCCTTACTTGGAATATTTACCCTTGCTTAAGGGCCTACATCAGGAGCCTGGGAGTCTGTTCTTGAAAAGCACGAAGGCATCCAGCATAGTGCCTGGCATGTTGTTGACACTCAGAATTTATTAAAGGCAGTCAAGAGAAGGGGCTGTCTTCAACTACTGACATTAGAAGCTTATCATTTTACGCTTCGAAAAATAACTGAGCCTTTAGTCAGCATTTGTCCATCTTTAATGGTACTTCTCATGTGGTGTTCTGAGTAATACCCAAATGGCCTAAAATAAACCCTGTATACCAGTTAATGAGAGCTCACTGTGTAACGTGTCATAGTCTCGCTTTGAGGTGATTGGAAGCAGGGGATAGGACATTCTGGGTGATACAATTTCTGATTTCTTCTTCTTCTTCTTTTTTTTTTTTTTTTGGTTTTCTCAAGACAGGGTTTCTCTGTGCAGCCTTGGCGGTCCTGGAACTCATTCTGTAGACCAGGCTGGCCTTGAACTCAGAAAGCCTGTCTCTGCCTCCCAAGTGCTGGGATTAAAGGCATGTGCCACCACTGCCTGGCTAATTTTTGATTTCTACAACAGCTCTGTGCAGTATAGGAATTACATTTCATATTTTGCAGTTAAGAAAAGTGAGACACTCAGAGTAGTCAGAATTTCTTTTAAAGGTACAGGAGGACAGGAACTTGGGAGATGGTTCAGTGGCTAAGAACACATATGTGAGTCTGAGGACTTGATTTCAAATTCCAAGTACTCATATAAAGTACATATGGCACCTAAGCCACTATCCTCCTCATGATTTTAGGGGGTTTACTGACCAACATAGCTGAAACTAAGTTCCTAGTCCAGTGAGAACCCTGTTTCAAAGGGCTAAGGTAGAAAGTAGGGGAGGGCTTGGGATGTGCTCATCTGGTTTCAGGGTGTGGACACGTGTGCCTACATGTGTATGAATATACCTACATTTCAAACAAACAAAACGAAAAACCAAAAGGAAAAAACAGAAAAGAAAAGGTCAGAATGAAGATTTAAACTGGTCTGCATTACTAAAGCTTTGTCCAGCTTTCCTTATGATAACCCTTGTACTGTTATTTTAGATTATTTAATTATATCTGTTTGGCCTGCGTGTGTGTATGTATACTATGTGTGTACCTGGTGCCCATGGACACCAGAAGAGAAAACATTAGATCACTTGGAGCTGGAGTTACAGATCATTGTGAGCTGCTACGTGGATGCTAGGATTGAACCTGAGTCCTTGACAAGAGCTGTGCTCTTGATTGTAAGCTACCTTTTCAGCTCCTCCCATTTTATTTTTACTTTTTGTGTTCATTTACATGTATGTGGTATATACATGTGTGTGTTCTTGTGTGGAGGTTAGAGGCAGAAGATAACTTCTACCTTGGAGGGTCTAGGGCATCAAACTTAGGTCATCAGGCCTGGTGGCAAGTACCTTTTAGCCAGTGAGCCATCTCCAGCCAGATGAACCTTAGGTTTTTTTGTTTGTTTGTTTGTTTTTATTGGATATTTTCTTTATTTACATTTCAGATGTTATCCCCTTTCCCGGTTCCCCTATCCCCTCCCCTCTCCTTCTGTGAGTGTGTTCCCCCACCTACCCACTCACTTCCTGCCTTTCTACCCTCAAATTCTCCTACACTGGGGCATTGAGCCTTCACAGGCCTCTCCTCCCATTGATGCCTGACAAGGCCATCCTCTGCTACACATGCAGCCGGAGCCGTGGGTCCCTTGTGTATGTACCCCTTGTTAGTAGCTCAGTCCCTGTAGAGCTCTGGGGGTCTGGGTGGTTGATATTGTTGTTCTTCTTATGGGGTTGCAAACCCCTTCAGCTCCTTCCGTCCTTTCTCTAACTCTTCTATTGGTGACCCCCCCTTTTTTTTTTGTTTTTAATTTACTCATTTCATTTTTAGGCACAATTTTTTTGGTTATTGTCGTTTTAGAGACAGAATCTCACTGTCCTGATAACCTTAGTTTTAATTGAAATACTTCTGTTTATTTCTTAAAGGATTTATTTATTTAATATATATGAGTATATTGTTGCTCCCTTCAGATCCACCAGAAGAAGGCATTGCATCCCATTACAGATGGTTGTGAACCATCATGTGGTTGTTGGGAATTGAACTCAGGACTTCTGGAAGAATAGTCAGTGCTCTTAACAGCTGAGCCATCTCTCCAGCCCCCTCATTTAATTTTTTAATCATGGAACTCTTCCAACATAAAAATGAAAATAATAATAAATAAATAAGTGTTTATCCATCTCTTTACATTAAAAAATCATCAGTCATTAGCTAGCTACCTTTTTGTTTTGTTTTCCCTCCTTTATCTGTATCACTATTCACTACCCCAACCCACATTTGTATTTTTACAATGTATAATTGTAAAAATACATATGTGTATTTTTGTAATACATTGTAAATACATATTATATTCAATAAATTGTTTATGTAATTAAATACATATTGTATTTAATAAATTGTAAAGACATGTGTATTTTTATCTAAAAATACTTCATGGTTTCTAGAAACAAGGCTATTCAGTGAAACTTTCCGTGTTGATGGAAATGTTCTGTATCTGTGCTTGCAACCATAATAGCCACGAGTACAAGTGACCTGAGTAACTGAAATGTGGCTGTTAGTATTCAAGGAACTAATTTTAATTTTTATTACTTTAAATATAAGTAGATGAATATGACTAGTAACTACCATATTGCACCCATAAAATATTAATTGTAATTTTTTAAAAATTAAAATGCTGTACTTACGTGCCACAGGGCAATGTGTGGAGGTCAGAGGACAACTCTGTGGGGTCCATTTTCTTTCCGCCTTCATATGAGTTCCAGTGATTGAACTCAGGCTACAAATCTGCTTTACCCATTGAGCCATCTTGACATTAACATTGATAGCCCTCTTTTCAAAAAATGTTTTGAGACATGGGCTTTGAAACTCAGACTGGTCTTAAACATAGGTATGTGCTACAATGCCTGGCTTAATATTTTTATTACACTTATTTATTGTGGTATATATGTGGAGGGTGGGTTGTATATGTGCCACAGCACATGTATGAAAGTCACACTTTTGGGGAGTTGGTTCTGTCCTTCTACCTTCTTGGTCCTGGAAATGAACTCAGGTTCTCACAATTGGTAGCACTTCTACCAACTGGAACATCTTGCTGTTTCTTGAGTAGGCTTTTAAAGCCCTAGAAACCTTAAGGGTTTATCAGGAATTTTTGTTTCAATATTTTCTTTTTCTGAGAGTGCAGTTCAGTAGTAGTAGAAAACCTGCATAGCATGTTTGAGGCTCTGTCCCCATCATTGGCGTACAGAAGGTATGTACACACACACACACTCACACACACTGTGTATAATGATAAATTACATTTTTCTTTTTCAAGAAATATGGCATTTTGTGAGATATTTTAAGTATACACTATTGAAGTGGGGCTATTACTTACAAATTGAATGCCTGCATTCTAATGTAAATTACAAATAAAATCTATGCTAACTAAACTCTCAGTTAAATTACCTTCTAAAGATGCCACGTTTAAGGCGGGCAGTGGTGGCGCATGCCTTTAATCCCAGAACTTGGGAGGCAGAGGCAGGTGGATTTCTGAGTTTAAGGGCAGCCTAGTCTACAGAGTGAGTTCCAGGACAGCCAGGGCTACACAGAGAAACCCTGTCTTGGGGGAAAAAATGCCATGTCTACATGGTGAGCTAGCTCATGCTTCTATTTTCCAGCAGATGTCACTGTTGGGCTGCTGCTACTACTGGCAGGGAAGAAAAGGTGTTCTTATGGTTTGTGTAGGAGGTAGAATCTTACAACAGAAGCCCATTTTTATAGGTGACTATTGTTGCTAAGTGCATGGAATTCATGAAAGGTTATTGTATTTGAAGGTTGAGGGTTTTGTTCTTTGCTCTCCTAATAAGAGATGGGCTATGGAAATATGTTTTGATGTCTTGGTGCTACATGGATAATTGTGTCTGCAAGTGTATTACTAAGCACATCTGTATTCCAGTAGAGCTCTGTGCTCTGCTGAGTGGTAGTAATCAGCTTACAGGGTGTCTCCTTTCCCTGTGGGCAGAAGAGGGCATGCTGTTTATGTAGTCTGATTCCAGCGTACACCTTGGATGACAGGCTTTTTTCTCACTCTCAGAAACATCTTTTTGTGACCTAGGAGAAAATCAGGGCATTGTAAGGACTTTTGACTTTTGAAATGCCATTTTTTTCTTACTATTTATCTCTGGCTGGGCTTGGAACTCACAGATACTCATATATTTCTGTTCCCCAAATGTTGGAATTAGAAGCATGTGTCGTCATGATTGGTTGAATTGGTATTTCAAAACTAGAAGGAACCCAGAGTTATTAGACCAACCTCCCCTGTGCCTTTCCTTTCCTTTCCTTCAATGCTAGGGATTCAGCCTGGGGCTCATGGATACTGAGAAAAAAGATACTAAGATTAGAGGTGAAATTTGAGCTCCTAGATCCTGAAGAGGTTATCCTTTCTTCCACTTGTTTAGACAAGATCTCACAGTCACATCTCCCAGACTGGCCTTGAACTCTTTTATGCTTTTTTTTTTTTTTTCTTTTTGGTTTTTTGGATTTTGTCTTTTCAAAACAGGGTTTTTCTATATAGCCCTGGCTGTCCTGGAGCTTACTCTGTAGACCAGGCTGGCCTCGAACTCAGAAATCCGCCTGCCTCTGCCTCCCAGAGTGCTGGGATTACAGGGTGTGCCACCACTGCCCGGCTTGGCCTTGGCTCTTAATATATCATGAGGATCTTGAATTTCTGATTTTTCTTTTGTCTGTCTCTCCAAATACTTATATTACAGTTATGTGCCGCTAATCCCAGTCAGTATGATGCTGGGATCAGACATAGGGCTTAGTGAAGAACGGTAGTTAGACACTCTACCACAGAGCTACGTTCCTAGCCCCTTCACTTTATTTAAGACCCTGTCTTAAAAACAAAAGGTTGGGTTCTGAGAACTGATGCTTTTGATCTTCACTTTTCTTTGATGACACATAAAGACTACGAAGTGTAGTGATGGCCTTAGCATGAAAATTTAGTCCAAAACATCAAAGGTTAGAGTTCAGTGCCCTCATTGGATTTTCAAGTTTCCTAGACTTTTTTGTAAGAACTTACTTGGGAGTTTTCAGGCTGAAGGTCCTTGAAGTTCTGTAAGCTACTCGGCTCCAGTCAGTCACACTGGTATTTTCCAGGGAGCCTTCAGGTCAAACACCGTATCTGGAAGGAAATAAATGGATATTTGAACTTATTAAATATCTACAAGAGGGTGAAAGCAACTTAGAAATTAGGAGAGTACAAGTTTTGCCTTATTTAGAAAGGGGGGGTCTAATTTTTTTTTCTGTGCCATTGACGTAATTGTTCTTATCACTGTTAACCAAGTGACTGACAAAACTTAAAGGATGAACACTTTGTTTTGGCAAACCAGATCCTCATGGTGGGGAAGACCAATGTCAGCAGGCCACATCCCATGGTGTATTAAGTATGCAACAGCTGGTTATTATCTGGTGCCCATCAGGAAGCAGACAACTTGGACCAGAACTAGAGCAATGCCTTAACTCCTCGGGTCCTAGATCAGCAAGGTTGGCCCCATGTCTAGAAATAGTATTATTTAATAGTGTTATTAGCTAGGGACCAACTATTCAAAACCAAGGGCCAGTTGAAGACACTTATTTCACTTTCAGACTGTAACAGACAGCTTTTTTAGATGGAGAATATTCTCATCATGTTATTCAGAAACAAAGCTGGTAAGATATATCAAGTAAAAGCCGTGCAAACCTGATAACCCAATGTCCTCAGAATGTATAGAGAAGAAAAGATCTGACTCAGAAGTTATCCTCTGACCTCTGCCACATGTGCACCATAGGACACAAGCTCTACTATCTATACATCACACACACACACACACACAGGGGTGAGGGGGCTGGGGGGGCAGGGGGTTGAGAACGCACCTACCCTGACTGCTCCAGATAATCACTTAATCCTTTTTGATACTTGGGTACTAGATACTTCTATATTTCACTGATGACAGGAAATTATTTTTTCTTTGTGTGTGTATATGTGTGTATGTATGTGAGTGTGCTGGTCAATATTGGATGACTTTATCATTCTTCACCTTATTTATTTATTTATTTATTAGATAAGGTCTCCCTATGCAGTCTTGCCTGGTCTAGAACTCATTATATAGACCAGGCTGGCCTCAAACTCATAGAGATTCACCTGCCTCTGTCTTATGGGTGCTAAGATTAAAGAGCACACTCACTTTTCTGCTTTACTTTCTCTGATTAAACCAGAACTCACCAATTGGCTATACTGGCTGGCTGGGCAAGCTGCTGGCATCCATCCAGTGCTAGCATTAGAGGCACATGATGCAGGCTCGGGTTTGATTACCTTTCTGTCAGGAGCCCACTGTGAATAGTAATTATATGAATGCCTGCTACTCCATGGAGAGTACCTGGTACTCAGTAGGTACTGTGTTAATTTTCTCTCTCTCTTTCTTTTTGTTTTGTTTTTTGACACAAGGTTTTCTTGTGTAATAGCCTTGGCTGTTGTGGAACTTGCTTTGTATACCAGACTGGCTTCCAATTCACAGAGATCCACTGGCCTCTGCCTCCCGAGTGCTGGGATTAAAGGCATGTGCCACATGCCCCATACTTTATAATTCTCAGTTGAATTGAGTAAGCGGAATTAAAATTGTGTTGCTTTGTGTGTGTGATATTAGTGATTGGACTCGAGTGTACTAGGCAGGCACTCAACTACTGAGCTTCATTCATCTCCAGCCTTTTTTTAAAAAAATAATTTATTTATTATTATATGTAAGTACACTGTAACTGTCTTCAGACACAGCAGAAGAGGCAGTCAGATCTCATTATGGATGGTTGTGAGCCACCATGTGGTTTCTGGGATTTGAACTCAGGACCTTCACAAGAACAGCCAGTGCTCTTAACCGTTGAACCATCTCTCCAGCCCCATCTCCAGCCTTTTTGTTGATTATTTTTATGTTATTATATGTACATGGATGCATATTTGATGTGGAGGAGCATGGGACAGTGGTGAGCTTTTGAAGGTCAGAGGACATATTTGTGGATATTCTTATATTTTATGGTTGTGAGCCAAGCCTTTAACGGCTGAGCCATCTCTCCAGCCCATTTGTGGATATTCTTATCTCCTGCACTTTCGTGGGGTTCCAAGGCTTACTCAGGTCATTAGGCTTGTTTAGAAAGTGTGTTCGTTAAGTTTTGAGATGTTCTTGCTAATTTGCTTAAGCTGTCCTTAAATTCACTGTGTAGCCCATGCTGACCTACTCTGTGAGCCTCCCTAGGAGGTTTGATTATATGCCTTTGCCTTTGCTTGTCCTTTTTAGTAAGAGAGGTTAAAGGATCCATTATATCATATTCTTTTTATTGTAATAATTTTTTGAGACAGAGTCTTAGGTGCCTCACTCTGGTCTAAGAATCACTTAAGGCTGGCCTTGGATTCATGATCTCTCAAGTGCTGAGGTAGATGTGTACTACTAGCTTGTTCAGCGCTTATCTTTTCATCTTATAGAGAGTCCTGGGTTCAATAAATGCATATAGAATCAATGAGGTGGCACTACTTAAAGATATACTTTGCATAATGTTCCCGGATGACCTGAATTTGTTCCTTTATTTCACTGTGCTTTCAGATTATGAACTGGCTGTGCTGAAGCCTGTATGACGTCTCTGGCATCTGGCCAGATGCCCTCCACATTAATTGTCTATTGATGACTGAGGGCATTCTTTGATATTGGCATTTAGCATCTTGGTGATAATGTTATTTCTACTGGACAATGTTTTTAGATTTTTTTTTTCTGTTTGAAATATCTGTGAACAGCTAGAACTCAGTTGATAGAATGCTGGCATAGCATTCATGAAACCCTGGGTTGTATCTCCAGCACTAAATAAAGCAGTTGTGGTAGTATATGCCTATAATCTCAGCGTTATCCTTTGATGATCATCTTGGACTACATAAAACTCTGTCTCAAAACAAGGAGACAGATCATGTTAAATTTGGCCATACCCCCAACTGCTCGGAACAACCTATTGTTGGGCTGTATTTGTGGTCTCTATAAAGTTATCCTTAATGAAGAAGTTCAAGTGTGAATAATCAAAATTAGATGTGTAATGGTCCCGTTTCCTGTTGATGTTTTATTTTTCTTCTAGTTTTTGTGGAAAATACTGAATTTTCTCAGACATAGACTGTTCAGGTTAAGAAAGGGTAAACTTTTTGGCATGAAGAGGTTTTGAGCATCATTATAATGATGTTATTTTATCTTGTTTTATTTATTTTATTTTTTGTAGTATTGGGGATAGAACCCAGGATCTCTTCCTGTGTTCTGTTATCTCTGTATACTGTGTACCCGTGCCCATCTTTAAAAAAAAAAACAAAACTAAATATATGTATTTGTTTATTTGTAGGAGGCATGCACATGACAAGAGTGCTCAGATGTAAGAGTACGAGTTATGTCTATTCTGTCTACTATACGAGTTCCAGAATTGAGCACCAGTCATCAGCTTTGGTAGTGTGCCTTTACCAACTAGCTGAGCCATCTTGCTAGTCCATCAAGATGATTTTGGGTTCTGGTTGTAGTTATTTTCTTTTCAGGATGCAGAATCCTTATATAAAATTTTTGCTTAATCTCTTAAAAATACAGAAGGTTAGCTAGTTACCTCTAAAAACAACTCGTGAAATTGTGGTCCTTGTTACTCAAAGTACAGTAAACTTTTGAATTAATACTCAGCATCTTGGCATTTTGAAACAAAGAATAGAGAATGGTCAAGAAAATTTGATTTGTGGACAAATGATGACTTGATTTTTTTCTGGGAAAAAATGAGAAACAGGTAATAGAAAATAGAAAAGAATCAAAACCTGTGGTATAGTTAAGCAGTGTAGTTTATGAGACATAAAGTGAAGTCAAGGAAAGCTAACCCAGGCCTTAGAGGGATTTCTAACAAGGCCTTCCTCCCCTGCGTAACTTTGGCTTTTAAAACCCAGAATGACAGGCTTGCAAAGTACTTTGTGATTGATGAATACAGTTATCCATGTATTCAGCTAATTGATGAGATCAGGTGTGTTCAGGGTTAATATTATTTGGCTAATAGATATTTACTAACAGTTACTGTGTACCAAGTACTCCTTAGGAGAAAGATAATTAAGAAAGTATCTAGAATGCTAGATGGAGAAAAGGGACACACATAAAAAGGTGTAGGGTGTGTGGGTGGTTGCAGTTTAAAATAGTGTGATTAGAGGAAGTATGATAGGGTAGCATCTGAACAGTGTCCTCAGGGAATTATAGGAACAAACTGTCAACATTGGGAGTAAGAGCATCGTAAGGAAATGTACAAATTCAGCATACCTAAGAACTCTCCCTATTCAGTAGGAGATGATGTTGGAGAGGTGACAGGGTTGTTATATAGACTCTAGACTTTTAAAGGCTTTTACCCATTTATCTGATAAGTCATCAGATTGGAATGATTGTATATATCAAAGATCTGACATTGTTATTTTTGGATGATGTTGGGAATTGATCCTAGGCCCCCTACATGTTTCTTCCCCCCCCCCCCCCCCCCCTGTTTTTTGAGACAGGGTTTCTCTGTGTAGTCCTGGCTGTCCTGGAATTCACTCTGTAGACCAGGCTGGCCTCGAACTCAGAAATCCACCTGCCTCTGCCTCCCAAGTGCTGGGATTACAGGTGTGCGCCACCACACCCGGCTGGCCCCCTACATGTTAAACAAACATCTTATCATAGCCCTAAAGATGTTGTTTAAAAACATGATTGGACTGCTGATGGAGAATAGATCAAAGAGTTGAGATTACACAAATTTATGTTAGCTCACACACTTAAAGATTATTTTGTGTCTTAAGACTGGTGAAAGTCAGTAGGCCAGAGCTGCCAGTCAGAATAGCACTGATGTAGGGCACTTGCCCAGCATATGAAAAGCCTTGAGCTTAATCCCCAGTACTAGAGTGAGGAGAAGAAAAAAAAAACAAAAAACAAAAAAGTTTTGAATGTATGTAGGAAGGGCATCTGAATGGATGAATGAGAGAACCAATCGTCTTCAACAGTGCTCCCCCACAATCCCCAAATCAGAAGGTGTATTGTTATAAATATACAGAAAGGAGAGCTTGGAAAATTTATACAGAGCAAAGCTTCATAAGTGGAAATGCCTGGGCATTTGTTGCTTACAGAACTAATGTAGATTTACTTGTTAAAAAAGTTGAAACTTTTCAGAAATGTGTTGTAGTTACAGAAAGTGAAATTCTCTGTAAAGCCAGTGTTGAAAGATAACAACTGGGAACAATCCTGTGTTACCCAGTTGTCCTCTGTATAGAAAAACACAGTTCTTTCCTTGGTTACTTAGTTCTTATATTGTATCGGGCATATTTCCATGTTTGATGGTTTAACCAGTGGTACACAGTATTTTAGCAGTAGTTAGTTGTTCCCTGGTGATATGATCTGGATGATTTCTGTTTCTTTATTGTATTACTGGGACATTTTTTTGTATGTTCATGCATGATAAATTTCTGGTAGTGTATTGCCAGGGCGAATAATTATAATTGTTAATGGCAAATGATAATTAATTATAGAGTATTATTACTAGTTTAAGAGGACCTAAACTTGCCCTATTTCCTATTTTATATTATTGAACATAATTTGAAAGATCAGTACACCTAATTCTGCTTTCTGTCTCAGAGAGTCTGAAGTTTCACAGTAGCAAATTCTCCCATCATTGGATTTTCAGAAACATCTTGAGAAAGATTCCTATTGATCCCAAATCCAGGTGTTATATACTTTCTGTACTCACATGCTCACAGGAGAAAAGCCTAGCATCTCTGACATCAGACCACACAGTCTTTGTCTTATGAAATGACTGGGAAAGCTGGGCGGTGGTGGCACACACCTTTAATCCCAGCACTTGGGAGGCAGAGGCAGGCGGATTTCTGAGTTCGAGGCCAGCCTGGTCTACAGAGTGAGTTCCAGGACAGCCAGGGCTACACAGAGAAACCCTGTCTCGAACCGCCCCCCCCCCCCCCAAAAAAAAAGAAAAAAAGAAAAAGAAATAAATGACTGGGAACATCCAAGTAGCTGTTTGCTAATTATAAAACAGTGGTCTTAGACTAGGTAGGCAACCCAGTGCTCTTTGGTAATATCAATGTAAGAATAGGTAGAGGAGAGGTATAATTTGATGTTATTCTTTCTTACTTTTTCTGTTTACCTACTTTAAGGTTTGTTTAGTGTTTTGAGAAAAAAAACCTAGCTAGGCTGGTCTCCTGACGTATTCTCCCAAGTTTTAGGTTTACAGGTATGTGCCACTTATTCTTTTTGGACAAATGCTGGCAATTGATCCTTAAACTATATCTCTGTCTTCCAGTCAGTCTGAATTCTAGGTATGATCATTTTTCTTCTTTCACATTAGCGTTGGCAGACTTTCTGTACAGGACAAGGTAAACATTGACAAGGTAAATATTTTGGGTTTTGTAGGTAGTAAGAATTTTTTATTTTGCTTTTTGTTGTGTGTTGATATGGTTTAGTATGACAGGATCTGTCTCTCTCTCTCTCTCTGTGTGTGAGAGGGAGAGAGACAGAGACAGAGAGAGAGAGAGAGACTGGGTGAGTGGGTAATAGGGTTTCTGTGTCTCTTCAGCTTCTTCAGTTTTGTTGGGGTTTTGTCTAAGCTCCACCCCACACCTACCTGGCAATAGCCAGGTATGCCCCGCCCCAGAGATCTGGCCCACTATAAGAGGAGCTACTTGCTCCTCCTCTCTCTCTTTGCTCTCCACTCTCCCACATACTCTTACCTCTCTGCCCCTGGGGCTCTTCCCCCCCCTCCACGTGGTCATGGCCGGCCTCCTCCTCCTCCCTCTCTCTCTCTCTCTCTCTCTCTCTCTCTCTCTCTCTCTCTCTCTCTCTCTCTCTCTCTCTCTCTACCACTAACTCCCATCCCCTATTCTGAATAAACTCTATTCTATACCATGTCTGTGTGTGTGTGGTCCCTCAGGGGCAGAGGTGCCCAGGCAAGGGCCCGCCTGGACACCTTCCCCCACGCCGCCTAGCCACACTCACCTAACCCCTATACCCCCCACCTTTAAGCCTCATCATCCTGCTGAATCCTTCATCCTAGTAACCCTGACTCCTTCAAGTTTCCCAATACTTCTACTCACTGGGCTACAACCCTAGCACCTCTTGTAAGACTTTTCAGTGGCTAAGAGCAGGCATAAGAGCTGTATGTGGTATGTCTGAATTCAAGGATAGCCTGGTCTACAGAGTGAATTCCAGGACAGCCAGGGCTACATAGATCTTCTTTGGAAAGAGAGAAACACAAACAACCAAGCAGCAGATATATGCAATTGAGAATTCCCGGTTTCTTGTATTATCTACTTTGAAGCAGTCATTCAGCCACACTAAGTTTGTTTTGGGAATTTTGGGTCCATGAGATAGTTTAGAAAGGTATGAGCCTACAGTTCTTCCAGGGGGGTGTGCCTGACAAACAATCTTCCCTCACTGAAGGTCAAATTAGCATCTGGTAGGGCTGAGCTAAATTAACCCTCTTGCTTCTCTGAGGCTGAATGGTGTGGAGCAGGCCATGTGCTTTGTGTACACACCAAACTGTGAAAAGATGTAATCGGTCTGTCAGCCCAGGGCATTGGAGTTCCAAGGAGGCTATGGTGAAATTTGTGTATGTGCTGTAAATACACTGAGAGAAACTTCTCGTATTCATCCCCCCACTTTGGTCTTCCTCCCTATTGTCTATTCAGAGAAATCTTCTGAAGAATACATTGAAGTGTGTTTCAAGACGATAACACCAGGTATAGGGGATTCTGCTTGCATAATATATTTTGTTTATTGTTATTGTAGTGGGTCTCAGGCCAGTAGAGCCCTTTTGGATTACTCTTGCATTTGTGTGTATGTTCCAGTACATCTTATGTTTACTTCTTTAAAAAGAAAAAAAAAGAACAATTTTGTGTACACGCCCCTGTGCCTGTGAAGTCCAGAGATGCCAGATTCCTTGAAACAGGAGTTACACGTGGTTGTGAGCTCCCTGATGTAGGGAATTCTATTTCTAAGAACATTAATGCCCTAACCATTGGGCTATCTCTCTAGTCCTTTTGCTCATTCCTGATTATGTTTGTATAAACAGAGACTGCTTTAGGGAGTGAGTCTGTTAAATTAATCTGGAGATGACAAATAGTCTTCAAAGTCGATCTGGCCCATAAGTTGTTTCTAAAATTTTCAGTTTCCCACCTAAATCTAGATTCTTAGATTTTGTTGGAAAAAAAATCATAAAATATGGCAATACTAATATGTATCCCCACTTAATAATCAGCAACAAGTGAATACTTATTCCTCAAGCCAAGACAAAGATTTTTTTCTTCCGTGTTTTTTGAGTCAGAGTCTTGCTATAGAGTGAAGACTGGCTTTGAACTAATTCGTTATGTAGACTTGTGATTCTCTGTATCCCAGTGCTAGTACTTCAGGCATACCTGCCCTGGCCTTGCAATCTCCGTACTGCTGCCCTACCTTTTCCCCTAAATTACAGGAGTGCTGGAGAAAAGCATAGACTTTCTTTTTCTTCTCTCTTTACCTCTCTCCCAACTCCCTCCTGTTTTTTTGACAAGCTCAAAAAACCTAGGCTAGCCTCAAACTTGTGTGAATCTGAGGATGACTGTGATTTTCCTGCCTAGGCCTCCCAGGCTGCACTTACAGATGGGGAATACTATACCTGGCTGCCATGGCCTTTTTGCCTTAGCCTATACTAGGCTGACTTTATGGTTCTTAAGTCAGTTTTGTGTCTGTGAGATCATTGCATTTTATTGATGATTAGGGGTAGAAATAGCATTTTTGTTATGTGCTTCCCCATGACGTTTTGCCAGAGGGAGGCACTAGACATTAGACCCTTGCTTCTACAAGATCTGTCCCACCTAATTGAACCATAGAGGCATCCCTGCTGGTGGTGGGTTGACATGCTAACAGCCCTCTCACCTAAGAAACTGCCTGTTTTTTAGGCCTGTTTTTTAACAATTAGGAGGTTCCTCTCCATTTCCAGAAGGGAAAGAAGGGGGGTTCCAAGCTGATTTCCCCGGTGGGGCTCACTTGAGTGAGCAGTTCTTCATTTTGTGAAGTTACACAGAATGAGAACTGCCTTCATTTGGAATGTGTGAGTGGACTATATAAAAATTTTCTCTATCAGTGGATCACCCTTGACAGAGGGATGAACACATGATTTGGTTGTTACCTGCCAGGAAATTACAATCAAGTTAGAACAAAAGTGGAAAATTGTATTAATAAAAGACTCTGAGGCTGAAATTATGACCTCTTCATTGATACTTGAGCTTGTTGACCCCATGTCCTTTTCCTTTGCTGCATCACAAGGTATGAGCACGAGTCTTTCTGCCTCCCTCTCCTTTTTCTTTTCTCCATGATCACATAAGCACCCCAGCTTCTGCGGCTGCCTTCTCCGCTCTCCTTTTTATTATTCACTTGCCTTGTAAGGTAGCTTGTTATCATTTTCTCTTTGTTCTGGTGGCAGATTGAACCCTGTCCCCATATGTGACATGGATTACCCTCAACGAATTTTCAAGTATATTGCCCAATATTAGCTATATGCACATTGCTACATAGTACATCTTTGATAGGTTAAGATGGTACTGGGATTGAAATCAAAGCCTTGCACATGCTCTGCACTCTTTAACACAAAACTATATTTCTAACCCTTGTTTTACTTTTTAAAGAGAGATTTATTTTTATTTTATGTATATAGGTGTTTTATGTGTACAGGAGTCTGTCTGCATGTATGTCTGTAAATATATGCATTTTTGCCCAAGGAAGCTAGAATCCTCTGAAACTGGAGTTATAGATAGTTGTTACTTACTCACCATGTAAGTGCTGGGAATTGAACCTGGGTTCTCTGGATGGTCAGTCAGTGCCTTAACTGATCACTGAGTCATCTCTCCAGCTCTTTATAGTCATGTTTTTAAATTTTTTTGTTTTTTTCCAGACAAGTTTACTTGGTGTAGCCCTGATTGTTCTGGAGTTCGCTCTGTAGACTAGGCTGCCTTCCACTGCCTCTGCCTCTGCCTCCCCAGTGTTGGGGTTAAAACATGTCACCACCATACCCAGCTGCAGTTTTTCTTTTTTCTTTCTTTCTTTCTCTTTCTTTCTTTCTTTCTTTCTTTCTTTCTTTCTTTCTTTCTTTCTTTCTTTCTTTCTTTCTTTCTTTCTTTCTTTCTTTCTTTCTTTCTTTCTTTTTTGTTTTTTTCAAGACAGGGTTTCTCTGTGTAGCCCCAACTGTCCTGGAACCCACTCTGTAGACCAGGCTGGCCTCGAACTCAGAAATCTGCCTGCCTCTGCCTCCCAGAGTGCTGGGATTACAGGCGTGTTCCACCACTGCCTGGCTCAGTTTTTCTTTTTAAAACAACTCTTATTTATTTATTTGGTTTTGGGGAACAGGGTTTTACTGTGTAGCCCTGGCTGTCCTAGAACTCATTTCTTGACCCAGCTGGCTTTGAACTCAAAGATCTACCTGCCTCTATGCTTCCCAAGTGCTGAGAGTAAAGGTGTTCACTACTGCCTGGCTGTTAATTTGATTGAGGCAAGAGCGCTGTGGTGATACATATTTGGAAGCCAGAGGACAACTTTGGGAATCAGCTCCTTCTTCCATCAAATGGGTCTCAGGGAAAAACTCAGGTTAGTGCTTGAGTTAGATCCCTTTGGGCTTAGTTTAGCCTCTTTACCTGCAGAGTCACTTCACTGGCCCCAGCTTTTCATTCTGAAGCAGTGCCTCTTGAAGTTGCCCAGGCTGTCCTTGAACTTGTGATCTTCCTTTAACCCCCCCTTGAATAGCTGAGATGTAGATACCTGAACTAATAGGACTGCCTTGTTAATAATCGTGAGAAGTGTTTCTTCTTCTTGCCTGTTTGAATTCTATACTCTAGGAGTCCCTGGCAACTACTAGTCTCCTTGTGTTTTGTGAGTCTGGTTAAATTATACATACACATACATTGTTTTTCAGTGGTGAAGGTTGACTCTAGAGAGGGAATCATATATGCTAGTCAAGTACTCTACCATAGAGTTATACACTTGCTCCAATATGTCTGTTTTTGAGACAGGGTCTTCTTACTTTGTAGCCTAAGAGGGCCTTGAATTCCTTATCCTCAGTCTTTGTACTTGGGATTGTATGCCTGTATCACGATGCCTAATATCTAATATAATTCTTATAAGTATAGCAATTGTCTTTTTGGCTTGACTTATTTTGGTTAACATCATACGTTTAGGGTTTACTTGTGTTGTGTTGTACCTTGTATTGAGAATGATCTTAATTTTACTTTATTGTGTATGTTTCCATGTGTATGGAAACCAGAAGTTGATTTCAGATGGTTCTCTACATTTATTTTTTGAGATGGAGTGTTTCACTAAACATAGAGCTTGAATCAGCTAGATTAGCTGGCCAGTGAGCACAGGGATCTTCTTGTCTTAACTACTCCAAGTCAGGGCTTGAAGGTGCACACTGGCCTGTAAAGCTTTTTTTTAAACAAAAATACATAAATTCTGGTTAATCAAACTCAGGTCCTTATGCTTATGTGGCAAGTACTTTACCCTTTGAACTGTCTCTCTTACCACTTCCTTTTTAACTTTTCTTAATTTTTAAAATCTGTTATATATGAGTTTGCCATATATTTTTCTGATATTATAATATAATTACATATCTCCCTTCTAAACCGTTCATCCAAACTCTCCCATATAACCAACCCTCATTACTCTTCTTTAAATTTACGGCCTTTTCTCCCACTAATTGTTATTGCCATGCATGCGTGTGTGTGTGTGTGTGTGTGTGATGTGACCCTTTAAGACAGTTCTTCATGTTTTGATGACCTCCAACCAATAAAATTACTTTTGCTACTACTTCATAACTATAATTTTGCTACTGTTATGAATCATAATGTAACTATATGTGTTTTTCAGCCGTCTTAGGTGACCTGTGTAAGGGTTGTTCGACCCCCCGACCCACAAGTTGAGAACCACTCGACTAGGGTGAGGGTCACTGAACCTTTTTGTTCTTTTTCTTGGTGTGGAGATGTTAAATCTTCTTTTCCTGTTTTACACTGTTATTTATTGAAGACAGATGGCTGAACCTGTGTGTGTGTGTGTGTGTGTGTGTGTGTGTGTGTGCCTGTTTTGGGGGTTGCTGTTAGAGCGCTGACCTTAATTCTGGTAACAGTATTCTTTGTATATTTTTGGTTTTGTTGCTTGTGCTTTTGAGGTCATATATAACAAATTATCAGCTCTTCCAGTGTTGTGAAGCTTTTCTTTTAGGAATTTCATAGTTTCAGTTGTTGGATTTGGTCTAACACATTTTGAGTTACTTTTAGGCTTTTAGGATGTAATGTCAGGGCTCATCTCTGCCGTTTTCCCAGCACTGTGTGTGTAGTCCTGGTCCCCTTGTCAGGGATCATTTTTCCTTTTTATACCTAACATTTATTTTTTCCCTCCATTCTATTTTAATAGTCTGTGTGTGTCTTTACACATATTTACCCATACTGCCTTGATTATGGTAGGTTTGCAGTATGTTTTGAAATCGAGGAATGTGAGACCTCTAGCTTTGTTCTACTTTCTCAATATTATCCTGACAATTTAGAGTACTTCAGACTCCTTTTTAATTTAAGAAAGAATATGGAGCCTGGCGGTGGTGGCACACGCCTATAATCCCAGCACTTTGGGAGGCAGAGGCAGGTGGATTTCTGAGTTCGGGGCCAGCCTGGTCTACAGAGTGAGTGAGTTCCAGGACAGCCAGGGCTATACAGAAAAACCCTGTCTCGAAAGAAAGAGAGAGAGAGAGAGAGAGAGAGAGAGAGAGAGAGAGAGAGAGAGAGAGAGGAAGGAAGGAAGGAAGGAAGGAAGGAAGGAAGGAATATGGAATTTCAATTTCGATAGGGTTGCATTGAGTCTTGATTATTTAAGATATTATTTACCAGCAACTTTGGTGGTTTAAGAGGCACTGTTGAATGAGATCCTGGTTCACTATCTTAGAACAGGATTAGGATAGAGACAGGTGAATAGTAGCAAAAAGAAAGACAGTTTATTAGAAAACAATACACAGGAGCAAAGTTTGTAGCTCAAGTAACCAGGCTATAGAAAAGATTATGGAGTTCATGTCACATGGCAGGCTTTTTCACACAAGTTTTCTTTATGCTTCTCACATCTCACTAGCATCTTAAGTCTCCACCTAGCTGTGTGCATTTACTACTGAATCCTGGGTCACTTTCAGGTACTCTGAAGTGCCTTCTCTGGGCCACTGTCTCTAGCTAGCTTTCTTCTTTGTCCTCAGTTTTTTTCTTTTGTTTTTTGTGGGTTTGTGTGTGTGTATAATTATAGCTATGTATTTGGCACCATATTTGTTTGTTTTAATCTATTTTTGGAGGATCCTGGAGGATCTTGAGCCAAAGTTCAATCTGAACTACTTAGGGAAACTTGTGTCTCAGGGAAAAAAAAACAGCAAAAAATTCATAATTAAGATTTGAGATTTGGGGGGAGGGGTTGAAACAGTGTTTCTCTGTGTAGCCCTGGCTGTATTGGAATTCTCCCTGTAGACCAGCTTGGCCTTGAACTCAAGAGATCTCCTTACCTCTGCTTCCCAAGTCCTGGGATTAAGGGTTTGTCTCAGATGTGAGATTCTTCAACCTATAGCCTATGCAAATTTTCCTAAATCTGCAAACCTCCAAAAATAGGAACATTTCTGATCCTAAACATTTTAGATAAGGGATACTCCAGCTGTACAGATACATAACCAGTAGCAAGAACATGGTATTTATAATATGTATTAGTGGCTGGATGGACCATTCTTACATTATTTGGATGTGGTATGTGTGATTCTTAGGGTTTATGTTCCTATATTTAAGCTTTTATAGTATTAATCTTGGAAATATCTTTCTGGAAAAAAAAACCTTTTAGACATGATGAGTATTTTATATTCCTGATATATATAGTTGTAATCCAAAGAAATAAAAAAATTGGCAAAATATTGGACTACACAGTGACTGTTTGCTAGTTTATGTTGGGCATCAAACCTAGGGCCTCCTTCATGTTAGAGTCAACCATACACTCTGAGCTACATTCCAGCCTTACACGTGTTCTTAGTTCATCATAAAAATTTATGAGGTGGGGCTTTCCCATCAAATGTGGAAACTAAGAATAAACTCTAGGTTGCATAGCCTGAGAGGTGGTGATACAGGATGGAGCTCAAGCTGCAGTCTGCCTGATTCTAAAACTGGGATCCCAGATTTCTACCCAGTTTTGTTATTTAGAATTTCTGTTGCTTAAACTCAGACCATTAAAATATGTCAAGGAGGTTTAGCAACAACAGCACTGCTGCCATTTGGGTTAGATAATCCTCTGTTGTGGGAGGCTCTCATGCTTTGAAGGGTGTTTAGTAGTATTCCCGCTGTTACATAAGTAACACTCCCCCAAACCAGTTGCGACTACCAAAAATGTCTCCAGAAATCATCAAGTGTCCCCTGGGGGGAACCCTCCTCCAGAAAACACTGATAAAGTATTTCATGATTTGTTGTCCTTTGATCTGTCTGCTTTCCTAATGAGGCATCTTGAAAGGAACTGGCAGTGGCTTCAAAGTATCTGCTAAGGTATTAGGAAGAGGTCTGGTGGCTTCATGCCTTTCATTGCCCCCACTTTGTCTTTTCTCTTTTGTTTGTGATTTTCTTAAATAAAATGCAGCTGGATAAAGTGGTATTTATGAGGATTTTTTTTACACAGGTATCCATTCAGTAGACATTCAGATCACTTCAATTATAGCCATTAGTGCTAGTAAGAAGAAAGCAATTTACATGTTCTAATTATAGTGGGGGCTACAAAATTTTTAGCAAGCTGGAAATGAAATGGCTCCCAGACTCCTCAAAGTTAATCTTCATCAGGGTAGTATGATTGACAAGGTGGAGGACGTTAATGTGCAGTTCTTTTGGGGAACGGAGGAGGAGAGTGGAAATTGCAGTTTCTCTACTAATTGTACTTTAGGTGTCACTTATGACAATTTCATGTTGTCTAGACAGAGGGAAATTGTAGAGAAATTATTCCAGTGGATTCTCAGATGCTGAGTCCAGATTCACGAGGTTGCTAATCAAGAGCAGGATGGAAGGGCAAGTAGCAAATCTCCGGATGCAGAGAAACAGTCAGCTGTCACCAAGAGAAGCAGTCAGAACCTCAAAAAATTGCTTGTTCTCCTAGCTTTGTGTTAATTCAAGGACTAACCATGAACTGTTGAGACCCTGCTGGAGTCTTATCCAACTCTGTAGGCTTCAGAAACTTGTTACATGAAGATGTGAGCTGGAAAAGCTGCCCTTGTGGTGTTCCTACACGCAGCTTACTCAGCTGTCTTCAGCATCTCCTGTAGGGCTCTGTGTGCTTCCTCTCCTTGCCTGTCTGCTCTGAGCCCTAAGATTTTACTTCCCATTACATAGAATTTTTACTATGTGAAGATCAAGTCAAAGCCTGTTATTTAAAAAAAAAAAAAAGGTTTACCACTGTGTTTTATATATATGGGTGTTTGCCTGCAAGTATGTTTGTGCACCATGTGCATGCCCATGGAGGCCAGAACTACAGGTATAGGAGATCCCCTGGAACTACAGGTATAGATAGTTGCAAGCCATGGTATGGGAATGAAACTCAGGTCCTCTAGAAGAGCATGAAGTAAGTGCTTTAACTGCGGAACCACTTCTCCAACCCTGGTTGTTACTCTTTTTTTGTTTGTTTATTTTGGTTTTGTTTTGGGTTGTTTTGTTTTGTCTTGTTTTGTTGGTTTTTCAATACAGGTTTCTTTGTGTGGCCCTGGCTGTCCTGGAAATCACAAAGATCCTCTTGCCTCTGCCTCCTGAGTGCTGGGACTAAAGGTGCCACCCAGTGGCTGTTACTTTTTTGTTTGTTTGTTTGGTTGGTTTTGGTTTTTCGAGACAGGGTTTCTCTGTGTTGCCCTGGCTGTCCTGGAACTCACTCTGTAGACCAGGCTGGCTTCGAACTCAGAAATCCACCTGCCTCTGTCTCCCAATTAAAGGTGTGGGCCACCACTTTCCCTTGGCTATTACTTTTTAATGACAGGCCTTAGTCAAGCATTTTTAAATCTTCAGTTTAGCAATAAAGATGTGAAAAACTAGCTTAGGAGATAGTTACATGTTTCTTGGTATTGGTTCCATCAGCATGTTCTTTGAGAATTAATGGGTTTTGAGGTAGATTTTTAGGATTTATCTGAATCAAGTTAACTCAGAAATCATAGTTGTGGAATTATGTAAATCATTTTATGACTTTCGGGAAACAAGTTAGGATGCACTGCCCCTCCCTCAGTGTATATCTTGCCTCATAAGTAAGGCGCATTCCAGCTGCAGCCTGTGGGATGTGCATGTGAGTACATGGAACTAGCTGTGTATTAAGATTGTTTTCAGAGATCTGCTCATAGGCAACATCGTGAAAAAGTCTCTGATTTAAATTCCTAATTCCAAAACTGTGAACAGACCTCCCCAGTTTCTCAGAGACAGTGTATAGATCAGCATGTACCTTTGAGTTAAATGTAGACAAAAGTGATTTTTTTATTACACATGAAAGTTTCATAATATGGAAGATTTATAACAAAGATATGAAAAATAGCCAGCTATCAAAGAGGAGGGGGTCAGATGTTCCCAAAGGAAACATCTAGCTGACTTTATCTAGCAGACTTTATCTAGATCATGATTGCATATTAGTACAGATGTTGTGCTGGGTTACCTTGTGCCCTGCTGTTTCACTGTCTGTTGCTCACTGCCCAGAGGTATTGCAGAATACATTAATGTTTGGTAAAGATGTTTTTTGTGCTTTTCTGGTAAAAGGCATTGTTTTGCATGTCCTGGTTTGTTTATGCTTGGTTGTAATAAAATAAAGCTGTTCCATTCCACAGCCATCATGAGCTCTTTCTGTAGTATGTCTGGTTGCCTTCCCATAACACCCCTACCCATGTTACCCTTTTAGCTGTGGACCTGTTTTTGTCCACCTCACAGCAGGGACAGGATTTGCCTGTCGGGTTCTGTTGGCAACTGCAACATGTACTCTGTGTGCACCCCTAGAACTATGGGGCCTTACAGTGATCAGATGAATGCCTATCATTGGATAACTTAAACGGTAATTGCTAGTGTGTGAAATAGGGAGGCTTTGATGCCTCTGCTTTAAATCAGAGATGTCAACTTGGAAATCATAATAGAGGTGTCATTTCAGAACACACAATTATTTTTTTTTCCCCACAAAGAATAAAGACTTGTCATCTCCCATCCTGGGCATGTGCTGAGACAGAGATCTGGGGCTTGTAGAGCAAGATTAAGAAATCTAGCAAGCAACATTACATCCAATATTCTTTGACCTACTGCCCCTTTATCCCCTCCAAACATTGCCCCATTTCTTTATGAGGTCTCTTGGGAACATATAGTCTAGAAGCATCAATGGTCATTTCCTAGACAAGAAGCCAGCCTTTGACTTTATGATTTAATGAACATCTAAGGGACCAGGCTTATTATATTTATTAGTACAACTGTGTCAGCACTTTAACCCCAGTGGCTTGAGTGACTAGAAAGATAAAGGGTGATATAGGCAGTTTCTAAAAACCTCCTTCCTTCAGGAATTTTTTTAGTATGCATATTTTGACATCTCACATCTTTGTTTGAGACTTGTCAGTAAAGAACAATCAGATATGCTTTCTTACTTATTCTTCCCAGTCTAGTTAGACTGCCTGCTGACTCATAAGCTTGGATATTTATTTGTCTCCTATTACATGTTAATTAGGATGTGAATTTTGATGGAGATAAAAAGATGACTTGGAACCAATACCAGCTTTTATGTACTTTGTAAGTCTAAAAGCAGACACAGACGTGTTTATAAATAACTGCAGGGAGAAGGTCTGTTTGGTTTTTTTTGTTTTTTGTTTTTAAAGAGAGCCTGTTTATGTAGCCCTGGATAGCCTGGAGCTTACTATATGAACCAGGCTAATCTTGAATCACAGAAATCTGCCTGTCTCCACTTCTGCCTCTCAAGTGCTGGAATGAAAAGTGTTCACCTCTATGCCCAGCTCCAGGAGATCTCTGTGGAGTATTAAAAGAGTGAACTTTTGGCAGGAGGAGCTAGATAGGTGAGTTTTGAAGGATTTTTATGTGCAGCAGTGTATAGTTTATCTGTAACAGTTCTCAGCATATAGCTGGAGCTCCAGGAGTCTAGAGGCTCTTCTGAATGCTGAGATGTCCTTTGTCTTTTCACTACATTCTTTCACAGAGATATGGTGGGGTTTCCTAGACCACATGGCATGTAATGTGATTATATAACTGATCTCTAATTGAGTGTATGTGCTTTTGCCATTTATAATTTGAAATAAGGTTTTAAGTATCAGTAGGCCCCATATTAAAACAAATTTGTTTAGTGGCCCCATGGTTTTGAAGGAGTTCTGAGATCGAAAGTGTGAAAACATCCAAATAGAATATCTAAAAGGAAAGGGAAATTTCACTGCACACTTTCTATGCCAAGCTACAGCATTTAAATGTGATTTTTTAGGCATAAGGAGGCTATTGGTTTGCATTTGGCTCCTGAATTTAAACAGTAGATGTCACACAGACATGGAAAGGGTATTATCCCTTTAAGGCATGGGCACCCGTGAGATCTTCTGCCTGCAGAGGCTGCACAGCTCTTAATACTCGATGTTTGCGCTGGTTGGAGAAGGTCTGAACATGTTTGCTGCTTTTAGGATATTGATTTTCTTCGTAATCTGACCACCAGGGACTGTAGGGTGTAATTGTTTAGTAAAGAGGTGTTGTCATTACTAGATTACTTCAGACTTTCTGCTTCCCAAATTTTAGTATTTATTAAATTTGAAGTAAAAGTTTGTTTTGGCTTATTCTTTTGTTTTTAAGATGGAGTCTCTTGTAGTCCAGGCTGGTTTCCAGCTTATACTAAGCTGAAGATGATCCTCCTTCTTCTACCTCCCCAGTGCTGGAATTTTTGGCATGTGCCACCAGATCCACCTGAAGGTTCTTTTTCTCTTCTGGATGATCTGTTTCATTCTCCTTCACCACATTTCACCTCAGAATTTTCTTTTATATTTTGTTTTTCTTGTTATCAAAGAGCCATGTGAAATAGAGAACCTCTTGAAAATATTCATAATACTAATCAGAGAGAACATTCATATAAAATGTTGGGAATTTTACAATTTGACTTGTGTCCTCTGCAGAGCTAAATAATTTTTTATTATTTCAGTGAGGTGCAGTTAGAACACCTGAAGTCAGTAAGCCATCTTCTGTAGTTCTGCTCTTTCTCGTATCAGGTCCCCACCTTATCTCCTGTTATGTTGCCCAGGCTGGTCTCTAACTTTTGATCATCCTATAATAACCAAAGGAGTAGCTAGAATTACCTTAAAAGGCTGTCTTTCAAGGAATTTTATATAAGTATGTGTTTTGGAGTAGAAGTAGAAGAGCTTTTTCTTCCAAGGGTTTCTTCAAAGGTAGTAAATATTTTAGGCATTGTTTCTCTCAGTATCATTCAACTTTTGAGGTTCCTACCTCAAAACCAGTTGCAGATTTTATATATATTATGTTCATATATGCTAAAGTGTGTGTGTATATGTGTATGATAAAAACTTTATTTAAAAAGCTCAACTCAGCCGGGCAGTGGTGGTGCACGCCTGTAATCCCAGCACTCTGGGCGGCAGAGGTAGGTGGACTTCTGAGTTCGAGGCCAGCCTGGTCTACAGAGAGAGTTCCAGGACAGCCAGGGCTACACAGAGAAACCCTGTCTCGAAAAAAAAAAAAAAAAAAACAAATCCAAAAAAACCAAAAAAAAAAAAAAAAAAGCTCAACTCAGAGCTTACAGTTTATCAAACAAGCTTTAGAACAGTAGGGTAATTTGCTGTTTTAAAGAAAATTTTTAAGCTAGACATGGTGATATATGCTTTTAATAGCAATTGGAAGGCAGAGATAGATCTCTGTGGTTTCCCAAATAGCCAGGGATATGTAAAGAAAGATTACATTTTTTTTTCTGTCTTAAAAAACTAATAACAATAACAAAAGTCTTATTTAGAAGCTGGAGAGATGGCTTAGTGGTTAAGAGCATTTACTGCTCTGACAGAGGACCTGAATTCTATTCCCAGGAACCATATTGGATAGCTTGGTTATAAGGGCCTAAACCACAGCCCCAGGGGATTCTTTGTCCTTTTCTGGCTTTTATGGGCACTTGCACTCATTTGTATATACCTTACAATGACATGCATACACATAATTACAAAATAGAAAATAGAGGCTTAGCAGTTAAGAACATTGGCCACTATATCAGAGGACCCTGGTTTAAATACTAGCAGCACCTACAAAGTAACAACTCTCTATAACTCCACTTCCCAGGGAACTAATGCTGTCTCCTGGCTCCTACAGACAACACATATGGTACATATAAGTACATGTAGACAAACCACCTTTATACATAAAGTAAAATTTAAAAAAATAAAAGTAAACTTTTAAAAAGTTTAAAATGTTACTTATTTTGAAAATGCTACCTCTTTTAGTCTTTTCCTTTTAGATTTTCCTAAACATTTCTAAAAATTTAAAAGATTATTGGATTTAATTTTCTTATTACAGTTATTTGTGTGTATATTAACATGACACTTCACCTATGTGGAAGTTAGAGGACAATTTTTGAGAGTCATTTTTCTTCATCCACCATGTAGGTCCTGGGGATTGAAGTCAGTTGCCAGACTTGATGGCAAGGATGTCTGAGCTATTTCCTTAGACCCTTGAATGTTGGGTATTTTGTTTTGTTTTGTTTTGTTTTTGATTCCTCCCCCCTCCCCCCCAACAGGGTTTCTCTATATAGTCCTGGCTGTCCTGGAACTCACTCTGTAGACCAGGCTGGCCTCAAACTTAGAAATCTGCCTGCCTCTGCCTCCCAGAGTGCTGGGATTACAGGCGTGTGCCACCACTGCCCGGCTGAATGTTGGGTATTTTAATTTGTTGTTTTGGTTTTGAGACGGGGTCTCATATCAGCCAGGCTGGTCTTGGACTTATTCTGTAGCCATGATGGGTCTTGAACCCCTCCCTGATCCTTTTAACTTCACCTTGTGAATACTGGAATTATTAATATGTACCATCATGCTCATAGCTTGTGGTTTTCTGTTTGGTTTGGGGGGACGGGGGGGGGTTATTTGTTTTGTTATTTTGAGACAGGGTCTTTCTGTGTATTTCTGGCTGTCCGGGAGCCAGAAATACACAGAAGCCATGTAGATAAAGATGGCTTGACCCTCAAGAAGATCCTCCTACCTCTGCCTCCCTAGTGCTGGAATTAAAGGCATATACTGTCCTGCTGTTTTGTTTTGCTTTGTTTTGTTTTTGACAAAGGGTCTCACTCTGAAGACCAGTCTGGCCTTGAATTCATCAGCAGTATTCCTGCCTTGGCCTCCTAGGTACTGTGAGCACAGATCTGAATCACTATGTCTAGCTTTTAATTTAATTTACTTATTTGACAGGGTCTCAAACACTGAGGCCCAGGCTGCTCATGGTAGTCTTCTTGCCACAGTCTTACTTAAAATGGTGGTGGTGGTGGGGGTCACAGGCGTTAGCTACGAGGCCTAACTCTTATTTTAAAATAATTTCAGTTTGCAGAATAATTGCAAAAATAATACAAAGAGTTCTCAAATGCCCTTTATCCACATTCTCAAAATGCTTGCATTTTGCCACACCTATTGTATTATTCTCTTGTGTTCTATCTATATCTGAATATGATTATTCTTTTATGGTTGGCTATTGTTATATTCATATTTTTATATTTGTTACTAAGTTTTAAAAAATATCGAATCATCTCACATTAGTTTGATAGAGAAGTGGCCTTTGGGCTCTTTAAAAATATGCTGTTGTTGGTGAAAGGCTTTTAAGTAGTACTTGTGTATTTTACACATATGGCTACACATACAGCACAAATTATAGTATTTTCTTCCTGGTCTCCAGTAATTTAAGGTATTGTGGCCCTTGGACTTCACTCAGCCACTTCTGGTATGGAAAATTAAGTAGGCAAGATGTTAGAGAAAAGACGGTTTGTTTGTTGTTGTTTGTTTGTTTGTTTGTTTCTGTAGTTTTGGTGGCTCTATAAAATATTTCTACATTGAGATTATAAGTCAGAAAGAAATGGCAACTTTAAGCCTGAACAAATTTTACTGAAACATCCTTCATCCCTTCCTGATTTCATATTATCAAATTGTGTGATAGATTATTAAGTCAAGTCATATTTGTGCCAGAGCAGAAGGTTGATCACAGCTGCTACCCGAGTCCATTTACTCATGTCATTCTCCGACCTTCTCCTGCACATGGCCGCTGCTAGGAGGGAGAATGCTGTGAGGATCCTAGGCATGGTAGTGGTAATGGTTACTTATCTCATAACTGCTTCGTTCTTTAATCCACATCAACTGGCGAAGCTTATTTTTATTCCCTGAAGAAAATTTGTGGGATTGACTCTCTTGATTTCACCTCTTTCTCTCTCTCTCTCTCTCTCTCTCTCTCTCACACACACACACACACACACACACACACACACACACACACACGCACACACACACACACACACACACACGCGCGCGCACACACACACACACACACACACAGAGTTCTCAAATGCCCTTTATTCACATTCTCTTCTCATTTGCCACACCTGTTGTATTATTCTCTTGTGTTCTATCTCTGAATATGATTATTCTTTTATGGTCGTCTCTCTCTCTCTCTCTCTCTCTCTCTCACACACACACACACACACACACAGAGAGAGAGAGAGAGAGAGAGAGAGGGAGAGGGAGAGGGAGGGGCTGGTTAGTCCTGTTGCATTGTGTGTTGGTTCAAAGCTTAACATTTTGATGCTATTCTGATTACAAGAAGTTTTCCTGATCAAAATAGAAAGTTAGAATGGGAACTAGAGTAAGCAAGATATCAAATAAAGTCATACAATTGACGTTGTCTAATCCAAATTATACTAAGTTTAGGAATCTTCTTTTAGCAGCCATGATAAGCCTTCTCATTTCTCTCTGAGCTCTGTCACTGCCTTGACATAGTTGGTAGTGGGCAATATTTGTTTCATAACTTATCCAGTTCATTTTCTACACAGAAGTACTAAAGCAGGTCACTCTGATAAGCCCTCTCACTAAAGGCCCTCTGCCATGCCAAACAGCTATTTAGAGTAATACTCAGCATCACTTGCAGAGCACTTTTGTATTGGATGACCAATCTTCTAGGGTTCTAAAGGTGGGCAGCGTTCCTAGACCTTGCTTCATTCTTCAGCTCTTACCCTGCTCCCAGTGAAACAGGTTGGTCAATGGGTTTTAAGTTATTGCACAAAACAAAAAGTTTTAACTGGGATGTCGGTAATCCCAGCATTTTGGGGCCACTAACGGGAAAATTTCTTACTCTGGGCCAGCAGGACTATAGACCTTGTCTCAAACAAAGGGGAAAAAGTGCTGTTGCAGAGGGGGCTTGACTATAATGATATAATATATTGCATCTTTTAAGAAACTGGAAAAAAGTTTTGACAGTTTTCAATAATATTTGAGGAAATAAACATGTTTCACCCATATGTTTTTATGTGTCAGTTAAGAAATAAGGTTTTATAAAGAGGAAGTAAATGACCTATACAACAACCTCTGAAAAACTGACTTTTCTTTTTTGTCTAGTTTATGTGTTAATACTTCAGACTTTCCCTAACCATCACAATGTTTTGCATTTGAAAGATCTGGATATGCCATTATTTTTGTTGTGATGTTAGAAAAGAAAAAGAAAAACATGCTAGTTAATCTGTATCACACGATTTAAGATGTATCCCAATTTGCAACATATTGGAATGTTTCAAAAAGTGTGTTTTAGAATAATGAAATATAACATTTCTGCTGTTGCAAACTATGATATCAGCAAAGAGAAGGTATATTTTATTATCTTCTTTTATTCTTCATTGGTTATATTGAATTCTTTCTGGATTTGTTCCTGAGTGCTGGGATTACAGGCATGCACCACCACCTATTGAATTCTTTCTATTGAGTGCTAGGGCTCTTTGAAGTTTGGCCATGGGCCATGTCTCAGTAGAAAAATAGTTGCTTGTCCCAGGCAGGATGGGTAAAGCTAAGGTGATGGAGGTCAGTTGTTTTTGCCTTGGCTGTGATTGGAAATGCCATTGTGGGTCAGTTGCTGGGATAGTGACTGCCCATGACTATACCTAAAGCCAGCTGGTTTTAATAACCCTGAATTTTCTTAACTCAATTGCAAAAGAAGGGTAGCTGCTGTTCTTATCCTGCAGATCTGTTTAAGGAGAAATCTGGCAGAGAGCCGGAGACCTGCTCCTGGGAGAGCCAGGCAAGATGCTTCTGGAGAGGAACAATATGCAATTTTTTTCTGAGACCACTTCCTTTCAGATGTGTTCTGCATTAGGAGCTTGACTGTCTGCCAATATATATGAGCTGGGAGGTAGTATGGTAGACAGGGAGCCCCTGGACCACACCTGTTTATTGGATGTGTTTTAAATAACCTTTAATATTTAAATAATCTTTGCTGTATTGCAGTTCTCTAAAACTTAACCCTGAAATTTCATGCAGAAATCCAGATTTTGGCTATACAAAACCAGATAATCCAGCAATCCTGAGCCTGGTTTGTAGCCTGGTAATAACTAGTTATAGCTGAGCGATATGATTCCACTTTTCCTGTTTGCTAGTATTTATTGCTCACCATGGCTACATGCAGTAGACACTTGTTTCCTACCTAGCCTCTGGAAGGTTGTATAATAAAGCATAGAGATTGAAACCTATGGGAGTTGAAACAGACCTCATGGGAATCCTTTATAGTTGTATGTCATGGGCCCATAAGTCTCTAGTCCTAGTGTTCTTGTGCATGTAGTAATTTTTAAGATCTCATGGATAAGCTAAGGCCTACTACCCAAAAAACTGCCTAATAAGTTACTGTCAGTAGTTGGAATTTATAATGGTGCAGGATAATAAAAGGAAAGGTTTTTGCCAGTTATTAAGAGAATCCCAAGTGTACTCTTTCTCATAAAAAGGAGCCAATTGCTAGGATAAATGTGTGATGATCTCTCTGTATGCCTCATTTTCCTCTTATGTTGCTTCTAGCCTATTTGTCTGCTGAAGGAACTATAAAGAGGTATAAGATCCTGTTTCTGCTGCATTTGCATGTATTTCACTGAAGAGCAGCATTCAGCATAATACAATGGTCTTGTCCAGTATGGGAGCTCTGTAGCCCTCCATTATTAATGTTTCTATATAATTAGATTGTTGGAAGGGTAACACCCTAGATAAGAGATGCTAGCTGGCTGTGAAGGGGGATTCTTATTTACCTCTCCCCCATTTCTCTTATGATTGAGCTCTGAGTTGGTAATTGACAGGGATTATTGCCATCTTTTTAATCTCTGCTAGGAGGCTGCTGGAGTCTTCCCTCATTTCATTATCCCGTTATGATGGAGCAGGATCCAGAGAGCACCCAATTTACCCAGACCCAGCGAGGTAAGGCCAAAATGAGAAATGGCACTAGGAGGGGGGGAGGGGCAGCCCTTGGGGTTGCCAAGTTGTGGGAAGCCCCACCTGTGCCTCTCTGGTCCTGGTGCTCTTTTACTCTTTAGTCACAGTGTTAAGGCAGGTGTTTCAGGTGATTGGGAATGGTTGCAGGTAAGTGAATGGCACCTCTGGTGACAGAGTAGTATACTTGAGTTATTGTCCTTTGGGACTCACCATCTGTCAGTGGAGCACTAGGGTACCTGTAGAAGGCATAGGTATTCTTTTCTACTACTCAACAGGCAGATGGACAGCCAAAAGAAGAGCCAAAGTTTTGAACATTTTCCTTGTGGGGAAGATACTTAAAATTAAACAAATTTACAATATTAAAGGGGTAAAAAATTCAAGCCAGTGTTAGACACTATGCAAAAGAAGGGATGAAGGAAGCATAATGGAATGAAATTGTCATTTTACTGAAGTGCTTGCTTTATTCTGTTTTAGAAGACATTTGAAAGGTTATTGGAGACTCTGTGTGTGTGTTTTATAAATATGTGTGTTTGTGGTATGGGCACATGCAGAAGCCACATGAAGACTTTGGAGTCTTTCTATGTTCTTTATCGTTTTCTTCTTCATCATTATCATCGTCATCGTTCAGTTTTGAGACAGCATTTCTTGCTGAACTAGGAGCTTGCCATTGTATCTAGGCATACCTGGGATATGTCTTCTGTATCTTGCACTGCTGGGGTCACAGATACATACCTGTGTCATTCCCAGTTTTTACAAGGGTGCTGGAGAGTTACACACAGGTCCTTTTGCTTTTTATAGCAAACTCCCTTATCTACCCAGTCAAATATTTTCCTAGCCTTGAAATTTTTAAAAGTTGGGGGAAAAGTATTTTTTCATTTGAGCCTGAGGGACCATCCTGAAGTCCCTAGTGCTGATGATGGTGCTGATAACAAAACCAAGGCTGGAACATTGAGTTGCTGTATTACAACATTTATCAGTAAAGAGCAGCCTCATGTGGTTGTCATAGCTGGATTTGATGACTTATTAGATCTGAAAAGAACTAACTTGACTATTATGTAAATAGTATCAGAAAAATGGTATAAGGAAAAGGATAATTTACAGTGGTGAGCTAAGCAAGTTAGTATAGGCCAGATAAAACTGAATGAGTTTTAAGTCGTTCCTGTCCACCTAGAAACATCTTTATAGACCAATCTGACTCCAGAGATAGTAAATGATTTTGTTGTTGCCACAGTTTTGTTGCAGTAGTGTACATTCTTACCAAGATCGTAATGGAACAAAAACTTTCCATGGCCTTCTTACTGTGTTTTCCATATCCCAAAAGTGGGAAATGCGAGGATCCAGACAGTAGAGATGGGGTCTTTAAAAATAGGAGCTGGGCGGTGGTGGCGCACACCTGTTATCCCAGCACTCTGGGAGGCAGAGGCAGGCAGATTTCTGAGTTCGAGGCCAGCCTGGTCTATAAAGTGAGTTACAGGACAGCCAGGGCTATACAGAGAAACCTGTTTCCGGGGGAGAAAAAAAAAAAAAACAAATAAAAAAAAACCAAAAAAAAAAAAAAAGGGCAGTTCAGATGGTGACTGAAGTGAGGACATTTATATTAGTCTCTAATTATGGTGGAAAAACATACAAGAGCTGGGCAGTGGTGGTGCACGCCTGTAATCCCAGCACTTGGGAGTCAGAGGCAGGTGGATTTCTGGGTATGATACCAGCCTGGTCTACAGAGTGAGTTCCAGGACAGCCAGGGCTATACAGAGAAACCCTGTCTTGAGAAACCAAAAACATTAAAAAATAAAATAAAATAAAAATAAAAACGTGAGTTTTCTCAAATTAAAAAAAAAAAGGAAGGGAAAGTTTTATATTTTCAAGAACCATAAAACGCTCAACACAACTTCTTGCCATAAGCAGTTTCTTTTCAGGCTGTGGCAGTGTACTCCTTTAGTTCCAGCAGCTGGGAAGCAGAGGTAGGTAGATCTCTGTGAATTAGAGACCAGCCTGCTCTACATAGTGAGTTTCAAATAGCAGTAGGAATCTTATTCTCAGAAATTTTAGACTGGGAAACTCTAATGATTTGTTTCTGAGACAGGGCCAGATGTACAGCCTGGGCTACCTGTAGCTCACTGTATAGTGGACCAGTGGAGGCTGGTCTCAAACTTGTGATCTTTCTGCATCTGGCTCAGAATGTAGAGATTACAAATATTGTCCCTTCATGCAGTCTGTTAGTAATTCCTACTCTGATTTCTGTACTAGCGAAAGGCTTAAATATTTAAGATTTCACTTGGAACACTTCTTGGTTGCTTGGATGGTCCTGCGGCTCCTCAGTGGAGGGTTATTCATTACCATCTCCTCATATGTTACTCATTTCTTTTGTTCTCTTAGTTGTATCCTATATTATATGGATAGGGAAAGCTTTTGTGACAACATTTTCTTTTTAATTTTTTTTATTCGATATAATTTATTTACATTTCAAATGATTTCCCCTTTTCTAGCCCCCCCACTCCCCGAAAGTCCCGTAAGCCCCCTTCTCTTCCCCTGTCCTCCCACCCACCCCTTCCCACTTCCCCGTTCTGGTTTTGCTGAATACTGTTTCACTGAGTCTTTCCAGAACCAGGGGCCACTCCTCCATTCTTCTTGTACCTCATTTGATGTGTGGATTATGTTTTGGGTATTCCAGTTTTCTAGGTTAATATCCACTTATTAGTGAGTGCATACCATGATTCACCTTTTGAGTCTGGGTTACCTCACTGAGTATGATATTCTCTAGCTCCATCCATTTGCCTAAGAATTTCATGAATTCGTTGTTTCTAATGGCTGAATAGTACTCCATTGTGTAGATATACCACATTTTTTGCATCCACTCTTCTGTTGAGGGATACCTGGGTTCTTTCCAACATCTGTCAATTATAAATAGGGCTGCTATGAACATAGTAGAACATGTATCCTTATTACATGGTGGGGAGTCTTCTGGGTATATGCCCAGGAGTGGTATAGCAGGATCTTCTGGAAGTGAGGTGCCCAGTTTTCGGAGGAACCGCCAGACTGATTTCCAGAGTGGTTGTACCAATTTGTAACCCCACCAGCAGTGGAGGAGTGTTCCTCTTTCTCCACACCCTCTCCAACACCTGCTGTCTCCTGAATTTTTAATCTTAGCCATTCTGACTGGTGTAAGATGAAATCTTAGTGTTGTTTTGATTTGCATTTCCCTAATGACTAATGAAGTTGAGCATTTTTTAAGATGCTTCTCTGCCATCCGAAGTTCTTCAGGTGAGAATTCTTTGTTTAACTCTGTACCCCATTTTTTAATAGGGTTGTTTGGTTTTCTGGAGTCTAACTTCTTGAGTTCTTTATATATATTGGATATTAGCCCTCTATCTGATGTAGGATTGGTGAAGATCTTTTCCCAATTTGTTGGTTGCCGATCTGTCCTCTTGATGGGTGACAACATTTTCTAAAGCATACAGAAACCTTTCTTTCCCCCTGGATAAATAAGAGGGCAAAACTATGTCAGAACTCTCTCTTCCTTTGTTTATTTGTACTACTGGTAATGTAGTTTCATAGTTTAAAAAATTCCTATAATGTAATTAAACAACTAGGGTTATGCCATGTTGTACTTACATCTCTACACAAAAGGATAGTCTTTATCCAGTATTACAGCAACACTGTTAGTTCTACACTGTTTCCAAAGGGTAGTCTTTATCCAGTATTACAGCAACACTGTTAGTTCTACACTGTTATCAATAACAGTCCTTTTTTTTCTGTTCTTTCTGGCCATCCATAGCTGAGAAATGGGTGCACTTATTGTCACTTATGTTCTCTTCCACATCAGTTCTTCAATTCTTTCCTGTTACATATTTTCTTCTCTAGGCTATTCTTTGAGTTTAATCCATGTTTAATTTCTGCTGGAAGATTTTAGTATATTAGGTAACAATAAGAACAACATGAAGGCACTGACTTGTGTGCAAAGTCTGGTCTTTAGTGGTTGAATGCTTGGCAACAGGTATCCAGTGAGTAATGAAAATACCGTGAATTGAGGCTTTTGGAAAATAGTTGGTGTTGTCTGATTAGTTTGGTCTAGGATTCTGCTTCTGAATGTCCCTGCCCACCTACTGATCAAAAGTAATTTGGAGTCAGCATGCTCAGTGTAGCGTATTATTTTAACATGTTAACTTTTGAGTTCCAGTGATTACTAACCAGCTCCTTCAGAATTCTATTTGACGACTGGTCCAAAGGATAGTTTTAATGACAGCCTTAGGTCCTATTGCAGTTGACTACAAGACATCTTTTTAGCTTAGGAAGGTGGAACTCCTGAGAACAAAGCATCAAAGGTACTAGAAGTGGAACTAAAAGATGTTTGCAGTTTAGGGGGTGCTTCTGCTACTAATATAAGTTGCCCATCTGACCACAAATTTATGTCTCCCACCTGAGGTCCTTCAGCCCCTTGAGTAGCTGAGATTACAGTCACACAGGTGTGCCCAACAATAAATACTTTTATTTCATTTAGATATAGCTATTCTAAGTCAGTTTTTAATTTTTTTTATTTTTTATTTTATTTTTTTTTGGATTTGGTTTTTTTGAGATAGGGTTTCTCTGTATAGCCCTGGCTGTCCCGGAACTCACTTTGTAGACCAGGCTGGCCTCGAACTCAGAAATCCGCCTGCCTCTGCCTCCCAGAGTGCTGGGATTACAGGCGTGTGCCACCACCGCCCGGCTCCTAAGTCAGTTTTTTAAAAAGTATTCTCAATAAAAGGAAGAAAAAACACACCTTCCCTTTTAGATATCTAAACATTATAAAAATGTAAAATCTCCCAGGTTTGTAATACCAGGTTTATGACTCGTTTTTGTTTTTGTTTTTTTCTTAAATACAGAAAAACAAGTATGTGTATATAAATGAATGACAATATATATTACCAACCCTTTCTCTATTTTAAAATTTTCTTTTACAAGAGGTGCCTTATAAGTAGATAAGGATAATTGTTACATATACATACATCTTAAAATGTTGAGAGAGGGTCTCAAATAGCTCATGCTAACTTCAGATTTGTATAGTTGAGACCGACCTTGAACCTGCCTTTAGTTTTGTAGTGCTGAGAGTAAAGGCCTGTGCCACTGTGCCCAGCCAATTTATTCTTTTTAATGGCTTCCTGGTGTTTTTCTCTATGGAAATAATTTACTTAATTTGTTGGTAGGTTTTTGGGTTGTTTCTTAGGTTTTCCCTTCTGATGACAGTAGCTTTCTCATGTCACTTTTATATTATTCATTTATATTCCTGTGTATTTCTGTGTGATATAACTTACTAGTGGACTTGCATCATTTTGAGTTGTTTAAAGTCTACAGTTGGCTTAGCAATCTCTTAACATCACATTTTTCTGTTGTCCTCAGTTTATAGTCTCTAATTATAGAACAGTGTTGTAAAGATGGAGGAAAACGTTAAGAAAGGAAAGGAATGTGTAGAATTGTGTGATATTTTAGAATGTTAGATATGTCCTTGATTTCAACTGGAGTCTAGACTAAACCCTAGCACAGGAGATGTATCCTCCATTGTTGTAATTCTAAAAATTGGAAGTTCTTTTTTCTATTAGGTTTTCTATTCTCCCAAGTACAAAAAATCTCTCTCAATCTCTATCCTGGATATTTTTCCATGCACAAATACCTATGATTAATTTGTGAGGGAGGGGGATGGTTTCAAAGAGGAGTTAGGTTAAAGCTGGACCTCTATATTTGTGAAGAAAGACGTCCTGGTAAAGAGGACACCTCTGGGTACCTTTGTTAGTCATCTGAGTGTTATATCATCTTCTGGCTTGTTTTCTCGTCTGTAAAACTTCCAGACTTGATTACTGAGGCCTTTTTCACTTCTTAAACTTTGTGTATGGATGCCGAGCGAGGAAGAACTGTTTAAGGACACCCTCAAAAGATAAGCCAGGTTCCATAAGAGCCTGAGGAGGATGAAAGACCTTGTGCTAATCCTGTTGGGAAGGGGCTACTCTTGTTCAGAAGATGACTGATTACATGGCCTATTTGCCTTATCTCAGAGCAGAAGCACTGGGGTGGTCTGGTACACGTATTCTGCAGCACAAACCTCCTGGTGAGTTAAATGGTCTGTATTTTTTGCATATCCAGAGCTGTCTCAGCAGAGAGATGCCATGGGAAAGTTGGCCTTTTCTATCTTTCACAGCATTCCCCACAATAGTGCTAGTTTGTATTTGTCCATCTCTGTTTCTCTCAGATTATCTCCTGCTGCATACTACGCCCAGAGGATGATCCAGTATCTCTCAAGGAGAGACAGTATTCGCCAACGCTCCATGCGCTACCAGCAGAATCGGCTTCGATCTTCCACCTCCTCTTCCTCCTCAGACAACCAGGGTCCAGCAGTAGAGGGAACCGACTTGGAATTTGAGGACTTTGAGTAAGTATATTCTCAGTTTGCTTCCTTCTTCCCAGACTAAGAGTGCTTCTGAGTTGGCCACTATTTTTGTATCAGTGGTGAACACTCTTGCCTCTAACCCCTAAATTATCATCTATAAGCAGTAAATTGGGATTAAAGATCAGAGGACTTCAAGTACCTAGAGCACTCCATTTCTGGGAGTTAATAGCCCCTTGGACCACAGGCCAGAGTAGAAAGAAGATGGCTGCTGCTCTCCTGGCCACTCTTCTATCTCCTTGTGGCATGTATGGTAGAAATGCTTTTCTTAGGCTATCTTCACCAGACAAGGGAAGTAGGAGGCTTGGTGCTTATTCTCTTAACCGGAGTAGAGGTGACAATTTAAGTTTCATTATGAGTATTAGATTTCCTTGAATAAACTTGATTCCTTGAAATCTGACTCTCTTCCTTTTCCTGGCCCCTGTCAGATTAAGGTACTGACTTGAGGAGTGACTTCTTTTTTTGGTTGTTTTTTTGTTTTTTTTGGATTTGGTTTTTTCGAGACAGGGTTTCTCTGTGTAGCCCTGGCTGTCCTGGAGCTCACTCTGTAGACCAGGCTGGTCTCTAACTCAGAAATCCGCCTGCCTCTGCCTCCCAGAGTGCTGGGATTACAGGCGTACGCCACCACCGCCCGGCTGAGGAGTAACTTCTTGATGCTACTGTCAGCTGGGGCTGCTGCTGCATCTCCTCTTCCTCCACTTCACTCCCTTCTCTTTTTCTCTTTCTTTCCATATATTGTTTAGTGGGGTGAGGACAAAGCCCGAGAGCAGGACTAGCCCTTTCCAGAGTCCATGCTTTCTAGCCTTGCTGCTGAGTTCTGCCTCTCAGATACTCTGTTCCTGACCTTCTAGCCATTTACTGTTCTCCCAGCTTAACATGGACTTTTCCTAGCATGGATCGCATTAGACATTTGGCTTTTGTTTTGATTTTGTATTTTGTCATTTTTTTTAACATGCAAAAGAAAAAAAAGCATTCCCTCCCTCTTCTCTCTTGATGGCTTTATTGGAATATGAGAGTCTCCTCTGCCCTTCTTGACATGCCTTGGTAGCTCTTGGGTCTTAAGGGATCGTACCTATCACCCAACCATTTTGCTCTTGTCAGCTGCATGGATAGTTCCCCACAAGCCATCTTACAATAGATCTATAGAGTATATTTGATCTCTCTGCCAGAAAGGTCTGAGATAATATGGAATAATAACCTTTGTGCCAGCTTGCATTCCTGATGCTTATGGTGAACACATGAACATTTGAATCCTGGGAAGCAAAAGGAAGAATACACAGTGGTCTGAAAAAGATTTTAATGCTCAACAAATATAGGTTTAGCATGAGGCAGATGGAGCATGAGTGTGCTGGTCCTGTCCTTTCTTCTATCTGTCCTCCTGGGTAAGATGGCTGCATATACCAACAGTGAGCAGAGCCAGATAGATGTCTATAATGACATATGTTATACTGGAAATGTAGTAATTTTTCTAGCACAAGGGTCCTAGGGAAGGAGTTTAAACATACATGCCAGTGGGTTTGGGATGTAATTCACTTTCTTAGCATGTGAGGTCCTGTGTTTGGTTCCTCAGCACTGCAAACATATAAACACATAGACACAGTGGGGCGTGATGGAGGAGGAGTAAAGGGGGGGAGAGGGAGGGAGGAAGGGAAGAAGGGAGAGAGAGAGAGAGAGAGAGAGAGAGAGAGAGAGAGAGAGAGAGAAAGAAAGAAAGAGAAACACACTGAGGTTGCTGCCATTGTAGTACTGCTGAAAACCTGGGTGACTCTAGGACTCTGGACTCTGGCTTGCCTTGCCTCTTTCTATGCAAGCTTAGAAGTTGAAATTGCCTCTTAACCAGTGGTGTGATGTGGGGATCATGCCTATCAGCTGTACTCTGCCTCGTGACTTGTCCTTCACAATGGAGTTCTGGGTTAGTTTAAAATGTTCTGTTCTCATTTTACCTTCCCTTTCTTCTGCTGCCACCTCCTCACTCTCCCCTTCCCTCCCCCTCGATTTTCCTCTGTCAGCCTGCCTTCTGTGTGTTCCCCCAGCCCACCTGTGCTCCCAGCCTCTCCCTGGGCTTCAGCATGACCTCGTTTTACATTGCCTTCTTTACCTTTCCTTCATCAGTTTACCAACTTTTTCCTAGGTGTCTTTGTTAGCTGTGGGCTAATCTCCCTAATGCCCCATCTATATGTCCCTCTCTAGATGTTTGCCTTTTAGAAGAAGATGGTTTTGGTACAAACTATAATTTTGCTTTTGATAGCAGCTATGATCAGTTACCTTAACATGAGTAGTATAGAACTTCTGGTGAAAGAGGTTGATACTAACTTGCCATCTGTTTCTTCTTTTTCTCTCCTCTATCCTCCTTCTGGTCCTGTAAGCTGAGTACTGGTTGTAGTTGCTCCTTTTCATATCTAGTGCTCAGGGGAGAGGCAGAAACTAGGGACTGTAGCAGCCTGTTCTAATTCATTTGCCATAATCCTATTCCTCAGCTTTGATAACTAGAAAGGATGTTGTTTGTTCCTTCCTTCCTTCCTTCCTTCCTTCCTTCCTTCCTTCCTTCCTTCCTCCTTCCTTCCTTCCTCCCTCCCTCCCTCCCTCCCTCCCTTTCCCCCTTCCTTCCTTCCTTCCTTCCTTCCTTCCTTCCTTCCTTCCTTCCTTCCTTCCTTCCTTCCTTCCTTCCATCCATCCCCCGACCCCCGCCTCGTTGTTTTTGAGACAGGGTTTTCAGGGGTTTTCTGTGTAGTCCTGGCTGTCCTGTAAGTTGCTCTATAGACCAAGCTGGCCTCAAACTCAGATCCATCCACCTGTGTCTGCCATCTGAGTGTTGAGATTAAAGGCACGTGTCACTACCACCCAGTTCAGGATATTAATTTTTTAAATAATGTTTTAACTTTCATGTATGGATGTTTTGCCTGCATGTATATCTGTGAACCATCATGCTTCCTGGTGCCCACAGAGATCTGACTAGAGCGTCAGGTTTCCTAGAACTGGAGTTACAGACAGTTGTGAACTTCCATGTGAGTGGTTGCTTAGAACTGAACCTAGGTCCTCTGAAAGAGCAACAAGTGCTTTTTAACTGCTGAACCATATCGCCAACCCTCAGAAAAGATATGTTTGGGGGTTGGGGGGGAATGTTATATAGTCATAAACTATAGTTATTTTAGTACACATAAGCAAGTAAGGTTTTTGTGAACTAGAATCTGCCTAAATGGACACCATTAAGAGACACTGTTCTATTGGGTTTCTGAGTACATCACAAGCCTACCTGCAAAGCCTCATATCATTCTCTCCACTCTCTCTTTTTCTTTTTTTTTTTAAGATTTTATTTATTTTTATTTTATATATATGATAAATACACTGTAGCTGTCTTCACACACACCAGGAAAGAGCATCAGATCCTGTTACAGATTGTGAGCCACCATGTGGATGCTGGGAATTGAACTTAGGACCTCTGGAAGAGCAGTCAGTGCTCTTAACCACGGAGCCATCTCTCAAGCCCTCACTCTCCCGTTTTCTAAGTCATAGATTCATTTTACTGTTCTTGAACAGTTTTCATCCAGATGCATAAAGTCCCCAAGAAATCAGATCATGTCTTCTTTGGTTCTCTTTCATCATCAAAAAATATTAGCTACTATAGAGTTCATATGCATAGTTGTTAACTACTTATATTTATAGTATATATATGTATCTTTATAGCCAAAGTATCCACCTCATATATGTATATGTAGCAGTTGCCGATGTATTAACACTTTGCATACAGATGTAGATTATTTGCCTAATTTTTATGGATAAATAATAGATTTAAAATTTTTGTTGAATCCTTTTAATGACCAAATGAGGGCTAATAAATCATTCTCATCTGTTCTTTGACTAAGGATATCACCATATCAGAGATATAGCACATTAGAGAACAGGAATAACTATATTTATTGTCTTCAGATCTAAACTCTTATAACAGTGATGTACAATCATATTTAGGTCCTTTCATATACTTGTTGTGGAACAGGCCTTTCAGATTTATCTTCAGGGAGGATGCCCTTGGAAATTGTTCAGGTTAAATTTTCTATTTATTTGTAGTCTGGATTGTTGACTGTCTTCTAAGCAAGCTCTTCTCCTGCCATTCATCTCTGTCTGTGTTGAAGATTGAAATGGCAGGATCCCAGTGTTTATCAAAATGTACAAATAGGATGTCCAGAAACTTGTTGTCAGCAGGTTTTTTTCTGAAGTCCTCAGCCAGCTGTCTTTGCATAAAGTTCACAAGCAGGGTAAAGGTGTGTCTTCCTGTTGACATTACTGTCTGCCTGTGTTAGAGCTCAGACTGCTTATTTGAATGTAGTTGTCATGTAAGCATAGCAAAATTTCTATTTTAATTTATAACTGTCCTGTTAGATAAAGGACAGGAAGCTTACAAAAAAGCACAAGAAAAGTACCTCTTTCTAGTAGTTACTAAAACTTAACAAGGTTTGTGTGTGTGTGTTTATGATAATTCTAGCTAGTCTTTATTTTTAAATTAAAATTATCACTAGAAAGAGAGGGGCCATATAGTGGTGGTGTACACCTTTAATCCCAGTACTCTGGACATAGAGGCAGATAGATCTCTGAGTTCAAGGCCAGCCTGATCTACAAAGTGAGTTCCAAGATAGCTAGGGACATATAGAATAAAATCCCTGTTTTAAAAAACCAGAGAGAGGGAGTGGGGTGGGTTGGAGAGGGAGGGAGGGAGGGAGGGATAATCTTACTGACCCTTGATTTTAGCTTGTCTTGTACCTTTCTTTTTTTCTGATATTTTAATTATGAATCTAGAATCTTTCCCAGCTCATTCCCTGCCCTTCTTGCCTCTTTTTGTAGCTGCTTTGCCTTCTGAGGCAAAGGATAAATATTCTGATCCGATACTTGCTAATGACAGATAGAACTAGAGCTGTTTCAGATTAGATCAGCCACAGATAACTCCCTACACACACACACACACACACACACACACACACACACACACACACACAGCCACTGGTAATTACATTCAGCTTCTTAAAGATTGTGCTAGCATGGAAGAGAATGAACTCTTCCTTTATTCATGGTTTTGACACTGGGCTGTACTTGGAAAATCTCAGTGAGAATCTTAAGTCTTTCAGTTTAAGATAGAGTCTCCAGGTTAGTCAGAAGTGTTTTCCTTTCGTCTCCTCTACCCCTTCCCTTTTTTTCTTCCTTTCTTTCCTCCCTTCTCTTTTGGGGTGGGGTGGGCGCAGTAGTAGGAATTGAACCTGGGGCCCCTTGCCTGCCAGGCAAGGGACCTGATCCTGGTTGGCCCCTTTGTTACTATTTTTAGACTAGGATAACTTGTAACTCTTGATTTTCCTGCTGCAGCCTCCTGAATGCTGGGATTATAGGTACCACATGCCCAACTATTTTTAAATAAATACTTTTAAAAGATTTATTTATTTTACTCTTTTATACATATGAGTGTTTAGCCTGCATATGCGTGTACCACATGTGTGTCTAGTCAAAAGAGAGCATTCATTGGACTGGAGTTTAAAAAAAGTGATTAGCTATGAGTATTAGGAATTAAACTCGGGTCTTTCTTCTACAGAACAGCAAGTATTAGTAACCTTTGTGCTAACTCTATACCCCTGTTTTGTGTTTGAGACAGGGTCTTGATATATTTCCAAGGCTGATCTCAAACTTTGGAGTTTATGTAATGTTCCCACCCAAGGTTCTTAAGTAGTTGGGATTATAAGCTTATGCACTACCTCACTGCCTGAGCTTCTCTTCTTCTGGTCTCCTTGCTAGGCATCTTGTGGCAGGGATGTCCTTAAAAGGTATTTGGTGTAGCTGAGGAGAGTTCCAAAGGCTGTCAGTTCTAACATCTGGCTGGATATGACATAGGGAAAGTTGTTGACTTTTAGTTGACAATTTACTATTCTTTCTCTGCCCTTTTGATATAGCTGAGATTTAGTTCAGTCTTTGGCAAAGAAAATATGTTAAAAACCAGATAAGTATTGCTTCTCATTTCAGGTGATAATCCTGAATGAGACTCCTACATTTACTTTAAATCTTGGCTAGGAATTCCATCTGAGAAACCACATCTTCAGTAGTACTTGTTCGTATTTTCTTTTCTGAGCTAGGAAGTTCCAGGATTTCTGTAGGGTTTCCTAACTTGTCTTTAATAACAAATACAACTCATAGCCAAGAAGGGCAGCTTTTGCCATCTAAAATCTTTAGAGAGAGATGGCTGTTTTGGTCTTTATTTCTATATTTCATATACAAATCTTAGAAGTGTAAGAGAAATAGCACTATTAAAGATGTTGTTCTTGCTGGGAGGTGGTAGTGCACACCTTTAATCCCAGCACTTGGAAGGTAGAAGCAGGCAAATCTCTGTGAATTTGAGACTAGCTTGGTCTACAGAGTGAGTTCCAGAATAGCCAAGACTACACATAGAGAAACCCTGTTTCTAAAAATAAACAGTACCTCATTCTTTGTAGGCTTCTAGGCAAGTGCTCAGCTACTAGGCTACATCCTTAGCCAAGCATCAGTCTGAAAATTAGGGTCTTTCTGTACTTAAATTCAGGAGAAAACAAAACAAGAAAAGCATAGTTGATTTGACAGGTGGCTTTTCTTGATTTTTGATGGATGCAACTATATTAGTCACTTTAAAGTTCAAATCTATCTAAAACGATGAGCCTTGGGAGTCATAGAAGTACAGGTCTTAAGAGTCGAGATGAGCTTCACCCTGTTAAGATGGTGACATTAAAACATTTAGTTATAGAATAAAATGATCAGATTTTTGTATAAGTATATGAAAGGGGGCTGGAGAGATGGTTCAGAAGTTCATAGCACTAGTTGGTATTTCAGGGGGACCCTGGCTCAGTTCCCGGAACCCACAAAGTAAAAACTACATATGTGAAAAGAGACTGTGAAACAGTAAAGTGTTTGACCAGCTTTGCAAGAAGGAAGAATAGATTTTGGAGAAATGGGAGATTCTATGGTTTGAGCTTGATTTTGAAGACTGAATAGGACTACTTTTGTTTTGTTTTAAATTGTGTGTGGGTTGTTGGCTTGGTGGGGAAAAGTTGCATCCCACTGCATGGCTGTATTGGGTTTCACCTCCTACCTTACCTGACATTGGTTCTGTTTTGTTCACTGTTGTATGATCAACTTAGGCGATTCTTGAGCTTCTGAGAATTTTCTTGCTTCTGCCTATCTCTCTAGAGAGGTATACAATGTAATTCTACACTGGTTACCAGTATATCTAGTTTTTCCATGGGTTCTGGGGATCCAAACTTAGGTTGTCAGGCTTTCATAGCAGTACTTAACCCACTGAGCCATCTGCCCAACCCCTAGACTTTGAGTGGTGAATCTGTGAGAAGGATGGGTATAGGAAGAATATGCTAGATAAAGGGAATAACAAGTAAAAGCTCAGATAGATTTTAATCGGGGTCTAATCGGAAGCCTGAACAGATCTCTGTCTAGAACTATAGAGTGCTAGTGATTGAGAAAGGTCAGAAAACTGAGAACTGTGAAGGGCTTACAATGTCTGGCAGACAATTTGGACTCTGTGTTTATTAAAGGCAGCTATTATTAAGCACGTGCTTTAGGAAGCTAACTCACACAACCCTGACAAGTCAACTGATGAAGAACCAGTTCAGTAGTAATGGGCTAGTATAAATGAAGATTTTTTACGTACTTATTGTGGAAGTCATTAGTGTTTTCTTCATAGATACCTTTTTAAAAACAAAAATCAGGGTCTTATTTTGTAGCCCTAGCGATTACCATTTGTGCCTCTGTGATGCTGGGGCTAAGGATGCTTACCATCCTGCCTGTCTAGGTGTCAAATTTTTGTTGTTTTTCAAGACTGGGTTTTTGTATGATGCTGAGTCTGGCCCTGAATTTCTGGGCTCATGTGATTGGCCTGACCTGGCCTCCTGAGTAGGGCATTACAAGTGTAGGTCACTATGCAGGTGTACTTGGTGTTTTTCAAGACTGAGAGTCCTATTTGTGGATATCCTTGAAAATCCAGCCATCTCATCTGCTTCTCCAAATAGAATGCCACCTCAGTCTTTGCTATTACTGGAGACCATTTGACCCTTAGAACATCATCGCTTGGAACTGGAATCTTTTATCATTGTTGCTATCTCTGTTGTCTGGGTTCTAGTCTTGGTTGAGCCTCTGTTGTGGAAAGCTTGGAACATCTAACTCGGAAGTTTGGGTTTTGTATGTATTGGGGGCAGCCATTCAGTTTTTTTTTTTTTTTTTTTTTTTTTTTTTTTTTTTTTTTTTAAGACGGCAAAAAGCTGTCTAAAGCGGTAGTTAAGGGAACCTACTTTGGCAAGTGTACTGATATAGAAGAACCAGTTTGAGAACAAGTCCTGTCCTATTCCCAAAATACCAGTGTCTGATAGCAAGGGAAATTGGACAGCACTGGTGCTTCTCTTTACCCTAAGGTTCGTGGTGTTAACTGCCATAGAAGATTTTCCTTGATACTCAGCAAAGAGAAAATAATGAGAATTCTCAGAAAGTAAGGGGGACTCAAAGAGGCAGAGGAAAAAGCTATCTAGTACTTGTCAAGCCTCAATATGTTTACAAAATATCTACTTATATAATACTACTTCATTACCAAGGATTATGACCTGTTACTTAGAAATGTGTAACATTGCTTGACAGCTATAGAAATCCTCTTTCTGAATAAATAAATACATTGTGAATGTTTATTTTGAGTAATGGAAAATAGAAATGAGAAAAGGAAAGTAGTATATATCTAGACTGTGCCTGGGCTGAAAATGGGAAAATACAGACGGAAAGACTATAAACAGCCAGGAAATACAGGGAGGAAGACATCACCTCTTAGATTTATATGTTTTATCAGAAAATGCACAATGTGAATATAAATTTACATAATGTAGGCAAATGAGATTAGGAGGTAGAATACGGGAGGACAAGAATTTGTAAATTATAATTATCTCATATTATTTTTCCTTGGAGAAAAACTAAGGCTCTGTTGTTCTGGGAGACGTACATTGTTAGGTTTCTTACAAAGGATGTCTGCTGGGGCAAATTTTAAGACCTTTGTTAAGTGTCATCTCTGGAAATAGAGGCTGTACCTCAGTTTCTCATAGGAGCTAGTAAGAAAAGCATTTGACCAAGATCACTGTGCCATTCAGAGATAGGATTGCTAAGTAGATCTTCTGATATTTGTTCTTAGACAAGTTTTCTTTTTAAATATTTGGAAAAATCAACAGTACTGCTGGGAAGTCAATGGCCTTTTGAGCTTTTTGATGCAATAGATTCATCTCTCAAGGCTCATGTCAGAGCTATTTGTCACTGAGGAGCAATGACAACCTGACTGTCTGGTCAGGGCTCAGACAACAGTCTGTAGGGATATTTTTATTCCCTTAAATTGTCTGTCTTTAAGACTATTGATCCTGGACATCTAGTAGATTGCTGTTTTGTCTCTCTTTTGTCCTGGAGCTGTGTTGTCTTTCATTCAACATGTCTTAGAAGCTTGTTTGAAGGCTTTTTTTCTTTATAAAATAATTTGAAACAAGTTTTTAGTCCCTCCCTCCAAAAAAATACTCCTCTGAGAGTTAAAGATGCGTAGAGTTCAACAACTGGGAAGGCCATTAATAGTACGGCCAGTCTCTGTCCTGCCGGCTAAATGCAGCTTCTTAATGTAAAAATTGATGAGAATTTCTCTGATGTTCCCTTAAAAAAGTAGTCCTTCTTGGTAGAAAAACAGTACAAGCATATTTGCGTACTTTGTTCTTCATCTCTTTCCCAAAAAAGGTTGTTGGCTATATTATGTTAGAGCCCAGTATTTAGCACTTGGCTTCGATTGCTAATAACAACCAACTGTAGCTGTGTCCATCTGGCATTATCTTCAGTCCCATTTTGATTTACTTGACTGCTCTCTAACTCCTGCAGCTTGCTTTCTGCTGACCTTGTGTTAGCAGTGAAGTGAATGGCAGGCTCCTCGTTTCTTAAAATATCTTATTTTAAGTGCATCTAATTCCTTTGGTCTTTTCCTAGAACTCTTGCCATTTCTTTCCCTCTAAGCTCCCATGCACAAAATTTATTCTTCTATCCCCAATCATCTCCAAACCTCCTCCTTTCTAGGCAATAAAATCGGTTATTTCTCCCACCTTGAGTTTATTTGGAGCTATGTCAAAATTATTTCCCCATTTTTGTCTCCCACTTTGGCTTTTGGACATTCTGGTCCTTCCTACCCTGACACGGTTTTTTCTTCTCAAGGTTTATACTGGCTAGTAGCCCTTTGTGCTGCTCATCTGTCATGCTGGTTTCTCCCTCAAACATCTCATTTGCATGTTTCTCATGCTTCATATTTTTCTAATAGTTCTGATTCCTGTCCTGTCATTTTTCTCTGTTGCAAGAGTCCTAAGCTGAATTACTGAATGTAGGCTTATTACCTGCATGATGAGATGCTATTCAGCTCCTGCTTACCCATCTTTAGCCAAGATGCTAAGATTAAGACCTGCATAGAGACTTCCACTCACCTGTATGTGCCATCCATTTGAGAGTGTGCCTCTATCTGAGCCATCTGTGCGTCTGTCTGTCTCTGTCTCTGTCTCTTTTTACTGATTGGGTCTTACTATGCAGCCCAGACTGGTCTCCTGAGCTCTGGGATCACTATATGTGTGTCACTGTACTTGACTTGATCTTATTTTCCTTTATGTATCATATTTCAGTAATCTCTAAACATTTTAAAGTTATTGTCTGTGGCTTTATTTCAGCCCACTCGCCCCATTTCTTTAGTATGTGTGTGTACACATGCGCATGTGTGTCCACTTGTGCGCCTCATAGCACTTACATAACATAAAATTACTATTTTTACACCTCCTTTATATGTTACTTATTTTATAAACAGTGACCGTTGTTTTGCCTGAATGCATGTCTGTATGAGGCTATTAGATCCCCTGGGGCTGCAGTTACAGACAGTTTTTGCCATGTAGGTGCTAGGAATTAAACACTGGTCCTCTGGAAGAGCAGCCAGTGTTCTTAACCACTTGAGCCATCTTTCCAGCCCCCACCCCCTCTTTTTTAAAACAGAATAACTGCATTTAGGTTTTAGGTTTTAAAATAGCAAAAAAGAGGTTTGTGATACATGTATTCTAAGAGTCAAACTTTTCCCCACTCATCCTTGTCACTTGTCATGTTTATCTCTCCTTAGGCTTTATGTTCTCTCAAAAGGCCTTGCACCTCATCAGCACTCATCAGATAGGAAGTACAAATACCTTCCTATCTTGTATTTGCAGATAATAGTCCGTGTTACCAGTAAAGATGGATCTATGGACTTGTAAGAACCTGTGTCAGCTCCACAGGTGATTTGTAGGAAGAACAGCTCAGTCCAGAGCCATGAGATAGAATCCACCCTATAATGTTCTGTCCAGCTTTGTTTTCAGTCTTCTTAAGGAGGGGGGGGCTCTATGTTCCTTTTTTTTTTTTATTCAATATATTTTTTTATTTACATTTCAAATGATTTCCCCTTTCTAGCTCCCCCCCAAAGTCCCATAAGCTCCCTTTCCTCCCCCTGTTCTCCCACCCACCCCTCTATGTTCCTTTGATGGCACACCTTTAAACTTTAAAATGTTTTCTAAACTCCTTTCATGATAATTAGTTACAATTATTGGTAAATGCACAGTAATGAAACGCCATCATTACTTTAGTTGTACTTTTAAATTAATTGGTACTTTAACTTGTCATAACCAAAATCATATATTTGAAAAATAATATTGATAGCTGTCTTATTTAATACTTAGCTTCTTTGTGTGCATGTTAGGAGCTCTGCAATAATTACATTTATGCAGCTTGTGGTGTGTATGCATGTGTGTGTGTGTGTATGTGTGCGCGCGCGTGTGTTTGTGTGTGTGTGTGTATGTGTTGTGTATGCACACTCTTGTGTGTGTGTTTATGTGTTGTGTATGTGCACTCTTGTGTGTGTGTTTGTGTATGAGCACTCTTATGTGTGTGTTTCTATGTTGTGTATGCGCATTCTTGTGTGTGTGTTTATGTGTTGTGTATACGCACTCTTGTGTGTGTGTGTTTATGTGTTGTGTATGTGCACTCTTGTGTGTGTGTGTTTATGTGTTGTGTATCCACACTCTTGTGTGTGTGTTTGTGTTGTGTATGCGCACTCTTGTATGTGTGTGTTTGTGTTGTGTATACACACTCTTGTGTGTGTGTGTTTATGTGTTGTGTGTGTGTTTGTGTTGTGTATGCACACTCTTGTGCGCTTTGGCTTGAAGATGATGTCGAGTATCTTCCTTGGTTGCTCCTTCACTATATTTGTTAAGACAGGGTCTCCTGATGGACCCATAGCTCCCTGAATCTGGTTAACCCAGCTGGTTAGCCAGCTTGTCTTTGGGATCCTCTGTCTGCCTCCACAGTCCTAGAATTATAAGCTCCTCTATTCTAGCCCAGCTTTTTTTTTTTAAATAATAATAAATGATTTGTTTAAATTTTATATAAAATGTTCTGACTTCATGGCTAGAAGAGGGCACCAGATCTCATTATAGATAGTTATGGGCCACCATGTGGTTGCTGGAAATTGAATTCAGGACCTCTGAAAGAGCAAGCACTGCTCTTAACCTCCGATCCATCTCTCCAGCCCTCCAGCCAGCTTCTATATGACTTCTGAAGATCTGAACTCCAGTCCTCATGCTTATGTGGCAAACTTTTTATCCAGTGAACCATCTTTCCAAACCCCCATCTCTCGTAAATTATACCTTCCTTTTTATTACTTATATAATCTTATGTCTTTCTCCTTATCCCTCCTTTTATATCTAGAGTTTCAAGTCAACAAAATACAGTATCTTAGGAAAACCAGAGTGTATCTTTTCATTGGGATGGGGACACACATACTTACTTCTAATGGATCAGCTTCCAGTAGCCTTGATATTGATTGCTCTTAATGCTCAAAAACCTTTGAAGGCTTTTTTTTTTTTAAAGCTGGTACAGCTCCAGTGGGCCACTTAAAAGCCAAAGTGTTTAAAGTTGGTTCCAGGGCTAGTTTAGAAGATTATGTCATTGATTTGAAGATAATCCAAAGAGAGAATTCAGAAATCTCAAATCAGGCTTTCAGAGGTTCATTCATTTCTTGAGTTGTTTAAGCAGCTAATTAACTGCTCTGTCCAGCCAGTGCCCTTTAGCTTATTGTTTCTTTGATATGTTGGAAACTTAAGCCACATGAAGTCTCCTTCCTCTTTTCTTGTAGGAAACAGTAAAATGCAGTGAAAAGATCCAAAGCTCTTTCTTGAATCATCAACCACATTCTAGCCTGTGACCTTGGATTTGCCTGTCTGATTCTTTAATTTCCTTATGTAAAATCAGACTAACACCTTATAGAATAGCTAAAGAGATTAAATAGGATGACATTAACAACACTGAACTGAACTTAGCAGGCACTTAATAAATGGTAGTTAAAAATCTATAATAAAAATTTTTTTATCAATGATTTTGTTTAGGAGTGCATTTTTCATCATGGTCAGTTTTCAGTTTTTCAAAGAAGGAACTGCCGGGCTTTTTCTTATTTCTATCTTTCTCCCTGCTTGCCTTTTTTGTGATACTAAGGAATGAACCTGAGACCTTGCTTATGCCAGGCAGGCAAGGACTGTGACACTGAGTTAGATCTCTAGCTCTCAACCCCATCTCTCTCTGTCAGTCTTTCTTTCTGCCAAGGGGATCAAATGAAGAAAAAGGTATTCCTGGGCAAGGTGTGGTAGTACATGCCATTAGCATCAGCACTCAGAATGCAGAGGCAGGTGAATCTCTTGAGTTTGAGACCACCTTGGTCTACACAGTGAGTTCCACAACAGCCAGGGCTACATAGAGGGGCTCTGTCTCAAAAATTAAAGGAAAGAAGAATAAATTCGTATGTAGCCTTTCCAGATTCTATTATTTAAATATGGCTTCATTTTCAGATACTAGAGAGTTTAAAGACCACATTGACTCAGAGTTGGCTTTTGGGTACTGAGTTAGTTAAGTTAGCCAATAGGGAACTGCTTACTTTGGGCTCCTTGCTTGAGTGTAGGACTTCAGTTTGCAGATGCTTAGTTTTGGTGGCAGGTGAATAGTTCTGTTTCAGTAACTGTCTTATATGTAGTCTCTCTGTTTTCTCCAGGGACAGTGGTGACAGATCTAGGCACCGAGCTCCCCGAAATGCCCGAATGTCTGCACCTTCACTTGGACGCTTTGTCCCAAGGTAAGAACTGGGTTGTAAGCATTGAAGGATCCTTGATGAAAGCTTAGGGTTTCATTTTTGTGTGTTTAGTTTAATTTGGCTTTATAGTGCTGAAACTAGAACCCAGGGCCTTGCACACACTAGAGAAGCACACCAACTGAGCTACACCAACCTCTTTTCCTGTGGATTATCCATATAGAAAATTGTTGCCTAGCCTCTCTATTCTGTTCTGTCATTTAAAATTTGGTGGGAAATTATTAGCCACAGTGCATAGAGATAGAAAAATGGCACCAAGAACATACTGTTCAAAGTCTGTGTCAGAGTCTCACTTTGTAGTTGTAGTTGGCCTGGAACTCATAGATCTGCCTGCTCTGCCTGTGATTGCTGGGATAAAGGTTTGCATCACTCCTGACTATACTTTCGAAGAAGGGCAATAAGGAGTTACACATTTATAAAAGGACAAATCCTGTTGATTTTATGGATTTTTTGGTTAGTATATCTCTTAGGCTATATTTCATTATAACATCTTTTGGGGCCCAGTCTGGCCTTGAACTTGGAATCCTTCTAACTTAGTCTCCCATCTTTATAGACCATTATGCCCAGCCTTACTTAGCCAACTGTGTTGAAACTCTGTAGCATCTCCTTTGTTGTTTGGTAGTCTTTAGTTGACTTTTTGCATGTGATTACTTTTTACAGGCGTTTTTTGCTGCCTGAGTACTTGCCTTATGCTGGGATTTTTCATGAACGTGGACAGCCTGGCTTGGCTACTCATTCTTCTGTTAACAGGGTCCTGGCAGGTAAGAAAATGGATTTTGAAATTATGAAAGGCAGGAAACTAAAAAGTCTTCCTTTTCCTCTGTTTTGATATGACAGTTTCTTAGCATAAGCTGAAAGTCTGTTGAGTGTTAGATGCAGTTTCTTACTTCTAGATAAGAAATCAATACAGTTGAGAAATTGTTTCTTTTGCCTAATTCTACTCCCTTCAGGCCTTTTTGTGAAAACAAACAGACAAACCAAACAAATGGGGGGGGGGGAGCGAAAAAGGGAAAAAACTTTTTTCCCCAAGTCAGGGTTTCTCTGTGGAGCATTAGATGTCCTGGAACTCACTCTTTGTACCAGGCTAACTTCGGGTTCCTAAAAATCCACCTACCTCTGCCTCCCAAATGCTGGGATTAAAGGCTCACATACTGCGCATCTGGGAAAGAGGATTTTTAAAAGCCTTTTTTTTCTTAATATAGGTAACTAAATCCTGGCTGTGCTTTAATTGGGTGATAAAGGTGTCTTGTTCATGGTTCAGTTGGTGAGATAGTCATGAGCTAGATCCTGTGATTTTAATTAAGAGCCTAATGCACAGCTCTCCGCCCATTTACTTCTGCCAGCCTGTGGAGATTGCAGGCACTGGAATGGTATGAGGAAGGAGGAGGCAGCTCAGAACTCACAGGCCGGGCAAGCACTGCTGCAGTGGTTTATGATGAGAGGACCCCTTTAGTGACCCATGTTTTAGGGCTTGGAGGCATGATATGACCAAGTTCTGACACATGTTGTATGCAGCTGCTTCTGGACAGTCTCCAGAAAAGGGAACAAAGCAGAAATCCACTTTTTGTGGTGAAGATTTTTTCATCATTACATTCTTTGTCCCCTTCCCATTACTTTCACCACCAACTTATATAATTATGTCTGAAAATACACAAAACGAGTTCTTAGGCATATCTTTAAAGGGTTTTTATTAGAAAAATTTAAATGGCATTCTGTTCTGGAAAGCCTGGGCCGTGTGATGGTTAAAGGTAGAAAGCAGCTGGCATGAAGATTTCACTGGGGGGAAGGGGACCATGAGAATGTAGCATTCTGTTTGCTTTGGTTCAGAGATATACTCCCCCCACCCTTGTCCGTCTGTCTGTCTCTCACCTCCCCTTTCCTTTCTTTTCCTTCCCTTTCCCTCTTTCCCTTTCCTTTCCTTTTTAAAAATGCAACATAGTCTCACTGTGTACCCCAAGCCTGGGATTTGCTGGCCTCTGACTCCCAAGTGCTGAGATCAAAGGTAGAAAGCTTTGCATCTCTAAACCCAGGTATTTTAGGGAATTATGTTTTGTTTTGAGACAACTCACTATATATCCTTGATTGGCTTAGAACTTGCTATGTAGGCCAGGCTTCTCTTGAACTCATAGAGATCTGCCTGATTTCTACCTTCTGACGCTGGGAATAAAGGCCTGAGCCACCATGCCCAGCCTATTACAATGCTGTTTTGGCAGCTGGCAGGCCATAGGATCTGGTTTTCCCCTTCCTTCTAGAAGGGGAAACACATTCCTCAGGAGTTTCTCTGCCAGATATTAGGACTTCATAGGCCCTGGCCTGGTAGGTGAGCTGATTATTCCAATCTCCAGATAGCTGTTGGACGATGACTCTGGCTCTCGTGGTTAGACAGTGGATTTGTGCTTCTCTGTGCATGTGGCTTCGTTGAAAGCTTGTGAAAGGTAATCACTTGCTGCCAGGCAAAGATACCTAAGAGCTCTTCTGCCCTCTTCTTTGTTCCAGACATCTGCCTCTGCCATTCCATATGGCATAGCTTGCTTTTCTTCCAGCAGAATCTCTGTTTCCTTGGTATTAAAAAAGCATTTTTTTTTAAAAAAAGCTGTATAGTTTTTCTTTTCTTTTCTTTTTTTCCTTTACTCTAGTAATTCTGTACCTTTACTTTCCATTCCCTACTTTTTGACCAGTGGCCTGATCCTGTAGGCCTGTTTGTTCTTGCAGATGCATTTGACTGTAAGGGGGCATGCTGTAACATTTTATAGGTTATGTTACAGGTATGACATCTACAGTCAAGTGATTCTAAATGTCACCTAGGAAGATCTAGACTTCTAGAACCTTATGCCTGAGATAGCAATTATTTCTTTTCATCATTAATACTCATTTTCTCAATATCAATATTAGCATGCCTATTGGGACTTCCTATGAAGCTGTCATCATGTATAGATATTTGGATATCCCTCCAAATTCTGTTAACAGCTATGCTATTGTTTTCTTTATCTTTCCTTTTTGAAGCAACAAAAACCCAAGTGTGTATTACTTACTGTGTACTAGGGAGCATTTTAAGTACTTTAGGAATGTTTTGTTTTAGTCCTGCAATAGTGCTGAGACAACTGGTATTATATAATGAACAGTGGGGGAAACACTGGGCTCCCTGGACATGCCTCATCTGTACTCTCAGCTAGAGAGTTTAGGAGCTAGGGACTGAGCCCAGGCAATGGACTGCAAGACTTCCCTCCAAACCATCTTCTAGTCTGCTGCCCCACACTTATCAGCATAGAATTCCTATCTAACACCATAATGCAGAAGGCAGAAAGGGCTCCTGGGAAGCTTTTGCTGGCCTTCAGAGTTTTTCTTAATCACTTTTGTTGTAGTTGTTTTAAATGCTTCCTAGGCATGACCAAAGCTTTATATCTGAATGGTGCTCGCCAAGGGAATCTTACTATAATAGTAGCTTTTTCTCTGAGCCTTCTTGTTCTCCAGGGGATAGATGTTTTGCTTTTTATTAAACTTACTTATGATCATGTAATTAAGGTACTATAGTAATGACTTTCATAGTGCAAGAGAAATTTGTCTTTAACAGTAAGCATTCCCAATTTTCCTGGAAAGGCTCTTTTCTCTTCTTTGATTGGAACCAGATTGTGATGGTCCTAGAACTGTTACACTTGGCAAATATGTGTTCTACTGTGGTTACAGTACAGTTAGTGTTCTGAGCCAGCCTCAAACAAAACAGACAGAATCTCAGCTCTCCTGTATCTTGGAGTCTTAGTAGTAAATTGTATCTTGAAAGTGCTGCTCAGTTCTTGGTTTCAAAAATAAGTAAAAGCTCTTAATGGTAAGTGGGTCTTTACAAAGGGGGTAGTATGAAAATTTGGCAGATACAGAGGGACAAATCAAGCACATATCTGCAATTTTAGGAGTTCTGACCAGCATTGTGGTGACAAATGAGTCTCCAGTGGGCTCTCAGCAAAGTTATTCTGAAACATCCATAAACGTAGATTTGTGCAAAATTAAAATCCTTTAAATCTGCTCTGTTCCACCAGAGACTGGATAGAAATGATCATACACAAACTGAGCCCTTGTATGCAAGTACCAGTGGTTTGTTAATCTTCATCTCTTCTCTTTTATTTTTTTGTTTTGTGTCTTCTCCACAATTTTGCAGGTCCCTACTAGTCTCCAACTACCTATCAACCCAGGGTAGCACAGACTATGTACCCATATTTAAAGAAATATATATATATATACATACACACACTTAAATGCTGTGGCATCTCTTAACACGTGTATGGAGATGGGGCATGTAGCAGTCTAGAAAGCTTCTCTTGTTGACATTTTAGCAGACAGGGATTGAAATGAAGTTGAGCACTGCCTCAGTGGACGAGGTGTGGTCCTTAGTACTTTCCCATATACTGTGTCCGTAAATCCTTGTTCTACCCTGTGAAGTGAGTGTTGGTTTTAGTATTTCTACCCAACAGAGAAATCACTTCATTTGTCCAGTATAGTACTATTGAGAGGCAGATTTGGGAGATCAGAGTTGGTCTGCCTAACTGTCTTCTGTCTTCTGAGCCATTTTGCTTGAGTTTAGAGTCTCCTAAAAGGTTCTTAAGCTTATAATAGTTTTCGACATGTTTGAAACCTCAGAGAAGTGAAATGAGAAGTCCTGGCACAGGACAGCTTCCTTTTAATTACTTAAAGAACAAAAATCTTCTGAAGATAGGGCCTGAGTAATGTAGGGTATGTTATCTGCCCTGAGTAATCCTCTTGACTTTCATCCTAATGAGCATCTGTTCCTGGCAGATGTGAGCCTGATGTACTTAATTCACTATTTTGATTAAAATCAATGGAAAGTGTCAGGCTTTTCTTGCTCTTATCCACAGGTCATTAGAATCTAGTCAAATGTCCTAGATTGGAGATGGCTTTGTGCCTAGTCATCTTTGTTTCTCCCTTGACACTTTAGCCCAGTGTTCTCAACCTGTGGCTTGTGACCCCTTGGAGGGGTGTGTGAGCTGCTCTTTCACAGGGATCACTAAGGTCATGGGAAAATAGAAATTCTTGCATTCTGATTCATAAGAATAGCAAAATTATAGTTGCAAAGTAACAATGCAATAATTTTACAGTTTGGGTTCACCATAATAGGAGGAACTATATTAAAGGTCATGCATTAGGAAGATTGAAGACCACTGCTTTAGTCAGTTAGGGATGTGTTATTCACTTTCCACATACTTGTAACTCTTTCCCATTTTCTTTTTCCTTTTTCTAAAAAAATCTCTGATTTTGTTGTGGTTTAAGAACATACTCTGATTTCAGATATTTAAAATTCTTTTTAACTTACTTTTGGTTTAGCATATGGGCTACCCCAGCAAATGTGCTTGATCATTCTGCTGCTGTTAGATGAAGCAGTGTAGATGCTTGGTTAATATAATAGTGCTAGTGGATGTGTGTCCGTGTTGGGTTTGGGTCTTGTTCTGTCACTTGTCAAGATGATATTGAAACAAACTATTATTGCTAAATTGTGAATTTCTCCCTTTAGTGTTGTTGCTTTTTTATTAAAGTGTTTTTGACATTGTCATTAAGATATCTCTACTCGTTTTTCTATTCTAGAATCTATTTTTATATTTGTATAGCTAGTCTATCTCTTCTGTGGTTTCTTATTTTATGATATTTTTTTCCATCTTTCATTTTCAGCTTAGTTGTGTTTGTTTGTTTGGCATAGTTTCACTGTGTAGCTGAGGGTAGCCTAGAACTTACTTTCTAATCCAGGTTAGCCTCAAACCCGCAGTGAGCCTCCCATGTATAAGTCACTATGAGTGGCATCTATGAGTAGATTTCATTTTAACCAAAAGAACGCATATGGTTGTATCTTAGTTTTAAAACTTATCTTATTTGTGCATATGTACATGATATGTAAATGTATGGACATTCATGTGTCATGTGCAACTAGTACATTCCGTGTAAGAGATTTGGTTCCTTAGGATTTAGTTCTTTCCTTCTACCAAGGGTTCTGGGAATCGAGCTAGGATCGTCAGGCATCGTGAGCGCTTTTACTTCCCGAGCCTTCTCATTGGCTTCTCACATCTTTTGGCTTGAGTCAGATGTTCCTGTCTTTGGATTATTCATTCACATTTAGTTATTGTTGATTGTTGTCCATCATTTTTGTGTTTGTTTTCTGTATCTTTAGTGTGCTTTTTTGGTTTTGATTTCTCCTACTATGACTTTGTATTACATGATATCATCTATCATGGCATTTTAATGCCTTTACTGATTTTCAAAGAATATTTATTAGAATTTTCTTGGTATTTATATAAACTTGATGCTGGTAAGATAGGTAAACATTGTTCTCCATAGCTCTTTTTCCCCTTCCCTCTGTTGTGCTGTTCTTGGCATGTATGTTAAGTTTAGAAATACTACAAACACAACTTAATTGCTTTTTGTAATCTTATGTTGCAAGCATCCTTTTGTTTGTTGACTAGTTTGGGTAAGACAGGTTGGAGAGAAGACTCATGGTTAAGAACATGTACTATTCTTGCAGAAGACCCAAGTTCAACTCCTACCACCCACGTCAGACAGCTTACAACTGCTTGTAACTCCAACATCCAAGGGATGTCCCTAACTTCAGGTACATGCACATATACAGACATACACAGATAGATATATATGTAAAATAAATATTAATAAAATATTTTTGAAACTTTGCTTTTCCTTATTAACTTTTTTCCTAGTCTTCTTCCAAATACTATTTCTCATTTGATTATTTTTGTTCATTGAGACTGGGTCTCTCTATGGAGCCCAAATTGGCGTTATGCTTGCAATCCTACCTCAGCTTGCCCAAGTGCTGAATTGTAGATATTATATTACCAGCACTGGCATTCTTCCTACTCTCTATAAAAACACCAGTGCTCTTGCTTACATGTCTTCCACTTGTCTGTTACATTAGGGAACTCTAGCAAGGTCTTTTCCACCCTAGTTCCATTGACATCAGTGTACATCTGGGGCTTTCCGTTTTTTTAGGAATTATTATAATTTGATAATCTGATAGCAACAGCATTGTTTAGTACAACAAATTACTTTATCATGTGTTGTATATCAGCTCTGCACTGAATTATCATTTTTGGAACACAGATGGGCTATCTTGGTATTTAATACAAATAGAAACAAATACTGATTTTACATTCTTTTTCTCTCTCTGCTACTCTGTACACCTCTGGGACATGGTAGCCAGGCAAGTAAAATGAGTAACACATTCCAACTCAGCATCAATTAAGATAGCTGTTTATAATCCCAGATAAATGGACAATTAGTGGTGATGGTACTAACTAGTGCTGCTTTAATAATTAACCCAATTACCTTTCCTTCTGCTTCAGTGAGGGTGATAAAGGGCTGGCTTGGTTGCCTGGGAAATAGTAAATGTTGCACTCCCTGAGAACACAGGCTAGCTGCTGGCCAGCTGCAGGTAGAGCTTTCTGCTTATTTGGCACAGTTATACAGTCTTTTATCACAGCCTTTCTCCCTAGACTTCTTAGAACACCAGTGAGAGCTATGCTTATTGAGAACCTACCTTCAGTTGTTTGTGCTATAGGCCTGCACTCCTTCAGGCCTTTCTAGGGGAAAAAAGTTGGGCTTGTCAGTAAACTTTACTGGCCCTTTAATGTTTGAGACTTGGTTGTATTTATTTATTTATTTATTTTATTTTATTTTTGAGTCTTTATCTTTCCCTTTTACCCTCGAGTCCTTTTTGTTCTGTCATTTTGAAATACACAGCACTTTATAAATGCTTATTGCCTAGTTGTTTCCAAGGCACAATAGGTATTATAAGAGGATTAAATGCCCTCAGGGAGTTTAGAGTCTAGCCAGGGAGTGACCTAATTTTGGTTTTTGTGTTGTTTTTTGAGGGGTTGAGTTTGGTGTTATTGTTTGGGGACCTGCCACTAAGAAAATGAATGATTCCCTTAGAATTTTCATTGTTAATCTAGATAGGTTAGCTCAGTTACAGCTCCAAAATGGGCTTGTATGAGTGCTGTATGACTCTTAGTATAATTTGAAAAAGCATAAATTGTGTTCCCATTAATAGTTTGTGTGCAGCCTCAGAAGGGCAGCTGCCATTTGCAGGTTAAGTGTTGACAGGCATGCTTTGGAAACAGATTCTTTATTATGAAATATTTATTGTGCTCCTTCTAGCAGTTTAATCTCTGATAATTTGTTTAACTTTGGGACACAGGTTTTTCATCTGTATAATGTACCTACATATAGAGCTTAGTATATAGGTTTAAGGGTTAAATGAATTAGCAAGTGGGGCATTCCTAAGCTAAAAATCTGAAATACTCAAAAATCCAATTTATTGAGCATCAGTAAAGTACAGGAGGAAAGTTTCACACAATATCACCTTGTTTCATCTATAAAATTACTTAAAATATTGTGTGAATTACTTTTAAACTGTGTATACATTGAAATAAAAGTTTTAAATTTCACTTGGGTCCCAATAATCCATAATCAAGGGGGAAAGTCTAAAATTTGAAATACTTCAAATAGAGGATTATAAACTCACATGTGAAGCACTTGGAATAAGAATGTGGCACACGTGCAAGGGGTTTAGTTGTGGTTTGGTTGGTTGTTTCTTTGTTTGATTTGTTGGTTGTTAGTTTTTTTGAGGTGTGTCTTGCTCTGTGTCCCATGGTGGCCTGGAGCTCACAATGTAGCTCAGCCTGGCCTCAAACTCACCCTAGTCCTCATGTTGCTTCCTCCAGAGTTTTGGGATTATAGGCGCAATCCACTGTGTCTGGTCTACTGTATGATTTTCATTATAAAATTTGGTCCCTGTATAAATTGGTCTCTTCATTTATACTGTTTTGCTCTCTCACTGAAATTTTTTTAATATATGTTAGGGGAAGGGTCACATAGGGAGTAATCTCTAGGCTGCCCTTAAACCCACTACGTAGCATAGGATTATCTTGAATTTATTATCTTGCCTACTGGGATTACAGGCATCTGCTTGCTTTGCTCTCTCAAGGTTTCTGCATTCTTCAACATTGCTCCTTTTCCTAAGTCTTAACAAGGGCTTTCTCTCCTTTGCAATGTTTGGAGAGTTATGAGAAGTCAAGAGTTCAGATTCTAGGATACCAATGTGTTGGTAAATGGAGAGCTTGACAGTTAGTTCAGTGTTTGCACTGTTGTCGGTAGCTGTGTTACCCAGGGGAGAAAGAGTGAAGAAGTCACAAAGTTTGCACTTAAAAAACACTTTTTTGTGCTAATGACATACAGATCTGCTCAGCCGTCTAATTATTTGTTGCTATGTAGCCAGGACAGCAAAGAATCCATTAGGATCAACATTATCTAGGAATTTACAACAAATGCAGATTGCTGCATTGAGCCAGACACTTTAGTTTTAGGGTTTAGGAATTTGTGTTTTAAAATGTCTTCCTGGTGCCCTCTAAAATTTGAGAACCACTGTATAAACTAACTCCTTAAGTCAGGGCCTCAGGCAGAGGCATTGTGCTGGTGAGTTCCTGATGGAGTGATTGATTAGAAATGGGGGAAGTGAATTAGCTCATAATCACTTGTTGAACATTAAGCTAGCATATCAACCATTTGACTCTGTAAGCATTTATGAAGATTTTTTTGTTAGATAGTACAGGGTAAAGTATGGGATAGTACCTGTGTGAACAAGGAGCTGTGTCCATCTAAATATACTGTTTACCATCATAAATAGTTGCAAGAAAAGGAGATATTCTGTTAAATGCTAAAGTAGTAGCAGAAACAGAAACTGCGAGCTCAGAGGTCCTTAAAGCTTTTCCGAAGTAGAAAACACTAAAGCTCACTAGCTGTTATACTGAAACAAGAAGTTCCTGTCAAGTGTGTTAACATTTCATTTCCTGGAAAAATTGATCTTACAACCTTGTGGTGGCTTGAATGAATAATGTCCCTTATAGGCTCAAGCCTTTGAACAGGACTTGGTCCCCAGCTGGTGGTACTGTTTGGGAGAGGTATTGGAAGTGTGGTCTTGCTGGAGGACCTCACCTCCAGTTATCTCTCTGCTTTGTGTTTGAAGATGTGATCTCTCGGGTTCCTGGTCCAGATACTATGCCTGCTGCTTGTTGCAGTGACTCCCCACTACTCTGCGTTCTCTCTTTTTTTTTTTTTCTTTTTCTTTTTTTTTTTCCGTTTTTTTTTTTTCTTTTTTTTTTTTTTTTTTTTTTTTTTCCGGTTTTTCAAGACAGGGTTTCTCTGTAGTCCTGGCTGTCCTGGAACTCACTCTGTAGACCAGGCTGGCCTCAAACTCAGAAATCCACCTGCCTCTGCCTCCCAAGTGCTGGTGTGTTCTCCCTTTGAAACTGTAAACTCTTTTTCTATAAGTTGCTTCTGATCATTTTAACCATTTGCTTCTGGTGTTTTCAACCAGAGCAACAGAATGGTAACTAGTACAATTTCTTCCTCCTTGTCCTATTTGTTCCTTTAAAAAAAAAAATTCTGTATGAGACCCCACTGTTGACTTGTATTTTAAGTTGTCACTTTCTAGGGCTTCTTCTTCTTTTTTTTCTTTTTCTTTTTTCTTTTTTCTTTTTTTTTCTTTCTTTTTTTTTGGGGGGGGGGGTTCAAGACAGGGTTTCTCTGTGTAGCCCTGGCTGTCCTCAAACTCACTCTGTAGACCAGGCTGGCCTCAAACTCAGAAATCTGCCTGCTTCTGCCCCTGCCTCCCAAGTGCTGGGATTAAAGGCGTGCACCCGGCTTTAAAAGATATATTTATTTATTTTATGTATATGAGTACGCTGTAGCTACCTTCAGACACACCAGAAGAGGGTATCAGATCCCATTACAGATGGTTGTGAGCCACCATGTGGTTGCTTGGAATTGAACTCAGGACCTTAGGAAGAACAGTCATGCTCTTAACCACTGAGCCATCTTACCAGCTTTCTGGGGCCTCTATAGACGTATTATAATACAAAGATTTAAGACTCATGGTTGTCTTCTGTGCTGGCTAGTTGTGTGTGAGTTTGTCTAACGCTAGAGTCATTTGGGAAGTGGAAACCTCAGTTGAGAAAATACCCCTGCCAGATTGTATGGGCATTCTTAATCAGGCCAGGGTGGTGGCAGCCCTGGTCTGATGATCTTGGGTGCTATAAGAAAGCATCTAAGCGCCTTTAATCCTAGCACTTAGGGGGCAGAGGCAGGTGGATTTCTAAGTTCAAGGCCAGCCTGGTCTACAGAGTGAGTTCCAGGACAGTCAGGGCTACACAGAGAAACCCTGTCTCGAAAAAAAATAAAACACCCCCCCCCCAAACAAGTAGGAAAGTATCTAAGCAAGCAATGGTAAGCTTACTACCCCATGAGGGGAGGGTTGACCAAGGTTGAAAGCCACACCAGTCTATAAGTATAAACACATGTTCAGAAGGTAGGTTGACAACATGACCATTTACTGAAACAATATCAATATGCCTGCACCCCCAATAGTTTCTTTTTAAGGGTGGTCGAAGTAGCTCCCTATTTTATCATGAATCCTGCCCACTGTAGCTGTATGCCATGTTGTGAGCTATGGAGCTGTACTGGCTGGTTTTGTGTCAACTTGACACAAGCTGGAGTTATCACAAAGAAAGGAGCCTCCCTTGAGGAAGTGCCTCCATGAGATCCAGTTGTAAGGCATTTTCTCAATTAGTGATCAAGGGTGGGAGGACTCCTTGTGGGTGGTGCCATCCCTGGGCTGGTAGTCCTGGGTTCTATAAGAAAGCAAGCTGAACAAGCCAGGGGAAGCAAGCCAGTAAGTAACATCCCTCCATAGCCTCTGCATCAGCTCCTGCTTCCTGACCTGTTTGACCAGTTCTGACTTCCTTTGGTGATGAACAGCAATGTGGGAAGTGTAAACTAAATAAACCCTTTCCTCCCCAACTTGCTTCTTGGTCATGATGTTTGTGCAGGAATAGAAACCCTGACTAAGACAGAGACTGAATTTAGACCTACCTGGAAACAAACTCATTTTGCTTTTGTGGCTCAGGGTTGTTACAACATATCTTCCCCACCTGCTCCCCTGCTCTCCCCCCCATACCCCTGCCCCAAAAAGTTTTTCCATAATAGAGGATTTAACTAGTTTGGGCTACAGAGGAACAGAGAGAAAGCTATGAAGTTCAATTTTCCAGTTAGAAGTGGGTTACACAATAGGCCTTTGAGGAAAATATATGATTTCTTTTCATAGACAAAAAATGGCTAGAAAGGTGAACTGTCAGTGTAATCTGCCATAATCATGTATTGCAAATGGTTGCTTTTTATAGTATTTGCATACTTCTTCACAGCAAGATTTTACAACACTGTATTAGTAGTTTGTCTTGAACTAATGACATGGGGAAAAAAGTAAGAATATGCATAGTCACTCCTGCTTATTAGAGTGACGGCTCACTCTGGCTGAGTCTGTGACACTTTTGTAGTAGCATTGAAATTATCCAAAACCATTGCCCATCATGATGAACTGACAGGGATTGTGAAAATAGGAATTTTAGTGACTCAGACATAGATTTTGCCATGAACTAGTATTAAAGCTTATTTTCAAATTTATTGGCTGTGTTATTTTGTTTGTTTGATGGTTTGTTTGTTTGTGTGAAACAGGCTTTCTTGTAGCCCAGGCTGCCCTCAAATTCCTGACCTTCCTGCCAGTTTCCCAAATGTTGGGAGTATAAGTGTATGCTAACACATGGAGGTTTGAATATGCTTTTTAATCAAACAGGAGTTGAGGATATGGCCCAATTGGGGCCTACTTATGTATAAAAAAAGCCCTGGTTTTGATCCCCAGTACCACATAAATCTGGGCATGGTGACACACACTAGTAATTCCAGGACTTGGGTGGTTAGAGGTTGGAGGACCAGAAATTTACGACCACCATCAGGATATATACTATATTTGAGGCTGGCCTGGGCTATATGAGATCCTGTTTCAGACAAACAAACATAAATTGTAAGACCATTTACTCTGTCAAATACTGTTTTTGAGCATTCATTCCTAAGCATACTAATATTTACATTTCTATGACTTACCATTGTTGCTGGTGTTTTTCATAGAGGAAGCTGGGGAGAAAAAGAGGTAAAGAATTGGAACCCAAGCAGTCAACTCAGATTGTCACTTCAAACAGAACTGTACTGATGTATAAATGGTTTTCCTCATGGGTAGGAAACAGGCTGAAATATACATTCAGGCCTTAAGAAAACAAAAATAATTTGTTGGACTCAGAAGGAGAGGGCTGTAGATTCTTACATTCTTGTAGCTACAGATTGTTCTTGTAGCTCCTTTCCCTTGGAAAGAAGGCCTGTATGAGCATTACATTCCCAAACAATGAATCCTGAAGAGGTAATTACACTGTTGCCATCCCATTGGGAAGAAGGCTGGGGCGGTGATTACATTCCAAAACAAAGCTATTCGGGTATAATTGCACTGTGCTGCTCTTATCAGTCTGGAGAAGGCAGGCCTCTGGTCTCCATCCTCATTTGTTTTTGAGATGGAATCTGAATAGCATTCAATTAATAGTCAAGACCCAGGCACAGGGAAGTCAGCCAAAAGAGCCAAGAGGACATTAGCTTGCTATTGGTGTTCTCCTGCCACTGAAGTTTTCCATACCTAAGAATCAGCAAATTTAAGAGTGCCTGTGTAAAAACATGTGTTTGATTAATGAAAGGATAGAGGGACCCTGTTTCAGTCATACTTCACTGGTCATTGTGAACAGAGGAGAGATGGTAGGTAGCAGGGAATTTTTCCTCCCACATCATCAGCCTTTTCTCTGTCAATAGATGCTTCTTCGTTTTAATTAGTCTTTTAAAAAATTTACTTTTAAAAAAAGTGTATGTGTGCTTTGCCTGCATATATGTATGTATATAATGTATGTATGTGTGCCATGTATGCGCAGTGTCTATGGAGGTCAGGAGAAAGCATCAGATCCCCTGGAACTGGGGCTACAGGTACGTCATCATGTGGGTGCTGGGAACCAAACCTAAGTCTTCTGCAAAGCCACACGTGCTTTTAACCACTGCATTCTCTCCAGCCCTGCTTTTTATTTTTAATTTTATTTTTATTTTTATTAAGACTTCCAGCATGTATATTTTTCATCTATATGGCTTCTAGTTGTAGAACTAAAAGCCCTTATCTGGTTCTGTTGAGATAATAAGTCAAATTAATTTTACTTTTGGACTAGAGTAAATAACACAACCAATTTGTTTTGTTTCATGAACCAGAGAACGGAGGGTTGAGTGACCTCAGAGTCATGTTTGTTAAACTAGAAGAACAGGGTAAGATATGTGTTATTGGCTTGAGAATTGGACATTCAAAGTAGACTGGCCTCAACCATTGTATCAGTTTGCTGATGAGTAAACTACCACAAAGGTGATTGTTTTAAATTTTTCACTGCCCTTTACACTTCTGTGTGTGGAACTCTTTTCGATTGGTTTGGCCTCTTAGCTGCCCTCATGTTAGATAGTCTTAGATTGTAGAGTAATGACCTGCCAAACAGTACCTACCCTAGCCCCAATGGACATATGCTATGCTGTGTGGATGGAAGGACTTGGCAGATATGGTAAATTTAGTACGTTATAGGGATTTTTTTCAGGGAGTGTGAAAGTCTCAAGTTGAGGAGTATACTAGTTATTTGTCTTGAGGCTCTGACAAATCACCCTACAAAAAACAGTTTAAGGGTTTATTTTGGCTGACAGTTTGAAGCAATCTATCATGGTGTATAGAATTATGGTTGAGGGAACTTGAGGCATTTGGTCACATTGCATCCACAGCAAGGAACCAGAGGGCCCCAAAATGTTGCTTCTCAGTCCCTTTCTTCCTGTTAAACCAGTGCAGGACCCAAGCTCATTAAAGTGTGCTGCCCATACTTTAGGTTGAGTCTTCCCACTTTTGTTAGCCTGCTCTAAAAAATTCCCACAGGCCTGCTCAGAGGTTTGTTTCCATAGTGAATCTAAACCCTGTCTAGTTGGCAGTAAAAATCAGCTATCATAGGGGGGGGGGGGATGCCCTGGATTATCTGAATAGTCTCATTCCTATTATGTAAACTATTAAAAAAGTAGAATGCAGAATGAATGGTTAATCAAAGAACTATAACTTTCAGCTACAAGGTAATGAATGGTCTCTACTAGAAATCAGAAACCTCTGTTTTTACATGCGTAAGGAACAGAGAATTCTTCCCAGGACATCTAGAAAGACAGACCTGCCAACTCCTTGGGACACTTGTTGAATTTTGGTCCTACAGAAAGATAATCAATTTGTGTTGTTTAAGCCAGTAAATTTGTGGTATTTGTTACAGCAACCATAAAAAACTGACACATAACTGGAGTCAGCTTCATACACACATCTGGGATTTGGCAGGAGGATTCATCAGTAAATTAGCCTCTTTACTATTCCTTCATAGGGTCTCATGGTTCTAAATATATGTAAGATAGGTCAGGCTTCACGATATAATGAGCCTCTCCTTTTGTCTTGTGTTATATTGAGTTTTTTGTATGTTTTGTTAAGACAGGATCTTGGCATAGCCCTGGCCATCCTGGTACTCACTAGGTAGCTAGGATAGCTTTGAGCTTGTGAAAATCCTGTTGCCTCAATCTCCCATGTGTTGGAATTACGAGCTAATGGGAGATATGTGCCAGTACACCTAGTTCCCTGTGTTCCAGGCCTATTGGGAGGGGGCTGTCTAAAGACATCGATAATGGAAGACTTGTGTTATGAGGGGTTGTTGTAATATTCTACCCCAAGTAAGTTTGAGGATGCTAAAGAGCCTGGTAGTTCATGACAAACAATTGCTTTTGTAAGTTTCTTTATACATACTATGGGAGAGCATATGGAGGAATATAAATGTGTAGATTTGAAACATGCATGAAAGATTTTTTTACATCACTTTTATATTATTATTATTCAGGGAAAATTGAATTTAGAAATGACATCACAATAAAAAGATAGCTCTGGTTTTCTAGACATAGCATTTCAGAGAAGCTACCTTTTTATTCCCCTGGGTATTTGCTAGGATATAGCCCTGCACTTCTGTGTGCTAGAGGGTAAAAAGATGTGCAAAAGAGCTTCGTGGGTGGTTGGGCCCCTTGGGACCACATGTATTTCTGTGTGGGAGGAAGACTGACAGAATTAACTGGGAGCACTTACTAAATTGTCTGTAAGTGAACCTGTATTCATGGTCTCATTTATAATCCACAGCTTCTTTAACAGAAGCAAATTAGAAGAAAAGTTCCTGGAAACTATGGCAAGGAACCTTTGCGGATCCAGTCACTGCAGCTGGTGATGCTTTCTTTGTGGAGGAGGGCTTTTCTCAGATTGGGTCACTGTTTTCAGGCTGGGTCAAACTCACACTTCGCCTTGTCCTCTCAAGTGCTGGAATTCTAAGTGTGTGCCAGCACTCCTAGTCTAAATGCTGCCTTTTTATAGCAGTGGTTGGAGAAGCTAGAACTCAGGTCTTCCCTTGCATAGGAATTAATAGTCTACTTGCCTTTCTTGATAGTGGTGGTTAAAAGCTATTTATGGCTCCAAAGTTGAATATGTGGTTTGGGCCTCCAGTTACATAGAGACAAATCAGTGCTTGACAAGGCAATTTTTAGAACTTGCTTGGTGTTCATGTAGAGCTGTCTCTTTGGCTGCTAGGAGACAGCCATTGCTCTTGGTAAGCCCTGCATTTGCAGTCACATTCTATTTTTTAAATTTTTTTTAGTTTTTTGGTTTTGGTTTTTTTGAGACAGGGTTTCTCTGTATAGCCCTGGCTGTCCTGGAACTTACTCTGTAGACCAGGCTGGCCTCGAACTCAGAAATCCACCTGCCTCTGCCTCCCAGAGTGCTGGGATTACAGGCGTGCGCCACCACTGCCCAGCTAGTCACATTCTAAATAGTATAGCTGTTGTACCAGTTTTAAGCTGACTTTGACCAGGCTCTAATGGAACACTACATGGGCTAGTATGATTGATAAACATCTCTTTGCCTTGTCTCAAAGCTTACCCAGAACTCATGATTCGATAGTGAGGCAAAATGGGGCCACTGCTACAGCTTGACAAGTGCTCCCAAAAAGTGAGAGAAGCAACATGTTCATCTTGGCCTGGAGTGGTGGGAATGTAGAGTCAGTTCTCAAGTCAGAGGAGTGTGGTGCCAAAGATGCAAACATATGGACTGTAACCTAGGTAAGCAGAGTCTCCCTCAAGAAACTTAGACCTTATCTCTCTTGCCCAGTAATAGAGTCACCAGCCACGAGACGCCTAGTGTCCTGCCTTCATTCTCTCAGTGTCTTAGGAGTCTTCCTCCTCTCACAGGTTTCAGTATTTAAACAATTTCAACTGTATCTATCTGAAGGCATGCATGCATGCATTTATACATACATATATACATACATACATACATACATACATACATACATACATACTATACATATGGCTGCCAACTGAGCTAATAAAAGGCACAAAATAGTTTCTGGTCTAAATATTTACATTTACTCTACTGAAGTAACTGGAATAAAAGTGGAAAATGTTATAGTGCTTATTAGGTAAATTGACTAAAACCAAAAATATGATTACAAAACTGAAATAAGTTTCTTCCATCCAGATACTACCCCACCTAGGAATCCATCCCATATACAGTTACAAAACCCAGACACTATTGTGGATGCCACCAAGTGCTTGCTAACAGGAGCCAGATATAGCTGTCACCTGGGAGGCTTTGCTAGTGCATGGCAAGTACAGAGGTGGAAACTCAGCCAGCCATTGAACTGAGCTCAGGGTCTCCAGTGGATAAGATTGAGAAAGGACCCAAGGAAGGAGTTTGCAGCACCACAGAGACAAAACCATCAACCAAAGAGTACACATGGAGTTACCCATGGCCCCAGACACATCGGCAGCAGAGGATGATCTTGTTGGACACCAAATGGAGGAGAGGCCCTTGGTCCTGAAAAGACTTGATACCATAGTGTAGAGGAATACCAGGATAGGGAAGGAGGGTGGGTTGACTGGGGAAGATGGCTTATAGGATTTTCAGGGGAGGGGGGAACCAGGAAAGGGGACAACATTTGAAGTGTAAATAAAGACTATACCTAATTTAAAAAAGTTTCCTCAATTACTAGGTTTATTCTTGTTTTGTTTTTACTTTCATGTAGAAGTACTATAGGTACAGCTTAGAAGCATCTGCTATGAAGTTTTTTAAGAGATTTATTTATTATTTATATATATGTGAGTACACTGTAGCTGTGCAGATGGTTGTGAGCCTTCATGTGGTTGCTGGGAATTGAATTTAGGACCTCTGCTCACTCCAGTTGCTCACTCTAGCCCAAAGATATATTTATTTACTATATGTAAGTACACTGTAGCTGTCTTTAGATACGCCAGAAGAGGGAGTCAGATCTTTTTACTGTTGGTTGTGAGTTACCATGTGGTTGCTGGGATTTGAACTCAGGACCTTTGGAAGAGCAGTCAGTGCTCTAAATGACTGAGCCATCTCTCCAGCCCCCTATATTTTCTTTTAATGGTGTTAACACTTAGTTATTAACATTTCATTATCAATCAGTTTATCAATTGTAAAGTAAGTAATCAATTTAAAATAACAAACTGATCTTACTAGTGGAACGTTCAGATGAGTTACATATTCATGCTTTTTAGTTTTGATGTGATATATTTCTTGAATTTTACTTTTTTTATTTGTGTAAGTGTTTTGAGTACATGCAATGCCTAGGAGGTCAGAAAGGGATGTCAGATCCTTTGGAACTGTATTTGTAGATAGTTGTGAGCTGCCCTGTGGGTACTGGAAACCAAACCCAGGCCCTCTGTAAGAAAGTATACTTAGCTACCACACTATCTGCACTACATCTATAACTCCTTCCTCTTAAAACAAAAACAAAAACAAAAACTAGCTACATGTAAAAATTCGTGCCAGGCAGTGGTGGCACATGCCTTGGGAGGCAGAGGCAGGTGGATTTCTAAGTTTGAGGCTAGCCTGGTCTACAGAGTGAATTCCAGGACAGCCAGGGCTATACAGAGAAACCCTGTCTTGAAAAACAAAACAAAACAATACAAAAAAAAATCATATCTACCACCACTCCCATGTTATCCCAGCACTTGAGAGGCTGAGACATGAGATTGCCCACAGTTTGAGTCAGCCTGGGCTACTGAGTAAGACTGTCTCAACAGCTAAAAATAAAACTACCTGTAGTAACATATACCAGCACTTGGAAGGTAGAGACAGAAGGATCAAGTGTTTAAAACCAATCTGGTTAACATAAGACCTTGTTTTCAGATAAACAGCAATAATATAAATAAAAACAATGAGGCAGGGTCACATTCAAGTTGGCTTCAAACTCATGGGTTCAAATAATCTTCATGCCTTGGCTTCCTGAGGAGCTGAGCCAGAAGAAGGCCTGTGTGGATTAGGTTGGATTCTTGGGTGTTAGAGTGAAAAGCAGTTGTCAGTTGTCCCATATGGATGCTAGGACCTGAATGAAGGTCCGCAGTCATCTCTCTAGCTCTTTATGTATATCCTATGAAAAATTTCTAGTTGAATTATTGTTTTCCTGCCTTTTCTGGACCTTAATTATTAGTTACTTTGTACTTAGTTATCTGGTATCTGTCTGATTCCTTTTTTAAAAAAAAGTTTTATTATTATTTAAGACCTTTATTAGCAGGTTCTTGCAGTTCGTTGACTTTTTTTGAAAAAATCAAATTGTAAACTTTATTACAAATTAAAAATGAAGTTCTTAAAAAAAAAAATCTCTACTTGACCAGATATAACATTAGAACTCTCTGCATTATCTATGCAGCAGGGTGGTTTTGGCTCTTTTTGGGAATGACAGAGTTCTAATGTTATCTGGTCAACAGGCAGAAAGCAAGCACTTAAGGTCTTCAGCTTCAATCTTTGTTCATTCTTATTACTGGAATTTCATATTCATTTCTTCTTGTTGGATGACCAAACCGGATGACGGTAGAGATGGTAAGCCAGCATTTTCCCAGCCCCGTCCCGCTCAGCCTCGGGAGCGGACCAGTTCTCGGGTGGTGCCTTGTCTGAGTTTGTCTCTTTGCCATCTGTGGTTTAGGTCCTCTGGGCATCTGTGTCAGTAATTGAAGTTGCAGCGATAGCAACCTTGATGTGGTTGCTGACCTTGTGTCTCATCTCCTTGATTTTCGTTGTCCTTTTCACTGCCATCCTCTCTAGGCTGTCTTTGACTAGGAGGGCCCCTGTGGAATTGTTGTCTGTAACCCCAATACATATTCTGTCTCACTGGTCTACCTTGCACCCTCCCTCACTTCTGCTTGCACCGGAGTGTTGGAATACTGTGGTACATAGGGTCTCAGCATGTACTAAGATGGGAACCTTCGCCTGCTATAGGGCCGGCATTCTTGGGCCTGGCTTTCAGGAGCGCTTTCCTAACCCTCATTCTTTCCCCCACTCTCACTATTTTGGTAATTTTGCTGGTAATGGCGTGGAGGACCCCTATGACGTGAAAGCGACTAAAATGGTTACGGTCTCCTTTGTCTTTACTGCCTTGAACTGGAACTCTACCAGAGCCTGTATGTGTAACATTTGCTGCCTCTACACCATTTTCTCCTTCAACAACATCAAATTCCACAGTTTCTCCATCTCCTACACTGTGAAGGTACTTCTGGGTTATTCTTCTGTATGGCAGTCTGGTGTACATATTCGTCTTCCTTGGTGTCATTCCTGTTGATGAAACCGTATCCATTCCTTACATTGAACCATTTTACTGTTCCCAAAACCTTGTGATGACCTTCCTGCGGGTGCCTCCTCGGATGTGAAGCTGCTTCGGCTGACACTACCCACCCTGCTGCCCATGGTGCTGGCTTTGTGTCAGCTGGGGCTGCGGGCAGCTGCTGGGTCTCGGCCTTGCTGCTCATGGTTGCATTGATGGTGACCGGGGCGAGTGGCGACGGCGGGGCTCTCTGGGGTCTGCTCTCTGCTCCTACTACTGATAGAACTTCTGATTCCTTACCGCTGGTCTCTCTCACAATGTCCCCAACAAGTAAGATGATTAACTTTGTTTTATGACAGGGTTTACTCAAAAACACCAAAGGAATATTCATCCCATCATAGAAATGCAGTGTTCTGGTTTGGTTTGGTTTTGATTTTTCTTCATACCTACCTCTTTGCCTCATTCCCTCCCTTTCTCCCCTCCTCTTTATTTTCCAATCTTTTTCAATTTTCCCCTGAGAATGAACCCTTATTCTGTAGCCTAGTCTGGACTTGAACTCAAAACAATCTTCTTGCCTGAGCCTCTTGAGTTCTGAAATTATATGGATAAAACATCACTCTGGCTCCTAACCACACCTGCAATTCTACCATCCAGACAAGACTTAAACAGCCTTCAGCTTTGGCTTTCTGAGATGAGAGGTCAGTGCCTTCCTCTCAGAGGCTGTCACACAGGCTGTCATTCTGACATGACACAGGACGTGTTTAATTAGTGTTCTTGGCATTCCTGTCAGTTCCTTATTCCTTCCTAATGTTGCAATAAAAAAGTATTAACTACTAAATACAAGTTAATTTCATAGTTGAGGAGGCTTTTCTTCTTTGAGGGCAAGTTTACATCTTGTATAACCTAGTGCAGTGTTATTTCATTACATTAAAAAATATTGGGAGTGAGTCTGGAGAGCTAGACTCAGCAGTTACAAGCTAGCTGCTCTTCCAGAGGACCTGGGCTCAGTTATCACCACCCTCATGGTGGCTTACTGCCATCTATAACTCCAGTTCCAAGGGATCTAATATCCTTAGTGAGTGTATACAATAATGGGTTTTCAGGGCTAGGACTGAAGCTCGGTGATGAGAGTGCTTTCCTTGTTTGCATGACATCTTTGGTTCAATCCCCAGTACTGCCAAAATAGAGGGTTTCATCAAGACATTTTTCACACAACCTGCTACCAGCTTTGGTCTCTGCAATTTAACTAGGACTTAACTGCAGTGTGGTGGTTTGGATAAGAATGGCCTCCATAGGCTCACATATTTGAGTTGCATAGTCATCGGTAAGGGAGTGGGACTATTTGAGAAGGATTAGATCTGGCCTTGTTGGAGGAAGTGTGCCATAGCATGGGCTTTGACCCTGCCCAGTTGTCTCTCTGCTTTGTTGCCTGTGGAGCAGGATGTAGCTCTCAGTACTGCTACAGCACCAAGAGTGCTGCCATACTCCTGCCATACTTCCCATTGTGATGATAATGGACTCAGCTTCTGAAGCTGTTCAAGCCTCAGTTAGATGGTTTCTTTTGTAAGATTTGCCTTGGTCATGGTATCTCTTCACAGCAATGAAACATTGACTAAGACACAGTATTAGATTGACTTTGAGGTTAAAGGAGGTCTCGTGTGTGTGTGTGTGTGTGTGTGTGTGTGTGTGTACACGTACATACATACATACATACATACATATACTAGAGTAGAACACAAAGTTGGAAGGTATAAGTGATAAAAGGCCCCAAGCTTGTGTTTCGTAGAACATAAGAGAAGTTTCCCTGTGAGAGCATAATGCCAGGACAGGGAAAATTACGCTGCCAGATGACACCACATAGTAGGGACTGGGAAGACTTGTCTCCCTATAATGATGGTTGTGGTTTTATTATTGCTGACTTTATTGTTGTTTTATGTCTTTTCCTGTCTTTTGATAAACTGCCAAGAAATATAGTATCCAATTATATGTCATAAACACAAAAAAGATTTAGAACTCCTGCTATTGTGTTTAGTAAGTGAGGTAGAAGTTGACAGCCAGTTTGTTCTCCTTTTCGCTCCCTCAGTGATTTACTGAATGATTTGAGTGAGTCATTTAATCTCTGTCTACTTGACAGGTGAGAGTATATGCTTGCTTCCATGTTCCTTCCAGAGATTAAGAACAACTGCTAAAGCTCTCTGCCTTCTTTTGAAAAGCTATTTGTTGAAAGCCAAAGGAATCAAAGTAGCTACCTACCTACCTACCTACTCTAACCCAGGATGATTTTGTGCCAGAACTACCTGAGCCAAGCAAGCTGGGGTGACAAGCTTCAATGACAGGGACTTCCTGACATTAAGAGACAGCTTCAGGTTAGTTCAATAAAAGAAGTTGCCGAGGAACATCTGAATAGTGCTATACACCCTTGGGGGCATACTAATATGGTGGCTCACACCTGTAATCCCATCCTAGCCCCTATGAATCTGAGATAGAAGCATTACTTTCAAGTCCATCCTGACCTGTGCTATGGAGTGAGTTCCAGACCGGCCAGAACTAAATAGTGAGAGTAAGATACCATCTTAAAACAAAACAGGGTTCAGTTGGTATAGTGCTTGTATAATATGCCCAAGGCCCTGAGGTCAGTCCTTACCATCACTTAAGTAGGTCCTTGGGACACACCTGTAGTCTTAGTACTTGGGGATGAAAGCTGGTGGGTCAGAAATTCAGTATGATCCTTGGCTATATAAATAAGGTCTGTCTCAATAATAATAATACAACTTCCCACCTCCACCCCACCCCACCCCACCCCACCAAAACTTTGTTGAACTAATTAGAAGAAGTCACAGCAACAGTGAAACTGTAGAAATGATCTCCGATTTTGGATTTGTACCTAATCCCACAGCCTCAGTGTAGCTCAGGACACGATTGTCCTTTGAAACCACTAATTGTTATTTTGATCTCTTCTCAGCCTTTCCAAAAGAATAGTGTTAACTAAAGTCGTTAGGCCACTCACGGCCCCTTAAAAAAAGTTAATATTGATATGTAATGGGATATTAAAGACTGAAATTAAAAGTTATTTATTGCCAGGCAGTGGTGGCATACGCCTGTAATCCCAGCACTCTGGGAGGCAGAGGCAGGCAGATTTCTGAGTTCGAGGCCAGCCTGGTCTACAGAGTGAGTTCCAGGACAGCCAGGGCTATGCAGAGAAACCCTGTCTTGGAAAAACCAAATCCAAAAAACCAAAAAAAAAAAAAAAAAAAAAAGCCAACAATAAACCAGACTTTGAATACTGAATTTATTACTGACCTAGTGAAATGCCATGTGGTTTACTAGTAGAGGCAGGAGCTGAATTCACATTTCATCATCTTACCTCTTAGTTAAGGCAAATTTAATTTGTCTGAATATGATTTTTCTCTTTTGTAAGACATTCAGGCAGACATTTCAGAAACTATCCAATCAGGTTAGATGGTGACTCATGGGAGGCAGAGGGAGGATCACAAGTTTTAGGTCAACCCAAACTATAATGTGAGAGCCTGTCTTAAGACAAAACTGAGAACAACAACAGAAAAACTGTGTCATCTAAAGCTATTCAGCCCTCTACCCCTCCACCTTCTATTTCTCATCTATGTTTCTTTACAGAAGGTCCTGATGTGTCGCCCAGTCTGGCCTGGACTCATGTCAATCCTCCTGCCTCTACCTCAAAGCACTCAGATTATAAGCATGAGCCACTCTACCTGGGTGGCCTTCCCTTGTAGTTTGGTATTTTTATGTGTTTATGTTTTCTCTCCTACTAGATTGTTACTCTTCTCAAGTCAAGAGTCTGTCTTGGACTGAGGATACAGCTCAGTTGATAGAATGGTTGCTTAACTAGAATCAGGAGGCCATAGGTTCAGCCTTCAAAACCACTTAACTAAGTGTTGTGGCACATACCTGTAATCCCAAAACCTAGCAGGAGTGTAAGAGTTCAAGGTCATCTTCAACTTCTTTATTCATACTTATTGTGCTTATTGTATTGCTGAGATGAAACACTATTACCAAAAACAAGTTCCAGAGGAAAGGGTTTATTTGGCTTACCCTACTACATTGTAGTCTATCATTGAAGTAAGCCAGAACAGGAACCGAAACAGGGCAGGAACATGGAGGCAGGAGCTGATGCAGAGGTCTTGGTTGGGTTCTGCTTATGGCTTGCTCTTCCTAGCTTGCTTTAGTCTGTTTTTTTAATAGAACCCAGGACCACCAGCCCAGAGATGGCTCCACCCACAGTGTACTAGGCCCTCCCTCATCAATCACTCATTAAGAAAATGCCCAACAGCTGGATTATATGAAGGCATTTTTCTCAATTGAGGTTCCTTCCTTTCAGGTGCCCTTTCAGATGCTTGAGTCAAGTAGACATAATACTCTCCGGGAGACTTTTTGTCCTCAGATTTTCCATTATATCCTGTTTCAGTGTAATGCAACGATTATATTTCTAGAACATTCACAGAAATTAAAAAAAAAATCTGTTGTAAAAATGATACCAGTTTAGAGGGATGGGACAATTTCTATTAAAATGTTAGGCATTACTCTGCTAGTACATGACAAATACAGAGGGGGACGCTCTCAGCTAACAATTGGACTGACCACAGGTTTCAATGGAGGAGCTAGAGAAGGACTCAAGGAGCTGAAGGGGTTTACAACCCCATGGAGGAACAACAATATGAACTACCCAGTACCCCCAGAGCTCCCAGGGACTAAACCACCAACCAAAGAGTACACATGAAGGGACCCATGACTCCAGCTGCATATGTATGTAGCAGAGGACATCAAAGGGAGGAAAGACTCTTGGTCCTGAGAAGGCTCGATGCCCCAGTGTAGGGAATGCTAGGACAGGGAAGTGGGAGTGGGTGAATTGGTGAGCAGGGGGAAGGAGGATGGGTTAAGTGGTTTTCGGGAAGGAGAAACCAGGAAAGATGGCAACATTTGAAATGTAAATAAGGAACACATCTTAATAAATAAGTAAGTAAGTAAGTAAGTAAGTAAATAAATAAATAAATAAATAAGTTAGGCATTAGTAGAAAGCCTAAATTGACAAATCTAATATGTAACTAGGTCTATGTACAGTCTTTCCTTTTTTTCTTTACATCTGCTTATTGTATATGTTTAGCACTGTTAGCACACCTTGGTAGACCAGGCTAGCCTAGAACTAACAAGAGATTCTCCTGTGCCAGTCTCCATAGTGCTGGAGTTATAAGCCTTCACCATCATGCTCTACTCCTTCGAGGTCTCACAGTACAAAAAGCACGCAAAGGAGACAATACTACTTTGTATTCTTTCAACAAATGTTGAACCAAATTGCCGAGCACAGTAGCACTCAGCTACTTAGCTACGGTGGAGACTGAGGCAGAAACATCACTTGAACCAAAGAGTGGCCTAGGTAATGTAGGGAGATCCTGTCAGTTAAAATCAATCAAGTGACTGAGAGTCACATAGCTGTCTTCCATTATCCCCTTTGCCCAAGAGATATAGTAACCTTTTTTTTCCCTAAGTAAACAGAATGATCCAGGATTAGCAACAGATTGCTTTTTATGATAGAACTTTGATTCAGGTTTTGAGTTAAGTTCTTGTACCCTATACACTATAGTCACTCAATCCATATTTTTTAAATTGAATACTTGAGAGCTAAGAAAACCCTTTCCTCATCCCCTCCTAATGTGATTTTAGAATGATTTCAAGTTATTGTAGCAGACAATTGACAAGACAGTTGCTAGGGTGAGTGCTTTCTGTAAAGGAATGAATGTATATCTAGAAGGAAATACAAGGGCAATAGATAAGGAAATACTGCTGTTGAAAATATAATTTATTAACAATGTCCAAGAGGGAAAGGAAGGTATGTTTGGATTTATATACCCATAATACTGTAAATAATATTAATTAAAAAGTGATTAGCTAGTTTGGAAGAATAGGAAAGAGAGTGATCAGGGGGAAAATCTTTTTTTTTCATAGAGTATTTATGTATTACATATCTATCATAATATCCCGGAACCTAGTAGATAATAGCCTACCTTGAAAAGTCAGTAAACAGAAATACAATAGCTAATTATCAGAAGAAAAATCACAAAAAATGATGTCACAAGAAGCCAGCATATAATTGTGATACGGTGAGCAGAGCCAGAAATATTGACACTAGTTTGGTGCCACCCTTGGCTACAGTTAGGTCATATAGTAAGGTATGCTGTTAATACAGCTATAATCTCAGCATATCTGGGAAGTGGGGCAGACAGATCAGGGGGTCAAGATCAACCTAGGCTATATTAGACCTCGTCTCAAAAACCTAAAAATAAATTGACTATAGGGAGTAGAAATTAAGTAGTAATGGGCCCTGGGATTATTAAGCTACTATTTAATTCTACTCATCTTACAGTATTTACTGCCTTTTAAGAGTACATGTTTGTATTATATTGATTTAACGTGGAGAAGGAAACAAACAAACAAAAGTTAAGCCAGGTATGGTAGGTAGTGCATACCTGTAATCCAAAGGGGATTTCTGAGATCCAAGCCAGCCCAATCTATAGGGAGGTCATGTTTCTAAACAACAGAAGCTAAACATTGTCCATTGTGTAACTCTTTTACTCAATAAAACTTCAAAGAATCATCTGTTATATATAGATGCTAAGTTTAGGGATTTTGTTTTTAGCCTAGTTTTTATTTCTTTTTTTACTTATTTTTTTTAAATATTTATTTAATATATATGAGCACACTATAGCTATCTTCAGGCACACCAGAAGATGGCATCAGATTCCCTTACAGATGGTTGTGAGCCACCATGTGGTTGCTGGGAATTGAACTCAGGACCTCTGGAAGAATAGTCAGTGCTCTTCACTACTGAGCCATTTCCCCAGGACCCTTACCCCACCCTAACACCTACATGGCAGCTAGCAACAGTTGTAACTCCAGTTCCAAGGGACCCAATACCCAATAGTCTCCTCAGGGCCGGAGATTATATATGTGGGCAAAACACTCCAAACACATAAGATAAAAATATTTTTTAAATGTCCCCAGCCTTGCTACAGGCAAATCTTATAATGGAGGTATTTTTTCAGTTGTGATTTCCTCTTAGTAGATAATTCTAGCTTTGCCAAGTTGACAAAAACAACAACAACAACAACAACAAAACCCCAACCCTTTGTAAAGGATTTTTATTTTGAGGCAAGAACATGTTCGGTTGTCCAGGTAGATCTGAACTTATTCTCTATCCTTGGCAGGCCCTTGAACTTTTGATCAGCCCGTCTCAACCTCCTGAGGGATTATAACTCTGGCTCAAATGTGTTTTCCATGTGAATGGGGATATATACCTATCTGTGGGGCGGGGGCGGGGGGGGGGCATGATGTGCACATTTGGACTGATGCCTGTGGAAGCCAGAGGTTGATGGCAGATGTCTTCCACCGTTTAGTTTTTGGTTTTGGTTTTTTTTTTTTTGTTGTTGTTGTTGTTTTGCTTGAACTAATCAGTCTTTTAGGGACAAGTAATCCTCAAAGATTCAATACTAGATGGATGTCACTATCATAGGCAAGAACTCAAAAGGTATGAACAACTCTAGAGAAATCAGATTACCAAAACTGTTAGTTTAAAACATTTTAGAAATGTTCCTTTGGCAGGGTGGGAGGTCACCTTTCTGAAATTGGGGTTCATTGATACCATTTGGAAAAACAAAAAACAAAAACTTGGATGCAACTCCCCCCACAGCAGCCTCCACCTTAAGTTCTGAGACAGAGTCTTCAACTGAATCTGGAGTTTATTGATTTGGCAGGTAGCTGGCACTAAGGAGCCACCTGCCTCCACCAGCCCTGGGTTGCAGATAATACCTGGCTTGTTTAGATGTGGAGTTGGGTATTTTGAGCTCAGGTATCATGGTTGTGAGGCAGGTATTTTACCATCTAAGCCATTTCTCCCAGACTCCTGGGTTTTTTATTTTGTTTTTTTTTTCCTTGTTTTGTTTTTATAGAAATCATTGTTTCTTACTAAACTAATAGTAGGATCTGACTCACTCAAGGGCCACTTTTTTGTTGCTGCTGTTACTGTTTGTTGGCAGTGTTGGAGATCAAACGGGTCCTAGCGTATGCTAGGCTCCTCCATTGAATACTTCCCAGCCTGGTAACCACTGTATTTACTGAGCTACCTCTTTCTTTCTGAGCCCTGGTGCTCTTTTCTTTAAGCTTCCTCTAAGGCTCCTGTTTCTCACTAAGCTTTCTTCGTCTTTCTTATGAGCCCTCTGTGTCCAGTGATTTCCTTCTAAACAGCTGTGGCTCCGGTTGTCTCGCTTTCTCATTAGATCGCTCATGTTTCTTTTCTTCTGTGTAATGTTTTTGATGGAAGTCTTATCTTCTAAACTAGGTTTTCATCTTCAACAAGAAAGGAGCACATCTTATTACCATTTTATAGACGTCTTCCATAGATCTGTGTTTGATGAACATCTGTTTAATATTCAGTTCTCACTCAGCTGTCCCAAAAAAAAAATGCTTTGTTTTGTGATCACTAATTCTTGATTCTGGGCATATTTCAAGACTTTGTACTTTTGTTTAGATTCCGGATCTCTATCTTTGTCAGCCATAGTAAGGTTGAAGGCCAAGGCTTCATTTCTTTGCTGATGACACTGTTATTGGTTGGCTCAGTGTGCCAGTTGTGTTGATAGAGCATAACATATGCGATTTCTATCTTGAAAAGTAGATATTTAAATAAAATTTTAAGTATGCATTTCAGAAATATTTATTATATCAAAGAAACACTACTACATCACTGCTCTTGAGAATTATGAATGTTCTTCTTTTATCCCACCTTGCTTCATAATACTCTGCTGGAAAGGCCTGGGAGAACGGGGTGGGGAGGGAGGAGGCATGGGGTCAGCAAACATCCCACTGTTTCCCCTTTGCTCTCTAAACACCCACATTATTTTATAGAGAAGTGTGATTTGTGATGTATCTGACTCCTGAGCTGAAGCCCCAGGACCTTGGGCATTGGGGACAAGGGCTAGAGGGAATAAGGATTTGTGTGTGAATAACCATATTTTTATTGTATTCAAGTTTGGTAAGGACCACAAGTAAAGACATTTTTCCCATTAAAAAGTTAAGTTTGTTACAGTTCCCAAGGGAAGAAAGCAGGGTGTCATATAGCATATGATACAAGGTTGCTTTGGAAATTACTAGGAGGCCAAAAGGGGGTACAGGGAAAGCATAGGTTGTCAAAGGGAGGAATGAGTGAGGTAGAATAGGTGGGCTGAGTAAAGTTTAGGATTAGTAGAGTTTTGGACTCTGAACTATAGGAGGGGTTGCTAATTGTCCATACCTTGCTCTGGGTGAAAACTATCTCCTGATTGGTTTGTATATTAAAGACATGTCTCCTGACATTAGCCCTAGAAGAAATAGTTCTTTGTAAGATCTGAAGATATCACAACCTCCTGGGAACTTAATGTATTTGGATGTTTATTAAGTTTATCTCTTAGAAAGGGGGGTGGGTTCTAGTTTATTATCTGTTAAAGTGAAAAGAGTGTAGCAACTAAAACTGCTCAACTTCATGGTAACGCTTTTCTTTCCTCTTCATTCTGACTTTCAGTAGAGGAGTTTGCTTGTATTCTGTGCCAAGAAGCTAAGCCTGCATTCCTAATTGCTGCATCCAGTCTGTGCTCGCAGGGCCTCCTGATGACATTTTAAATACATGGAAATTTTCGAATGCAGAAAACTGCTAGTACTGATTCTCAGTGGAGCGTTTGCACTGGCACCTGCTCTTCTCTTCTTGGAGTTGATCCCATTGCCTAATTCTGTACATTGTTTCCAAACCTTTCATTAACCATTGTTGGAAATTTTGCTTTTTTAACCTCAGCATCCCTGCTTATCAGAAACAGAACTCTCTCTCTGATGAGCAGGCATCTCCTAGAATGAAAAGCTCCCCATCTTTTCTTTTCTGACTTTTCAGAGCATGAAATGGCAGTACTAATCCTGTTGGCCTTCAGGCAAAAGCCACTGGTGAAGCTAACAAAAGAGGAGGCCTGCTCTCAGCATGGATCCTCCATGGGCCATAGGAGGAAACTCACACATTTTACCAACTGGCAGCGGGAAATCTGCCCACCCCAGCTCTGTTTTGGCTGCAGTCATGAAAGAAGTTAATTCTTGGAATGTTTCCCCTGTATGAAACCATCAGTTTCTCCCCTTTCTCTTCCTTCCCTCCTACCCCCCTGCTGTCCTTTCCAATAAGGTCTTACTTGCTGGAAAGTAATCTAGGCTGAAACCTAGGCTGGCCTTGAATTGGTAGCAATCCTGCCTTGGCCTTTTCAGTGCTGGGATTACACGCATGTACCATCACAGCTTCTCTTTCTTTCCCTTCACCTTGTTCATCTGTCTGTCCATCCCTCACTCCCTCCATCTGTGTGTCTGTGTCTGTCTATTTTTGAGTGTAAAGAATCAATAAAAACAATCTGTTCTGTATTGAAAGTATGGAATAAGGCTTCCAAAGAGAAGATGGTATCAGGGTAGTAAGACTAGAAAAGATTTTTTAGAAAAGGGGCTTGATGGTCCTTAAACAGGAGCTAGGAGGCCAGGAATTTTACTAGGCATTGCACAGGGATAGAGAGTAGAGTATCCATAGTAGGATTAAACGTGAGTAAGAGGAAAGCAGGTCGCAGAGAGATCATTGAGGACACTGAATAGCAGGCAAGAAGTCTGCCTCTTCTCAGGCAGTACAGAGCCTTTGAAGTTTTTTGAGTAGATGACTACAAATTCTCCTTTAAAAATAATCAATCTTGGGGCTGGAGAGATGGCTCAGCGGGTAAGAGCACCGACTGCTCTTCCAAAGGTCATGAGTTCAAATCCCAGCATCCACATGGTGGCTCACAACCATCTGTAAAGAGATCTGACACCCTATTCTGGTGTCTGAAGACAGCTACAGTGTACTTATATATAATAAATAAATAAATATTTAAAAAAAAATAATCAATCTTGGGGCTGGAGAGAGATAGCTCAACAGTTAAAAGTACTTCTTTCAAAGAACCCAGATTCAGTTCCCTGCAGCTACATTGTGATTCACCACCAAGGAATCCAAAACCTTTGGTCCTCTCTAGATACCAGACCTCATATGTGTCCCATATACACAGGAAAAATATTCATTCATGTAAAATTAAGTAAATTACTCTAAAAAATAATAAAATAAGTCAGTTTTGCAGTTGGGTACAAGTGGCACATGCCTATAACCCTAACACGTATGGGTCAGGGCAGGAGGACTATTCCAAGTTTGAGGCTGGCTTGATCTGTATTACTACATAGTGAAGACCCTGTCTTTAAATTATATAATATAATAAAAATATAAATAATCCGCCTGACTTGAGAGTACAGAGAATAGATAATTTTTTTAAAGGAAGAGCCCATAATTTAGAATTAATTATAAGAATCCTTTGTGGTGTTCCGTTTACTCTAGGAGAAATTTGCCTATTTCCAGCTTTCTTTGTGGTAACTAATAATAGACGTGGCTGTGAAAAAGCAGATGCTATCCCACTATGATGCACGGGATCCCTGACTTGATAGCGGGTCATGTTTTCTGAATGGTACACATAAACAGCCCTGGTAGAAAAAAGGCACCAAAAATCCATCTTCTCCCTTTGTCTTCTTTTGTAAAATATCTCTTTTGAAAGCTAGAAATTTGCCACCAGCCTTTCTTCAACATTTATCTAACCTGACATTTAAAATAAGCCTTTCTTGTCTTCAAGGTAAGATGTCAAAATAGCTGACCTGGCATGTTTATGCATGTTTGATCCGATTGATCAGTTTCTAGTTTAAACCCTGAAGCCCATGGCCATAGATTTCCTGCATTTGTGCTATACAAAGCGTGTGTGATTCACAGGGTACCAAGGCAGTAGCTCAAGCATCACATGGCATAAACTTGGTATTTCAGGGCTCTGCTAGACAAGCTGGGCTGGGACTGATGATGTGCTTCCTTAATCTCCCAGGTACTAAGATTTTAGGCTTGCACCATCACACCTTTCTCTAAGCAACGAGTTAAATAACTAAAGAAATAAATCTCAAGTAAATTTGAAGTTTATAAGACTCCCACAAAAAGGTATCTCCTATCATTTATTTGAATGGTTACAATCCATAACCATTATAACTTAAACTGTTAATAACTTATAATGTTAACTTAAAATGTTAGTAAGATAGTATTTTGTTTTGTTTTTTGGTTCATTTTGTTTTTTTAACTACAAAAGACAACCCAAATATATTAATTTAATATACAGAACATAGGTTTCATATAAAGAATAGAAACAAAACAAAACTATTCCAGTTGAAGGAACTGAGTTCTATATAGACATCAAGGACAGAAGGAATTTAAGGAAATGTTGTAAAGATAGCTTAAGGAGAAGTTGGACAGCCAGGTGGGGAAGTTTGGTTAAAAACTGTTTGACCTTGAGTAAACAAGGACAGCTACTGCTGCTTCCCCTCCTCTTCTAAATACATTTATTTGTTTTTAGTGTAGTCAGGGACACATGGGTTCCAGGGATTGAACTCTGGATCATTAGGCTTGGCCTCCAATCTCACTGAGCTATCTCACTGCTCCCTTCCCACACTAGCGAGTGCTTCTTAAAGGCTTGAGACTTCCAGAGTTTGGCAGTTTGTGTTCAAACAGCTATAAATGTTGGGCTCTTCTAACAGGATGGAGAATAGGAAGGTCATATAGGTGGATCACTTGTTCTTGAAGTTGCCCAGGCAGATCTTGCTTGAGGTGTCCACATCAGAGTGTGTAGTAGGATATGAGGGACTTCCTCATGGGTTTGTTTGAAGGATAGCTACTAGAGATAAGGGCTCATATAGATATATGATTTTTTAATATGTATGAACGTTTTTTCATATATATATATATATATATATATATATATATATATATATATATATATATATATATATATATATATATATATATATATATATGGAGTATTTAGATATATGTTGGTTTAACAAAAACCAACAATACTTCTAATCACTGAGCCATCTCTCCAGCTCCAATTTTTGTTTTTGTTTTTATTTTGAGACAGATGCTCCTTATGTAGCTGGCCTAGAACTTGCTATATAGAACAGTTTGGCCTTCAACTTCTAGAGATCCTCATACCTCAGCCTCACAACTTCAGGGATCAAAGGTATATCTACCCTACCTGGCAATAACTTAACATTGATGGTCTTTACCTATTTGAAAAGAGTGACTCGGATCAAGCAGAAATGTCTCAACCAGCCATCATGAAGGCCAGCTCCTATTGTGTACAGCCTCTTATCCCTGGCCACCACAGCTGTACTCATTCCTTTGCAGGCAGTTCTTGCTCTTAATTCTGGGAGGCTGCCCTGGCACTGCCAAGGAGACCGAAGTCTGAAGGACACATTACAGCTGCTATTTTCTTTAAAATGTCTTTATGTAAAGCATGATAGCATATTCCCATAATTCCTGTTATCCTAGCTGTTGGAAGGTTGTAGCAGGAGGATCAGTTCAAGGTCATCCTCAACTAAGTGGAAAGTTTAAGGTCACCCTAGGCTACATGAGCCCTTTTATTTCTTAGACACATGAAAGGCATCTCAGGGGATCATTCTGTTTTTCCTTACAAAAAGCCCTCAGGATCATGAGTTTCTCTCTAATCCTGAGACCAAAGCATTTTTCTATAGTCCTTCAACTAAGCATTAGTTCCATGGAACATGCTTTAAGGCTACAAATACACTACCACACCCAGCAATGTGACATTTAAAATTGATCCTTTCCCCTCAAGTAGCTCCCCATTTCAAGAAGAAACAATCATGCACTGTCAGCTGCTGATTTGATGACTGCACACAAGGAATCATTCAAACTCTCAGCTATATGATTGGTAATAGCCAGGAAACCCAACAGGTGACAAGAGTTGGACATTTTCCCATGAATTTATTTATTCATTCACTTTACATCCCTATTGCAGCCCCTCTGCCCAGTATCCCTTCTTGTGGTCCCTGACAAGTTTCTCATTGGGAAAGAAATCAGTAGGATTTTGTTTGTTTGTTTGATTATTATTGTTTTGGTCTTTGAGTCTTAGCTTTTGGGGTGTGTGTGTGTGTGAGAGAGAGAGAGAGAGAGAGAGAGAGAGAGAGAGAGAGAGAGAGAGAGAGAGATCTGGCAATCTTGGCAGCAAGTACTCTATCCATCAAACCACTGTTTTGTTGTTGTTTGTTTGTTTGTTTTTCTGTTTTTTTTTGTTTTCTTGTGTGTGTGTTTTTTTGTTTTTGTTTGTTTTTGCTTTATTAAGATAGATTCTTGCAGTATATTCTTGCAGTGGGTTTTAGTTAGAAACTATTTCAAATCAAGTACTGTTCTCCCAAGATCCACAACATATGTGTGATTCTGAAGATTCTCAAGTGTGAGCAGCCTGTGGTGAAACTGACCCATTCACCATGTTCTCTCCCACTTATGCTCCAGATTTATCAATGGATCCTTACACTTTAGAACAACAGCCTGGGGAAGTACTGGCAGTATCTTTTTGGATGTCTATAAAGCTCCTAGTCACTAATATTTCTCTGAGGCCTACTCAGCAGAATTAGTAGGTTGTTTTTGCAGAAATTGAAGCTATCTTTATTTTTTGAGTTGTTTGTTTGCTTGTTTTTTGTTGTTTGTTTAGGAGGAGTCTCAGAGTCTACTCAGAATTTACTATGTATCTGAGACTAGATTTAAACTCCTTCCTCTTCCTTCAGCCTCTGCTTCCATCCTGCTGGGATCCCAAGCATGTGTGTCTCTCATGAGCACCCACCCCCTATCTTATTATTAGCACATGCTGCCTCCCTTGCATTAGGACTTGCCAGCCTTTTGGTTTTACTTAAAAAAATGAAAAAAACAAAGCCATTTGTCTTAGTCACTGTTCTATTATTGTGAAGAGACACCATGACCAAGGCAACTATTCTTATAAAAGAAAGCATTGCAGTTTCAAAGACTTAGTCCATTATCATCATGGTGGGGAACATGGTTGAATGAATGCCATAACTGAGAGCTCCGTCCTGATCTATAGCCAGTTGGCAGAGAGAGATGCTGGTCCTGGCATGGGCTTTTGAAACCTTAAAGACCACACCAGGTGACACTCTTCCTCCAACTCCCACAAGGTCATATCTCTTTCAATAAGATCACACCCCCTAATCCTTCTAATCCTGTCAAAGAGTTGCACTCCCTAGTGACTAAGAATTTAAATATACAAACTAATGGATCCACTATGCTATTGGGATCACATTAGTCTTAGTGTCACATGGCCCAGAATGATACTTCTTTTGCACCAAGCTGTGTAACACTCGTAAGATCATGACTTATTAAAAGTTTTCTTTCATCCCCATGTAAAGCTAGTAAGCAAGACTAAGTGCTGTATGTGGAGCCCATCTTTCTGACTTGACAACATCTTTGTCCTCCAAGTTCCAAGGGACTCTGTTGGCCCTGTTGCTGAGCTTTTTCTGCCCTGGGTAATGTGGCAGTATAAAGGACACCATGTTATTCCTGGAGGCCCGGGGAGCCAGGCTTTGAATTAGAAAGTTAGTCAAGCCTAGACATCCTGGGTCTGTCCTATGCTGTTTGGGCTCTTTATTGCATGCTGACCCTAGCTGACTAGGCTGTGTAAACTGTACCCTGACATGTGCAGGTGTTCTCTTGACAGGAGCATTTCACCTCTATAATCTGGGCTCCCTAATGAGAATGTAGGCTCATAGAGCAGTAATTCACGTGTAGGTGGCCTGTAAGGAAAGTTTTAACAAAAGAGTTGGTTAAGAAGCTGATTTTTTTTCTTTAATTCTCTTGTCATGTGCTGAGTGGGGGCGGAAGAGGAGGGGAGGGTGGGGACTGGTGCTACTGAAAGCATTTATCTTCATTTCTGCCATCTCCCAGTGTTTATTACCTTGTGATCGACAGATGAGGAAAGCTGCCAGTCAAACCCACGTTCAGCACATTTCCATTTCCCTTCATTGCAAATTTTAGGCTTTTGAAATCTGCATCCTCTTTGCAGCAATAAAGGTTGTTTGCCTCTTGCTCCTGACAAGCTCAAGACCCTCTGGTCCAATTCCACTCACTTTTGCTTGCCCCAAATAATAAAAGCTGCAGGAGTCTCCAGAGTTCAAGACAAATGATTGGTGAGAGCTATTCAGTGAGTCAGTGAGATGTTCTTTATCTTTCTTTCTCCTTTCTCCCTCCCTTTCTTAAGCCTCCCCTCTCTGTCCATCTTTGTGCTCCTGAGACATGTTGGAAGAAAGGTAGCTTTTCTGGTTTTGTCTGTACCAGCCCACCAAGCCAGTCGCAACCTTTGACTCTGGGACCTAAATATAGGAAAATGCCAGTCTGTAAATGTTGTATAAGTAAAAAGAGAGGAAGGTGATACAGTGATTCTTAATAATTTATAATTCTCTAGCAGAGGAAATTTCTGCATGGTGGGAGTGATTGCTAAGTGTTTTTGGGGGGATTTTTATGAGCCCCCCCATATTCCTTAAATGCTGTGAGTTCTCAGTGTGCTGTTCCTAATAATCTTTCAGTAGCATGTGTTCTTGTAAGCTTATTTGTTTTTGTCTTAATGTTTGTGGGTGGAAGAAAGGTAATGATCTTCATTTCTTTCAAAATGGATATTCTACTTTCATAATTACTTGCCTCAATTATAGCATTAGTTATAAGTACAAGTAATTGCTTCATTAGGACATATATAACAAAGAATGTAGGAATACTACATGGTGATAAAAATGGGCCTAAGTTTGACCTCAGATCTTGGAGATCCTCAAGTTTTCCTGCCAATAGCCAAGATTAGGCCTCAGTTTCAAAGAGATAGGAAGAAGTCAGGACCCAATAAGGAGTACTCATTTTCTTTATTTATGGTGGAAGCACATTGTTGAACTCCAGGTGACACTGGTACTTTCAGAGCAGTGTGATTGAATCACAGATCACAGAGTTAGAAATCATAGTCTAATGGCAAGCTCATTACCCTCAGGCTTTCAGTAGATGACAGTTTAGCATGAGCCCTTCTTTGACATCGTAGCTGGAAAAAAAATGGTCATGAAAAGCCTCTAGAGTGTTGATTCCCAGTCAGACATAACTACCTTGCTTTTTCTTCTTTCTCCCCCCCCTCCCCCCATGGGCCCCCCCACTCCCGTTTTTCTGTGTAACTTTGGCTGTTGTGGAACTCTGAGATATCCACCTGCCTCTGCCTCTGCCTCTGCCTCTGCCTCTGCCTCTGCCTCCCAAATGCTGGGATCAAAGGTGTGTGCCACCACCACCTGGCTCTACGTTGCTGTTTTTAGCAGACAGTTTCATGCCATATCTGCAGATAGCTTTGTGAGCATACAGTCTATTTGTGTGTCTCTTCAAGGTGTATAAGAAGCCCATGCTAATACCCTAGTATTCTACATCTGTGAGTTAGCTAAAGAGAGACAGAAAGTCAAGTAATGTTGGCAGTAATAGTGAGAGATAATAAAGGGAATTGTTTAGTAGGTGTGGAATTTCATATGTACAATATAAAAATGTTCTGGGGATTGTTTTTACAACACTGTGAATATACTTTAACCTAAAAACTGTTTTATATTATGTTTTGTTTTACTATGATTTTTAAAAGCTAATACTAGATGCATGGTACTGTTTACATTTTGAATTGATTATATTTCTCATTGCTGAATAAAGTACTCTGACAAAAGCGACTTATTTCAACTTACAGTTAAGAAGTAGTTAAAAGTCAAGGAACTTACAGTTAAGAAGTAGTTAAAAGTCAAGGCGGCCAGAGCTTGAGGGAGCTGCTGAGTTTTCACCCACCACCAGGAACTGGAGTGGAGCTGCCGCTGCTCAGCTACATTCTCCCTTTTGTTCAGTCCAAGACCCTAAACTATGGGATGATGCCACCCACTCTACAGACTGACCTTCCCAGTTAACCTAATCTAAATAATCTTTTCGTGGGCATGTTCCAAGGCTAAACTAATTTGGGGAAATTCTCCACGGTGTACGTGGAAGCTTGCTTAACCATGAGATTAACCATCACATGATGACTCTGGGAAGGCAACACATACTGCTATGAATGACAGGTTAGTTTTTCTTTCTTCTGTTGATTCTCCTTTAAATCAAACTCCATTGTAGCTCTACAATCTTCATTTGAATTGTCTTGAGACTGAAGCTGTAGTATGTAGAAACTTTCAGTAGCTCTTCCTTTCTTTGCAACTATCCATAGTCCAGACCTTACTCATTTTCACACTGAGTCCTTACACTAATGTTTGTTTTATTGGCCACATTTGATACCTTTGTTTTCCATAGTACCTGTCGCCAGTCTGTTCCCAAAGTCCATAGTTTGAGTATGGAACTAATGTAGCTCTGTTCTTCAGAGTGGGAGCTTTGGTTTAGAGTATTCACACTAAATGTTCATCAGTTTAGGGGCATCCTTCCTGCAGAGAAGTACATGTAAGTTATTAAAGTCTGTATTTACAAAACATTTACCCTTTAAGTATGTATTGTGTAATGATTGATCGCTACATCAGATAAGTAACTAATTGCGTAGTTATTGAGGAGCCTAAATCCAACACAAAGACCTAAATCTAACTTAAGTGTATTGTCTGTGCTAGAATTGTGCTGCCTTTTTGTGGTTTTACTGTAAATGATGTCCTAATATTCCTCTTATTTTTATGTTGGCCTGGGGTCAGGGGATGCAGACTCAGTTCTAACTGTAGGTAGTATTCTCAGAACTGGTGTTTGAAAGTGAACTTTTTTTCTTCCAAAGGAAATTATTATATTTCCCTCAAGCACTTTTATGATTGCAGGGTTTCCATGCCATGTATTTTCTCTAAAATAAAAAAAAGCATTATCTAATTCTCATATGACCTTTTGGTTCAGTTTTAAATGTACAATGGCATATTATTTTAACCATAAAAAGAAATGAAGTTCTAATACACACCATAACATAGTTAAACCCTGAAAGCATTATGTTAGTGAAAGAAGCCAGACACAGAAGACCACTTCCATGTGATTTCTGTGATATGGAATGTCCTAGAGAAATGTAAGTGTGGTAAGGAAATAACAGATTACTAGTTACTGAGAACTGGGAAGGGAATGGGGCAGAAGAGATCTGGCTACTAATGAGGGCAGATTGGGGAAGAAGATGAAAATGTTTTGAGATCAGAGATGGCAACAATGGTTTGCAAGATTGATTTGATCTTGTGAATGTATTAATAACCCTTGGCTCGTGTTACTTAAATAGTGTATGATATTTTAGAATCATATCTTCATAAAGTTATAATTCTAAACAAATGTGTATATATTTGTTTGGCTATTTTCTTCATTCTCAGAACCATGAAAAGGGAATGAAGGGAACTTGTGACATTTACCATGGAGGAAGTTTTGTTTTCTATTAGAAAGGAACTCTTTCAGATTTACAGTATGGAAAATATATAATATAATTAAAAGTACGTAATATAAAATGGTTTCAGTGTTTAACATATATTCACAGTGTTGATATAGATTATTGTGCATCTGTTCTTTGTTAAATGGTGACAGAGTATGGCTAAGTGCTTAATGGTGTCCCTATCTTAGGACAGATTTAAAGACTGAATTTAAATGACGCTTCAGTGAAGATGACATAGATTTTTCCATAGCTGTGACATCTGAATGAGCAACATCAAAAGAGGTTCATTTTGGTTCATAGTTTCAGAGGTTCCTTGGCTCCATTGCTCTGTAACAGCAAGGCAGAATAATCATGGCAGTTGTGTATGATGGAAGAGGCAGAAACAATGTCCATTCAAGGAGGACTCCCTAGAAGGCCCCTCTCCTAATTTCTACACCTCCCAATATGTTATCAAAATATGAAGCCATCAATGGATTAATCTATTAGAGTGTTAATGATCCAATCAGTCTTTGATGATTGGATCCACTGGCTTGGAATTCAGCCTTCAGTATACAACCTTCAGGGCACTTTTCATACCCAAACCATAAGAGCTCCTCTTCTGATGTCATTCAGGGTTTATTAGAGAGAAATGGTAGGTTTTATGGGCAGTTTTCCTTTCATAGATACAAGTTCATTTATTTACCTCAAAGCACAGACAATCCATACAAAATAGCAAAATATGTAAAAGGGTACTTAACCCCAGGTAAGCTATATGTAATAAAAGAAATATCAAAGAGGGGCTAGTGAGATGGCTCAGTGGTTAAGAGCACTGACTGCTCTTCTGAAGGGCCTGAGTTCAAATACCAGCAACCACATGGTGGCTCACAACCATCCATAATGAGATAAGGCAGCTACAGTGTACTTACATATAATAATAAATAAATCTTTTTTATTAAAAAAAAAAAAAAAAAAAAGGTAGACAGAGGAGTATCAGCACTTAAAGGCCAGCCTCAGCTATAGCAAATTTGAGGCCAACCTGGCCTGTTTCATAAAAACAAAACCAGCCACCCAAACAAAAATAACAAGCTACAGGGATCTAGTAGTGACATGCCTATAAATCAAACCCACCTGGGTTTCAGCAGGGTTATGAGTTCAAAAACAGCCAAGGCTACAAAATACCTTTCCCCCAAAAAGTAAAATAATTGCAAATAGAAAATAATCCCAGGAGCTATAGAGATGTCTCGGTGGTTAAGATCTTGTACCACAGAGAACCTGAGTTGGCTTCCCAACATCCATGTTAGGCAGCTCAAACGTCCTATAATTCCAGCTCCAAGGGGTCTGACACCTTTGGCCTCCATGTCTCTGGCACTAAAGTGTGTGTGTGTGTGTGTGTGTGTGTGTGTGTGTGTGTGTGTGTTAATTGTTAAGCATTTTTTTAAGAGAAAAATACAGGGGTGCTGGAGAGATGGCTCAGCAGTTAAGAGCACCAAGTGCTCTTCCAGAGATTCTGAGTTCAAATCCCAGCAATACCATGGTGGCTCACAAATATCTGTAATGGGATCAATGCCCTCTTATGCTATGTCTGAAGAGAGACAATGTACTCAGATACATTAAATTAAACTTAAAAAAGAGAGAGGGGTAGAAAAAAAATACAGCAAGGCATTGTACAAATGAAAAGGATATTGCCAATGTTCTGTGTCGGATTTCTGAGCTCAAGGCCAGCCTTGTCTACTGCGTGAGTTCCAGGACAGCCAGGGCTATGCAGAGAAACCCTGTCCTCTCTTCCTCCTCCTTCTCTTCCTCCTCCTCCTCCATAGGCTGAAATTTATGTTGAAGATTCTTTTAGGCTCTTAATATACTGTCTAGCCTGGATGTTTACATATAGCCCCGAATGGCCTTGAACTCATGGTTCTACTACCTCAACTAGTGTTTTGTTTTATTTTGTTTCCTTTTGTTGCCTGTACAACTCTAATCTGTTACACACTATTTAGACTAGGCCGTCTTTGAACTGACTGAGGTCCACCTGCCTGCTTCCCAGATACTGGGATTAAACACAACCACATTGAATTCAGCAACTTTTTAAATACTCTTATTGTGACATGAGTTGCCTATTTGAAGATGTAAGTCCGTGGTTCTTAACAGAATAAAGGAACTATTTCTACTCACTTTGTAGTTCTAGACATTTTATCTGGATGTTTTTCCAAAACATTCTTTAGGCATTAACAGCCACTTTATTCTTCCCCTTCCTTTCCCTTTCTTTACTTCCTTCTAGCCCCAGGCAACCATTAATGTGCATTTTGATTTTTGTAGCTTTGCCTGTTCCAGGTATTTCATATAAATGGACTTCTACAATATATGGCTTTCTAAGAAGAATTATGTAAAATTATTAAATTTGTTCACTTGGACCAGCCCTGGGCTTTCTAGGCTCAGGTTTACTAACCTCTTAGCAGGTTGAATCTAAACTCCTGTATGACAGCCAGCAAGGCAGAGGCAGAAAGAGTAATTTTGTGGTGTGTTTGTATCCACTGCTCTCTATCCCCACTCCTCCCCCCTTGCTGTTGGGGATGAATCCTAGGGCCTGGTGCTCGGTAGACAAGTGTTTCACTACTAAGTTCTGCTTCTTAGCTGGGCCCAGCCCCGTTCTTCTCCCATCTCCAGCAGCAGCACATGGCCACTCTAAATTATGCAGTCTCCAATGAAGCAGATTTTGTAGGACTGAAATGTAATTTGAACATTTCCTTCTTTGCAGCTTGCCCTTTTTTACCCTCTTCAAATTAGCCTTTCTGATAGATTTGCTAATGATTCCCATTGTTCAGTAGTCTTACTGAACTGTTGAATCATAATCTTCATTTCCCTGTTCCTAGAACAGATCCTGGAGATAGACTAAGATGCTCTTTTGGCAAAAGGTTCCAAATTCTCCTTTCTTTTTTTTTTTTTTTTATGTTATTCGATATATTTTTTATTTACATTTCAAATGATTTCCCCTTTTCTGGTCCCCCACTCCCGAAAGTCACATAAGCCCCCTTCCCCCCCCCCCCCCCCCCCCGTTCTCCCACCCCCCTCTTCACACTTCCCTGTTCTGGTTTTGCCTTACACTGCTACAGTAAGTCTTTCCAGAACCAGGGGCCACTCCTCCGTTCTTCTTGTACCTCATTTGATGTGTGGATTATGTTTTGGGTATTCCAGTTTTCCAGGCTAATATCCACTTATTAGTGACTGCATACCATGATTGATCTTTTGAGACTGGGTTACCTCACTTAGTATGATGTTCTCCAGATCCATCCATTTGCCTAAGAATTTCATGAATTCATTGTTTCTAATGGCTGAATAGTACTTCATTGTGTATATATGCCACATTTTTTGCATCCATTCTTCTGTTGAGAGATATCTGGGTTCTTTCCAGCTTCTGGCTATTATAAATAGGGCTGCTATGAACATAGTGGAGCATATATCCTTATTACATGCTGGGAAATCCTCTGGGTATATGCCCAGGAGTAGTATAGTAGGATCTTTTGGAAGTGACATGCCCAGTTTTCTGAGGAACCGCCAGACTGATTTCCAGAGTGGTTGTACCAATTTGCAACCCCACCAGCAGTGGAGGAGTGTTCCTCTTTCTCCACATCCTCACCAACACCTGCTGTCTCCTAAGTTTTTAATCTTAGCCATTCTGACTGGTGTAAGGTGAAATCTCAGGGTTGTTTTGATTTGCATTTCCCTGATGACTCTCCTTTCTAAGCAACAGTACACTGAGTCTGAGACAGAGGCAGAGATGCATTCAGACCCTCAGACGTGTAGACCTGGCCACCGACTGTTATGACTAGCAGGATTGTGCCTCTAGACTTTGCTGATTGAGCAACACTAATCTAAATATTCAAAGTTCAGAATGTTCCAGTAGCCAATACTGTGCATCATCATGTTTTCAAAAAGACTTACTCGTGTGTGGGTCTGTGTGGAAGCCAAAGCCAGGGCCATTGAATTCCCTAAGCTGGGAGTTACAGGAGATTATGAACTGCCTGATGTTGGTGCTGGGAATTGAACTCCTGTCCTTTGCAAGAGCAGCCTGCGATTTTAACTACTTAGCCATCTCTCTAACACCTGTGCTTTGCAACTTACACATTTAAGAAATTACAGAGAAAATAAAGAAAACTTCCAATTTGGAAGCTGAGCATAATGGTACATACATAATTCTTCCACTCTTACTTTGCATTTCAGATTTGGAATATTCTGTTTTTAGTTGGAGTCATGTGCTCTTTAGCTTTTGTGCTTCTTTTACTAATAACACACACAGTTATCCTATTATATAGTATGTTAAAGATTCTACCGCCTACCCCACCCCCAGTCAGACCCCTACTGTCTCTCAGACAGACTTGGAACTCACACTGTAGATCAGGCTGGCCTTCAACTCAAAGAGAACCAAACTGGCATGATTGTGGGTGTTTTGTTTTTTGGTTTTGTTTTTAAGCGCATGTACTAATGCTTACTTGTTAGTATTTTCCACAGTTGGCTCACACATTTATTGAAGGATATCTTGGCTGGGTGAAGTTCTAGCAATTGTGAACAAAGTGTTGTACATATTAGTGTATAGGTTTTTGTGTGGAAATAAGTTTTCCACTCATGTGAATAGATACAAAAAAGAGCAGGAGTGCTGGACCTATTATAGGGAGCCAGAGATGACCACTCAGACATAGTTTATAACCAATTCAAAGTCTTTAAAAGTCTTTATTCCACCTGCCTGGGACGGCTACACTTGGGTATTTGGAAGGTGGAGCAAGTATATAGGCCAGGGGCTTTTAAAGGCAAAAGTCACATCCTGTGGTCTCACATGCCAGCTTCAGGGGGAAGTTAGCACAAGCAAGCAGTTTAACAGAAACTGGGTTCCTTGGGCATTGGGATTCTCTATCAAAATCAAATTCTAGCTAACCCTGAAATGGCCTCATCAAGAATACAAGATGGAGGAGTCTTTACACTGTCTTGCCCTGTCACAGATCATGTGGTAAGAGTATATTCAGTTTTCCAGTAGACTTGTCAAACTGTCTTTTAAAGTAGATGTGCCATTTGCATTCCCACGAGCAAGGAATGTTACTCCAGGTCTTGCCAGCATTATCATTGCTTTAGAGGTTAGCAGTGATGAAACCTGGGGATTGGTTTCTCCTTGTTATTAATGTTGCTACTCTAATAACTGCTCTGGAGCCTCTTTCATGTGCTCATTTATTTCAGATAATAACCATTTTAAAAATCAGGTTGTTGGCTTTCTTTTCCTTCCTTCCTTCCTCTTTTCCTTTTCTTTTTCCTTCCTCTTTTCCTTTTCTTCCTCCCTCCCTTCCTTCCTACCTTCCTTCCTTTTCTCAAGACATGGCTTTTCTGGAACTCACTCTGTAGATCAAAGTAGACACAAAGAGATCCACCTGCCTCTCTGCTTCTGAGTGCTGGGATTAAAGGCCTGTGCCATCACTGCCTGGTTTGGTTTGCTTACTGTTTAGTTTTTAGAGGGTTTGTTTGTTTGTTTGTTTGTTTGTTTTTTGCTTTTTTTTTGAATATTTATTTTGAGGTAGATTCTCACAGTTAATCAGGCTGACCTCAAATTCCTGATTTTCCTGCTTTTATCTTCTAAATGATATAGAAAAAATTCAAAGTTATAGGATTGATGTTATAAAGGATTTGTTAATAGATTAGCCCAGGAGACAATAAGTTATACAAGTAGAATCTAGTTAAGGGAACATTGTCACCACCAAAATACCCCACAGGTAAAGTACTATGCTAACAGGCTTGTGAAATTTAGGATGTTAGTATGTGAATGTTTATTCACTAGTAGTAACCAGCCATTAAGCCTCATTCCCTTCCCCAACAAAAGACACACCTTTACTGGACATCTTACGGGGGCAGCATATGGGTCACCATGAAGTTCTGGTCTGCCGATAAGTTTCCAGTGGGCAGGATGACTCTGGGTAACAACTATTTAAAAAAGAACAACACTAATGTCATTAAAATAATTCTGGCAATATGCAATGTTTTTGCTGTGTAAATCTGTCTGCCTCAGTGGCAAGACTCAGTCTCCTGTCTTTCTTTAAATTGTATGAAGTGTAACCTAGGGTAGGGACCTGAAAGAGATTTAAGGATGACAATAGTTTTGTAATGCATAAGCCTAAGATGTATATAAATTAGTAAAATCTTGCTTTGAGAGCTATCTCTTTTTTGGACCATTAGCCACAGCTAGCCAGGTACTTTAGTAAAGAACTTTTCTTTATCTCTAAGTATGTGAAGTGATTTCTCCCTGAGAAGGCAATGTATTTCTGTAATGTGGGTGCTGGGATTACAGGCATTCATATCCATGCCAAGCTATTACATACTTTTTTTTAATAGATACAGAAACCCAGATTCAAACTATTGATTTATAAAAAGGTCTCACAACTACATAGTTGCAGGAAATGTCAAAATCTGGTACATTTGATTCACCTGTGTTTTTTGAAACCATAAAAAAAAGTACCAAATTGTAAGATCCTACTTTAAACCTGCCCCAATCTAAGGTAGAAATAGAAAAAACATGGTTTGCTAAGAAGTATCTAAATCATTCTATACTTTTTATGAATTTCCTTTTGCATAAACTGGCATAGCTGTTTTATGGTGTAGGGTAAGCAGCTCCATAGTTAGGGGAAAGGTTTTACTGTAGATATGAAAGAACATCTAGAGACATTTGGAAGAGTCCAGAACAGAGAGAGAAATAGTTGCTAGGGTAAGAGAAGCCTGTCAGCTGGAGGGAGTCTAGGTTGGGGAGGAGGTGAGAAAGACTAGGAGGGAGGGCTACATGGCCTTTGAGAGGTATAAGGGTACTTGTGATTCCCAAGAACCCTGAAGGCCAGGATGAATTTTGATTTGCTGATAGCACCATAAGTAACCATATGCCCCTTCTGCCAGAGGTAAGGGAATTGACTTCATAAGGGAACTGGCTAATTAAGTTCCTGAGGAATCTGACTTTTATTTAACACCCAGAAATCCTTCTATAGTACAAGTTGAGCTCATTTCTGAATATTTTGATTTCCTATTAAAGGTTGGAGAATTAGAATTTCCTTATGACCTGATACTTTACATTATCAATGTCACAGTCAGTTTGAGTCCTTTTAGCAGCAGATATTCTAAGAGCAGGACTTTCTTGGTTTGGTTTGGTTGGTTCAGATGTGGTCTTAGTATGTAGCCATACTGACATGGAATAGGAATAGTAATAATATATACTATTAATATATAATTTGGCCTCCCAGTTGCTATAATTATAGGCATTTGACCAAATGAAATAGATCTAAGGTTGCTTGTCTTGGAATTACAGTGTAGCTGGCATATAGCTTCCCAAATGGGGATAGCTTTTATCAATAGGGAGCATTTGGTAATATCTGGAGAAATTTTCTTGTCACAGTGTTGACAGGCGGAAGCCAGAGATGCTTCCAAGTGTTCTCTAATACACAAGCCTCTTTGCTGTTCTTTGATAAATGATCTGATCTGGAATATCAGTAAGTATGGCAGTTAAGAAATGCTGAATCTAAGACTGGAGAAAAGACTCTGCAGTGATGAGCACTGGCTGCTCTTCCAGAGGCCAGATTCAGTTCTCTGCATCTTACATGGCAACTCAGAACTCTATGTCCAAAATACCTGACTCCATTTTCTGACCTCTGAAGGCGCCATGCACACATATGGTGCCGCATAAATCTACTAAGACACGTATGCATACACATAAAGAAAAAATAAATGCATTTTTGTGAGTTTTAAAAGGTGTCTTTGTTGTTGAGATGGGATCTTTCTATGTAGTCTTTGACTGTTCTGGAATTTGCTGTGTAGATCAAGCTGGCCGGATCTGTATGTCTCAGCCTTCCAAGTCCTAGGATTAAAGGCATGTACCTCTATGCCTAGCCAAAATAATTTTTTAAGTAAAAAAATATAGCCAGGAGTGGTGGCACATGTCTTTAATTTTAGCACTCAGGCAGAGGCAGAAGCAGAGGCAGGTGGATCTCTGTGATTTTTGGAAGCCAGCCTGGTCAGCAGAGTGAGTTCCAGGACAGCCAGAGCTACACAGTGAGACCTTATCTCCAGAAATATACAAACAAACAAATAATATTTTAAGAAATTAATACTGAGTCTAGTTTACTACATGTGAAAGAAAACCTTTAAGCCTTAGAAATCTTGTAGCTGTCATCAGGATTTGCTTCGAAGACTGAATGCCACCTCTGTCCATGGCTCAGTCCATTAATTAACTGGCTCTGGCATATTGCCTGCACCTTCAGCCAAAGCTGCTAAGTGGTGGTGGGGTTTTTTGGTTTGTTTTTTTAAACAGGACAATGCTTTTTCTTCCTGATGTTTCCAAGAGACAGCCTTAGTTGGCCAGCAGTTCTTGTGTAAGAGAACCTGGTGACAATACTTTAATCTGTTGCTGGCATCTTTCACTCCCTAATCTGTGTTTACATGGCACTGAAAATTGGCTCTCTGATGCCAAGCTCTGTTTCTGTGCAGTACTCCTGCACGGTTGGCAGAGATCCCCTCCCTAGTCTCTTCACAGTACCACCCTACACATGTATTTACCGCACAGCTGTTTTCAGAAGCATACGCTGTACAGCATGTCTCTGGAGTTGGGGCTAAAACTGAAATCATTTTGTTCCCAGTTACAAAGCCAGCATGTGCATTTCTGAACTGTTTCTCTGGTTGTAGGTCTAATCCTCTCCCTGAGAAAATAGTTGTTTCTTCAATCTCTCTTAGCAACTAACATCATATGTGAAGAAAGACAATTTGCCTCTTTGTGTTTGGGGTTAGATATATGCTTTTCTAGTAAGTTAGAAGAAATGGTAAGGAACTAAAGCAGTTTGAGACTGGCTGTTAAAGGAGATGTCAGTGACCTAGATAATAGATGTGAAAGCCTGGGGAATAATTTGGAAGCTCAGTGGAATGAAGCCTACATCAAAATGAAGAGTGAGTGATTCCTTCCAGGGAAGTGGGAGATCTTCTAACTAAAATGGTTTAAATGGTTTGCATTATTAATGAGGCCAAGAAAATCTGAGCCTGATTCTTTTTAAGAAATTTTTGGGCTGGAGAATGGCTTAGCAAGGTTAGGCTGACAACTAAAAAATATATATATAAAATCCTGCAGACTTCTATTTTGTGGAATTCTAGAGTCATAAAGCCCACTAAAATCTTTTAGAAAGGAAAGGAAAAGAAGGAAGGAAGATCCTACAGACAGCAGAGCTTCTTTCTTGACCCAATAATGAGCAAAATTCTCACATCAGATTTTTTTATTGAAAATTATTTTTTTCCCATATAATAGATTCTGATTATAGTTCCCGTCTCCCAACTCCTCCTGGATCCACCTCATCTCCCTAAACTAAACCTTTTCTTTCTCTATTAGAAAAAAACATCCAAAACAAAATAAAAAACAAACCAGAATACGGCAGAACAAACAAAGGGAGAGAGGGAGAGAGGTGACAAAGAATGTGCACAGAGATGTAAAGAGGCATATCACATTCACATATACAGAAATTTCATGGAGACACACAATTGCAGACAATAAAACACAAGTAAGAGACCTCTAAGGCAGAAAAAATGCTCCCTGACCCCAAACCAAAGAAACCAAAATACCATTAAATTTGTGTTGACCATCACTGCTGGGCATAAACCCCGCCCTTTAGTGTAGTTTGTATACCCGGTGAAACTCCCTTGGAGAAAACTGTTTTTCAAAATGGGAGCTTATGTGCACTTCTCTGAGTACTGGAACCCCATCTGACTTAGACCTGTGGGGCTGCTATACATGCTGTCCCAGTCTGTGAGTTCTTATGTGCATTAGTCCTGTTGTGTCTAGAAGGCCTTTTTTCTTTGTGCCTTCCATCCCCACTGGGTCTTAGAAAATTTCTATTAGTTCTTCCACAGAGTTCTCTGAACCCTGAGGGGAAGAATTTGATAGAAACATCCCATTTAGAACTTAATGTTACAAGGTCTCTCACTCTTTGCACTTTGTCCAGTTGTGGGTCTCTGTATTTGTTCCATTTACTGCAGAAGGAAGCTTCTCTGATGATGGCTGAGCAAAACATTGATATCTACGAGTATAACAGCGCTGTTGAGAGTCATTGTAGTGTTATGTTCCCTTTAACAGAACAGTAGTGCTGTGTTTTTCCCTAGGTCTGTGGCCAGACAAGCAGTGTTGGGCCCCATCTCATGGAGTGGTCCTTACATTCCATCAGATAGTGGTTGGTTACTCCCACAACGTGTGTGCCACTCTTGTACAAGTGTATCTCACAGGCAGGTCACCATTGTAGATCAAAGGCTTTGAAGCTGCACTGGTGTGTTTACCTTTCTCCTCTGGTAGTGTGCAGAGTACCCTTCAGTACTATGGACACTGATCCGTAGGGGCAAAGGCTCTAGACAGGCACCAGCTCGACTTCTCTGTACTCAGGGAATTATGCAGTAGAACCTTATCATCAGTTTGTGGAGAGCAACCAATATCTTTAGCAATAGTCTGGGTTATTTAGCTTTCTGTTGTGCCCCTTTCGCCAACAACTCAATTAGATGTGACTAATTCCCAACACTGGAGAATTCATTTGGTGGCTGAAGATGTCTACTAGGGTCTTTGTCTCCTTGTTATTTGGTAATTCCATTTCATATATGTATATATTTTAAGAAGCTTCATCTGTATTAGATTTCCATGTGACCCCTTAGTTTTACCTGTCCCTCCCTGTATCCCCCCCTACCCTATATTCAAATTTTTTTTACATTTCTTTGACTGTGTGTGTGTGTGTGTGTGTGTGTGTGTGTGTCTGTGTACTCATGTACTCATGCATGCACATACCACAGCATAGATGTTGAGGTCAGAGGACGACTTGTGGGTCAGTTCTCTCCTTTATTGTGTGGGTCTAGGAGATCAAACTCAAGTCTTTGGCCTTAGCAGCCAGTGGCTTGCCTGGTGAACCATTTCACCAGCTCCCAGATACAATTATTGCAGGAGAATTCTCTGTATTGAAGGAAGGGTAAATAAGTGCCTCATGTGAATGGTCTGTATGTACCATGGAGCCATCAGTAGAGGTTTGAAGTCAGTGGCCACGTTGACAACACCTGCAAATGCTGTGTTTCTAATGCTGTCGAGTACATCATGACTGTTTGATACTATGTTTAATTTTGTAAGACTTTAAAAATATTTAAGGCTATCAGTTTATTTACAATAGTATTTTTCAACTTTCATTATCCCTCTCCCAAGACATTTCATTCTCCTTCCCATGGATATACACACACATACATGGTGTGTATCCATGTATTCTGGCATTTGTAAGGAGAATTAATGAGATTATACTAAGTTTATGGGGGCACTTCTTTTTTTTTATTATTTATTTGTGTGTGGAAGTGGAGAGAACAAGAGCACACACATACACCACAGCACACGTGTGGAGGTCAGAGGGTAACTTTTTGTCAGTTGGTTCTCTATGTCTACCTTATTTTTGAGACAGGATCTTATTTCTGCTGCTGGGCTGTGTGGGGGAGCTTCCTTCATCCAGCCCTCTCTGCCTTCCCTGCTGCTGTAGGAGTGCTGGTTACAGGATCACAGGTATACGCCTCCACATCCAGCCCATAAGGGTTGTATGGTAAGCGCTCTTGCTTGCTAAACCATCTTCCTGGCCTAGAGGCTTTTATTTCATTTTGGCACCATAGGACATTTTTTACCTCCAGGAAGGCAATATTGGCCATGTTGAAACCATATAGCCTAAAAATGTCATCATCTAGGAAATGAACCTGGCGGGGGTTGGGGGGGGGGGGGTTGAGACAGGGTTTTTCTTTGTAGCCCTGGCTGTCCTGGAACTCACTTTGTAGACCAGGCTGCCCTCAAACTCAGAAATCCACCTGCCTCTGCCTCCCAAGGGCTAGGATTAAAGGTGTGTGCCACCACAGCCCAGCTTGAACTGTTACACAAATAAATTAAAACTGAAAGAAGGACAGTTAATAAACTAACACTGAAAAATATCTTCTGGTACAGTGGCCAGCAGCCCCTGGATAAGGAAAAAGAGTAAGTTTCCTTTATTTCATGATTGGGTAGAGGGTAGTGTCTCTCTTGATCATTTGAGGAAAGAGCAGAAAAATCTAGAGACAGCAGAGTAATAAATATAGCTCTTTAAAAGAAACAAGTAGGGCTGGAGAAATGGCTCAGTGGTTAAGAGTGCCAACTGCTCTTCTGAAGGTCATGAGTTCAAATCCCAGCAACCACATGATGGCTCACAACCATCTGTAATGAGAGCTGATGCACCCTTCTGGGATGTCTGAAGACAGCTACAGCAATTGAGCAGGGATGGAGCAAGAAGAAAACGTGTTTAAAGACAGCTACAGTGTTCTTACGTATAATAAATACATCTTTTTTTAAAAAAGCAAGTAGAGGTATTTTCTCGGTGATATTCAGAGGCAAAGGCTAGATGATATTGATGAATTCTGGCATAAAACTGCCTTGTCCTAAGGCTAGTCAGCACAGACTAGACCTGCAGCTGAAAATACCATTTAGCTTGTCTTGTGCACAAGGATCTTCTATTCTCCTAAGAAGGATTGGTTCTGCCTGATCAAAAGGGTGGCTGTGTATGAAATGCACCTAGGAAGGAGGAGGAGGAAATGACATGTTCGTGTAAATGAAATACAACTGCAAATTAAAGTGTCACCCTGTTTTAAAAAAAAGTCAAATTTTTATTTAATTGGTTACCAAGGAAAAAAAATGTCATACCGAAGTGTATATCTCAGGGAAAATTGAACTGAAACATTATAAGTGAATCTGGAATTAAAGGAAGGTCTTGGAGGGGAGAATTTTTAAAAATTGCCTTAATAAAAATAATCTCATGTTACAAAGGCAGGCTCATAAGTATCTGCTGTGTTATGCCCAAGTTTCAAAAGAGGTTAACACTGTTACCTCATTTGTTCTTGACTGCCTCTTCTCTGGAGGAAGTCCTCTTTTGAGATGTCTTATTAGGAAAAAGGTCACTAACAAAGGAGGAACTGCTTCTCCTAAAGAGCACTGCTTGCTGCCAAGACAGCCAGGACTGAACTGAACTGAACTGAAATTCGTCTGGTCTTTGTGTGTTCATGGCATCTTCCTTTTTGTTTTCAAATTTCTTTATGCACATTTGTGTGAAAACACATCTGTTTCTTCAGATAATGTATACATTCTTAGACAGTATGTATGCAGGACCCGACACATTAATAATGGGAAGGACATATGAATGATGTTCCATTTCCACATAGAACTGTTTCTGATGAAAGGTTGTGTCTAGTTTCTCTTTGCGCTGACTTGTCATGCAGATCTCTTCAGCTTTCATGAGTTTTAATTCTGATTCTTCTTTTTCTCCTCTACTAATTCATATGTTCCCTTATATTCTGCAGTAGAAACATACAAAAAAAAGAATGCAATGTATGTAGTCTAATGTGGTCTTCTTGTCTTCTCTGTTATCAGGGGCAGTAATTGGAGATGGACAGTCTGCTGTAGCCAGTAACATTGCCAATACTACCTACAGGCTCCAGTGGTGGGACTTCACTAAGTTTGACCTTCCAGAAATCAGTAATGGTGAGTTGATGTTAATCTGGAGTAGTGATGGGCAAGATACGTTTCTGGTGAGACAGGACTTTAATACAAAAACACCAAAGTAGCACTGGATTGTGTCTATCTCTCATTGAGTTGTTGATGGCCATGTACTCTTTCAACAGCTTATCCTCAAATACCAGTTACGCAGCACAGTTCAGAAAATAGCTTAGGGGAAATGCCAGATCTCCCCTGAGAAATTTGTGGAGAAGTTCATAGAGACTACAAGACAGATAGAGCTGAGATTGAGAAAAGACTGTTGTGAGTGTAGACTTGTTGGCAAATCCAGGCTTCAACTAAGCAGATGAGTCACCACTCTGTAAACAGATTAATATCTGTTTACAAACGTGTGTACTGATAGATATGTTTCCTTTGAAAGACATCCATGATTGATCCCTTTATTCAGCATTGTAGATGTTTCTTCTGCCTAAGGGAAGGGCTTTCGTGCATTCCTAAGAGGTGAGAATCAGCCCCTACTTGTTTGCAGCTGATGATGGCTGTTGATGTCACAGTTACATTTCTCCTAGAAGGTTCTTTCTCATAGCAAGCCGCCACGGATTCATTCTTTTGATGTCACTTCATCCCATTGGTCCTGTTTCTGCTGCTGCAATGCCTTATCATCTGTTTAGTGTCTTAAGTCCTTCAGGAATCTGAAAGTACCTTTACAGCTCTCCTTTCAGATCAAACCTCTGTAGATTTTTTTTTTCCTAATGTGTTTTCCAATCTGTTCTTTTCCCCCTTAACTTTGGGCATAGAATGAAACAGAACAAATCAGAAAATGAATGATGTGAGCTAAAACATAATACAGTGATGTTGGCTGCAGATTCCAGCAGCTTTTTCTGAAGTTACTATTGCATTTACAGTAACTTAAAGTTCCTTGATACTTTGTTAGTAAGACAGAATTGAGCCAGTTTGTATTATCTTCCTGCCATTGCAGTTCTAGTTCTTCCTTGCAGCATCTTTATAAACTCTGGTTTGTTCTTCTCTTTCAGTCTTAGGGATCATCTGCTAATTTGATAAATATCTCTTCTCAGACTTTTAGATTTCTAGCAAAAATGGCGAATAAATCAGGAAATTGCATTATCCCTTGTGGTATGTTTTTGGACCCCTATCCTTATCAGTGTTGGAACATGAATTATTCTTTTGGGCTTCACATCTAAAGTTCTTCCCTGTTAAAGACAGTTTCTCAAGAGTCTGAGGAGATTGCTCAGTAGTTAGGAGCACTTGCTAATTTTCCAGAGGACTAGAGTTCAGTTTATGCACTATGGGAAACTCACAAGTGCCTGCTAACTACTGCTCCATGGGATCCATTGCCCTCTTCTGACCCCTGAGAGTGTTCACATATTCATTCATAGAAAATGTACACATGCCAGGTATAGTAGCTCAAGGCTTTCAGTCCCAGCATCTAGGAGGCAAAGGCAGGCAAATCTCTTAAGTTCAAGGCCAGCCTGATCTTCAGAGCAAGTTCCAGGCCAGGCAAGGATACACAGAGAAATCCCCACCCCTCCAAAAAGAAAGAAAATATACATAAATCATTTAAAGAAAGAAGGAAGGGAGGAAGGGAGGGAGGGAGGGAGGGAGGGAGGGAAATGGAAAATGGAAAAGGAAAGGAGAAAGGAAAGGAAGGAAAGGAAAGGAAAGGAAAGGAAAGAAAGAAAGAAAGAAAGAGAAAGAAAGAAAGAAAGAAAGAAAGAAAGAAAGAAAGAAAGAAAGAAAGAAAGAAAGAAAGAAAGAAAGAAAGAAAGAACCGTAGCTTTGTATAGTATAGGCTAGCCTTAAACTGGTTGTCCTCCTGCTGCAGCCTTGAGTGTTAGGGCTGCAGGAATGCACACTGTGACTGCCCTTATGTTTTTAGTATCATATAAACCATTCTAAGAGTTTGGAGATACAGATAAAAATATCTTAATTATTTAAAGGTAATCATTTTATGATGTACCAGGCTTTTTAGTATTCATATCAGACAAGATAAATGAGGTTAATTTTTCATGCTTTGTTCTTAGTGAATCCTAAGTAGCAACTACTCATTTTTTCCTCAGTTGCCTAGAAGTCATATATGTCAAGTAGTCTGTTCTTTTGAATTTTTTTGGGTTTTTTTGTTTTATTTATTATTGTGTGTGGGTATGCACATGTCATAGCACATGTGATGAGGTCAGAGGATAGCTTTCAGGAATTAATTCTATTCTCCTGCTATGAATTCTGGGGGTTGTACTCAAGTTACCAAGCTTGTGAGGCAAAGTGCTTTTGCCCACTGAGCCATCTTGCTGATTGGCACACTAATCTGTCCTTCAATCTATTAAGAATCCATCGTAGAAGAGTCTGCCTTTCTCTTATTGAAAACTCAAGTTCATCTGTAAATTTGTGACTCATATCTTTGTGGGGGGGGCGGGTGGTTTTTTGAGACAGGGTTTCTCTGTATAGCCCTGGCTGTCCTGGAACTCACTCTGTAGACCAGGCTGGCCTTGAACTCAGAAATCCACCTGCCTCTGCCTCCCAAGTGCTGGGATTAAAGGCGTGTGCAGATGATGATGATGATGATGATGATGATGATGATGATGATGATGATGATGCTGCTGCTGCTGCTGCTGCTGCTGCTGCTGCTGCTGCCGCCGCCGCCGCCACTGCCACCACCGCTGCCACCCTGCGTGACTCATATCTTATTGGCCATAGTTCACCTTCAGTTATTTTGATTTTTTACCTTTATCATTGTTTAAATTAGATAATATAGTTACAGCTCAAAACTGCATCCTGCTGCCTGTGACTCCTTGCAATAGGTAACTACTATCAGTTTCAATTCTTAAATATCTCTTGAAAGATAGTATGTGTATGTCTAAACATAGAAAGTAGTGCTTCCCATCTATTGTGTGATCTAAATGACAACGTGCTATACAATAAATATTCTTCTGCACTTTTCTTTCTATACAGTGTATCTCAAAATCTTCCATATTTTTGGTGTGTGTGTGTGTGTGTGTCTGTCTGTCTGTCTGTCTTATATGCAGCTCTGTGTGCACATATAGAGGCCTGAGCAAGATGTCAGTAGTCTTCCTCTATTGCTTCTCATCCTACTGCCTTGAGAGAGTCAGAAGGCACACAGGATCTGTCTCCATTCCTCAGTGCTGTGATTGATTGCAGAATGCCTTTCCTCCTTCCTTTCCTCCTTTCTCCCTTTCTGTGACCAGTATATTGCTTTGGTGCTGGAGTCAAGTTCTCATGCTTTCAGGGCAAGCTTGTCTTTTTACCCACTGAACTGTCTCTAGTTCTTGTCTTGTTTAGAGATAGTCTTACTCTGAATCCCAGGTTAGCCAGGAGTCTGCAGCAGTCCTCTTGTCTCTGCTTCCTGGAGTGCTGAGATTATAGGCATGAGCTATCACCCTGGTGGCAGCTGCAGCTGCTGCTGGTGCTGGCAGCCCCCACAACTGCCACTCCTCCTCCTTCCCTGCCCTGCACTCCTTTCTCCTCTTTTGATAAAATAGCTACCTAGTAATTCATTGTAACCAGTGTCCTGTTGAAGGACTTTGGAGTCTACAATCTTGCTATACAAACTGTTACAGATTGTCTTCTACAAATGCATATCAGTAAGATAGCTGCTTTGAAATACAACCACAGGGAAGAAAAGGTGCATGAATAATTTTGGTAGATATTGCCTTATCTCCCTCTCTATACTGCTTGCTCCTACTAATAATCTCATCTATAAGTGTTGTTTGTTCCTTTTTGTTTTCAAACAAATCCTCACTGTAGCCTGTAGGCTTTGGTTTCAGAACAAGTCCTTTTTGAATGCTTGGAATTACAAGTGTGAGCCAGGGGGCTTGCCCTGCTCCACCCCCATAGTCTTTCAGAGTGCTTGATTTTATAAACACTTGGCTGAAGGAATGTTTTCAAATTTTCAATGTTTATAGATTCCATAGGGTAAAGAACTACTACATGAGCATTTATGCTTCTATTCCTTCTGCTCCTCCACATCCTTAATGGTGCTGCTTGTCTTGGCTGGCCATGGGCTTTATCTCTTTCTCTGCATTTTACCGGTTCCCCCCCCAATAATTCTGTAGAAGTTCTTTATAAATTGGAAAATTAGCTTATAATAGGAGTTTCTTATCATTTGTCTTTTGACTTTGTTGAAGGTTATTTTTGTCATAGAACTTATTTTAAGTCAAAATTATACACCTTTCCTTTTATGGTTCCTAGGCTTTGTGTCATCTTAGGATCATTTCCTACTTTTATATTTTAGTTTTATACATTTAAATCTTTGATTCATTAGGAAACTTAGTTCCAGATGACCAACTGCTATGCATTAAATACCAACTTAAGCTAGCTTTTGTTTGTTTGTTTGATTGATTTTTGGTATGTGTTTGTGGGGTAGAACATTAATATGTATCCTAGCTGTCCTGGAACTCTCTGTAGACTATACTGGCCTTGAACTAACAGAGATCTGCCTACCTCTTCCTCCCAAGTGCTGATATTAAAATGAATGAGCCATAATTCCCAACAGGTTTCTATTTATTACTTTTAATTGTTTTAACTAAAATTGTAGTTGAGCTAAACAGTATATACTTATAGTCTCGACCTTTATTTACTCTTGATAGATTTAGTCAGTAAATTGGGACTCTATTGCTCTAGGATTCATTTTTTTTTTTCTCCCAAAGTCATCTGCCTCTGACTAGAGGTTAGCTATAGGTTTCAAAAGCTATGTCCCAGCCTGGAAGCCACTGAGCTTTAGTTTTATTTATGGAGTTCATCAGGCACCAAGTTGCTGCTCATATGATTTTTCTGAATCGATTTTAGCCCGTTTTTAGAATTAGGTTAATGATTCTTCATACTTGTTTCTCTTACTTGAGGTTAAGGGAGCTGATGAATTCTAACCTGTGTAAGATGCTTAGAATGCTGTGAATAATGCTTCACCTCATGTTGATTTTTATTTATTCGTGTGACTGTCTGTATATGTATATGTTCTATGTGTTCAGGCACTTGCAGAGGCCTGCAAGAAGGTGTTGGATTTCCTGGAGCTAGAGTTCCAGTAGGTTGTGAGCTGTCTGATATATGGGCGCTGAGAACCTAATCCATGCCCTCTAGAAGAGCAGCAAGTGTTCCTAGCCATTGAGCCATCATCTTTAGCCCTTATGTAGATTTTTATGCTACTTTTATGAATAATAACAACCTGAGAGGGGGGGGCGAGGGAGGGAGGGAGGGAGAGAAAGAGAGAGAGGAGGAGAACAGAGGAAAAAGCTAGTTTAATTAAATTCACTATGGGATTCTTGGATTCTTGGTTTGTTTTGGTTTTTTGAGACAGAGTCTTATCCATGTTCTGACTATCCTGGAACTTGCTATGTAGACTAGTCTGGCTTTGAACTCACAGAGATCCGTCTGCCTCCCAAGACTGGGATTAAAGGTGTGTATCACCATACCTGGCTCCCTCTCATTTTTGAAAGGAAACTCTTTTTTGGTGAATGGCTTTGATCACTAAGATATCCTGGCAGAAGAGGCCATAAGAGCCAATGGATATGGTGACTGATACCTGTAGGGTGTGTTTATAATGCAATCTGAAGCTCTGATCTGCAGTAGCCAGAGGGACTCAGAGATGGAGCCCAGAGGAGATTTTGCTTCTGATTTAAACCCTTCTGGGTTTTCTAAATCTCTGTGTGATGCATATGTAAAGTATTGCAGCTGCCAAACACTGTTATGGTCTCATCTGGATAGCAACAGGCTACCTATGGATCTTTGTATAAGGTATAGTAGTTATAATTTGCAGATCTGATAGCAAAGCAGAGTGTCATCTACTTCTCTGGGCATCAGTATTTCTAACCTTAATGTTTCTTGCTAAAGCATTTTCACTTGGAAATAATTTCCCTTTGAAGGTACGCCTGAACCTCTTAGGGTTTTGTGTTTGCTTTTTGTTTGGCTAGTTGGTTGAAGTGTTGTTGTTGTTGTTGTTGTTGTTATTGTTTTTTGAGAGCCATTTTGTAACCCTGGCTGGCCTGGAACACACTGTGTAATCAGAGTATCCTTAAACTTGCTGCGGTCCTTCTGCTTGTACCCCCATCACTCCTCAGAGCACTGGTTACAGATATACACTATTGCACTTGGCTTCCCCCAACTCTCTTAAGTAGTTTTGGTTTTGTTTATTTTCTTGTCATACCAGTATTGAATTCAGAGCCTACCACATGCAAGATAAACATTCTCCCATTGAGTTATATATTTCCCCAGTTCTAGTTGCCCTATAATTGTTTTCCTATGTGTTTTACCACTAAGGGACAGTAAGTTACTAAGTTCTCAATTGTGGTCCCAGACTTACAGCACTTGAGACACCTGAAGCTTTGCTGGCAGTATTTGCTCTCAGACTCTGCCCAGCATTGTTCAGGTGTCACTGATCTAAGCTGCATGGCAGAGTGAGGTATAGATCATCAACAGGGTTTTCCCTGTTGTGAGCTGACAGTGGCTTAGGCTGTGTTTCATTCACATCTTTCTTCCTATCTACTTACTTAGTTGCTCAATCCAAAAAAGGGATGGGCTGTTCTTTATCTTTAAAACATTACTTATCTCTACCCAAGAACTGTCTTTGTGCATATTATTAACTCTCTGAAATTTCAACTTTGTGAGGGAAGGCTGCACACGTGAACTATAGTAGCCATTATTTCTGTTTCTATATAGGAATTATTAAGCAACAGACAGCAAGTGTAAGTTGCTAATTGGAGCTTTGAAAGAAAAATGAAGTAGTGCTGTCTATATAATAGTGCCAGATGCTGTCTATAATGGAGCTATCATATTCCTGTGTGTGCCTACCAAATGCCTTTTATAGGGTTAAAACATGGGCCCAGGTAAATAGAGCACTAGCTGTCTTTCTGAGCTCATTATAGTTACCAGGAGCTGTAATGAAATTGGGTAGAGTTGGAAGAGAAAGCAAACTTTGGGAATTAGCCATTGACTTTATCATAAGATAATACAAACACAAATATAGTGGCTTGGAATTGAATCTGACAGAATGTTTTTTTGTCCATCTGCACAACTTTTGCAAGCTTTAATCCAAACTTTTCGGAAGAAAAGCCATATTTTCTTCTCATCCTTATAATCAGTTAGATACTTATAATTTGGTTAGTAGTTTAAGGTCATTATGGTCCCTCCCTGCCACTTAGGGCTTGAGCCTAGGTATTCTCTATATAGGCTAATGTTCTTCCTCTGCAATATCCTCGGCCCTCTTTGTTCCTTTCTATAGTTAGGTCTCCCTGAGTTGCCCAGCTGGCCTTGAACTCTCTGTATGTAGCCCAGGCAAACCGTGAACTTGCTCTCCACCTGCCTCAGCCTTTTGAGTGGCAGTGATTACAGGCCAGTGGCTGTAGGTTCAGTTTATTATGAACTTCTGTTTTTAACCAAAATGCATGCTGATACCTACAAGGTAGATCTCTGTTACCAAGACAGATGAACCATCATAGATGTTGGGGACATAGAGTATAGGTAAAATGGTAATTCTGCAGAGTAGTCCATAACATTCTATCATCTTCCTATTCTCCCACTTAATATTTTTGACACTCATTTTTATTTTTAGTCATATGTATTTTTGTTTGTGTGTATATGCTTATAGACATGTAGGTGCCCATAGATACTAGGAGAAGGTGTCAAATCCCCTGGAGCTAGAGTTCAAGTGATTGTGAGCCATCCCATGTGGGTGCTAGGAATCAAACTCAGCCATTTCTCCAGCCCTTCTACTTAATATTTGTTATTATCTCTATTCCCTGCCTTTGGTGGCAAAGTTCTAATTCATTAATTTCTTTGTCTCTTACTGAGGATTATGCCCACATCAAGGTTAGAAAAGCAAAATAGACTCACTCCTGAAAGCAGCTTTAAAATTCTTTTGTGTCTTTTCATTGACTAGAATGATATGGATCCAGAGGAAATTGCCATATTTTTGGCAAAAGGCTTGGGACCCTGTGTCAGGAGCAGACGGTTCCATGCTTACAAGATAAATCTATTCATGCAGGCTGGAGCAGATGGCAGGTTGGGAGTTGAGCAGCAGAGAGGCCTATGGTGATAGCAGTAGTATTTGGATGTCATTATTTTATTAGTTAGCAAACAGAACTGTCCTCAGTTTTATGTGTAATGGTGTTGTAGGTATCAGCCCCCAGGGATTGGCACAACAGCTATTCAATGTGTTCTGATGTCATTTTTTATCTACTCTGTTTATTATCTCTGTAGCTTTGTTAGCAACACATAGGAAAGGGGGAACAAATACGATTTAACATATCACTCAATTTCTAGACCCATAAGCCTTTTAAAACCATTTTGGTGGGGGGATTAGTTTCCCAGTACCTGGAATCTGATGAAGGCAGCCTGACCTTGGTTTGGCTTTGCTTTTAACTTATTTTTTAACTTTATGCCTCTAATGGTGGACATCTTTTTCAAATAAGAGAAAATATAAAGTCACTTTACATGGAGCAGAGCTAAGTGAAACAAAGCTTAGGAACTTGGTCTGTTTGTATGTGTCCTGCTGTTCCGCCCCCGTGGGTGGCAGGTGGACCCTTTAGTTCCAGCCTCACATCAGAGATAAACCACTTTCCCTTAGCAGGGAATCCCACAGTGCAAACAGTGAGGGTTCAAATGCAAACCAAAGCTAAACTAGACACAGTCCTGTGCTCTCCAGCATCTCATTAGTCCTTTCAGGCAGCGTGTGGTCTCCTCACCATCTCTAGCCTCCAGCGTGTTTCCTCAGTAGGTCCACTCTACTGCCTAGCCAGCCCAGTGCATTGTTCTTGGTAATGGTAACGTAGATATAGATAAGGTCTACCTGGGAACATTGGCTCATGGTTTTTAAGAAGCACAGAGTGTAATGAGAAATGCACAGAACTCCCACTGTCTAGTTCAGGGTGGGCTTTGTTTCTCTTTTTCTTCTGTGTGGAGTTGGAATTAGTGTTCCTGGAAATATAGGCACACTTTCTGAAATGACTTCCTTCTGTGAGATCACATAGCAGGTTCTGAGGGGGCTTTTTTCCCCAGGAGAGCTCTACCTGTATCCCCTTTACTTTAGCACCAGTGGGTTTGTGTTTTCATTTATCTTGGTTTCATACTTTGAGCAATAGCAGCATTGGAGTGGTTCTGGTGGCAGTGGTGGTAATGGACTGTTCTATAGTTTCTACTAAGTGATAGATGCATAGATCCTGCCTGCCTCTCTTATTTCCTGCTTCCCAACATCTTAAGGTAATTAAGGCAGCTTGCCCCATTTCCAAAGAGGATTCATACCATTAGAAGGGCCCCAAAACATCTTGGTCTCAGAATTTCTAACAGTGTTTAAACTTTCTCCCCTTCTTTTCTTTGTCCAATGCAGCCTCCGTGAATGTCCTGGTACAGAACTGCAAGATCTACAATGATGCCAGCTGTGACATTTCTGCAGATGGCCAGCTCCTGGCAGCTTTCATCCCAAGCAGCCAGAGGGGCTTTCCTGATGAAGGCATCCTGGCAGTGTATTCCCTGGCCCCTCATAACTTGGGGGAAATGCTCTACACCAAACGATTTGGTAAGGGATAGGAAGCCCAACCTAATGACAGAGTTGACGCTGATGCCTTGGCATAGGCAATCCTAGGTGAGGCATGGAGGACATGGGTGAGAGTAATGGTCACGTACTACCTCTGCCTTCATTCACTGTGGCACAGGCCAGAGAACGATTGCTTTGCAGGAGCCCTGGCTATAGCATTCATTACAGAAGAATCTTACAGTAAGAGTTCTCCCTGCCACAATAGCATCACTATAGCCCCTGTGACAAAGGCTAGCAATAAGGAAGGAGCTTTTTAATTGTGGCATGGAAAGCTGGGTAAGCACATATACTTACTGCAAGGTAATTTAGCATTGTGTTTTAAAAGCCTTCCAAAGTATGTGCGTTCTTCAATCCAGAAATTTTACTCTAAGGAAATAATCTGCTTCTAAAGACATAATCAGAAAACTACAAAGATTATACAAAGATATTTGTGCTGTGTTATTTATCATACAGGAAAACATCAAATTGTTACTTCAAGAGATTCTTTTTTAAGGGGTAGCTTAAAATAAATGTCTGTACAGTGATGGCATAAAAGACAAGTAGCATTAAAACTGCTCCTATGAAAGAGTAGATTTATAATGCCTAAGTGAAAAAAAAAATTCAGAACTGTGCCTTGAGTGTGCTAGCAGTCTTATAAAGTTATGAGAACATAGCCAGTATTCAGTAGTGCTAAGTATGCACTGCACTCAGTAAGTGTGCCCCTTCTCTCACTGCACACTGCAACCCTAGAAGATCACCTGAGTATAGTCAGACTGTGAAAACTGGAGAAAAGGAGAAAGGACTGAATGAAAGTTGTTTCCATGGAGCAGCAAGAATTCTGAGAAATGTGACTGTCTTCTGTTGGCCCTCAGGTCCCAATGCCATTTCTGTAAGCCTCTCTCCAATGGGCCGATACGTTATGGTGGGCTTGGCCTCACGAAGGATCCTGCTGCACCCCTCCACAGAGCACATGGTAGCCCAGGTCTTCAGGCTGCAACAGGCCCATGGTGGTGAGACTTCCATGAGGGTGAGTGTCATTGTTTACATCTTTTCTAGACTTGGCAGGGTAATGAGGGACTATGACGTTAGCCTCTGTCGGGCCAGTACCCTAGTCCAGCGACCCGTGACCAGTCTGTTTCACTTTTAGATCAGAAGTATTGAAAGTCAGGGGCTTTCGGCTGCACCTGTTAGCATTGTTCCATAATCTCACCTACTCGAGAGGCTAAGGCAAGAGTCTTGCCTTAAAATAAAAATATAGACAATGGGAAGTAGTAGCTTGGCGGCATACTTGCCTTGTGTGTGAGTGAGGATAACAGCACCAAGAAACACACCTCGGGAACTTTCTCAAACCCAAGAAGATGATCCCAGAGGCTTAATACGTCCTAACCTCGATGTGAATCAGTAATGCAGAGGTGTGTGAAGGGCCCAGGAAAAATGGAATTGTATGTGTCTTTAAAGTTCTTGTTCTGGTTTGGTATTGAGGAAACAAGCTAAAATGGTGATTGTATACCATGATTCCATGATGTCATGGTGGAACAAGAGGATTTTAGGCAGCTTCTCTGCTCTGAATTATCAGCCCCTTTACCAACAGAGTAGAGATGCCATGAGGACCCACTCCTTCTGAGGCATGCCCTCCTGTATGGCTATGGAAGCTTACTGGGTGGAGTATGGTTAACTGTCTTCTGGACTCACCCAGACTCTGTGGCCACCTGAGTTTCCCTCTTCCTCTAGGGGCTCATTTGACTAGGGTTTTGTCAGGGAGAATCAAGCATTTGAGCAGTTCTCTAATAAGATAGTATTTAAGCTTGGTTTCAATGTAAGAACTGGAGAATTAATTCCTCAGTCTCGTGTAGTCTGTACCATTTATAGGTCAGTGCATTTGGTGGGGTTGTTTTATTTTGTTTTTTGATTGGTTTTTGCGTGTTTGTTTGTTTGTTTGTTCCCTTTAGCTGTGTGCCATGCATGGTTAGTCTAACCCAGCTGGGTTCAATATAAGTTCCTTAAGAATATAGTCCCCCTCTTGCTTTTCTCTCTTGCCCTTACACTCTTGCCCCCCTGTTCCCTCTCTCCCCATTCTTCTCCCCTCTTTCCACGTGGTCATGGCCAGCTCTCATCCCTCTATCTTTTCTTTCTCTCTTTACTTCTCTTTTCTTACTTCTCTATAATAAAGTTTTGAAACCATGAAAAATAAAAATAAACAAGAATATAGTCCCAGGGCCTTCATCTAGTGCTGTGCTTATAGAGACTTGTTGAATGCTTGGACTAGGATGCATTTACTGTCAAGAAAAAAAAATAGAGATATGCAAAGTGATGGAGGTGTGCCTTTGCTGGCCTCTTCTTCCTCTGGTTTCTTAATAATAGTACCTTTGGCTGACTGTACTGAACTGCTTTTCAAACTCAGGGAACCTGATACTGATAAGGCTCTTGTTTGCCAGGATACCTTAAAACCTGGGATGTTTTCCTCCTCTGCATCTTCAGTTGCCCTCAAGTTTGTCTTCTCCTTTGGCAGCTTCCTTTATAGACTATTCCCCCTACTCATACCATTATGCTAATACTTTTCTCACCAACCTGCAGTTGTTTCTATATGCTGGACTTTAGCTCCTTCGGAGAGCAGAGTCATCATTTTTTCTTTATGAACTCCAAGTACCTAGTAGAGAACCTCATGCACAGTAGAAACTAAATGAATTGAAGAGGATCTCAGAAAAGCACCCTTGCCCCTTATCATTTTCAGGTGGTAATCATCCACCCGAAACCAGTGGCATCCTTGAAAATCTCTGAAAGGGGCAGCAGCAAGATACTCTGCTTTTGATAACATGACCGTAGAGTTCTGATGCTTGAGTTCTATATGGGTGAGAATGAGAAAACCATTGTAGTTCCCCAGGCTCGGTTTCTTAACTAGATATCTGAAGGTGGGAGTAGAGTTTTAGTGTAGTGTTGTTCTTTCATTAATCCTAAGCAAACCGTAAAAGCACCAGGCATCTACCTCTTACCACCTACATCCTGGTCCCAACAGCTCTTCTGACTAGTTGTAAAAAACAAAAATTTTAGGGGCTGGAGAGATGGCTCAGTGATTAAGAGCACTGGCTGCTTGCTCTTGCAGAGGTCCTAAGTTCAATTCCCAGCAACCACATGGTGGTTCACAACCATCTGTAATGAGATCCAATGTCTTCTTCTGCTGTGTCTGAAGACAGCTACAGTCTATTCATATAAATGAAATAAATAAATAAATAAATCTTTTTAAAGAAATTTTCTTATGGATCTTATTACAGTAATGCTAATACACATCTCCAGCTACTTCTCAAAAGCCAGGCCTCTTGCCAAGTTCCTAGGCCAAACTTTCCAGCTCTCTTTTTCATAATCAGTCAGAAATACCTGGCTAAAATCAAATACCTACAAGCAAATATAAGGTGTCTTTTGTGTGTGAGGCCAGATCTGAGGGAATTTGGTTGGAGGATTCTGCTGGGAAGATGGGATCCAGTTGGTCCACTGCTCTCTTGCTGAGGCATTCATGGCAGCTAGCCAGATGTGTGCTTCATGCAAACAGCTGTTTCTGAGCATGCCCCCCTGTCTTAGTTAGGGTTTTACTGCTGTGAACAGACACCATGACCAATGCAAATATTATAAAAGACAACATTTAATTGGGGTTGACTTACAGGCTCAGAGGTTCAGTCCATTGTCATCAAGGCAGAAACATGGCAACATCCAGGCAGATATGGTGCAGGAGGAGCTGAGAGCTCTACATCTTTATCTGAAGACTGCTAGTAGAAGACTAACTTCCGAGCAACTAGGGTGAGGGTCTTAAGCCCACACCCACAGTGACACACCTACTCCAGCAAGGCCACACCTCCTAATAGGATCTCTCCCTGGGTCAATCATATATGAACCATCACACCCCCTACCTCCAGTGAGGGAGGTTTTGTGATTCTCAATAAGTACCATGTATCATTAGGTGAGAAAACTGAGGACCCTGGGAAAATCTCCTTTGGGAAACATTCCTCTCCCCAAGAGTATCAAGGCATCGCAACAAAGATTTCACCCAATCAGACTTTCACTGACTCCACTTTTCTAGGTTTTGAGATCTTGCTTGTTCCTATATTCAAAGAACCAAAACATTCAGCAAATAAATGTCCCTGAACTCACTCTTTAGTGGAAGAGAAGCCACACATGTTGTTTGAGTGCACACGTGCTTATGTACATGTGTATATTGCTAGGCATTAGATGCCATCACACATGCTTGGCAGCCTGGCATTCCCTCTTTTAGTTGTGCTATACCAACTATGTCCTTAGGCACACTGTGATGTGCTGACCAGCATATCTCAAAGTTCTGGGGAGTTTTGTCAAATGGGACTGAAGGATCTCTCTGCCCATCTCTGTCTGTCTGTCTGTCTGTCTGTCTGTCTTTCTCTGCGCAGATTAGCATATGTGCTTCTCTCTGTAAAGTTAGCTTTGCCCTTGAAACATGCGTATGCAGAGAAGGAGCCTAGAGCTTCTTCACGGTGCATTCCCCCTTCCCACCATGAAATAACTTCTTGGATTCACAATGATAATATTCAAAAAGATGAACTTGTTGTACCAACAGACATTCCCAGGGGAAAATCCTCTGGGGTATTGATTTATTTTAATTCCCACTAAGTGATATCTCTCAGGAGATGATCTCTTACAGGATCCCATATGAAATCTCTTCTATAAATGAATTGCTAGTTGCTGTTAGCCTTGGCATGCTTATTCTAAGAGTTCAGCAGTGGTCCCTGGGCATTGGAACTATAGTTCCTGTGTAACAGGCCCTCAAAACACAGATTCACTTTAGACCTACAGTCACAAAAGTGGGTTCTGATGATCCCATCTACTCAGAGGCTGAATCAGGATCATGAGGTTGTGGCCAGCCTGTTTATTATGAGACCTTGTCTCCAGATAAAAGGTATTTACAAGATATAACAATGATACCGTGTCTGTATCTTTTGTTTGTTTTTGTTTTTCGAGACAGGGTTTCTCTGTATAGCCCTAGCTGTCCTAGAACTCACTCTGTAGACCAGGCTGACCTCAAACTCAGAAATCGCCTGCCTCTGCCTCACAAGTGCTGGTACTAAAGGTGTGCGCCACCACTGCCCAGCCAGTGTCTGTGTCTTAAAACAAGCTTCCCATTCTGGAGAAGGAGAAGTGGCTTAGTGGTAAAGACCACTTACTGCTTTTGTAGAGGACAAGGTCTGCTTCCCAAACACCTACCTGGAGGCGTACAATCATCGATAACTCCAGTTCCAGAGCACCCGATGCTTTTTTCTAACCTCTAAGAAGGGTATCTCCCGTGCATGTAGGTGGTGCCTGTGCATAAATGCAAGCAGAATTCTCGTATATAAAAAAGGATTTTAGAATTTAAAACAAGCCCCTTCCTCCCAGTGGTTATGCTTTACACATGAGCTTGTGAACTGCTGGTTTTAATATCTACCACCTTCACTAAGGTGTCAGCCTTTAGTATTTCAGTAAGGCAAGCAGAGACTCAGTCCTTACATGATTCTGAGGGTTGTCCTGCCTTGATCCTGTGCTGATTGTATTGCTGTTTGTGTCCTGTTTCCACCAAATTCAGCCTCCCCGGGGTCTCACTATATAGACCAGCTGACCTTAATTTACAGAGATCTGCCTACCTTTACCTCCCAAGCTCAGGGATTAAAGTCTCCCTGTCCTTATAGTTCAGATTTTAGAAGACAGTGCTTTTATTTCCATTATATCTTCAGCTATTTATATACACTTCTGGTGTAGCTTGGTAGGATAGAGCGGGTAAAGACTAGAACTGTTTTTAACTGCATCACCACCAGTGCAGCCTGGTCGTGGAGCTGTCATAGTTCATCGCGGTAGGAGGGCATGACAGAGCAGAGTGATTCCCATCACGGCCCACACTCAGCCTTCTCAGTGCCTGTGCTTCTCCTCCAGTCTCTTTGCAGTTGTTGAGGCTCTCCAGGTCTTTCTCTTAATTGTCTGTAACTCTTCAAGGCTTTGATTCCTCAGGTTGAGTCATTTTCAGGTCTGTCCTATTTCTAGGAGGGAAGATTCTTTTAGTATTCCCCCTTGATGGTTTCTGAGGCTCCTTCTAATTCTAAGAATTTGCAGAGCAGAAAGAATAGGCCCAGGCTTCTGTTTTCTGTCTCTCTTTTTCTGTCCACTAGAGAACCCCTAAACTGGAGTTGAGGCGCTCTATAACTCAGTTGCCTTTGCTGTTTGATTCCCTTTCACTAGAGCAAGTAAGGGTTTTTGTTCATTTCTGTTTTGTTTTAAGTTAGGCTTTTAGAGATTTCTGAGCTGAAGTTTTGCTGAATTCCCAAAACACTAAACTGCCTGTGTTCTGGCTCTGCTTTCATTTTCTAATTGGAACAAGGCATAATATTGTAACAGAAAACTGCAATTAATTTTCTAAAATAGTGGCAACTTGCACATTATAATAACTTTGGTTGTAACCAAGTGAAAGCACAATAACAAAATTACTAATGAAGCCAGAAATAGTCATATACCAAATCACTCCTTTAGTTTGTATCATATAAGCCCAGTGTTACTCAGGGAAAGAGTACAAAGTCGGGGCTGGGGCAGGGACTCAAGGACAAGGGATTTACTAGGCATTCTCAACTAGAAAGTAAGAATAAGAATTAGTAACATGTCATGTTCTTTACCCCAAAGCACTGACTATCCTTCCCCAACAGATGAAAATTATAGGCAGACAAATGGTTTAGAGCCGGAGCTAAGTAGTAGAGTGCTTTTCTAGCCTGTGCAAGACCAGATTCTATCCTCAGGACCACAAGGAGAAAGAACTGGAAACAATTCTCAGTACATTAGAAGTTCTAGGAACTTGAAGCTCAGTGCTTCTGGCCCACATGCCACCCCACTTTCTCTCTTTCAGTAGAAGTGATAGACAAAAATATGTCATTTGACTTGGTTGGGGGAATATCAGCTTATTTATTAGAAATGTTTCTTTATGCAGTAAAGCTGTATTTAAAGACTCAGTATTGCCCTGGCTAGCCATGTGGAAGATATATTAGAATGTCTGTTTGGTTTTCATGTGTTTGTGATGCTAGAGATTGAACCCAGAACTCAGAGCCTGCACATAGAAAGTTTGAAATCTACCTCTGAGATATACCCACAGTCTCTCTTTCCTTCTTGGTTTTATGAGGTCTGCTATTCAGTGATGAGCTCTCATCTTCTATGATCCCTCCTATTAACCATCTTTTAGATATAGAAATTGATGAGTATTCTATATCATGTTACCCGTCATCCTAGTGTTAGTGCCCTGAAAAGCTTAAGAACTAGAACTGAGCCAGGAGTGATGCACACCTGAGCCCCACACTTAAGAACTGGAGGTAGGGTTCAAGGATGGGCGGTGAAATCGCTCAAAAGGTAAAGAAAGGCACCTGCCACTAAGCCTGGTCTGAATGTAATCCCTTAAGCACGCATAGTGAAAGGAGAAAACTAGCTCCCAAAAGGTGCCCTCAGACCTCCAATACACACACACACACTCACTCACAGCAAAATATCCATACACACAAAATGAAAATAAATGAATCTTACAAGAAAGACAAGCTTAGACTGTAGAAACTTTGACTCAAAAAGCACAACAATATCCACAAAAGAAGATTAATTAGAAAGACATGATATGCAGAGTGCTCATCTATCTTTTCTGTAATTTCCATTGTAGCTTAGATCCTGGGTCTGGATGTGTGCCAGAAGCCATCAGTCCTGGCCAGCATTTATATGACTTCTCATACATGGTCTCTTCTGAACCATCATACTTTTATTTTAATGTGTCTAATCTTCACCACTATCTTCCCCCAGACCCTGCTTTGTGGTACAATCCTACACATCTCTGTACATCTGAATTTTAAATCTTTTTATTTTCAAAGCTGATACAAAACTCTATCTTGGTGAAGAATACTCAAGAGGTCCAAGGGTCTGAACTATTTCTTAATCTTGGGGAAGGAGCTTTGGCTTTGAGTGGGGAATAAATACTGAAATTACAGACACTTTATTTTTATATATTTGAAGGGTACCATTTCTTCAAGGGAAGATTGGGACAGAAGCAAGACAGCTTTGTTGTCAAAAATGATTTAGTCCTTCCCAAGATTCTGCCCTCATTAATTTCCTTAAAGCTGCCTGTCAGCTGATTAAAAGCTGTTTCCGCTGCAATTATCTTAAAGTTGACTTCTGCGATGTAGCACAAAGCGTCTATCCTCAAAAAACGTTCCTCTCTTCAGAACATTGCAGAAAAGTGGGAGGGGCAAGTTAAAAGTCAGAGGTGTCTCTGATGTGATTTGTCAGAGGAGGGAAGAACAAGATACAAAATTTAAAATACCATTAAACTGCCATCAGAGCCCTTCGAAGGTTCAGGAGAATTTTTCCATGACAGTCACACAGCTCTGATGATTCCTTGCACCCTGTGGTGTCTCTCAGGAGAACGGACTCCATACTACATTCATGTCTTCTCAAAAGAAAACTGTGCTGTGTGCCTCCTGTAGGTATTAAACTGAAATGCTTACAACCCAGGGAGCTCTGAATGAAGAGTTTATCAGACTGGCATGTAGTTCAGCAACAGAGCACTTGCCTAGCATATGAGCAGCCCTAGTGAATCACCAATAGTAGAAGAGAAAGTAGGGTATGTTTCCTCTACCACCTACAGTGAGGCTAGATATCAGTTCAAAAACTGTCCCTAAAACCAAGGTCTAAGAGTGTTTTGTAACAAAAAAAAAAAAAAAAAAAAAAAAAAAAAAAAGGAAAGAAAATGTAAGTTCACATTGGACCTGCATTTATAAATAAGAGGAGCAGAATTATTCCGAGAGACTGGAGAGTGGCTGTTGCATCTGAATTGCAGAAATCAGTAGCTAAGGAGGTCATTAGCCTTGGTGTTGAATGTAATAAGAACGGAGTCAAGGTTTCAGTATGCGTTCAGAAATGTGGGAAAGGTTTGGCCCCAAACCTAATGGTCTGAATTCAGTCAATTCCTGGAATCCACATGACAGAAGAGATTGGACTCCTACAAGTTTGCCTCTGACCTATACCAGTGTGCCATGGCATTCATGAGAACACACACACACACACACACACACACACACACATACACACGTTCAAAAGAAAAACTTAATCCACACTAGGAATGTTGGGGTATGGTTAAGTTGAAGAGTGTTTGACTAGTATTCATAACATCCTAGGTTTTATCTTTAAGACATAAAAGTAAATACACAGGCCTTGGAGATAGCAAATGTTATTCAAAATGGTAGAACACTCATTTAGGATCTGCAGAATTATACATTAGATCCCTAACACCACAAAAAGAAAGAAAGCTAAAGCTAGACATGGTGATACATGCCTATGATCCAGAATCCCAGGTGTTGAAACAGGGATTGTAAGTTTCAGGCCAGGTTAGGCTGTACAGCAAGGTCAAACCTATCTCTAAAATTAAAATAGTGATTGTGTGTGTGCCCCTCCCCTGCCTGCCCTAGGCCTTTGATAAAGGCACCCATCTATCCAGTGTTTCTTGTAATCTTTCCACTAATCTTTCTCATCAAATTAAACCATTGGTTTTCTTCTTATTACCTTCTTTTGAAAACTTAAAGTATCCCATGCTTTCTAACTGGTTTTCCATCCCAGAGCCCTTCTGTTCCCCATTTCTCCTTTCTTGAACCAGCTTTCTATGTCTTATGGTAAGGTAGACCCAGCAGCTGCATTGGACCTCCAACCTTCACTATAAGGTTCTGTTTGACAGATGATGTACAGAAAAGCACCACAGAGGGTTTTTTCTCCTGGCTTTTAATGGGCTGGCTCTGAGCAATGCAGTTTGTAGCTGAGCTAATTAATGGTCTGAGTTTTATTGACATGCAGCAGAAAAGAAGGGTTAAAGGCTGTAGCCTGCTTGCCCTGTGTTGTGTTGTGTTGTGGGACAGGCTTTTATAGAGCCTACACTTCTCTAGAATGCCTTGTGTACCACAAGCAAGCCTCAAATTTGGAATCTTTCTGCCTCTACCTCTGTGGTACTAGGATTATAATATGCACTACTATGCCCAGATTTCTCTGAGCTTTAAAAGTTTTCCACTGACCTTTTGTTCTTTTTTTATACTCTCCTAAACAGAAAAAAATAATGCTTTCAGTTTGGGAACTTTTTATTTTTGTTCCCACTGAACCTGAAGTTTAAGCAGGTGATACAGATACCCTAGAAGTGGAGGAAACATTTTCTTCCTCTGCTCCCTTGGACCTCTAAAGCTTTGGCAACCTGACCCATTCCCTGTTGATGTGTTGAGACCGTATGGGCACTAAAATCTGTTCATTCTAGCATACTGATTCTCATTTCCTTTATAGATGATAGACAAAATGAAAATGCTGTACTTGAGGAGGAGAGGTGTGCTGTTAGCATCTGTCATGTTCCAGGGTATTAGCTACAGCTAAAGCAGGTGAAACCAGGACTTTCAGGCATGAATCAGTGGTTCTGTTTGTATCCAACCTTGCATAGAGTCTCCAGGTTTTCATACTTCTCTTCCAATGTCCTAGAATTAAAAAGTGTGCCTCATGGGAAGTCACTTTTGTCCTGGGGTTACGGAGGTTGGCAGACTACTGGCTTGCCTTTCACATCCCCTGATGAATTTCAGGACACTTGAACAATCTTAAGGAAATCATTCTTAGAACCATATTCATTGAACCTTAGCTATGGCAAAGCTGTCCCATGCCTACACTAAGGTCCTATCTGTTCAGATGGACTTGATCCCGTCCCCACTGCAGTCCCGACTGAGTCTCACCTGTTCTCTGGTTTAAGTAGACTAATGGCTGAGATCACACATGGTTTCAAAGGAGCTGGAGCTATCAACATCTGTCAGTATTGGGGAAATTATTGCCCAGTTAATTTTCTCATCTCCAGCTTCTCGGTGCTAGGATCCCAGATGTGCTTAGTCATGCCGGTCCAGGAGTTTTGTAGTACATCGAGCATAGTTAGGCCTCAAGCCAAAGATAATTCTGTATAGTAAAGTTCAGTCAGCCTTAAGACCATAGCAGAACCATTCTGGAAGAGTGCCAACAGCTACTGGACACATTTCTAAGTGCCATACCTGAAAAGTTACTGATATCAGGATTCTGTCTGTGTGGCAATAACATGGAATGTACATGCATTGTAGAGACTGTTGTAAAGGCCCCTCATACCCATATTCTCAAATCCAAGACTGCTCGGTTTGAGCAGATTATAGAGGAGTCCCTTAGTTTGATTTTTACCTTTGGAGTGGGGCATTGAGGGAGGATCACACCATGTAGCCTAAGCTGACTTCAAAACTGAGGTCCTCTTACCCAGCCTCAAAAGCTGAGGTGAAAGGATCATTTGAACACAACATTGAAGGACAGTTTGGGCAAACGTGCACCACTATATGCACTCCAGTTTTTTACTTCATTACTTTTTTTTTTGTAGTCTCTTTTTAACTTTTTACGTGTTCATATTATTTTCTTTCTCCCTTTTTAGCCACTTATTGAATAATCAGAAAAATAATTATCATCTAAGTGTAGTGAAGCACACCTTTAATCCCAGCACTCCAGAAGCAGAGGCAGAGGCAGGTGGATCTTTTGAGTTTGAGACCAGCCTAGTCTACAGAGCAAGTTGCAGGACAGTCAGAGCTACAGAGAGGCCCTATCTGAAAGGAAAAAAAAAAATTAGATATGCCTGAGGTAGAAGGATCATTTGAACACAAAAATTGAAGGACAGCTTAGGCAAGCCCCTGTCTCAATAATAATAATAATATTTTTTAAAAGTTACCAAACTGGGGCCGGAGAGATGGCTTAGAGGTTAAGAGCACTGACTGCTCTTCCAGGGGTCCTGAGTTCAATTCCCAGCAACCACATGATGGCTCACAACCATCTGTAATAGGGTCCGATACCCTCTTCTGGAGTGGCTGATGACAGCAACAATCTACTCACATATATTAAATAAATAAATAAATCTTTTTAAAAAAAAGTTACCAAATTTCATATATATTGCTTTCTGAACTACCCTGCCTCTGTCATCCCTAGAAGCAAGTAAAGGCAGAAGAAGTTTATCCCTACTGTATAGTTTAAAAACCAGGGAAGTTAAAACAGAAGCAGAGAGACATGAGATATGGGACAGAGGAGATGAGTTTCTAACAACCTGGAAGGGTGCTCCCAGCAACAGGGTCAACAGCCACCATTTATAAGCTTGTGCCATGCCTGGCAATTTTTATGTCCCTCAATGCTTGTTTCCCTAGTTATTTGAATGCAAGTGTATTGTCCCTTAGAGTGGGGGTTGGTTGATCCTGTGTCTCCCCCACCCCCTCACTTCCCTGGCATTTACAGTACTCGGTATGTAACCCAAGCTTTTGTCATGCTAGGCAAGTAAGTGTTCTGCTATTGAGTATTGTATCTCACTTTTTCTTTTATCTTTTTCTTTCTTTTTCTTTTCTTCTCTCTCTCTTTCTCTTTTTTTTTTTTTTTTTTAAGCTAGAATGTCACATGGCCCAGGCTAGTTTTTAATTTTCTGTACTGAAAGATGGCTGGTCATCCTGTCTCTACCTTCTGAGTGCTGGGATTTCACTTGTATATCACCAGGCCAAGTTTATGTGGAGGTCAAACTCTGGGCTTCATGCATGCTTAGGCAAGTGCTCTACCAATTGGGCTTTATCCTCAGCCTTGAATGTGGGAGATTTTTAAGCTGAGATCAAGACAAGTTGTTATGTAGTCACATCAGGGTTCAAAGTTAGGGCCAAGTAAATGTCTCTGTCTTTTCATTTCTCTCCTCCCTGCCTCAGTCTCTGACCAAATCTTTTGAAATGATTCTCAGGTCAGAGACCTTGTAGCTGGATTTCCCTACAGCCCAAACTCTACATGTAGCTAGGTCCCCCTCAGGACAGAGTAACTTGGGAAGATAACAGAAGTCACTGAAAGGGAAAGTTTTGCCTTTAAGGAGATCCATCTAATGGTGGTTTATATAAGCCAGAAGGCACTCACTCACAAGGAGAAGATTCCCCACTGCTCTGCTCCCCACATCTGAATACACCTTTTGGGTTTCCTTAACAATAGCAGTCTTAACAGTGCTTTTAATTAGATGAATTAAGAATGTTCTCTGATGTTGTCACCCCCTCCCGCCCCCCTATCACCTCCAATTCCCTATTACTGTGAGATATCTGGGTTTCCATAGTAACAATACTATCAGCCCAGGTTGCCTTTCACTGGTTTATTCTGGTCAGAGGAAAGTTATGGCCAGTCCATTCCAGTGTGGTGGGCTGTGAATGAGGCTTTAAGGTCCTGATGTCAGAGGGCTGAGGTGAGAGGCACTGAGAAGCTAAGACTGTTAAGTGTGCTCCTAAAAGAGACTGTGCTCCCACTCCTCCTTCCCCAGAGCCTCAAATATGAGTTGACAGCCATCCCATTCCAGCTTAAAGTTTCCTCCCTTTCCTGTGGTTAATTGATCCTTGCATTTTGTTATTTTTGATAACAAGTTGTTTCTCCTCCCATTCTCTTCTCTGTCTCCTATGCAGAGAGTTTTCAACGTCCTTTATCCTATGCCTGCTGACCAGCGGAGACACGTCAGCATCAACTCTGCCCGATGGCTACCTGAGCCAGGGCTTGGTTTGGCCTATGGCACCAACAAAGGAGACCTGGTGATCTGCCGACCAGAGTGAGTTGCTCAAGGCGGGTGCAGGGGTGTATGGACATTATCTGAACAGAAGACTAAACAAAATAGTACTTACTTGTAGGCCGGGCCAGACAGCTAGGTCCTGGACAATCCAAAACCTGCTGGAGAGGTATTGGAGGTAGTACATGAAGAAGATGAACGGAAGGATGAAGTTCCAAATAAACCTGGATTATATAACCAGACCCTATCGCAAAAAGGAGAGGGGATTAAAAAAAAATCCTCTGTCTTATGTTGGTCCCTACACCACAGCTTCCCAGGCTACTTAACCTTCTTCTCTCAAGATGAAGTTAGTTCTTCATTCCAAATAGTGTACCCCCCCCCCCCAAAAAAAAAAAACCTGTTTTAGTCGCTGGGTGATTCCAATTGCTTTAGAGATGAAGCGGAAAGATTATGAGTTCAAGTCCAGCATGGGTTATATAGTGAGCTCCAGTTTCTAAGTAACAGAGCTGAAAGTGTGGATCAGTGATAGAGTCTAGGATGTGTAAAGTCTTAGGTTCAATCTCTGGCACTGCCAAAACAAAACAAAGCAAAAACTAGACACTGTGGTGGTTGCTTTCTTGAATCTAGACTATGTTGTATTTTTCTTTGCTGTATCTTACCTGTTTTCCAATTGATAGCAAAGTCCCCTCAGGCAAGAGTGGATATCAAAGGTTCTTTTTAAAACCTTTTCTAGAAGCCGGGCGGTGGTGGCACACACCTTTGATCCCAGCACTTGGGAGGCAGAGGCAAGTGGATTTCTGAGTTCGAGACCAGCGTGGTCTACAGAGTGAGTTCCAGGACAGCGAGGGCTACACAGAGAAACCCTGTCTCGAAAAACCAAAAATAAAAATAAAAAACGCTTTTCTAGAAAAATTCAACAAGTGGTCTAATGTTTATATAAATGCAACAGACAGTAACTTAAATAAAATTGAAGCTAGCATGGTGTTGCACACCTTTAGTTCCAGCGCTCAGGAAACAGAGGCAGGCAGATCTCTGTGAGTTCAAGGCCAGCCAACCTGGTCTGACCCTGACTTCCTGGACAGCCAAGACTGTTAAACAGAGAAACCGTGTTGTCTTAAAGAACCTAGATAAACAAACAAATAAAATTGGGAATAGTCTTTGCCCCTTCCCCCAAATCTAGGGACTTAACGAGATGGTTCAGCAGTTGAGAGCACTGTTTCTCTTGCAAGAGACCCAGGTTAGCTTCTCAGTACTCATGTGATGGTTAACAACCATTTGTAACTCTAGTTCCCGGGGATTTGAATCCCTCTTCTGATCTCCATGTGTACCAGGATACACATGCATATACATACATGCAGACAAACATACACATAAAATAACATTTATTTTATCTTTTTAATATTATGACATTTTAACTATTATAAAATTATAAAATGTAATGATATTTTGTTATATAATTACATAACAAAATACACATTAAAAGCATACACATAAGATAAATAAATCAAACTAATTGGTCAGGCTACTGATCTCCAACAGACTGTCTCTGTGTCCTGCTGTTTTTCTACTAGAAGCTATAGCTCATAATAGTGGGGGCAGACTGAAAAGCTCAATGTGAAGTCACAATGATTATTCCGTGGCTTTGAAGTAAGGACGAAAAGGGGAGCAGAAGCACATCTGACCTAATGACACTCTTTTCCCTTCCTCTGGCTTTCTGAAGGATAGAGGTCTCTTCAGCCACATACTTAAGATCCTGGAATCAGCCTGATCATTATCAGTTTGCAGACCCAGCCAGGTGGAGAGCACGAAGCTCTGCTTTGCTGCAGAGCAGGCTGATTGCCTTGTGGGGCACTGCGGGGTTCCAGCTGACTAAATGCACTTCTGTCTCCAGGCTTCCCCAATGCTGCTCTTCCCTTGCTGCAGTCTTCTAGGGCGCTGTGCAGGCCCAAGTGAGGGAGTTGGGACTGGCCGCACAAGGCCTTTGGCCTTTGGGAGTGCCCACATTGTCTTTATTTCTATTTATTTTATTTTTTCCAGACAAGATCTTATGTATTCCAGTCTAGCCTCAGAATTTATATCCCCAAGGAAGATTGTGAACTTCTGACCCCCTTTGCCTCCACCTTCCAGGCCCTGGGATTATGGCCATGTGACATCACACCCAATTTATGTTGTACTAGGGCTTTGTACATTAATTTGCTAGGCCACCATTCTTCAACTGATCTACATCCCCATCCATACTGCCTTTGTGCTTAGTGGGGCCTTGGTAGGGGAGGGGTTGTTTGTTTGCTTCCTTGCATTTCCTGTTTTAGATCAGTTCTGGTTTTTGGGTTTTTTTGTTTTGTTTTGTTTTTGTTTTTGTTTGGTTCTTAAGATAGGGTTTCTCTGTAATAGCTCTGGCTGTCCTGGAACTCACTCTGTAGACCAGGCTTGCCTCGAACTCAGAAATCTGCTTGCCTCTGCCTCCAAAATGCTGGGATTAAAGGCATGCGCCACCACAGCCCAGCTTTTGGACCAGTTCTTATGGTCTGGTAGGTATCTGGTGATTAATCCTATCAACTCTCAGCTGTGTTGACAGTGGCATTAGGGAGGGAAAACCCAGTTTATTACAACCTTGATTCCATCTTGATTATTTGGATACCCTCCCCAAAAGAGGCTGCTCTTTAAGTCTAACCCAGTGAAGTTGCTTTTGTAGAAGGGAGACGGTCTTGTTCTGACTGCTCCTTGCTTCTAAGTTTCTATGTCCAGGAATGCTCTCTCACTAATTCCTGTGTCTTTCCATAACAAAGCCTACATCTCCGAGCTACTTTTAGCACAGATGCTGAACCTATCGCTTTTTGCCCTTTCTCTGTGCTGTCTCTGGTCCAGAATCTGTGTGGGTTCTCAAATATTTCTTTTCCCCAAACCACATGAAGCTGGCTGGCTATCTTATTTCTTCTCCTTAGGAATTCCTAAGATAAATCTAGTAGATATCCTTTCCAAAACTGGTATAGAATTCTGAACTATAATTTGATTCATACCAACTTTATAGTTATAGGCATTTCTTTTCCTGTTTTTCAGAGACCTGTTTTTTTTCGACAGCCTGTTTTTTTCCTTGGCTCCTACCACTCACCTTTGTCCCTAGCAAAGTCCTCTAGCCCTCTCCCTTCCGAAGGCACTCTGTAACCCAGTTTGTTGTCACCCCTCCTCCTAGATGTCATGCCTCAAACCCAAACCCACATATTTGGTGTGAGTCACAGACTCCTCAGCCAAACATGAAGGTGGCTTTGGCCTCTATTTTCTCTCTTCTCCCATATGTTGTCTTGAGCATCCCAGAGTCTCAGTGAGCCTAAACCATTTTGGGCTTCTAGGAGCTCAAGCCTCTTTCTAAAGAAAATGGGCACTAGACCATGAGGCAATCCTATTCCAGGCCAAGTGGGGGTAACTTACCCACCAGTTATGCTTCTGCTATTTATTTATTCTGATTGCTTGGGATCCTGTAGCCATAAGACAGGAAATTTAGGGGGTCATAAACATTTAGCATAGATGAGACTTTGTCTTAAGTTCTGCAAAGTTATCCCAAGATCTCAGTATATAGCCAAGGCTGACTGACCTTGACACACATTGTAGCCTAGATTCCCTCAAACTCCCCATCACAGGCACTTTCCACTATCCTGGACTTAAAGCTCAGCCACCTTCATATCTTTTATTTTTACTTCAGGCAAAGTAAGGTTATCTTTGCTTCCCCCCCCACCCCCAATCACTGTTAGAATTAGGCCTCTGAATTTTTCAATTCAAATCTCTTTCCTACAACTGATATTTAAGCCTTTTCTCACCAAAAATCCCTCTAAAACCATGTATGGTGGTACATGCCTATAATCCCATCACCCAAGTGGCTGAAGCAAGAGGCTAATCTTTGAGTTTGAACATGGGTTGGATAGCAAGATTCTATCTCAAAAAATAAAACATAAAACAAGGCCTTTGAGATGGCTCAAACAGTGAAGGGCCTGTATCTTAAGTCTGATGACCTGAGTTCAGTCCCCAGGACTCTCATGGTAGGAGGAAAGAATCAACTCCCTTTTTCTTTTTTCTTTTTTTTTTTTTTAAAGAAAGCAACATATTCTCTCCTGCATAAAAATACACCACAGGAACACACCCATGCTTTTATAATTCCCTGAGACCTCTAGGTCCTATTTAGGTGAACCGGATGTCTTGGTACATTGGAAAATAGGAGGATAAGCCAGTGTTGATATCTATAATTGTTAGGCCTCTTGCCTAGACTAAGAACAAGTAGAGAAGTAGGAGCTCAGAGTGCCGGTCTGTTTCATAGGCAGCTGCTGAAGGCTTGCTGCCTGTCCCTGTGTGACGCAGTCCCTGGCACACCCATTCCCAAGGGCACAGAATCTAGCCCACCAGCTGGGCCAAGATTGCAGCCCTCCCCCCAAACAGGTGGTTGTCTGCTTTGTCCAGCACAGGCAGCTGCACTGCATTTTGTGCTCTCAATACTGCTCTTGATTCTTTTCCATTGTCTCAGCCTCAGTCCTCTTGCCAAGCACAAAGACTGGGAACAAGCTTCTTGGGTATCTCTTGGTGATTGTTAAGTCCTACTTGCCAATAGACAAAGGCACTAAAGAATACCCCATCTCGCTGGCCCTAGGAAAAAACTGTTAGGACTGGTGAAAAGACTGTCCCATGAGGGCCTGAACCAGGCTATCCCACCACGATGCAGATAAGCTCAGTAATCCCCTTTCCTCTTCCTGGTATGAGCTGTACCTCCCTACCTCCACGACGCTGTGCCTCTGCCTGATTGTCAGCCTGGCCACCACTGCTGACCCTCACGGTGGGTGTAAGGACCACTGGCTGGCTTCATGGATTTTCCCTGTAAATGAGGGTAAGGGGAGCTTCTAGAATCAGCTCAGAAGGCAGAACAGAGATTAGCAGAAGAGAAGTAATCTGAGTGTGGAACACCTGGAATTTTGGCCAAGGATAGCACTCTTTATAAAGCCTCAGTTCTGTCAGAGGGAGCTACCAGTGTGAATGGTAATTGTAATCAAGCATTATTAACCAAGGAGGGGAAAGGCAGATTTTGGAATGAAAAAGGGAGCCAGAACTTCCACAGAGACTCTCCTTCAGGCTAGCTAGGAGAGCCAGGTGCCAGGTCTTTCCCTCACCATAGAGATGGTACAGATAAATGCCAGTCTTCCTGGAAGCAGTCATCAGAGACATCCCTGAGACCATCAGATGAAGAGTGTTCTTAGGAAGTTGGGAAGTTCTGAGCCACAGATCATGTGAACAGAACATTGGGATCACTGAGAAAGCAAGGCTGGCTTTTCCTTCTACTCAAGGAGCCAGAGAGGGCCCCAGCAATGAGACTGATTGAGCCACACCCAGAAACATAGCTTAGACTGCTGTAGAGAACTGGGTGCTATGTAGAAGTCCATTTGAAACACTGCCCCTTGTAGACCTTCCCAGTCTTTTATCCCTTTGTATGTTTATCCAAGAAGAACCTAGAACAAACAGTGACTCATTCATCCTTACCAAGTCCAAGAAAGAAAGAGCTGGCTGAAAATCATTCTTTTAACTAAAACGCAGAATCAGTGACATTAAGTCACCAGAAAAGGTCCTATCAACTCTGATCCTTTAATACAGTACCCAGATAAGGAATCAGTCCAAAGCATGCCGTTGTCAGGCTCACTGGCCACAAAAACAAAGCAGGGAGGCGGGGCTCAGACTCAGGACCCTCCATCCTTAACCCTCCCAGATTCCATGGACCTGTATGGACCTGTAATTACGCACCCAGCTGTGACATCTTCAGTAAGTAGCCCAGTCCCCAGCTCTTAGGGGATGGTACATGCAGCCTGAGTGGGGTATTTTGTGGGGGTCCATGGCTTCTAGTGTCATGCTGGTGGTCCCAGAACAGACTGGTTTTCCAAAGTTGCCTTTCTGAGAGAGGAAGAAGGTTCCTGGTCACACAGTACATGGTTTGTTGTAAGTTTGGTGTGAACAGTTTGTTGTCACTAACTAACCCTGAGTAATAGGAATTACAGAGGAGGGATTTGGCAGAAGCCCACATGGTATTGCAGCCTGTCAATAAATCCTGACAAGTTTGTACATCAAAGGCTTCTTGGCAGCTGGCTTCACATTGACATAATGCAGCCAGGATTTGCTCACCAAAAAGAGCTTTTTTGAGAGGATCTGTAGTTTGTCTCTGGCCATTTGCCTTTTCTTAATGCAAGACTACCTCTCTCCTTTGTTCTCTAGTAGTCTTTAGACCCCCACAGAAATAACTCTTTGTAGAAATGAGACTGTGCTCTACAGGTGGTCCAAATAAAAGTCCAGTGAGCAGGAAGTATATATAAGCATATAAGAGCAGAGAAAGTGAAGGCTAGCATTCCCTCAGGGGTGGCCTCTACCCAGAAGGACAGGCTCTGTACAGCTAGATGTGGGCTCTCCCCAATTCTGCTGCCTTCTGTACAAGGCAGCCCAGCCTTCCACTGTAGTCCTCTCTCAGCCATGCCTGTGCTGACTCATCAGGATTGGAAAAGATGCCCCTCAAACTTCTCCCCAAACCCACCTTCTTCTAGCTGATGTCCATCTCTTGTTCCCTGGGGATGTTCTGTTGTCAAAGGAGAGTGACACTGCCCCCAGGTTGTAAACTGACATACCAGAATATATCTATTTAGGCTGCCTTAGCAAAACACATAGACCTGGTGACTTAAACAAATACTGATTTTCTTACAGTTCTGGAGGGTGGAAAGATACTCTTCAGAGTTTCCTGAGAGGGCTGACTTCCTTGTTTCTAGGTGCCTACATCTCACCATGCCATTACATGGGCCTCAGGTTAGGGCCCATCCAGATGGCCTCACTTAACCATGTCTACCTTCTAAACTGATGTTGGAGTTTAGAATAGGAAATTGGAAGAACAGAGCTCTTCAGGAATTTGCTTTCCTGACTTGTTTAGGAGAATTGTGGAGTGTTTTAGATAATCATTTAGGTTGTCTACAAGAGCTAATTAGTGAACTTTAAAAAACTTGTTTGGTTGGTTAGTAGATACATCTATGGGTGAAGGTACAACTCCCACACATTATCCTCAAATCTTCACATGCCTACCATACCATGTGATACACACTACACTAAATATTTAATAAATACAAAATGCCTATTTTAGGAGGGGTTGGAGAGATGGCTCAATAGTTATGAGCACTTGCTGTTCTTTTTATTTTAATTGGACTTTTTCTTTAATTTGGTTGGTTGGTTGTTTTTTTGAGACAGGGTCCCTCTGTATAGTCCTAGCTGTCCTAGAACTTACTCTATAAACCATGCTAGCCTTCCACTAGATCTACCTGGCTCTGCCTCCTCAGTGCTGGGATTTGTATGTACTGCTACTGCCCGGCTGAAAAAAAATGTTTCTGCAATATCATACTTTCCCTCTCATCAACTCTTCCCAGACCCCCATTCACCCAGCTCCAATACCCTTTGTTTCTGTCTCTTGAAAATAGGAAGAAAGAAAGAAAAGAAAAGAAAGAAAAAAGCAGGAAACACAAACACACAAAACCATATAAATGGAAACAAGAATATACAAGTAAAAGACCAATGGGACAAACTAGTGCCCACACAAAGCAATATGTGACAGAAGCCTACAAATATATCCCTGAGCTTATTCTGTGTTGGCCAACTGCCCCTGGGAATGGGACCTCACCTTAAAGTGTGGTTAATATACTACCCAGTGAAACTTCATTGGAGAAAAACTAACTTTTTCTTTGCAAGCAGGTACCATTGTAGGTGGCTTCTTGGCTAGAAACAATAACCATATCTACTTTCCCCCTCTTAGCACTGGGAGCCCATCTAGCTTAAACCTGCCCAGGTCCTGCGCATGTTACCACAGTCTCTGCGCATTTGTATATGCATAAGTTTTGTTATAGCTGGAAAATATGTTTCCTTAGAGTCACCTACCACCTCTAGCTCTTAGAATCTCTCCTCTACCTCCTCTGCAAAGCTCTCTGAGCCCTGAGGGGAGGGCTTTAATGAAGGCATCCCATTTAGAGGAATGAGTGTCCCAAAGTCTCTTATTCTCTGCACATCGTCTAGTTGTGGGTTTCTGTTGATTCTCACCTACTGTACCATCTCCAGCTACACTGATGATGGCAGAATGAAGCATTGGTTTGTGGGCAGAGCAGCATGTCATTAGGAGTCATTTTAGTGGTGTGTTCTTCTAACAGACGATAGTGTTGGTTTTCCTCTAGGCCAGCTGACTATCAATCTCAGGTTTTGGGCCACCCAGCAGTGTCAGGCATGGGTTCCATTTCATGGGATGAGCTTAAATAACTTAAATCCGGTTACTGAGTGGTTGGCTACTTCCACAACATTTATGCCACGATTGCACCAGCATTCCTTGCTGTTCTTTCATAGAACCCAGGTTCAATTCCTAGCTCTCTCCTGGCAGCTGATAACAAGTGACTTCAGTTCTGGGGACCCAGCACCCTTGTGTAGGCTTCCACAAGACCCAAGCGTGCCTGTGGCACATATATGTATGTTGAAGCACTTATACATAGACATAAAATAAAAAGAAATCTTTAAAAACCAACCCTCTTTCCCACTTCTTTTTTGTTTGTTTGTTTTTTGAATTTGGTTTTTTCGAGACAGGGTTTCTCTGTGTAGCCCTGGCTGTCCTGGAGCTCACTCTGTAGACCAGGCTGGCCTCGAACTCAAAAATCTGCCTGCTTCTGCCTCCCAGAGTGCTAGGATTACAGGTGTGCGCCACCACTGCCCAGCTTTTGTTTAGTTTTGTTTTGTTTTGTTTTGTTTTTTGAGACAAGGTTTCTCTGTACCGCCCTGGCTGTAGTAAAGATGTGACCTGGCGCCTTATGCATGCCGAATAGTCACGTTGTTAGTTAAATCCCCGGCAGCAGTTATGTTTAGAGATCTACATTGTCGTCATCACTGTCTGGACGATTGTGTTTCTAAAAGATACTTGGAACCTGCTGCATATCTGATATTGGTGGTTTTAATTGCCTCTTGGCTCCAAGGAGGAGCATACTGAAAGCATTTGGGATAGTCAAGATATATGAGGTGCTCCAGTACGGAGCACCCTGCTGACGGAGCTTTCTGGACCTTCTCCTTTCTGAATGGACCACCCCACCACAGCCCCTAAGTCCAGAATTTGTCAACAATTTCTAACCACCTCTCTGATACTTTTCATCTTTTATTTCTCACCTTTTCCAATGGATCATCAGGGCCTTAAACTCTGGCATTGAGTACTACTGGGACCAGCTAAATGAAACTGTCTTCACTGTCCACTCAAGTAGCAGGAGCAGCGAGCGACCTGGGTAAGCGAAAGTCGGAAACTCACAACCACCTGCAGCTTCAGGTCCAGGGATACCTGACGCCATTAGTCCCGGCAAGCACTCATGTCTGCATTCATATCCGAACACCCATATCCGTCACGAAATTGCAAAAGAAGACAAACCCTTACTCTTGGAGTCTTATTGTTCTAGTCTCTGTTCTAGTCATGGTGTCTGGGCACACTTGGAGTGACAATAAAGGGCCCTGGAGAAAAGTGCTGCCCTGGGTAATCTGCCCATTTGCCCAAGGAGACTTGAGGAGAAGAGTGTCACTTTCAGATGACTAGGGCCACAAGGACCAAGCTGCTGAGGAGGCGAGGGCTGTAGCCCGGGGGCCACCAAAAATAGAAATCTGACGCTAAGCATCTTTCTTCACTTAAACCACTAATGAAACCTGGGACATTGTAAAAACAAAATACTGGCTCAGTGGGAGACCTAAGGCAGGTCCTGCTTCCTGTAGGGATACAGAGTACAGCTAGAACAATAAGCCCAGAAGAAGCTAAAAGTGAGGGTGTGGTGAGTCTCAGAAGTCTGCAACTCAGCTCTCCTGCCTTTCCTCGGCTTAAAAGTCTATGTCTGAGAAATACCCAACAAGAGGCGAGCACTGGCTAGCTCCGGGTTATCTGTGGTAGCTGTGCTCCCAGTCAGTCTACAAGACTCTTCTGTCATGGCTACTGTGAAGAGGTACTTGTAGTATCCTGGCTCTCCCTTCTTAGGCTGCGGGCCTAGAATTGGTATGGAAGCCAAGACTTCTATAAAGGACCCCCCCCCCCCCAAGCCCTTCCTGACTTCTGTCTGTCTTTTTCACTTTAGAACCAGCAGAGCCACGTGGCGGACAGACAGAGACATGGGCTTGATGAATGCAATTGGGCTGCAACCTCGGAACCCAACCACCTCTGTAACATCTCAGGGTACCCAGACTCTGGCCCTCCAGTTGCAGAATGCTGAAACACAGACTGAGAGGGAGGAAGAGGAACCAGGGGCAGCATCCTCAGGTCCTGGTGAAGGTAGGAGCCAGGGACATCTGATTGGAAATGCATCTGTCCTCTCAGGGAGAATTAGACCTATGCTCATGGAGGACCAAGGCTGTCTACCAAAGAGGGTGCGTGGAAAGTGAGATTCAATAGGGAGTGCTCCATCCAGAGCCAAGGCAGGGGCCCTAGCTTCTCTCTCCTCAGCTAGCATGGCATGTTGGTACTGCTACAAGTGAAATTCTTGGTGCTTCTCTGGTAGCAGTGTTTTGATGTTGTGGATACAGCTGGGCATACCAGCAGTCCTTCTCTCACCTACTTCAGGTATGACACTGCCAGCATCAGCCTCAGCTTTCTGCTGGCCTCACACATTTAAGAACCAATTAGCACTTCCCAGTGGTAGGGCTCAAGCCACTTTGTAACCCACCGGCAACTGCGTTTGCAGGCTCTTCTCACTCTCCTTACCCCCTACCTCTAGCCCCTTGCTGCTCCTAGTTCCAAACAAGGGAACATCTAAACAGACTTTCTAGGCCTGGTCGAGCCATTTGCTCGAAAGACCATGGAAGGAGATGTGCATCAGGCCAAGAGTAACAAATCTGCGGATGTTGCCTCCGGGGAACTGGGGAACGGCTTTCTGTACTGCCGCTTTCCCTCCCTCCATGGGGCACTTTCCTTCTCCCTGCTGTGAACTGAAATGGTCAGAGTCCAAGTCCTGTTCTCAGTTGCAGCCTGCTGCATCTCACATCTGAGGCTGGGCTCTTTATGGAGGAGAAACCCCTTGCTGGGGACATGAGTAGCTGGCAGTATTAGCTGAGGCAGCTGCAGCTTTAAGCCTGGAGGGGAGAGGGGAGGAGAAAGAGAAGAAGTGTCATTCAGCCATCTCCAGGCCCATTTTTCAGGGGTTTATGGACTCAACCTGCCTGGAATCTGTGAGGCTCATTCCCAGAAGCTCAGGTTCTACGTGCCCAAGGAACCACTGCTTCTCCAGCAGAACCAGAAAGTACTGTCAGCTGGGGCGGTGGTGTCTAGGAGGGCCTGATGAGGCAAGTGTCATGGAAGGTTGCCCTCAGTGGACAGAGTCTAAGAAGGAGCCTCCATGCTTTCCCTCAGAGCGTGGAGCTGAATGACACTAAACAGCTAACAGCTAGGCAGCTGATGGGGATCGTGGGAGGGCCAGGAGGGCCAGAGAAAGTGGATCTACACAGAGTCCTCGAGCTGAGTACTAGACAGATGTATTGGTAGGAATTTCAGCATGTGCAAGAGCCCTGAGCTGGAAACTACACACGTGGACAGAGGGAGGCCCACTAGCAGGTGTTTTGTGTGAGGAATGCCTGGCACACGTTGAGAACTGAGGCGAGCTGTGTGTGCGCAGCATGGCTTCCAGGATTCCCAGGTGGAGGGAGGCTTCTGTCCAAAGGGGAAGTACAGCAATGGCTCTGTGAGGAGATGTGCTGCTGAAGAGATGTGCACCCCTAGTGTCTGACCTCCTACAAGAATCGTCTGTCTTGCTGATATTGGACTACAGTTTATTTCTTTTTGTTTGGGACTTGAGGATGGATGGGTAGAAGGGTAAGAGCGGTCTTTTTCAGGTTTTAGGGGCTAGAACCTTATTACTTCTGCCTCCCCATCTCTGGCTTCCTTCAAGCAGATCAGGAAGTTGCTGGTCCAGAAGCCCAGCTGGCAGCAGCATCAGGAACCCGGCAGAACCCAAAGCTTCCATCCTCAGCCCTGCAAACTTCTCTCAGAGCTCTGGACCCCCCAGCCAGCTTTTCCACGAATAGTAGCCCATTTTGACCTTTTTCTGTTGTGGTGAAGACAAAAGTTAAAACAGCACTCACAGTTCAGGCCCTAGGCCAGGAAAAAGCAAGTGCCATTATGGAAGAGCTAGAACAATGTGCATGTATACACACACACACACACACACACACACGTTACGTACATACGTGATGGGAGGTACACAGTCTTAGTTCCCAGTTCCTTTCTCCTCCTTGGCTGTATACCACCCCCAGAATTAAATGCAGCTGAAGGGCATTTTGGGAAGTTGCTGATCCCACCTGTCTTTTGCATTCAAAACTTGCCAAGGAAACAATCTGCCAATAGCATTAAACCAGGCTCCTGTTTTTGAAACTCTGAAAGAAATTCTTAAGCTCCCAGAAAAGAGGCAGCAGAGTTCCCCACTACGGTCACCATTGCTCAGATCCATACCCATCCGGCTTCAGTTTTTCTTTCCTCTTGAGATATACCAGCTGCCTCTCAGCCTCAGATTAGCATTCTAGGAGAGGAACACAGCTTAGGATTTTGGGCTGAGGCTGTTCACACTTAGCCCCAGGAGCTGTTATATGCATATCGCTCAATGTCCCGGCCACTAATTTTCAGCATGCACTTTGGTGCACATTGTATGAAGTTCCATGAACTGACAGGCTTTAGAAAAGGAATAACATGGATCATATAATGAAACTGTGCCTCATCCCTCAAAGGCAAGTCCATTGGGGACGCAGACATAGAAAGATTTTTACTGAAGCAGAGTAAGGACCAGTTTTCAAAGTTGCCTGGAGTCTAGAGCTGCTATATGCAGCATAGGAGCCACTTTTTAGACCTCCATACATGTATTTGGCAAATAGACATTTCATCCTAGACTGTGGGCTAACACTGCCCAGAGATGAAATAAGATCTCCAAGAAGGTCCAGCAGCAGAGACATAGTCACTAGTTACTGAGTTAGAGAAACACTGTGGAGCATTAGTGGAACTACAACTGTTACAGCCTCTACTCTTGAATGAAAGATGTGGCATATGCCGATCCCTGAACCTGACCTTGTGTAGTATCTCAATAAGCAGAGTTGGGGTGCAGAGCTGGGTCAACTTTAGAAAAGACTGTTATGTGCATTGATTGAATAGGTCTAGAAAATGATGAGGGTCAAGTCAGAAAAGTCCTCAACTGTCAAAGAGACTTGAGAGCTCTGGAGTTGCTGAGCTTTGAGCAAGCTGTGGACTTAACCAGAACTCAGTTAACTAAGAATCAGAACATTTGCCAGACAGTGGAGGTGCATGCCTTTAATCCCAGTACTCGGGAGGTAAAGGCAGGCAGATCTCTGAATTCAAGGTCAACCAGGTCTACAGATCAAGTCTCAGAACAGCCAGAGCTACACAGAGAAACCTTGTCTTACTCGGGAGACAAAAGAACTAGACCCATAGTGACAACAACCTGGTAATAGGATGGGGAGAGAGAAAAGAGTCAGTCAGGAGAGAACTAAATGGGAGAGGGCGGGTCCTGGATAGGCACAGAAAAGGACAGTCTTACACTTGAGTGCTGGTCACAAGGCACTCTGGGACTGGACTTTAGTAGCTTTTCTCTCCCTGGAAACAACCACTGGGAAGTTCTGGGAGTTGAACAGTCAAAGTTGACATGATGAATTCAGTGCCAATAGGCCCAAGGCCAGCCCACTACAGATCCCCAAGGAACAGAACAAGTCCCCCACTCTAGCTCTTGGAAACCGTGGGGACTGTCTGAACTGTAGAAAGGACCCCAGGGTTAGCTCCTAGATAGAGTCTTCGCTGGCACTGAGGTCTAGCTCGGCCTCCCCCCTGCCCTCTTGTGTGAAAGCTTCGCCCTTGGGACTCCGAGCCCTTCAGGTTCCTATGTTCTGAATGCAGAGCTGAAGCGTAGCTATTCAGGGCAGATAGAGGGGGACAGCTGTATGGGGACTTCAGGAAAGGCCAGCTGAATAAAAGCAAAGCCTGAGTAGACTCGTCACTGCTTAGTGCTGAGGAAATGGAGACTGAGCAAGTGCCCGCCAGTCCCATGCAGGAGATGGGCCTAGACAGTACGCTAAGGCATAAAGAAATGAAGGCAACTGGCCTAGAGTCTAACACAAATAAGCAAGCAGAGAAAAGACTCAGGGCAAAGGACAAAGAACGCCTTGTAAAAACAGCTAGTAACAGGTAACCTTGAGTTACCTGTCATCCTTGAGTACTCCAAATCCAAAGAACTTCAAACTGGCCAGGAGAGCCAGAGGAAACAAATCAGAACTCTGGCGGAGCTGGACCTGGCTTGGCAGCTGGGAGCCTTGACTGTAGCTGCCCGGCTTGGTGAGGAGCAGAGAAGGCTTGAGGTAGAAGTCCTGCTGCTGCCCTGGGCACCAGTTCTCTGGACCAGCATTTCCTCTCCAACACTGGACAAGTCCGAAGGGTCTGGACCCAGTCCAGCCAGCCACTGTGACTGCCCAGGTCTCCTGGGGACAGACCTGTGTTACCTAGGGCTGCAAGTTGGCATCACAGCTGGCAGTTGGTTCTCTCCAGGGAAATGTTGTATCAGGCTCATAGCCCAGGGAGAGCAGTAACTAGGGGATAATGTATGAAGACCCATGGGTAAAGGGAGGAAAGGGATGGCAGAGCTGCTGGGAAGCATTTAAACACAGCCCCCTCTCCGGCTTTCAGAAAATAACAAGCTGAGCCAAGCTGATGTTGAAGTAAAGCCTGGCAGACTGCCTTTGAGGCACACCCTGCAGGGCACGTGTTCTTCCCAAAGACTAGGTGCTGAGTCCCAGTCCAGGACCAGGTCTAAAAGTCATCCCCGATAGGGACAGACAAAGCAAGCTGTCCAGTCCTCTCCTCTGCCTCTTCGCAAAGCAACCTGCATTCTGAAGGGGGCTAAAAGGGTTCATTAAAGCCAAGCATGTGCCTTGGTCCAAGCTCTGCTCTGACACAGATGCATAGCTTGGCCTTTTCCTCCCCAGTAAAGCAGACGTGTGAGTAGTAGTCCTTGGGACTCACTCTTGTCTTGCTCTTAGGACTTCAGTTTTCACAGTGGTGAGGTTGGCCTCAATCCTGTTGTTTGTTTGTTTGTTTGTTTGTTTTGCCTAGGATCCCCCAGCATTTGCTAACTCCTGCTGCTGGACTCAGAGGCTCAGACCAGTAACTAACTCCTTCTTTCTTCTGCTTCGTACCTTCCAGGTGAGGGCTCGGAATATGGTGGCAGTGGGGAAGATGCCCTCAGCAGGATCCAGAGGCTAATGGCCGAGGGTGGCATGACAGCTGTGGTACAGAGGGAGCAGAGCACCACCATGGCCTCCATGGGTGGCTTTGGCAACAACATCATCGTTAGCCACCGCATTCACCGCAGCTCCCAGACGGGCACAGAGTCAGGGGCTGCTCGCACCTCCTCACCCCAGCCTTCCACCTCTCGAGGACTGCTGTCAGAACCTGGGCAACTGGCAGAGCGAGCACTCAGCCCCCGGACAGCTTCCTGGGAACAGCCTAGTACCTCTGGGAGGGAACTGCCCCAGCCGGCCCTGTCCTCTTCCTCCCCTGTCCCAATTCCAGTCTCCCTTGCCAGCAATGAGGGACCAACCATGCACTGCAATGTGACCAATAACAGTCACCTTCCTGAGGGTGATGGGAGCAACAGAGGGGAAGCCGCAGGCCCTAGCGGGGAGCCACGGAACCGATAGAAACAGAACCAGGCACTGGTACCTCCCTCGAGCTGCGAGCAGAAGCAGGACCTCACAGCTGGCTGGGAACTGTACACACAGAAGACACAGAAGAGCTGACACCTGCGTCCGGGAACAGGAGGAATGAGGGTGGGGCATGGAGCCAGCGGGTAAGGGGGCAGTCCAAGGGGTAGGGCTGGCTTGGGGTACTAGAGCCTTCCATGATCTAGAGCCCAGAAGAGCCACACTGCTGAGCGTGGTGTGAATGAAGGAGCAAGTGGGTGTCTCTGCTTCGAACCCCCATTTCTCCTAGGATCACTAGCCTAGGGCACTCAAACAACCCTGGGCAGGAGCCCCAGAAGAGCGAAGTCTTCCAGATTTAAACCACACCATCCTGGACAGAATGGTGGGACCAGTCTTCCCTGCCCACTACTGGAGGGAAGAGCCACCCCAATTGCTTACATCTCTAAACCTTCCAGAGTTCCAGCCTCTCTCATCCTCTTAGCCCACAGACACGGAACTGTCAGGCCCAGCTTCCATGTCTGTGACTTACACTCCCAAGCGCAGACACCTGTGGAGTGAAGGAAGTCGCCTGCTTGCCTGACACAGGATGGAGTCGACACACGGTGGTGGACAGGTCCTCAGGAGTAGGGGGTGTAGGCTGGCCCGCCCCCAGCATGTCCACCAAGCTCCCCCCTCCACGAGGCCCTCCATGCAGCACCTATGGGTGTCAGTATTACCTAAGCATAGGCCAAAGCCAGCCCAAGGGTGGAGGGAGGAGCTGCCAGGTCAGAGTGTGAGGTCTGGGTCTGTGATCTGAGGTGTTGCATGTGGAAGCCTGAACTGTATGTGTAGTTTTTAGTGGAGAAATCAAGGCTCTGATCATTTTGTTTTTAGTATGAAAATGTGATTTTCTTTCTGTTTGTCACTCATCATAGAAACATTGTGGTGGGAGGAGAGGGGATAGTCTACTGCTAATGAGGGAGACACCAAAGATCTACATCATTAAAATGATGACATGCCCCTCATCAGGCTCCTGCTTGTTTCTGCGGAGAGGGAGGAGGGAGAGGGGGTTGGGCCTGGGATGTGGGGGTGGCCAGGTTTCCCTAGGCATTCGGTGGGCCTAGTTAGGCATGGCATGCTCTGTGATCCACAGCCCAAGTCAGCTGGCCGAGGGCTACTTCTCGGCTCTGATGCATGATGGAGGTAGTCGCCCTGTTGCTTCCTGCCAGGACTACAGGCCAGTCAGCAAGCTCGGCTCTCCATCTCGTCCTAGAGACAGACCACTGCGGCAAGTTCTGAACAGCGGAGAGGAGACTGTGGGCTTGTCTGCAAGGACCCCGAAGGAGCCATTGTCTCTCCCTGTTCATGTGTTTTGCTTTTCACATGTCAAGTCAGTTTAGAAAGTGAGAGAGGCCTTGAAGAGGTGTGATAAAGAGCTGGAGAGATGGCCCAGCAGAGAACACTGGCTGCTCTTCCAGAGGACCCGGGTTCTGGTCACAGCACCCGCATGGCAGCTCACATCCAACTCCATACAGATAGACAGTCAAAACACCAATATGAATAAAAAATGTTCTTTAGACTAGAGCATAATAGAAAACCTGAGTAACTGGACTGCCACGGGTAGGGTACTGGCAGTCATCTGGGTGGAGGTGGAGGTGGGGATGGTGAAAATTACAGGTTCTGTCACATCAGAGATGAAAACAAAAATGCAAGTAATGCAAACTGAGGAGATGTGAACTTTATCTGAGTACACTGTAGAGTGAACTATCAGTAAACATCCACTAGCTGTGTGACTTTGGACAAGCCACTTGCCTTCTCTGGTTCTTGATTTTCTTTGCAGCAGTGCACTGTGGGACTGCTTCAATTTACTTTCAACTCCATATAATCAAACCATTACAACAAGCAGAGTACAGGTATCTTGAGACCCGCCTTCCCTTAAGGGAAAGAAGTTGAATTAAATCTGTGAAGGGTGGAAGGACAGCCACTACCAAGGCTGCAAACAGATGTACGCCTTGGTTTGACAGAAGAGACTCTGAATTTCTCAAGTGTAAACAATGTGCTAAGTGTGCTTGACCTACCCCTCCAAAACCCCTCACATGATGACTTCAGTTATCACTTAGGACCACGCAACTGACAGCCAAGGTCCACATAGCTGTCTCTCATCAGCACAGAAGCATGCTCCTAGTTGACTGCAAACAGGATAGAAAGGGGGCTTGTAATTAAAGTGGTCCAAAAGTGAGCATGCCTTATCCACCTGTACTGATTGGCCAAGGAGGGAGCAGTCACACCTGGTCTCCACACCCGTTCCTAAGGAGAGCCTCCTTAGTGGTAAGCCTTTGCAGGACCCCTTACACATTACTAGAAAGTGTTCCAAGACCCAGTTAGAACAAAGCAGAGACACTAAATTGGGTCCCCTGGTTCCAGTTCAGCTTTCCAGAGTTCATCCGTGAGCTCTGAGGTGTGGGTGGGAGGTAAAGGGCCCGGCTGCACAGACTGCATTAGCTTTGCCTGTGGTTGGAGGCATTTCTGTTTTCTGGAACCTCCTGTCCTTAGCAAGCCCGGCTTCCTTGTTTACTCATGTGACTGCTTAACATCCTGCCCTCTCCCTATGCCCTCCCATACACACATGACTTCCTCTCTCCTGAGTGCACCCTGCTCCTGGCCCCCAGGGAGGGGGATATGGGAAAGTGGAAGAAGTCGATGTCATGAAATCAGCTGAGCCTCTCCCCTCCTGTGAAGTGGGGGCAAGAACAATAGCACTTTTTCCATTTTCCCTTTTGAGGCTCATGGGAGACCGAAGTACCCATGGGAGGGAAGATGGCTTCTCACACTAGTCTGCCCTCAACTTTGACCAATGTTGATGTCCCTCTCCTCTTCAGCATGGAGAAGCCTGAACCAGGAGCCTTTTCTCTCAGGCTCTACTGAAGGACTGAAAGGTTCCTAACCCCTCTGTTAGTACAAAGATATCCCCGCCGCCACCACTGCCCCCCAGGAGCCCCTACCGGACCTTGCAGGATAGAGAGCTGCGATTCAGGTGGTTTTTCCAAGAAGAGTCAGCCGGCTTAAAGTTAATTGGCTGTTGACACTCAAAAAGCTGTGGGTGTCCCGTACTCAGGACCCCGGGCGGGCGCGAAGGGGTGCATTCAACCCTGGCTGGCCCAGGAGAAGCAGCGCGGGTGCCTGATCGGAGCTACTGGCCTCCCGACCAGGGACGCGCGGAGCTGTCCGAGGTGCTGAATCTGCCTACTTTGGGCCTTAGCCTAGTACTGTTGCAGGCGGTCTAGCAGACTAGGCTTTCCTTCGGGCCTGTTCTGTCCCAGGTGACCTTGGGCACCTGGCTTCCCTCATAGGCAGCGATGAACTCATTTGCGGCTGGATAGGAGGCTCGTGCCATCTTCAGTCTCACAGCTAGTGCGTGTCCCTTCCCGGGCGTGGAGAGTGTCAAGATCTTTAGCCAGGGTAGATGCTCGCCTGTCCAATCTCACCTGCTCTTCCCCAGGCCCCGACGGCTGCCCGGAGACCAACAGGCAGCGCTCTGCCCCGACAGAAGCACGTTGCTAGATCTGCCCCGCCGCACACCAGGGGCCTGTTGGGGCCAAACCCTCAAGACCAGGATTAAACCGCAGGCGGGACAACGAAGGGGCTACAAGCCACAGAGAGGCTCGAAAACACTTCGGGGTCCAGAGTGCTTGGTTAGGGCGGAGGCGGGGCTCATAGCCAAGCTTGGCCGCCTGGTTCTTCCCCAGCCCGCGAGGGGGCGCCTAGTCCCCATGACAACGCGGACAGCCCCCACCCCACCCCCCGGAGGGCAGCGCCGGAGGCTAATCCTCCCTGGCGACTGTGGGCGGTGCCCTCGGTGCTGGAGTCCTGAATCGCGGGCCATCTCCCGGGAAGGGTGTGAGCATCAAGGGTGCCCGACACACCAGGTGGTGACCCCCGCGCGTCGCCGCTGGGTGACCGGCCCCGGGCGGGCGGTGCGTCCCCACCACGATTGGCTGCTTCCCTGTGACATCACGCGGCTCGGGGAAAAGTGCGAGCGTGAGCGCGAGTCGGAGCCACAGCGCCGGGAGCTGCAGGCGAAGCAGGGGCCGCCCCTTGGCACCCTGTCCCCGCCCCCGGCCCCCGGCCCAGTTGCCCACCCCACCGACTCGCGGGGCCTCTGGCTTGTTCTGCCGTCTGTCCGGCGCCAGCTGAGCAAGACAGAAGCAGCGGGTGAGTAACTCCGCGGAAGCGCGGGGGCGGGGGGCTCCTATGCAAGATGAGGATGTAGGGTTCTGGGACCCTCTGAAGGTCTCCAGAGGTGGGTCCGGCTGGAACGGGGTCCCAGACCCCTTTAAAAGGCAAGTGCGGTGCGGAAGGGGCGGAGAGCTCAGGGATGGGGCACCCCTCTGGAAGAAGGGCCCCAGGTCTTTAAAAGGTTTCTCCAGGTGAGCCTCTAGGGACTGGTGATCCTTGAGAAGGCTAGGGGAGGAATAGTCCACAGCCCAACCCCGAAGCAGAGCAGCCGTCGGGTCAGGACCCACACTCCCTCCCTCCTTCCCGTTGGCTGTTCTTCAAGGCGCCGGAAGATGAAGCCCCAAAGCGCCCGTTTCCCGCCCGTCTCCCTGCCCTCCATCCCCACCTTGGCCCACCCGGAGCCTCCTGCACGCTCTAGCCCGTGGAGTCCTCTGTCCGCGACCTTGAGCCCCGACGGAAAACACCCCTGTTCTCTCCTGTTTCCCTTCCCCCGTCTCCAGGAGTCCCCTCTCTTTTACTCATCCGGGGAGATACATCTCCCAGCCCTCCACCCTCCCAGCTCTTAGAAGAAGAGTTAGGCACAACGATTTGGCCCAATATCCAGCACCCTCTCTCTTCCTCTTAAGTACAGAGGCTTCTCTCTACCTCAGAACAGTCCTGGGAGCCATAGCTTTCCTAACGTGATCATTTAATAATCGAAAATCCACCCCACGAGCCACCCCACGGGCTCCCAGTGCACCCTTTTCCGTCTTGTCCCCAGCAGGGATAGGGGCTCGAGGACCCGCGGAAGCACATTGCCCACGCCCAGAGACTACAGGAACTGCGTGCCTGGGGGTTGATGGGAGGGCGGGGCATCAGAGAACCTTGGCCCTTTCGACCAGGACCCAGACGTGGAGGAGCCGGGAGATGGGCCCAAGGGTAAGCCCCGAGATGGCCTTTGCGATACGCCTGAGCCCACAGCTTGGGAACTCGATGCCTGTTTTGACTGACAGGACTATGCAGGGCCTCTCCAGGGGGTGCGGGTAGAAGAGTGAAGAACAATTGCACCCCCTTGACCCAGGCCTCACTGGGCTCCCCGTTTGGAGGTTCTGCCCCTGCCCTCAAGGCGTAGGGCACATCGAACTGAGCTCGGTGACCCTCACGGCTCGATTCGTCGACAGAGGCTTCTCGACAGAAGTCAGCCCACGGCGGGGACTGCGCGCTCTCCATTCTTGATATAGGACAGGAGCCCGGGGCCACTAAAGTCCGGGTTTCCTCGCAGCCCGATTTTTGGTCCTTTCTCAACCCTTTCCCCACCCACAGGCCGGGCGCTTCCCCGTGGTTCCCGCCATGGGCGTTAGATGTAACTGGTCATTCGTTGATAGTCCAGCATTTGCTCCCGCACACAGTTCGCGGTTACGGCCACCCAAGGTCTGTGGCCAGACACGCACACACATGCACACGCACGTGTCTACATGGCGCTGGCATTCTCACACGTTTAAAGGCGCACCGGTATCCAGGCGTGGCGGGGCGCACACTGGCACATGCAAGCAGCTACTCGTGTCTACTCGAGCTCCCGAGTAGTCACACACAAACACAACTCGCACTCGGTTTCCCACCTACACGTTCCTTGATGGGTGCCTTGCGGGGTACGGGTGGAATCCCGACGCCCTAAAGTTTTTCATCCTCGAAAACCCTGGCCGAACCTAAAAAACCTTTGTGGCAGCCTGGGACCACGGAGATAGGCGGTATCTCCCTCTCTTTGGTCCCTTGTGGGAGAAGCCCTGCCCTGACGTTTTTCTGTATTTGCGGTTTACACTGGGACTTGAGGACGTGGTGAACCTACGGCTCGGGGTCCGGAGCTGGCACCGGGGACCGACATTGCCACCTAGCGGTGCGCACAGACCAGGGTGATGGCTGCTTGCCTTCTCAGATTCTAGATGGGCCCGATTGGATTGGGGGGAGGGGGCGGGGGAGGGAGACTTGTGCCTGAAGGTGCCGCGGTCTGAACGTCTAAAAGACTATCAGAGAAGTCTGGAAAGAAACTGGGACCAAGTTGAGAAAACTGATTTTTACCCAGTCTGCATCTGTCGGGGCTCCGGGAAGACCAAACCACCCACCAGCCATCTGGTCATTTACTTGTCAAGGCTGTTTCTTGGTCTCGGGAGGACAAAAGGTCAAACCCAAGTAAGGAAGCAGGATGGAATATGAGGGTTCCACATCTAAGATGCCTCTGGGAGGGGGGGGTCTTCTATCCTGTGTGGTTTGGGGAATACCTTGGAGATAAGAAAGTGCCCCTGGTCCCTAATCCTGACCCTCCCTTTCTTACAAATTGGATGAATTTCGTCAAGTCCATTAACATGATGCCCTTCGTTAAGAGGACTTTTATATCTGTAAGATGAGGTGACAATCGTACTCACCTTCTCTGGCTGCTATAGGCATTAAATTTGATCATCGAAAGAGAACGCTTTGAGGGACTCCTGACTCAATAAACAGGAGAGGTCGTGTTTTCCTCTTACACATCTTGCTACCCACCTCCCCACCCTGGCTCTAGTGGTCTTATCCTGCTGGCTGCTGGCTGTGTTCTGACCCTGAGAGACTAAAGAGAGGGTTTCCTTGGTGTGTGCTAATGGCTCCCCTACTGGCTTACCAGGTCCCTGCCAGCGGGTGTGGGGCGTTGGGGAGTGGCCTCTGTGCTGGACGCTCCTGCCCTCCTCCCAGCACTAAGGCTGATGCTTGAGGCTCCATTTTGGAGCTGAATGCCACTGTGGAGTCTCTTGAAAGAACTGATCTGTCTTTTACCCTTGCCTCCTTGGGTGACTTTGGAGGTATCCTTACCCGCTTTCCTCCTCCTCTTCTTTGACTAGTGGGTTTAACTTTGAAGCCAGAAGGCAAGCTCTTGTATCTGTTATGATGGAGCTGGAGGGCTGGGCCCAAACTTGGCGTGTGTCTGCAGTCCCCAGGTGCCATTTCCAGTTGGAGAGCAAGCTGAGGTGCTAACTGGGTCCCCTAGCTGTTCAAAGGCTATGGTGGGACACGATCCTCTATTTAGTAAATGACACAACTAGTTCCCAGAGGGCAAATGGCTCTCCTCAGGCTGCACAGCCAGACCTTGCTGGCCTTCTATTAAACCCAAGCTGCAGGCTTGATGCCTCTTCCTTCACAGCCGGCTGCTGCACCCTCTCTTCCTCTTACACACACACACACACACACACACACACACACACACACACACACAGACAGATGCACTCACAGACGCACAGGACTGCGTATACGACCTGCGTGTGGCTGAGATGGTGCCTTTGTGCGTGTGTGGAATGCTTGTGTGTTGGCGGGTGTGAAGGAGGCTGGGCTGAGCGGCTGCCCTGGCACAGTGTGCTGGGCGTGGGCCTCCCTCACATGTATGGAAGAGGAAGGGGAGGAGGAGAGATGAAGGAATCCTGGTGGGAGGGAAGGCAAACGCTGGGGAGGGGCTCTGCTGGTCCTTAGCTGGGTCATCCTCTGGGTGGGATGTGAACTCTCGGGCTGGCTGCAGGCTCCCTCTGGGGTAATTCCCTCATCTTTGGGCTCCATAAGGGAGCTTGTCCTTAGTTCCTGGGAAATCAGACAGGCCTTTCTTCAGCTGCTGTGTCTGTTAGGCTTCTGATTTCTTTGCTAGGGATCTAATGGTCCCCACACTGTCCCGTCTTCCCCGGGACTGGGCTGGGCAAGCAAAGCTGAACTTCCTGAGTCATCTCACTGTCCTTTCCTAATCTTCTTCCTCCTCCAGGTGCCCCCGCCCGCCTTCCCCTCCGTCGCTAGCATGGCCTCCCTAGCCCTTAGAGCCATCAAGCCTGTGTCTTCCTTGACTTTCCTTTCTTCCCTGCACCATATGCCCTGGACCAACCCCAGGATGTCAAGGAAATGGGGAACTTTATTTAACATGTCTGAGCCTGTTTCCTCAATCTCTGCTCGGTTGTGAGGAAACACAGAGTGCGGGGACTCAGTAGACAATCTGTGCTGACTGCTATTGTTGTTGTTGTTATGTTATGACAGTGTGGGAATGGGAGAACAACTCTCCCTTGACCATAATTGGTTAAGAAATGTCCAAGTGAGCCGGGCGGTGGTGGCGCACGCCTGTAATCCCAGCACTTGAGAGGCAGAGGCAGGAGGATTTCTGAGTTCAAGGACAGCCTCGTCTACAGAGTGAGATCCAGGACAGCCAGGGCTACACAGAGAAACCCTGTCTCGGAACCCCACTAAAAAAAAGAGAGAAAGAAAGGAAGGAAGGAAGGAAGGAAGGAAGGAAGGAAGGAAGAAAGAATGTCCAAGTGGCTGGATATGGTGAGCACACCTGCAATTCACCCTCTAGAGACAGGAGCAGGCAGATGAAGGCCTGTGACTTTGAGGTCAGCCTGATCTACACAGTAAGACCTTCTCTCAAAAATAATAATAATAATAAAAATAAAAATAAAAAAAATAAAAGGAAGGAGGAAGGAAGGAGATTAGCAAGGGAGCTGCAGATGCAATTGAACATGGCCTTGGGAACAACCTTCAGCAACCAAAAAGTAGGGGTTGGGAAGTGACAGGCCTGAATGGGCAAAGGTCTAGACACTTGTCCCTGCTGCGTGTTCCAGCCCGGGGACCACTCCTCGAGTACCCCTCGCTTTCCCGAGCTCTTTCTCTGGGCCTGTGCCTCATCTCAGCCACGCCTGCGGCTCTTCCGCAGTGTCTTCCCGCTGCCCTCTTCTGTGTCATCTTCTGGGTGCGGCCCGTCAGCCAGCCAGCCGGCACAGGTCCTCGCCAGCCTTCTCTCTTAGTCTCCCCTTCATCGGCACTGCCTTATCTTCTTTTTAGCAGTTTTCCCCCAAACTAGATGATCCATTCTGAGACGGGGACCGTGTGTGTGTTCATTCACTTCTGTAATCTCAGCCCTGGGCTGGTTACAGCGCCTGGCTGGGGAACTTTCAGTAAACGTGAGAACTCAGGGATGGTTGGCACCGACGGCCCTGGCATTGTCCTGGCATTGTCCTCCAGCCACAGTGACTCCAGGTAACCTCTGCGTCTCACACACACACACACACACACACACACCGTCCTCTTCCACAATTCACACCTGTGCTGTCTCCTCCCTCCTCCAGCCGCACGGCCCACCTTCATCCAGTTGGGTTCAGCATGGCCAACTTCACACCTGTCAATGGTAGTTCAGCCAATCAGTCCGTGCGCCTGCTCACCACAGCCCACAACCACCTGGAGACAGTGGAGATGGTGTTCATTGCTACGGTGACAGGCTCCCTGAGCCTGGTGACTGTTGTGGGTAACATCCTGGTGATGCTGTCCATCAAGGTCAACAGGCAGTTGCAGACGGTCAACAACTACTTCCTGTTCAGCCTGGCATGTGCGGATCTCATCATCGGGGCGTTCTCTATGAACCTCTATACCTTGTACATCATCAAGGGTTACTGGCCCCTGGGTGCCGTGGTCTGTGACCTGTGGCTGGCCCTGGACTATGTGGTGAGCAATGCCTCTGTCATGAACCTTCTCATCATCAGCTTTGACCGCTACTTCTGCGTCACCAAACCCCTCACCTATCCAGCCCGCCGCACTACTAAGATGGCAGGCCTCATGATTGCAGCTGCCTGGGTCTTGTCCTTTGTGCTCTGGGCCCCTGCCATCTTGTTCTGGCAGTTTGTGGTGGGCGAGAGGACAGTGCCTGATAACCAGTGCTTCATCCAGTTCTTGTCCAACCCGGCAGTGACCTTTGGCACAGCCATCGCCGCCTTCTACCTGCCTGTGGTCATCATGACGGTGCTGTATATCCACATCTCACTGGCCAGCCGCAGCCGTGTTCACAAGCATCGACCTGAGGGCCCCAAGGAAAAGAAGGCCAAGACTCTGGCTTTCCTCAAGAGCCCTCTGATGAAGCCGAGCATCAAGAAACCTCCACCAGGGGGCGCTTCTCGGGAGGAACTGCGCAACGGGAAGCTCGAAGAGGCTCCTCCGCCGGCCCTTCCCCCGCCTCCACGCCCAATGCCTGACAAGGACACTTCCAATGAGTCCAGCTCGGGCAGTGCCACCCAGAACACCAAGGAACGGCCACCCACAGAGCTGTCTACCACAGAGGCCACCACACCAGCGCTGCCTGCCCCTACCCTGCAGCCACGAACCCTCAATCCAGCCTCCAAATGGTCCAAGATTCAAATTGTAACAAAACAGACAGGCAACGAATGTGTGACGGCCATCGAGATTGTACCTGCCACGCCAGCTGGTATGCGCCCAGCAGCCAATGTGGCCCGAAAGTTTGCCAGCATCGCTCGCAACCAGGTGCGCAAGAAGCGGCAGATGGCGGCCCGGGAGCGCAAAGTGACTCGGACAATCTTTGCCATTCTGCTGGCCTTCATCCTCACCTGGACACCCTACAATGTCATGGTCCTGGTGAACACCTTTTGCCAGAGCTGTATCCCCGACAGGGTGTGGTCCATCGGCTACTGGCTCTGCTACGTCAACAGCACCATCAACCCTGCCTGCTATGCACTCTGCAATGCCACTTTCAAAAAGACCTTCCGGCACCTTTTGCTATGCCAGTATCGGAACATCGGCACAGCCAGGTAGACGGGCAGGTGCCCTAGGAGGTGCTGGTGTCATGAGTGTGTACCGGGGGACCACATGGCTCCCCGGCTGTGGAGAGAGTAGGCGGCCCCACTCTGAGTTCGCATCTGCTGAAGAGAACAGGTCTCCCAGACACCAGGAGGTACAAGAGGTTCTTTCGCTGGGATGGGAGAGCAGATCTCTACTGAAGCCCAGCAGGCTCGGCCCAGGGAGGGTCTGAACTGGCACCACCTGGCCCGGATCTTTTACCTTGCCTCAGGAAGATGGGGGACAATGGCTGGAGTGGGCAGCGGCTCTTTCAAGGCCAACCATCAGCGGAGGTGGATGAACAGAGCAGAGCCCAGGAGCATCTTGAGAGGAGCAAAAGGAGGCAGGCTTGCAGGGGTGGGGTCCCCCGGTGTGCTGTAATCGGTGCTTTCCGCCTTCCTGCGCCCTCCTCCCCCTGCATGTAGGCTCAGCCCTTCCCCTGCCCCCAATCCCACTCCAGGGCGAGGGTCTCCCCTGCCTTTGTTGCACAGCCGGGCTCTGCGTGGGCAGCCAAGCCCTTCGGCACTCCCCTGGCCAGCAGCCATCTGGGTGGGGCAACCGGGAGGTGACGCTGAGCTGAGATACAGACTCCAGGGGACTGAGTCCATCAGTGATGGATCTTACTGTCAAATTGTCAAGAGCCCACCCTCCAGGTCCCACGTCAAATGAACAGCAGTGGGCAGTGTTCCTCTGCACCGAGGGAGGTTCGGGGGTCCAGGGGGTAAAGGTGGTGGTGGGGAACTTGGCGATCCATACAGGCTTCAGTGGCAGGTGACACAAGCAAGTAACCTCATCGATCCCCAGTGAGAAAATTCCAGATGGCAGTAGCCTGGACCAGAAAGACTCTAACTAGATGGGTCAGAGTTCAAGTGAGTTCTCGGTCCTCTTCCCTAATCCCGGCCCTGGGGGATGGCACCCAAGGGGCCCTGGAAGACATTTTTGTAAATGTTCTGCTCTTTCCACGAGCTGTTGGGAGCACTTCCTACATAGGCCTCAGATCCCCTCAGCACATCGTTCCCCGTCCTCCCACCCCCGACCAAGCTCCACGGCAAACTCCCTGGGAAGGGGCTTTTATATATTAAAAGAGAAGCTTTTATTGGAAAAAAAAAAAGTGAGTTTATTTTATTCATTTCTTAATAACAGGTATCAGGGTGGGGAGAACAAAAGGGGGAATGGGGAGGCTCACTTCCCAGAATCCCTTGTCCCTCCCCACTTTGGGCACTTGGTGTGGGCGTGAGAGGGCAGGCGTGATTGACAAGGCTGACAGGAAGACAAAAGGCACTGGTGGGTTATATCTTGGGCCTGCGGGAGAGGAGGGCTCCGTCCAGGCTTCAGGTGAGGCCAGAGGCCTCCCGCCTTAGTCCCTTCCTTTTCCTTTTTTGGCTGGAAAACAATAAAGAAATGTGTTAGTGCGGTGGGTGACCAAGCTCAGACCCACCAGACAACACAGACAAGTCTATCAGGGAGAGACGATCCTGCCCCCTAGTGGCGACTGATGCGTTAACCTGGAAGTGGTGGAAGAGGCAGCCATGTGATGCCAGGCCTTTCTTTAGTCCTTCAACTTTTTAACCCCCCCCCCCTTTTTTTTTTAAACAAAAAAGATAGTCTCAGGTCTCAGTCTGTAACCTTGAACTAACAGCAGGGCGGTCTCCGGCCTCAGGCCTGGAGTGCTGCTGCTGTTTTTATAGGCAGGAGCCGCCAAGCCTGACTTTCCACTTTCTATTTTCATCCAGGATCAGAGTATGTCCAAGCTCCTCACAGGAGAAGTGGGCAGAGTGACCTCTGCCCTGTTGGCCTGAAGAGCTGTTGGGAGTCAGGTCGCAGCATGTCCCTGGGGGACAGACTTCTTAGAGCTTTAAGCGCGAAGTGAACTCCTCCCTGATCCTACCCCACCTTCCTCAGGTGACAAAGACAAGCCTTTTCCGGGAACCCAGATCAGGCGATCCAACAGAAAGAGTAGTTCCTACCTGGGCAGAGGGTTTAGCATCTCCTGAGAGTGGCCCTCAAGCACCTGCCCATTCCTAACTGGATGCCTGCTCTGTAGAGAGAGCGTGAAGGAGCCCCGATCCACAACCCCACCATATCCGCTGACCTTTGGTCTTCGACTTGCTCTTGGAGGTGCAGGGCTTGGTCACGCGGATGGTCTCCTGGCACTGGGCATTGTAGCGAGCCTTCTTCAGGGTCCCTTGGCGCGCTTTGGTGCCAGTGCTCGCATCACACGCCCCCCAGCTCTCAAACTTGTATTTGCAGTCGGCTGATGGGAGAGCGGCCCCACAGTGAACGACAGGAGGCGTGTGGCTGCCCTTCCTGCCTACTTTTACTAAGGACAAACCCTCTGCCCTCCCGCCCTCCTCCCGCGCTCCACCTCACCTCCAAATTCCTTCTTCCAGTTGCAGGGCACCTTGCAATGGATGCGCTGGGTCTGGCCCCCACAGGTGCCCTCGCGGAAACCCATGCCGCAGTCCTTGCTGCTGGGGGTGCAGGGTCCCCAGGTCCACTCCGAACACTCTCCGCCCTTCTTCACCTTCTCTATAAGGAGCAAGGAACAAAATCAAGGACTTGGCGTGCCCGGAGACTCCCTCGGAAATCAGCACTTAGGTCGCACGGCCTCACCTGCCCACCCCAGCTTTCTTTTTCTCCGGAGCCCACCCCACTCCATCACCTTTTTTTTTGGCCACCGCGGACGTGACCACCAAGAGGGCGAGAAGGGCGAGAAGGAAGAAGCCTCGGTGCTGCATCCTGAGGGAAAAACCTGAGTTAGAGTTTCTCGCGAGTCCCTTCTCCGCTAGGGACCGCGGGAAGGACCTCCCACCCTAGACTGACTTGTCCCACTTTCCAGGCCCGAAAACGACAAGGGGGCGACGGAGGGAGGACTTGAAACCGATGTCTCAGCGTACCCCCACCCCCACCTCAGCCCCCGTGGTGGCGGCAGCCTGGAGGGACAGGGGCCACAGCCACTGCGTGCGCTCACTCGCTCACGGCCGGCGCGATGCTTCGCTCCCTCCCGCTACGGCCCGTCCCGCTAAGGCCGCTAAGGCCCCTTTTGTCTCCAGAACCGGTCTGAGCCGGTCACATGGGCCCCCGCCCCTCCCCCCACCCCATGGAAGGACCCGCCCCGCCCCCTCCCCTCAAACCTGCACCTCCCCAGACCCCCTAGTCCCCGCCCCCACTCCCGCCCCTCGCCGGGCCGGACTCCCGCGCCTGTGCGCTCACCTCTGATCTCCGGGTCTCCGGCCCAGGAGCGCGGTCTTCCCGGGCACTGCCGGCTCAGGTCTCCTCCGAGCAGCCCCAGCGCTCTATCTCCTCCCCTTTCCCTGGTCTGGGCCTGTCTGCTTTTCCTTCTCGTAGCAGGTTCAGCTCTCAGGTCACCACTTGGCTTGCCCACCGCGGGCCCCGGAGTACGTCTTGGTGTCACGGGCCCGGAGCGGCCACCGCACCCACTAACCTTCCCTTCGAGGCCGGGCTCACCTCCACTTGTTTTTTATCAGTTCACTCAGTGCAAGGAGGGTCATTGGTGTGTCGGGGAGATGGGTACCCGGGACCTCAGATGGCTCCGGGTGAGCAAGGCTCAAGACTTTTTCTAGTGATGGTTTGAAGGAGGAGGGAAAGGGCGTTGGGGGGATGGGGAGCACTTAGAACTGAGTTTGTGGCTGACGAGGGCAGTCTGAGAAGTTCCAGACCAGGCTTGATAACCGCCCACCCCTGACCCAGGGACCTCAAACTCACCTCAAGCAGATCCCCCAGTACAAACCAGGGGGAGGGGCTGCTTAGGACACAGGGCCCTGGGACCAAAGAAGCCCACGCCTGGCCCCCCGCCCCACCTCTTTTACTTTCATTGTTATAGTCCCACCGGAGCGGGAAGCTGGGGAAATCAGCCCCGCCCCTGGCCCTGGGGGCCTAAGGCCCTAGGCAGAGGTCAGAAGCGGGGCAGACCCAGCTCAGCTAAGGCCTCCCGAAGTGATCTGAGATGTTGGTGGCCATTCCCCCACCCCAAGGACTACCCAGCACACGCCATTGCTCATGAGAGTCCCCCACAACAAGAAAAAAAGAAAACAAGAAAGGAAAAAAAATTCACTTTACTGAGTCACACCCAGCTGTAAACAAGTCACCGTGGGAGCCCCACCCCCACCCCAGGCCATACAGTCCGCCAAGAAATGACTGGGTGCTTGAGGAGGAAGACCAGGGTAGGTGCCAAGCAGGGCAGCGGGTAGGTAAATACAGCAGGCTCGGAAGTTTCTGGGAAGCCCAGGGCGGGTGGATCAGAGAGGAGGGCTAGGCACCAGAACCCTCCAGAGAGCCCAAAGGAGCAGGTGGCTTTTGAAAGTCCTGCTGAGAGCAGGCCTCCCTGAAGTCTTGCTGAGCCCTGCCCAGCTCTTCCGAAGGCTGGGGGGGCGCGGGGGGGGGCCTGCCCTGAGGGGAGGGGCCCAGCCAGCCCAGCCTGTTTCCTGTTCCCCTTGAAACCAGGGACAGGTGAAGAGTCCAGCTCCTTAGAGTCCAGCCCTAGATCTGATCGGCTTCTCAGGGGGTGGCCCGGGGCTCCTTCCCTGTGGCAGGGTCCCCCCAGAGCCATCTGACAGGAATGTGGCAGTGAGATGGACAAGGAGAGCTCCGGTCCTCTGGTAGTGTCCCTCGTTGATCCGTGGTCCCCTTGACTACACAGCTGTCTCCTGGTCCTCCCTCTGGATCATCTGGTAATGCTGTCTGTTCTCCAGGTAGGCAGCCAGCTCTGTGTCCTGAGCCTTCTCAGCTCGCTGCCGGGGAGTGTCGCCCTGGAGAAGGATGGAAGTGCCCACAAAGGCCTTAGGAAAGTGCAGGGGCTCTTCTACCCAGTCAGAGGGGGAGGGTATCCGCAGAGGTCACAAGGTTTCCCCCTGCTGGCTCAGGTTTCTCAGGGCCTGGACTGTGTTGGCTCAGAAGAGCTTAACATTTCTTAGCCCTGTCCCTAAGTCTGGGAAAGGGTGGGTTTGGGTTCTGCCAGGCAACTCACCTGCTGATCTGTCTTCATGAGGGAGGCCCCGGCTTCCACAATGTAGTGGCAGATGGTGCGCTGACCCAGGGCGGCTGCCTGATGTAGACAGGTCTCCCCACTGGGGAACAGGGGCTGGATATAGACACTTCCAGTCCTGTAGGCTTGCCCAGCAGTCTCCCAACAGCCATTAAAAAGGGCAGGAGTTTGACAAGAGGGGGAAGGGTACTCCATGCTGGCCAGAACAGGTTCTTGGGCTCTGGGTGACCAAATGGTTAGGACTGAAGGAAGGTGGTTCTAGGTGAAGCAGAGGCCTGCCTGGGATACTCACCTCTCCTCCACAGCATCAAGGATCTCTGGTGGTGCTACAGACAAAGGGAAGGGGTGCTAAGAGCCTGGCACCCCACTTTCTTCTGCCCCCCCCCCAGGAACGCAGCTCACCATGATCCAGCAGATAGCGGACCACTTCCTTACTGCCAGTGCTGACTGCGTGGTGCAGGAGTGTGCGGCTGTGCTGGTCTCGGTGCATGAGGTCCCCTCCAGCTCGATGCAGCTCCTGGAGCTGAGGGCAGGGCGGAGCAGTGCTGGGTCTCCCGCCTGCCCTTCACAGGCATGGGCACAGGCACAGGCTCACCCAAGGTGCCCTAGGCACTGTCGAGGCTTTCTATGTAGTCTTGGCTGTCCTGAACTATGTAGACAAGGTTGTCCTCAAACTCACAGAGACCCTACTGCTTCTGCCTTCTGAGTGCTGGACTAAAGGTGTGCGCCACTACACCTGGCTTCTGAGGGTGTTTTTGGAGTGTCATTAGAGGCACAAGTCTTTTGTCATCCTATGGGTGAGGAATTCCCCCAAAGGTACAGCAACCAAGCCAAAGAGCCTGGAGTTCCTTTAAGACTGACCCCCTACAAGGGACAGGGGATGGGCAAACCGGATGAACTAGCCCCCAGGAGGAAGCCACCTAGACAGGACACCACCATAGAGGACTAGCTGATGACAGATGACAAGGGCCCAGTCCCTCCCAGGGTGAGGGCCTCCAGGGGCAAGGCCGAGCTCTGAATACTAGTCAGTACCTTGCAGAAGTCATTCCTCTTGGCAGCTTCAATCAGCTCTTCACCTGCACAGAATATCTGTCCATCAACCCTGAGGTGAGAGGCTGAGCAGGGGTTGAGTGTGAACAATGTGGGGTGTGTATGATGCCAATGGCTGGGCTTGTGCAGGAAAGTGATCACATGGGACACAAAGGCTACACTTGTCAGCTACACATGAACCCTGACAACGCCGCCCCCTGAGCCTCACACATGACCGGGGAAAGTGGCAGGGTTTAGGGAAAGAGGCCTCACCTTGAGGCAGTGCAGTGTCCCCCTGCAGTGACCTGAAAACAGAACAGGGTGAGATGTGACCCAGCTCAGCCCAGCTGGCCCCCTTTCCTGGTAGCAACCATGGTGGCCTTCCTTTTTTCAAGTTTATTGGGCACCTGTGTATCACACACTGTGGGGTACAAGTATAGAGCCAGAGAGACAAAGACCTTGGCCTCTTGGGGCTCCTGTCCTAGCTCAGATACAAGCCAACCAATAAGTAAGGAATTTGGAAGTGTTATTAAACACAAGAGGGCTGTGACCAAGCAGCGGTGGACACTCTCCAACCTTCAGGTGGCATTCCTGTTAAAGATCCCTCTGAGAGGGAAGAGCCAAGCTAAGATGGGGCAGAGGTGGTCTGAGACAGTAAGCGCAAATGTCTGGAGAACAGCCAGGGACCCCAAGGAACCTGGGCTGAGTCACTATGGTGACAAACAGGCAAATGCTGGGCCGAGAGGCCAGGAGGCCCCGGAATGGAAGAGCTGAGGAAGAGTGTTCTGGGCTGGGGAGTGGCCGGTGTGGACTTGCACTCTCAGGCCTGGAGGCAGCAGAATGCACAGGGGGGAGTGCTCCCAATGGAGGGAGGCATGATAGTAGAGGGAGTCTGGTGCTCCTAAGTGCTCCTGCTGGCGGAAATTCCAAGCCTGCAGCCGGCAGACAAAAGCCAGGGGAGAGGTGGTTGGGGGGCTCTGGGACTCACCCGGGTGTAGGGGAGCAGGGTGAGGCAGGGAGTGGGGAGGTAGGGGTGGGGAGGTCAGGCCGGGCTGATGCACCCAGAAGCTCTGGGTCTAGGATATAAATCTCATCCTGGGCAATCTCCGTCACATAGTTGAGGTGCTCCTGTAGGGGAGGGGGTTAGAACTGAAGGTCAGTGCCAGGCACACAGTCCCTAGTCTGCAGCGATGTGGGTGGGGCGGGGAACAGAGGCAAGGCAGCAGACCCAGAGAAGCCGCTCAGACCAAGACCACCCAGGGGAGGCGGCAGGGGGCGGGGACTCTCCCATCCTTTATTTCCATTATTGCTTCCCAAGGCCCTGACCAGAATGTGTGGCACTCACCAGCTCACCAACCACCTCCCCCTGCCAGCCAGGTGACCCAGTCCTGGCTATTTTCTTCTGTTTCCCTGGAGAGCACAGTGCTTCCAGGCCCGCCCTCCCACCCACCTAGAAAGCCTTTTCAGGCATGCCAGCTTTTTCTGTTAGCGCCATCCCTGTGCATTCCTGGAGGGTGGGGGACATGTGGCCCACAGTCACAGGCATGTGACTGTATTACACCCATAAGGCTGTGGTGAGCGTGCTTGCCTTGCCTTGTGCCACCAACCCTGAGGCTTGCCTGCAGAGGTGTGAGCGAGCCTGTGGACAGAGAAGGCCTGCAGGGCTTACCTGGGCCCTGTCGATCCTGTAGAAGCGGCTGGCAGTGGTGGCTGTGGAAGAAACGGCTGAGTATGAGGTCTGTCCTGATCCCAGCCCAACTCTTCTGCTAATTAACCCGGGTTCGCCTACAGGAGGACTAACAGGACAGCCTAGCACTGCCTAGAAAGGTCTCTTCACAGTGGACTCACCATCCAGGAAACACCACTTGGAGGAGAGTTGGTGGCACATCGGGGACTTGGCTCCAGCCCCATCGGGCTCCTGTTGAGACAGAAGCAAAGGTCGGGGTGGGTCATAGCTCAGCTGGGAAGCTCAATGCTCCCGCCTCCTCCTGTTCCTGCTCCCATGACTACCTGCTGGAGTCTCTCAATGTGGGCACGGCAGAGCTCCAGGTCACTGTCTCCGGGGACCACCACAGTTCCCAGAGGCACAGCTGGAGGACAGAGAGGCCTTTTCAGCAGCTGGCTGCAAGTCTGCATGTCCCAAGCAGCCCAGCAGCTGCTCATGCCCCCTGCCCCACCCCTGCAGCTACTCACAGGCCTCCTTGAGCTGCTCCTTGTCATAGTGCAGGGCCTCATAGTCGTGCATGCTAACCCTGCTCACCTGGATCCGCAGCTGCTCAGGAACTGGTTGCTGACTGTAGGGTGGAGCCAGTGACAGGGACCTGAGCAGGGATCCTGCCTAGGACACTGGTCCTCAGCTGGGCACCGGGCCAGGTATGAAGAGGGGCATCCTGCCTCCCTCCCAAAACCCTTTACTTTGGATGCCAGAGCCACCTAAGGCTTCAGACATGCTGAGCACGGGCCCTCGCCCCAGGACATTGTGGCGAACACAGGACCTACTCATTGTGCAGCGGGGCAGTGCTCCGGCGCTTGGCCTTCTGCACCATTGTGGCCTGGTTGCGCAGGGCGATCCGAATCCGCGATGCTGAGAGCTTGCAGGGCTCCCCGTCCACCTGCACAGGGATGGCCTTGGCAGTGGTGAGCAGCACTTCTCGGCACTGGGTCAGCCGCTCGCCGTGCCCACCCACCTGCAGCGCTGCCTGTGGGCACAGGAGGCTCAGGTCAGGGGGGTGAGGCAAGCTCTGCTCTTTCCAGAGATGCTCTGGTGAGGGGACAAACACAAGAGGGAACCCCAGACAGAATGCAGTTTGGAGGGACAAAGATGCCCTCGTCACAAGGGAAATAAAAGCTGAGGTGGCTGCTCTGCTCTGGCCAGGGAAGGCAAGGCAAGGGCAGAGATGCCCAGGACCAGGACGCTCACCAAGGATGTCATGGTGAAGCCGATGACCTCAAGGTAGCCATCATCATGCCTCTGGGGCTCGAAGTCATGGTGCTCCCCAGGGTGGCCCCAGGGCATGGTGCCTGCACAGTACCTAAGGGAGGGCAATGGAAGGGCTGTGGCATGGGGTCAGTAGGGTGGGACACAAGGCCCACAGGGGCCACGTCCTCACCTGGGGATATTCAGAAAGACGATGCACTGCGGTTTCAGGTCCTGAATCTTGGGGGTTAGGTCCACTCCATCACACTGCGCACAGGAACAGGGGGTGTGGGAACACACGAACCCAGGTGACCTCCCTCCTCCTGGCCCTCCAATGGGTGTCAATCAGCATTCCTCACCACTACTCGGATGTGCTTGGCTAAGTCCTTGGAGCTGCCCATCAGGAAGTCAGAGAAGGCCGTCTGTGGAAGACAGAGGGTGTGTTATCATCTCATGACAGGGCCCTTCCTTCACCACGGTGTCACAGGGCTCTGTGACCAGCACACAGGAGGCTGGGGGCTGGCTGGCTCCAGACTCACTCACCCCAGCATAGAACATCTTATTCCGAAAGCGGCTGTTGAACTTCTCTGGGTTGGCTTCTGGGTAGAGACAAGGGGCGGTAAAGTCAGTCAACCTGCTGGGGCTTCCCAGGTTGGGTTGGGGCAGGCTAAAGGAGCAATGTCTGACCCCCCCTGAACCTTCCATGCCTACCCTGGCCTCCCAAGGCCCATTCAGCAGGAAGATGCTAACCTCGAGACTCATGAAACTCCAGGGTGACATGGGCATCAAAGCCCAGACTGAAGTAGTTGTTGAAGACGTCCAGGGGCAGCTAGAAAAATGTCAAGGTGTAGAAATGACAGAGGTGACTCACCTGTGTCAACTCTTTCCAAGGCCAATATTACCACCCACTGCCCCTGCTCAGTCCAAGGACTTTTAGAGGCCTTTGTGTCAAGTAAAGAGCATTTCAAAGTTCCCCCAGCACTGCTTGGAAGGCCCTGCTGGTGCAGCTGGGAAGGGAGACAGCAGCTCCTCAGAGGGCCGGCTGGGTCCTTGCAGCATTATCCCCCAGGTGTCACATACTGCAGCAATTCCAGGAATAGGGACTCAAGTGTCACTGCTGCTTAGAACAGAGCCTGGCACACTGGAGACCTTCATTAAGCATGTGCCGGGAGGCTGAGTAAGAAACCAGCTTTTACTGGGTACCATTCTCCTGGGACAGGAAGAGGCTGTATGTGAAGAACTAGCAATTCACCACCTTTCCAGAACCAGGAATAAGTCTGTAGAATCCAGCCATGTCCTCGGGAGTCTCAGACTCTCGAACCACCCACTTGCTGACCTGACTGCAGTCCTGGCTGACCTACCCGATCTGTGGCTCCATCATCTCGATCCTCGGGCCCTGCCTCAGGGTTGGGCTCTGCTCGGAGGTCCCAACGGTCCAGCTGTACCACATTCCCTTCCTCTACGTGGGAGAGGATCTTTGACACAGGCTCATCTGTGTAACCCTGGTGGGAGGAAGCTAAGACTGAGCTTTCCCTGTCGTCAAAGGTTCCCTCTCCTCCCTGGCAACCCTGCTCTGAAGGGCACTTACCCCGCCCCAGTTGAGGGTTCGGGCCAAGTCATTGCCAGTGCCCAGGGGCAGGATGGCCACAGGAGGCGGTGGCTTTAAGCGCAGCTGGTCCAGGGTGGAGAGAATCCAGCCAACCTGGAGGAGGCAGAGCAAAGTGGGTCAGTCAGGCCTGAGACGGAGGAGCAGTGCGTCAGGCCTGAGCCCGGCTCTCAGAACTCACCGTGCCATCACCCCCGCAAGCCAGAATCCTCAAATTATGTACTTTGCGGTACATTTCCAGCCTGGGCCAGGGGAGGACAGGAAGAGAGTCAGCAGACATGCGCCACACTCAAGACCCTTGCAACCTCCCTGTCCCCAGAGAATCTGGTGGAGTACTCACGCTTCCCTGGGTCCTCCCTGGCTCAGATCAAAGACTTGTCGGGGATTCAGATACCACAGAAAAGACTGGATGATCTTGGCACCCTGCGGGGACAGCCAGGGACAATGAGGAGGGGAATGAGGGAAGGAGACACTGACACACACAGACACTGACACATAGACACACACAGAGACAGACACAGGCAGACACTGACACACACACACACACACACACACAGCACAGTTGTGGGAGCCAGATACAGTAAAGGCTTGTCTGGGACAGGGTCTTCTCAGGGTCCCTGGAAAAGCAGGGCAGGGGCAAAGCCCCAGATTGTTGCTGAAAACAACTACGGGCAGGCGGGCCTAACACAGCCACCTTCCCACTCTGGGCCCTGGGCAAGAAGAAAGCTTCTGCTTACCTGGTTGCCCCCACTCTTGGGGTTCACAAACACCAGCAGGGGTTTCATGAGGGGGGATGGGGTGGGCCTGATAATGAAGGGTCTCCAGCGGCCTTCCTGGGAGACAGAGAGCCTTTGATGTGCTTCCTGCCCTATCTTATAAGTGAGAATGCCCTCATGTATCGGACCTATTGTCCACAGCTGGTCTCCCGAAACCTCAGACCCCAAGAGCCCAACCCGAGCAGGGATAAACTAGCAGTATGGTCCCAAGTGCCCGGGTGGAGAACACCCCCGGTCCCTGGTCCCATCCCTGCCAGCCTGGGTCTTACCTCAGGTCCTTTCTTGCTGGACCTCCGCTTGAAGGATGCTCTCTTTTTCTTCTTGCTGGCCTTGAGGGTGTTCTGGACAGGAAGCAGGGGTGGGAGTGAGTGGGCGTGGCTGGTGGCCCACGGGAAGGGTGCTGAGAGTGAAGGAAGCCTCACCTGGGGCCTCCGGGCCCGGAGGATCCAGGTGGGCGGGATGACCACAGCTGCATGCGCCCCGAGGGAGCAGGGCTCCTCGATCTGCTGCAGCGTGAAGCAGGACACCTTGCTGTGGTACTGGAAAACAGCCATGGCGAGGCTGAGCCGCTCAGGAGAAGTCTGGGGGCTCAGCACACGCCCAGCACAGGCCCACAGGGACCACTTACCGCCTGTTTGCACCAGGAGCAGCTGATGGCTACAACCTCCTTGCTGTGGAAGGCGAACTTCTGCTGGAAGCCCTGAGGGAGGACAGGGTGGCTGGGGGACAAGGCGGCCCAGGAGACCCCGCGGTGCTGCTGCTGCGGCCAGCCCGTCCAGATTTATTTATTATTTTATTTATGAGTATACTACAGCTGTCTTCAGACACACCAGAAGAGGGCATCGGATCCCATTACAGATGGTGGTGAGCTACATGTGGTTACTGGGAATTGAACTCAGGACCTCTGGAAGAGTAGTCAGTGCTCTTAACCGCTGAGCCATCTCTCCAGCCCCCAACCAAGCACATTTTTAAAAATTATATAAAATGAGCCCCAAGGGCAGGGCAGCTTAGCTAGAAGCCCATGAGCACTGGACCTGACTACAAAACACTGGATGTGTCTTCTGGAGATCTGTCTGACTCAGGTTTCCTTCCTGCCCCCCAGATCTAGACAGGCCCCATTCAAGTTCTGTAGGTTAAGTAAGTTGTCTACTTAGTGTCCTGATATATCCATGCCCTGTCTAGAAGTCATTATCAAAGGCTACTATGCTGTATGACACCGGAAAAAAAAACAGAAGAATGAGCCCCTGCATTCCTGAGAGCCTGTCGTACTTAGGGAAACAGGCGGGCAGGTGGCGGGCGAGCAGGCACAGGTGCTGTGTGGGGACTCTCCTGAGCAGTGCACAAGCCACTGTCCTGGGAGGCAGGGGCCTGCCACCAAGCTCAGAGCTTTACAGACAACACTCCCTGCGTAGCTACTGAAATGATGGATGGAAGGCCACATGGCTCTCAAAGGGTCCCTAAATCAGAAGAAAATAATCTCTGCCCCTGCTTAACTTGGAGACCGGTGGCACAGCCAGGAGGCTTGGGGACTGAATGAACGACAACAAGCCTGAGACCCCACTCGAGCTACTGTCAGTGACCACACTGCGCACACAGGACCAGTGGACAGCGTGTGGCTGGTGCCCTCAGGCAGGGTCCTTACCTTCCCACAGTGCCGACACTTGCCATCCTGACGTCGCCTGTGGACCCAGTGGTGTCTTACGAAGGTTGGCTGGAGGAGGACAGAAAAGCCATGGGAACGGGTGAGGGACTGGACAGCTATGGCCGTAAACTCAGTCCACAGGAAGCCCTCTGCAGTCCCTTGTAATGAGATGAAGGGGACTGTAGACTTTTCTCCGTGGTCTGGAGGCAAGGTTGAATCTCTTAATATACATGTGGAACCCTACCTATCTGCAGACAGGACAGCTGATTTTCCCTTTGGGTGACCCCCAAAACTTCAGCCTAGAATCTGACGCCCCTGGTGGCACTCCTGGAGCACTGCAGAGGGTCCCTTAGGAGCCTGGGTCTCTCTGCCCCTTTCTGCTGTCCTGGACACTTACCTCACGGACGTTTCTGGAGCCTGATTCACGGAAGGATGGCTTACAGCGGAAATTGATCTGTGAAACATTGCAGTGACCACCAAAATGTCAGAGCCTTCTTTTGGACAGGGTCACTCACCTAGAGTCAACCTCACAGGCAAGTAGAATCCCCTATCATCCCAAGAGCTACTTGGAACATAGATACCCCATCTCAGAAGTCCTCCTGACCACTAGTCAAAGGGATCTTCCCTTCTTTTACTTAAGGTACAGGGACAGAGAGGCTGGGTTGGGGGCCCGTGTCCACCATGTGCACTGTGGGAAGTGGGGACTCTGTCTGTTCGTCTTTTTGCTTCCTCACTCTCCAGCTGAAGTGAAGAAGGCAGAACCAATCCCTCCTGTGGACTGTGCAGACTGATCCTGGAGACCCTTAGCCTAGGCGCTAAACCCAGGTTCATGGCTACTTTCCAGGATGGGCTACATATGCCCTCCCTCAGACACATACAGACACACACAACTCACAGGGAGAGGGAGAGAGAGAGATGGGGGGGGGAGAGAGAGAGGGAGGGAGGGAGGGAGGGAAGGAGGGAGGGAGGGAGAGGGAGAACGAACATATGCATTAGTGCTCTGACTGTCCTGGAATTCTCTACATAAACCAGACTGGCTTTAAACTCGGAGAGATCATCTTGCCTTCCAAATGCTGCGACTGTGAGCATCCCCCACTATCCCAGATACATTTCCACTTTTCTTTCCCCCAAAGTGTCCATTTCAGTCTCAGAAGAGCCACTGGAAAGCCTGTACAATTCTAGGACTAGAGAAGTCGGCCCAAACCAACCTTGCTCAGGGTATTTCTGCTCTTAAAGACGCTGCTACCTGATGTCCTGATTTCTGCAGGCCCAGGAGCTCCTGTCTCCCACGCCAGGTCTATTTCCTGTCGCCTGAGCCCTACTCTGCCATTCCTCTTCCCCACCCCAGCCCCCAGACACAATGGTCCTAGGGAAAGATTTTCACAGGGACGGCATGTAAGCAGCACAGTGATCTCAGTCACACTTGGGCTCTGCGGTGCCAGCAAGTTTGACAGTTTTGTTTTCCTTTTCTAGAACTGGGGACTAAAGCGTGGGCATTGTCCACACAAGGCGACTCCTACAGCCCCAGCTCACAGTGGCCTCTTCTGAGTGTTCGGCTGGATGTCACCTGTTAACTCATGCCATTGGGGACTATTCAGTGAACCTCACTGCTGGGCCATGCTCATTCTAGGGAGTAGTGTTCAATAGCTAACCAATGGGGAGGCGGGGTTCAAATGTGTGCGTTTGAATCGGACGCCTGGGTACCATGCTTGCTCGGTCACTCTTGGCAGGCTGAGCTTGTGTAACATGTATGTGCATGGAGATCCGAGAGTGTGGATGCCAAGAGAACCTCAGCATTCCAAGGGAGGGCACAGAAGGCTGAGCAGCCGCACGCACCTTTTCTAGCTGCGCGATGCATGGGGTATGCACCACGATCTTACAGGCCGCGCACTTCCTTCTGGGTGCTGACTTTGGCTGTAGGACAGAAAGAGGGAAGACAGCCCTGAGACACCAGACAACTCCACCCTAGATATCATCTCAGGGAGACCAAATAACATGTTTCCTCTATATGGGGTTCCAGTCCCAGGCCTGTCATCAGGTCCTCCCCCTCCCCGGCACCCAGGAGCAGCCCCATAGCAAGTGCACCCAGGTAGGAGCAGTGCCCACCAAGGGTTGCCAGTTGTTGCCTTGCAGGTCTAGGCCCCATTTCACCACCAGGGGGCAGCAGGTCCCACAGAACTCACCAGCATCCTAGCTACACAGTACTGCTCCCCGACATAGCAGAAGTCACCGGACACGTTGGTCTCAAACCAGATGTGCTCCCCATACGCTGCTGACTCCTAAACCACGGGATAAGCAGGCTCAGCCCTTACCTGCCACCCCTACTCTACCGATCACCCACCTCTCAAGCCTGCTATAGCCACCACAATCTGCTTTCCTCCTGTTTTACAAACACCTCTAAGCCTGGCTGCTGCTTCTCACTTAGAAGTCTGCTCAGACACGGGGCTTCTCTCGCAGTCGCCCACAAGCCCTGGGTCCCGAATGCTTAGGAGGATCAAAGGCGCCACCGTGTTTGCGCTTCCTGCCCTGCGTAGTACACAGATACTCACACTCCAGTCCACAGTGCTCCGGAACGGCTGCTCAGGTTCACCGCACGGGGCCCCGGGCGTGGGAGGAGGGGGTGCCAGGTGCTGGAGGCCCGACTTGGTGATGGCTTTCCTGCAGAGAGGAGGGCGGCTGAGGCCTGGCCCAGCTGGGGGCTTGCTGACTCTACTTCCTTCCCTGCTACCCAGAAAAACTGCCTCTCCTGACTTTCACAAAGTACAAGATAGAGAAACCCACAGGAGCTCAGGTGCCTTGAGGCGCTTAAGGAGCTGGAGCTCCTCTTAGGCCCTTCTTCCAGCTGCTACCCAGCAGCTACCCAGAGCAGCTTCCAAGCAGTCTACCCCCAGGCTAGGCAGAGCTTCAAAGTCCTCACTCTGAGCCTGACCCCGCGGAGGCTACACCACTCGCCTGCTGGCTGCTGCTATACCTACATAAGCAGGGCGCTCCAGGGCTGGGGTCCTGCTGACTTCCGCCTTAGAGCTACCTGGCGTCTGCGAGACAGCGGGCGCACACGGGCTGGTATCACGGGGCCTGCTGCAGCGCCCGAGGCTCTTGGGCTTCGGCCCCCAAGACCAGGGTGCTGGCCTGAGGGCCACCGCTGGCTAAGGCGACGATAGTGGCCCTGCAGGCCCCAAAGAGTATGGCCGCACTGCACATCAGCAGGGAGCAGGTGCGAGGAGGCTCGGCGCAGGCAGCGGGGCACGGGAAGCAGTGGCCACGTGCCCTGGTGTGAGAAGGGCGCTGTCCTGGTACCCGGCCTGGCATTGCTTGATGCCTCAACTGTCTCATCTCCCTCCTGGGCCCCTTCCTCCTCCTCCTTCATGCTCACGAGCCCAGCCAACAGCAGGGGTGCACCCAGAAGCTGGGCCCCAACTGTGGCAGGTTGTAGGGTAGGCGCCACATCGACCGTGAAGCGGGGATTGCAGGTAAGGGGTGCAGTGCTGGAGCGCCTGCGACTGGCACCTCTCGTGCCCACCCCGCAGCTGGGAAAGCAGCCCTGGAGTTGTGCACTGGAGCGGCGCCTCTGAGCCAGGGCCGAGGAGGCCTGCCCTGCTGGGGAGCGGCGTCGAGCCTTGCCTGTGGGCAGCCCCATGCCACTGGACCGCCGCTGCCTCTCTCCAGGACCTGGTGCCTTTCGCTGGAAATGCTTCCTAAAGAAGGTCTCCATGCCAGGGGCTGTTGGGCACACAGACTGGCAGTGTCAGGAGCTGGGCTAAGCTGAGGCCCAGCTGTGCCCCATAAGCTAAGAAGGGTCACACAGGTGCTAGGGATGAGGACGCTCTGTCCTCCATGGAAAGAGTTTGAAGGTATCAGTTAGAGCGGGGCAGCCCGGCTCACAGTTACTGCAGCACATACTGTTCTACCCCAGGAGTTCTCAGGAGAAAGGCCTCACCTTCCCAGGCACCAGAAACAAGAGACCTGAGCCTAAAGGGCTAAAGGTAACCTGGGAGCAGGCCTCCGCCTCCGCCTGGGGAGACTATAGGGCTCTGGGGCCTCTCCCTCCTGTCTGGCCTTCCTTTTGCCCCCACATGGAAGGAGGTTGGATTTCTCTCCTGGGAGACAGTGCAATTAAGCAAAAATAATAAACATAGGTTCTCTGAGAAGGATCTGAGTCCCGATAAAATCCCTATATTCAGCCCAAACTTTGGTTTTGGTCACGGGGAGATCAGGCTTCTGAGAATTGGGAAGGCATGCCCTGCCCCAGATGTGTTACTGTGTCAGCATGGGGCATGCAGTGAGAGGTTCCGGCTGGGAGAGTGTTGATGCTAGGTGCCGTGTGCACACATCTCTAAGAACTTTCTGGTACCAGTGGCTGTCTCACCGTTCCAAAGATTGAGTATGGGTATCCCAAGGTGTGAGGCCCCCAAACCCCTTCCTTGAGCCTTCCTGCGGAGGGACTCAGTGTCTCGCACTGTCCCCAGACTCACGAGCCTGTGCTTGAGATGACCCACACTGGCTCCTGCAGCACGCACTGGGTCCCTCCCTTGGTGTGTACTAGGCCATGCGCGCTATCCAGACATCTATTCCTTTCCCCTGCTCCCTAATCTATCTTTCCTCCTTCCCAGTGCGCTGTGATAAGCTCTCTGCCCTCACACCTCTTCTACACTTGAGGAATGGCCCCAAGACCCCAGTTAGTTGAGGGAGACAGCTACAAGTCACAGCCATGGGGCCCAAGGCACAGCCGTGGAAGAGGGCTGGCGGACTCTCACAATTTCTGCCTGCTGAGGGCTGGCCTGGCTGAAGCGCAGAGCACTGGGCAGGGGGAAGGGTTGTCTGAGAGGACGGCCTGGGAAGACAGGCCCACCCAACCGATCTATGCAGCCCTGGCTCAGCCCTCCACCAATCCTTGCTGTGGGGTCTTGGCAGGTGGCGTTAGAGCCAGCATAGGGTGTGGCAGGGAGAAGTGGGCCCAGGGGACAGAACTCCAGCAATCAGTGAGCAGGGGGAGGGGGCAGGGACTGAGGTAGCAAAGCAGCATTGAGACTGGACAGGAGGTGAGTTCCAGAGACATAGGAGCAGACACTGGCAAGAGGGCTGTTTCATCCACATGACATTTATTGAGTCCACTATGTGCACGCACGCACACGCGCGCACACACACACACATACACACACACACACATACGCACACATGCACGCGCACGCACACACACACATACACACGCACACGCGCACACACACACATACACACGCACACGCGCGCACACACACACACACACACACACACACACACACGCATGCACAGAGAGAGAGAGAGACAGAGAGAGAGCGCACAAGATGAAGAAACTAAGGCACCTAGGAGAGTAGCAGACACAAAACCCACAGGCAGAGATTGCAGAGCAGATGGCGGGCAGACCCTGGGATGGAGGTCAGGTTGGAGAAAGGCCCCACAGTATTAAGAGCCATCCAGTGCTACTGTGTGCCGCGCCATGGGTGAGCCCTCCGCCACCTCACTGACCCTACCAGAGCCCTCTGAGGGAGGCAGGGCCACAGCTTCATTATAAGAAAATAGCAAGAGCACACCCAGGTCACACAGCCAGCCAGTGTGGGCTCCTTGAGTCCATTTTCTGTCCCAGGAAGAGGAACTTGCAGGCCTGGCTGCCTGCTGCCACCAGGGCACTGACTTGCCAGCTCTCCCCAGGGTGTCAGCTTTCCCCACCAGTCTGCTCAGGCCAGTGTGACAGCTGCCCAGCCTGGAGGAGATTAGTCACCCAGACGCATCGCACCGCCTGATGCTAGCTAGTGTCACCCAGAAAACAAAAGGCCACAGTGGCTGTGGGGGAGGTGGTGCTGTGCTCTCTGGTCAGTGGTAAAGGCTGGGCCCTCCCTGCCGTCCCAGACCTGCACGACAAGACAAGAAGGAAGCAGCCCTTGTTAGGACACATGGCAGCTTACATGCCCACCTCTAGAACCTGCACGCTGCTGGGCTCCAGGACACACCTGGGCAAGTTTCCTCAGCTGCTCCAGGTGTGGCCTCCCAGGGGAGCACAAGGCCATGGGCCTCAGTTTCCCTGTTTATCTAAGAGGACTGCTAAGACTAGTTGATCTCTTATGGCAAGTTCTCCTGAGGGATGCTACCACCCCAAACACCACTGCGTTCCCACTGCCCCCTCCCGCGGGTCCCATGTTTCCTGTTCAGCTCATCTCCATAGAAACCCTGGTCTGCTGGCCTGAGCGTGCCTGACTCTCACGTCCTGTCTCTGCTGAGGTTTCTCTAGGGCAGCTCCCGCCTATTATCCCAGCACTTGGAAAGCTGAGACAGGAAGATTGCTGTACATTTGAAGCCAACCTAGGCTATGTAATGAATTCTAGGCCAGCCTGGGCTACAGTGTATACACCAATTATTTTAAAAAGAAATACAAAAGGGAAAAGAAAGAAGCTTGGCATTGCAGTTCACACGTCAGTCCCAGTACCTCAGGAGCAGAGGCAGGTGGTTCTCTGTGACCTCAAGGCTAACCTGGCTGACAAAGCAGGTTCCAAGACAGCCAGGGCTATACAGTGACAGCCCATCTTAACTAATTTGACTAAAAAGCAGGCAAATAAAAGAAGCCCTGTTTGGGCTTGGAGTTCTCCCATGGTTCCACTCTGAGTGGTCGGTCACCTCTTTACACTCCATACCTTACCACATACACACACCACACTTTCCATGTAAAGGTCATGGGGGAGGCCCCAGAAGGTTCTCACACCAACAGCACAGCAAAATGGCTGTCTCCTAGGCTTCCTGGGTTTGTCTGGGGGCCAGCCACACTCAAGGAGGACAATATAAAAATGTCTCAGGGGCCACAGTACTCCCAGCTGGTCCCCAGGAGCCTGATGAGGACAGGGCCTATGGACATAGATTGGAGGACAGCGCGAGCAAGGGACAGGCCATGAGCTTCCTCAGCCATTTGCCTCCTAGCCAAACCATCTCACACTCGATGCTGGCTACAACGGGGAGACCAGCACTCCGAGACGCCCGGTGCCTTGTAATCCCAGCACTTGGAGGCAGAGGCAGGACGCAAGGTCGTCCTGGATGATTCAACAAGTCCAATGTCAGCCTGGGCTACGGGACACACGGCCGTAAATAAATAAGCAAGCACGCAAGCCCTAGGGAACCTGGCGGCTACACCACACCCTCAGCAGGTCAACGAGCCGTCCACCTACTTTTCCATGGGCAAGATGGGCCAGACCAGCAAAGGGCATCGTGAGGGGCATTGTGCTGCAGCAGTGCGCAGAGAGCACTGATGCTACTTGGCAGACCCGGGACATGGTAGAACCACCGGGCCTGTGGTCGTGCCACCTCCTGAGGTTTGTCTCTGCCCATAGCGGGGGTGGGAACCCAGAAAAGGAAGCAGGAGTGCCCAGGGTGGCCACCGCTCACCACATGAGGAAGAAGCCTCACAGCCATGCCTTCTGGGTGTCTGTTCCTGAGGAAGGCCCTCTGCACCTGGCAGCAGGTCGGTCCTCAGGGACTCCTCGGCCTGCAGAGGGACCTGCACAAGACACCAGTTGGGCCCTGCCACGGTGGCTACTTCATGCCATAGGAAGGATGGGCCCTTACAGGCCTCTGTCCCACCAAGGCTGGCCGGGGCGGGGCACCTGGATCTAGCAGTCCCAGAATGAAGGCTGACTGGTCAGAGGGGCTGCTTGCCAGAAGCCAGCCCTGGCTGCACGGCTCCCACAGCCCCGGGGGTCAGGGGAAGAGAGGAAAGCTGGGAAGGCAGCCAGCTCATCCAGGCTGGCCTGGACTGGCCAGGCAGGGTGCAGACATTACAGGTCTCCCCACTAAAGAGAGTCTGCTCCAAACCCAAGGACAACATGCAGGTGAATGGGTGGGCCGGGGCTGAAGGGTAAGAGAGCTATCAGAGAGCCAAGTGTTTGTCTCAGGGTCTGCCCAGGCGTGGGGAGCCCAGCAGGCCCTGCTTGTCTCCAGTCAGCCTGAGGGAGGGCTGTCAGGGAAAGAAAGCCTTATCTAGAGATGGCGGCACCCGGGCCTGCCCTGGTCTACCCTTCCCAAATCCACCCAGTCGCAGAGGGAGCAGGAGGTAAGGAAGAGGGCCCCCCCCCTTGACCTGATGATCTGAGAGGCAAGGCAGCAGGCACAGGTGGACAGGCAGGTGGGGGCTGGGGTCCCAGCGCCTCCGCTCTTGCTCCAGCTCGCTTGGATTGCCGGACTCTGCAGAGCAAGTCCTAGTTTGGAGAGCTAGCTGCAGTGACTGCGCCTCTGCCCCTCCCCCTCCCCCTCCCCCTCCTCCTCCTCCTCCCCAAGCCGGAGACAACCGTTATGAAAATAGCCCAATTGGTAACCGACTGCACTTCCTCTCCCAGTGGTGGCTCCTGGCCCTATAGCCGGCAGGCGGCAGGCGGTGGGTGGGAGGGTGGGTGGGGCACACTAACAGGCGCAGGGGCCTGGCCTCCTGGCACCTCTTCCCCACGTCAAAGTGACAGCCATCAATACAGCCTTTCTCCTTCAGTACCAGGCCAGCCCACACAGTCTACCCAAGAGAGACAAGGTATACAGAAGGGCAGGAGCAGCCCCCCCTTAAGGAAAAGGAGACAACCACTGACTGTCCTATGTCCATGGGACAGGTTTTATGGGGTCTTAGACAGCTAAGCACACTGGTTCCAGACAAAACAACCACAAAAATAATTATCTATTGAGTGTTTCACAACTTAGACAGCCTTTTCTCACCAACATTATTAGCCAAGAGGCTGGTAATTCCCCTGTGCGGGAGGCTGACTGGCCCTGCTGAACAGATGGTGCACCTGAGGCTCCTGGGAGCCTGTGACTGCTGCCTCAGGAGCACCTGACTGGGCCTCCAGAGCCTGGCTCTTCTGGTCCTGTCAAGGGGGTCGGGGGCCTTTCTGAGTTGCCTGGGTCCACGCCAGTTGAGGAATACTTAAGAGAGACCAGCTGGTGTGACACCTGCCAACCCCTTCCCATCCCCCACGCTCGCTCATGCTCCTGCCACGGCTCCGTAGGGAATGAATGGCAGCTATCAAACTTTCCGATGCCAAAAGCACTTCCCATTTTTCAGAAATAATAATTTCTAAAACTCCTAGAAGAATTTTGTTTGGGGAGCAGGTGATAAGTACTAAGATTTAATCAAATAGAACCTAAATTTAAGATCATTAATCATTCAGAGGCAGAGGTAGGTAGATCTTTGAGTTCAAGGCCAACCTAGTCTACACAGTGAGTTCTCGGCCAGCCAGGGCTACAAAGAGAAACCTTGTCTAGGGGAAAGGGAAGAAGGAAAGGAAGGAAGGAAGGAAGGAAGGAAGGAAGGAAGGAAGGAAGGAAGGAAGGAAGGAAGGGAGGGAGGGAGGGAGGGACGGAGGGAAGAAGGGAGGAGGGAGGGAGGGAGGGAGGGAGAGCAATATTGTATAAAACACAGCAAAGTCAGTGAAAAGACACTGTTTAAAAAATTACTGTTTGAGCCGGGTAGTGGTGGCGCACGCCTGTAATTCCAGCACTCTGGGAGGCAGAGGCAGGTAGATTTCTGAGTTTGAGGCTAGCCTGGTCTACAGAGTGAGTTCCAGGACAGCCAGGGCTATACAGAGAAACCCTGTCTAGAAAAACCAAAAATAAAAAAAAATTTAAAAAATAAATTATTGTTTGTTGTGTGTATGCCAGTGTCATCATGTGGCAATCAGGACACACTCATGGCGCCTTCCTCCGTGCGACTCCTGGTGGTCAAACTCAACAGTCCAATTTAGAGGCGAGTGCCTGTACCTGCTGAGCCATCCTGCTGGCGCGTTTGATGCTTCTGTAAACCTAGTATCTGGTTTTCCAGCAGCAGCTGGTTCCTGTGAAGCATTGTCCCTGCACAAGATAGCAGGCTGCTCTGGTGGAGGGACTTGGAGGAGTGAGCTTCACTTCGTGTGGCTTTAGGAAAGGAAGAACAGTTCACAAGGTTTCCAGACAGCTGTGGCTATTCTATGCCATCTCGAGAAAATATGACCGGTGGTCTTTCTTTGTTTTTCTTTCTTTCTTTTGAGACATGGTTTCTATGTATATGTAGCCCTGGCTGTCTTGGAACTCACTATGAGGCTAGCCTCAAACTATCTCAAAGATCTGCCTGTCTCTGCCTCTTCCAGGATTAAACGAGTGTACCACCAGGACAGGCTGACAAGTCTTATTTCTTAAAGGCCAGTACAAGGTAACAAACTCTACCAATGAATATAAAGTTTTACCTTGCAAGGTTTTGATTTTCTTTTAGGGGGTATGGGGTTTTCTTGAGACAGGGGTCTCATTAAGTAGCTTAGGCTAGTCTGGAACTCCTAAGTTCACGTGGACACCTACCTTGGCCTCTTCAAAAGCTAGGGGCACAGGCTTGCCCTGCTACAGGGCCATCTTTATTTTATAACAGCAAGTGTAAGTCAGCGGAGAATACTGTGGTACTAAGCTATACTGACCTTCCAAAGATTGATACATTTTCTCACAGAGCAACAAAAGATCATCACCTTTGCTGTCTCTATTGCTCTTAACCTCCACCAGAAGGTAGATACAAAGTTTCCAAAATTCTGAGTTGTGCTCAAACTCAGATTTCTTGTTGGAAACAAATATTGAAACTGTTTTTGAAGTGTCTGGCTCACCTCACTCATATTTGGGAAAATATATGCCCGACACCTGGAGGCTGACCAGTTTGTCTATCCACTGCTCAGTACAAAAGGACCACTGGCGGGCCTGAGGTAGTGGCCAATGCCTTTAATCCCAGCACTCAGGAGACAAAGGCTGGCGGATCTCTGGGAGTTTGAGGTTGTCCCTGTCTACATAGTGAGTTCCAGGCTAGCCAGAACTCTGTAGAAGCCCTGTCAAAAGAAAGAAAGGGAAGGGAAGAAGAAGGACGCAATCAGCGAGCACATCACAGTTGGGACAGCAGCGAAAATGACTTAGGTAACCTCCATTTCATCACACAAATCACACACACACACTGGTCCATATCTTATTGCTGCTATTCTCCTTGCTTAGCCTCCTCAACTTCTCCTCTGTGTCCTTCTGTCTGTCTGTCCCTGTCTCTGTCTCTCTCAGATGGTCTCACACAGCCCAGATTGTCCTTAAAGCCCCTCCATAGCCACCTTCTGAGTGCTAGGGTTGGCGCTGCGCCCCCACACCTGGTTTATGGAGAGCTGTGGATAAAATCCCAGGCTCTGGGACTGTTAGGTAAGCATTCTACCAACTGAGCTATCTCCTCAGTCCAGTTCTCTTGACTTTTTTTCCTAAAGAACCATTAGTATAGAGCGAGGCCCTGCTGGCTGTTAGTGTTTCCTGTCTCTGCCTCTGCAGACAGCAGCTCAGTGAACAGGCACACAGCAGAAACGATTCCTAAGAAAATCACTTTGTCCACAGCATCTGCAGTACTGGGTCACTTGGAGACCATGGACTGAGAGGGAATTCTCACAGCCTGGCAGATGTGGATTCTACACTAGCACTAACTCCCTAGGTGTAATGCTACACTATAATGGAGCCAAATTTCAGTGCTGTGCCTCTACACCTGACAATCTTCTGCCTAGAACACAGGCCTCCCCTCCCCTCCTCATCACCTAGAGTCGACCTGCTCAGCCGCCCAGCAATCGCCCACTCCAGCTGACCACCCACCTGGGTCTTCAACCACAGAAGCCCTGGCTACCACTTTCTCTCAGGTCCCTGAGCCTTAGTCTCCTGGGGCCTGGGGCCTGGTGAGCATATGTGGGTGTGGTATGTGCAGCACAGGACTGGCAGGGAGCTATGTTTACTTCGGGTCAGCTCAGGAGGAAGGAACAGGGAATTCCGTGGGGGAGGGGTTAGAGCCTTCAGGGATGGGAAGCGCTTCCTCCTGGGTACCCCACCAAAGGCTGGCCACAGGCCCAGGCCACTTCTCTTTGTTTGGGCACAACAGCAGCTTTTGTTTTGGTGGCCATCTCCTCTTTGGGAGATCTGGTGAGGGACACCTGGTGGCCCCTTCCGTCTGAACAGCTGGGGGAGGGGCTGCTGCAGAAGCTTTGGTGCGTAGGCAGGGCCCAGCTGAACGCCCTGATGAAGGGTCCCAGCTTCTGCATGTTCTAGGTCAGCCTCAGTCTAGTCCTGCAGGTATTAGATGGCCAACTGGTTCTCTTCAAGCTCCCTTCAGTCCCCTGCTGCCCCAGGATTGTTTGGGAGCACTTACTTCTACCTGACTGTTCCCACTGACAACTGAGAAGGTCCTGGACCTGACGGCCAACAGCTTTCCCTCCTATTTTTTTCCTTTGAAAAAAAAATTTTAACATTTATTTTGTGTACATGCATGCACACATGAATCGTCACATGAATGTGTGGGTACACATATATCATCACACCCTAATGCGCATGTAAAGGTGGGAGGACAGATTTCAGGGGTCGCTTCTCTCCTTCTACCATGTAAAGTCTGGGGATCGAACTCAAGTCATCAGCTCCTCAGCAAGCACCTTAACCTCTGAGCCACCTCTCTAGTTTCCTATTTTTATGTTAACAAATACATACTTCATTTGACTATTTATTTGTTTATTTATTTATTTGAGACAGTGTCTCACATAGCATAGAGTGTCCTTGAATTTCTGATCTTCCTGCCTCTACCTCCCAAGCACTACCATACCAGGCTAAACAAGTATCACCTACTAATTCTGATTCCATTCCTAGTTGGTAGCGCTCATCCCCGGTTCCCGTCCTCACAGTATGGATGAGCGGATGAGCGAGTGAGGCACAATGTACTTCAGGGGCCAGCCAGAGGCCTCCAGCGGCAGAGCGGCAGTGAAGACCCAGTAGTTCCCCGCTGGCAAGCCCAGTGTTTGCCACTTGGCACACAGACAACCGGCCCTGCACTTGCCACCTGGAGTCTCTGGAATGGAAACCAGGGCCCTATTTACTGAACTCAACCTTTCCTTTTCCCTCTCTGCTTGTAAGAGTTTGCTCAGACACTGGCTCTGCCAGAAAGTTCTCCCCAGGACCCTCTGGGGGGACAGTGGGGGGGCTGAGCAGCTCCCACACTCTTCTGGTTATTCTGGGCCAGCAGCACTGACCTCCCAGGCTGCATGCCCTATGAGCTCACAGACCCTGGGACCCTGTATCGCTAGTAACTGCATCCACAGCTGTTGGGCATGGCCTGAAGAGTGAAGAGGGGGCTAGTGGTCCCTACTTAGCCTAGGTCGGGATGACAGCAGATGGCTCCACGCTGGCTGGCCAACTCCTCAGGCCCCATACTAGCTAGGACTGGCTGGATAAGGCATGTGTCTAACAGGCAGCCCTGAGACCGACACTTTGTAAGAATGCTAATGTTTCCCTCCAACCCAACCGGGATCCTTTGTTGTACCTGTGTCCCCTGGTTCCATACCTTCTCATGTGCCTGTAGCAAATCCCAGTTCCCTATCTGCTAGCAGAAGGACTCTTCCATTCAAAATTTAACTCCTTAGAATCAGCCCTCCCGCTCCCCACCTTGTCCCCAGGCACCTATGACTGCTACCCAGGGCTTTTCTTACCTAAAGCAAGCACTCTGCCAGAACCAAAGGCCACTGTGCCCTTGGAAGGGCTTAAGACTTCTGCCTCTGCCCAGCTCTACAGCCTCAGGCTAAGAGGGTTCAGTTTTCCCAGCCGCAGTCCTGAAAACTGGTGCTGGAGGGGCTGGAGGGACGGCAGTGGCTAGAAAGAGACGTGTCCACAGTAAACACTTCCTCAGTTTAATGAGGTTCAAAAAAGGAAATAAATACCTCCAGAGGCGTAAAACTTAGGGGAACCACTTGGCGAGACAATTCGGTAACATCTATCTAAGCCAAGGCGTACCGGCCAGGGCACTGGTGGAAAGGAACACTCAGGGAGTCGGGCAGACGAGCACCATGAAAACCTAAAAAGGTTAATAGCTCATGCCTGTACTCTAGGCTCCTGGGAGCCAAAGGGGGAGGGCCATTTCTAGTTCAAGACTGCCTCAAAAACCAAACCAAAGCAAATCAGACCAACACCCCTCTCCCCTATATTACCGCACCCCCCCCCTTTTGAGAGGTCTATTTAGTCTAATTACTGCATCCTCCCCTTTTTAAGAGAAGGTCTGACTATTTAGTCCAACCTAGCCTAGAACTCACATAGCCCAGGCTAACTTCAAACTCAGCATCCTCCTGCCTCAGCCTCCACAGTGCTAAGATTACACACATGAACCTCTATGCTCAACTAAGGCACACCATTCAGATTCTGGGGAGATAATGTAAAGTGCCCGCTATGCCAGCATCAGCTGACAGAAATCTCAGTCTCTTTAAAAAATTTCCAGAGGAGCTGGGTATAATAGCTCACTCTGATCTCAGGAGGATTGCCATGAGTTCAAAGCAGGTCTAGGCGACAGATGTCTCAACCCCCACGTTTCCCATCCCTTCTAAAAACTAAAACAGGCCACGAATGAGAGGGAGGCCAGCTGCCCAGTGTCATCTTGGGTCTCCCTGTCTGGGCTCACGGGTGTGTCAGTCACTGTGTGGCCTAGCAGGCAGAGCTCAGTTCTGCTGCCCCGGGTCGGACAGCAGGGCTCTCCTGCAGGGTGCCTTCCAGAGGTAGGTGGGCAGCAGCAAGCTGTATCAGTAGGCTGTGTACGCGGGCTCAGGAGCAGGAACCAACTTGCCCCCTTTCACAACCACCCCCAGCTCTCTCTGTAAAATGTCAGCAAGCTAGGGAAGGGGGGTGGAGAGACAGGCAAGCTGTTAACCCGCAAGATGCTGGGGCGTGGGTGGCGCAGGCTCAGGCTCCCAGACAGCTATTTTGGCATGTGCTATGATGGTGCTCAGCCCTGGCAGGGGAGAGGCCTCTCTGTGGGAGCTCTGTACTGGCACCCTGCCAGAAAGGAGGGGGCGCAGGTCTCTGCAAGCAGAGGGAGAGGGGTGCTGGGTACAAATGGGGCCTAATCTCTTCCTCAGGACACGGGCCACTCACTGACCCCAGGCTATCATAGGATCCTCTAACCCATCTTCTGAGTATTCTTCCCCTGGAACCTAATAAAAGGTCACAGGTGTGTCCTTCTCCAGGTCCAGCTGTCAAGCACCATGACGGCTGTCTTCCAGCCATAGGCTACCTGCCCAGTATCTCTACAGCCAGTCTGCTCCTGCTGAAAGGATCCGGGGTGTGTGTGTGTGTGTGTGTGTCACTTTCTAGGGGCAGGGCATCTCATACATCTCTGGCAACTTCGTGAGGTACAAGCCTCTCAATAAACCCAGACAGTACCTAAGGCCTCCTGAGGCTCTGCAGGTAAGGGTGGAATATATGCAGGGAAGTGTTAATAACCAGGTGCTGAGGAAAGATTTTTAGGATGAGTCCCAGGGAGCACTTCATGACCTTTATGAGCCTTGGTCTTTTTCATCTATAAAATGGAAGTAAACCCACCAAGGTCATCCTTGTGACGAGTCTATGAAACCGGCAGGCTATGAGCTTAGCATCGCTGCTGATGGCCAGAGAGGAAGATGAGCAGGAGCCACCTGAACACGGGTGCGTGGGGAGGGGCTGGGTGAGCGCTCAAGCCTCTCACCCGCCCACCCTCCCTCCTGTGGATCACAGCTCCTGGTCCCACCTGCTCTCTCAGTGCCTGCTTAGCTAAGGCAGGGGCGAGGGTAAGGGGGCAGGCATCTGGTTTATGCTGTGCCCAGCCTTTCCCTCCTGGACACGAGTGCCAGCTAGGCTCAGGGCGGAGGGGCCCGGGGCTGGGGGAAGCACACCACAACCCGATGCTCACGGGGAAACACGCAGGTAGGGGGCAGGTAGTGGCTGAGGGCGATAGCACCAGCGATGGCTCCAGGAAAGAGGGAAGCTGTGCGCCTCGAGCACTGGTTCTCACCCTTCCTAATGCTGCCACCCTTTAATGTAGTCCCTCAGTGTCGTGGTGACCCCAACCACAGCTATGCTGTGATTTCATAACTGCAATCTTGCTACTGCTATTGTAATGTACATATCTGTTTTCTGATGGTCTTAAGCAAACAACTTAGGTCATTTGACCCCCTGGGGGGGGTTGTAACCCACAGGTCAAGAACTACTGGCCTGAAGGCAAATATTTACCTTCCCGAATACAGTGTCCCCTCCCTGAGACAGGCTGGGAGTGCCAGGTGACAATGCAGGTGAGATTCTGGATGGAGTCGTGTGATACAGCACAATGAACATGTCCCTGGCTGGCTGAGTCAAGGCTACATCACTGGGCCTTGACTTTTAGGGGCAGGGAAGGGTGGAGCTAAGTGATAGGGAACCCGCCCCCCATCACTGGCCTCACTCTGGCACGGGGGTCTTCAGGTAACTCACCAAGAGAAGGTGCTGTATCCACCCACACCAGATGCAAGTGGTCTGTTAGAAATTTTCTGAAGAAAATTTCCCAGCCCAGTGTCCTTCCCACTGGGCACCTCAGCCCCCTGCTGTTGTCACAGTGATACTGCAGGACAGGTTCCTGGGTAGCTCAAGGACTTGAAGCCCTCTGGCCCTCTGTGCTGGATGGAGGGACCAGTCCTCCTTTTAGGGAGAGCTCAGCCCAAGCTTCAAAGCCAGCCAGCCTCCCACCAGCCTCCCCTTCTTTGCTCGGGGAAACGCACGAAAAATTCTGGGAAGCCTTTCAGAAAGACGTAGGCAGGCCTGCTGCCCTCCTTCCCAGACAGCTCCCAAGCCTAGGCCTTCTCTGCTCAGGGGGCAGGAGTCCTTCCTCTGCCCTTGACTGAAAGGGCACCCTCTCTCTACCATCTTATATTAAGTGCATATCCTTGTCAGTCAGCATGTGGGGATTTGACCTTTGTTATGGTAACAAAACAACAGGAACTGCCCATTCCCGCCCCCAGACATGTAAGCCAGAAACTGGTCCATGTGACAGTAGACAGGGACCAGACTTCTTCCTTCACCTGCCAACCTGAGCCAGCTCTGTACCTGGCACATGACTGTAGTGGGAACACACAGTCAGATGCACCCAGCTCAGGCACTGAAGTGCCTCTTCCGCAAGTTGGCAGGAACCCAAGGTCCTACAGCCACCTGGACTGCTCTCAGTATTACCCTAAGCAAGACAATTGATTCCCTCAGAGATTCTTTTTGCCCCCAGACATCCAGGCGCCACAGACAGGGGTTCTCACCTCTGAGAGAGAGACATCCCTCAAGGTGTCCCTCCCCATTCACTGCACACCAACCCAAACAGGAGCTGCTTCTGCTCATCCTGCTCTGGACACCTCCTCCAGCCTTGTCTCCAGGACTACGCTCACTGGCCCCACGCGGCATGGCCTCTAAATGAGACCTATTGTGCCAAACTCGCTCCACAGGTGTGTCTCCTGCCCCCTGGGAGCTTATGACTTTGAGACTAATGAAGGGCAGAGATGGCAGAACAGACATTCTGGCTCCCAGGGGCTTGGACAACCAAAGCTCCTTCTGTCAAAATGTGAATGGTGCCAGGTAATTTATAATGCCCCTGGGGTGCAAAACCAGCCAATCCACAAGCTGAGTGACCTGCCCAGGACCAGGCTGCTAGTGAAAGGCCAGAGGGTGAGTCCGTCCTCTCTCCATGGGGCTGGTTCTAGGCAACTGTCCTCACTGGAGACTGGCCAAACCGTAGGGCCAGAGAACCTGCATGTAAAGATTCCACCTGCTCTACTCAGGGTAGAGGAGAAGCAGGTGACTGGGGTTAGAGTCCATCCATCTCTCTCCCTTCTTCCTGAGAGGGGCTGACAGACTCCACCATGAAGAAGTGGGTGGGACAGAGTTGGCAGCTCAGCTGTGTCTCTCACTGGACTGAAAAGGAGATGGCAAACTGCTTCCTAGACCCCACCCAGCGATGCCAGCTGAATGGGGCAGGGGGAGGCCTGAAGGAGGACACCGTGGGCACCGTTCTTCCTGGCCTGACACACACAGCACACATGTGGCCCCCTGTCAAGCCCACAGAAGACACTGCTAACTGTTCACACACTCTGCACCGGAGCCAAGGTCAGTGTTCATCGCTGCCTCAGAGCCAACACTCATCTGGTGTCATCTATGTATGACCCTGTCTTCTGGCCTGTTCATCTATGAGGTCGCTTAGCCCTGAGGTACAGGGTGTAAGTGGCAGAAGCATGTGATAGAACACAGAGGCTGAAGGTCCAAGGAGAAATAAGAGCTGCGTTATAGATGAACACGGAGCCCGGGAAAAGATGGTGGGATGGTCTCAACTGAAGACTTCCCAGGGGCCGCCAAGAAGTACGGCAGAGCTGCGTGAGTGGCGTCGGTTAAAGGACAGGACCTGGACTGGGGCACTAATCCAAATGTCTGCTCCTCTTGTCCCCTGGCCATCGAATAAAGTCAAAGGAGGCCCAGCACCAGTGGGCGCACTTCCTGATGGCCCAAGTCTGCCCAAGGAGCCTTGCCCTTCATGAGCTCCCAGTGGCTTCGTTTTCTTTAAAGCACCACTGCCCTCCGCACACAGCACAGGCGGCCACACCCAAACCTCTGGAGACCTTCTTTGACTTTCTTCTTGATAAGCATGCTGGATGATCCTAGGATGCCAAGACCCTGTGACTTTGGGGTATCCCCTGGGAAGCTCTAGAAAAGGCCCAGGCTCACTTCTAGAGCTGAGCAGGCAGACATGCTGATGGTAAGATCTAAGAACCTGACCTCTTAAAGCTCCCGGGCCTCAGTGAGGTCGTATTTGAGATCCTGGTATAGAGAAAGGTATGTGGATTTTGGACTCAGACCAACCCGAGTTCAAATGCCATCTCTGCCTCTTACATGCTGTGTGACTCTGGGCAAACGGCTCCTCTCTCTGACAGTATGTTTATTTCATCTATAAAAATGGAAAAATAGAACCTAGCCTGCTTATTTTAGAGAATTATATAAAGGTACTCAGCACTTCTACTGAATATGCCCAAGGCTCATCCCTGCGACCACAAACCTGTGCTCTTCAAAATGAGCACAGCTTCAGGTCAAAAGCATTCAACACTTGGTGCCCTATGGGCAGCAACAGGAAGCCTTCAGAGTGCCCCTCCCTCCCCCACCCCAGGGGCCTGTGAACACTGGAGGCTACATCCTGCAGAGCTGGGTGTAAACTGCTCTACCTTGCAGGGTTGTGGGTAACAAAATACAAGTATTGGAAGTGTTACTGCCTGCCCTCTTGTATGAGATCTTGAAGCCTGTGCGACTTCTCCAAAGCCCATGGATCTCCATCTGCCAGTGCAGGGATCCAGATCTCCTATGTGTGGTGTGTGCTTAGCAGCACACTGCAAGGGCAAAGACCAGGGCCCTGACAGGGGTAAACCAGGCGGAGGGCATAGATCAGCACCACAGGCACACCACCCACACAACAGAGGAAAACCACACAGGTTATTAGTAGGTAAGTCTACCCTGGAAAGGGCCCAGGCAAAGCTCAGAAGGGGCCAAAGACAGCAAACCTTAAACAGTCACAAAAACTAAAAGGGAGGCCCTGGGCAGAGTCTGAGGTCAGAGTCCAATCAGAACTCTAGGGTTCTTAGCTGATTGGCTGCAAGCTCAACAGCCACCAAAGAAATTCAGAGGTCAAGCAGGAAAAAAGAAAGGAGGAAAAAAAAAAACCGCTCAGAGCACTAGATCGGATACTCTTGGGTGGCACCTTACACCAGGGCTTTTCCAGCAGACACATACTGTGAACTGCCTGCACTCAGTCTTCCCATACCCTCCCTCCCTCCAGCTCCTCATCACAGTCATGGTCAAAGCTCTGTCCCAGGTACAATATGGTGATATTTTGAGTGCTTGGGGAAAGGGGCAAGATGAAGCTAAAACAGCCAACTGATTCAAAACTACAGGCCACTCCGTCCCTTCCCAAAGCAAGAGCTGGAAGAAGGTAGGGAGAAGAGATGATTGTCTAGCAGAGAAGGGGCTATCTTCATACTATGTCAGAACAAAGTAGAGCAAAACGCTAGGCACCCACAGTCCCGAGAAGTTTAAAACATCGAGTAATTTAATCAGTGACCTAGGGACAACCATGTGCTGTGGCAAATCACAGTGACCACAATCAGCAGATGCCAAGAAGTGGTAGTTGTCAAATAGGTTCCAGAGAAGCACGAAGGGCGGGCGGGTATGACCGCCCCCACCACTCTGGTAACTGCAGGCTCAGGGAGACTGTCAGGAAGCAGTGGTGACCAGTCGTAGGGTCCCTGACTGCTGGTGCCAAGGAGTTGGGGTGACTCTGTCTCTCTGCAGGAGGGTTAGGAGCTGACCCTGCCTGTCACGGCACTAAGGACGAAGTACACTACCAGCCGGTGCCAGCGCGCGCACCGCCCGGACTGCCTGCGCCTGGCGCTTGGATACCCACGCTGGGACAGCCTGTCCCGCCGCCGCCCCGCTCACCTGTGCCCAAAGAGCCGCAGCCCCGGGAAGCGCCGCTTGGTCAGGCGCCGCGGCGCCTTGTCCGGCTCCGGACCCGTGTCGCGCTCGGAGCCGCTGGACGAGGCGGAGGCCGACTCCGAGTCGCTGCTCCGGGCCTCGGGGCTGGGGTCCCGCGGCTCCATCCGGCCCTAGCCCCGGCCGGCGGCGGGCCCGCGGGAGACGCCCATGCCGGGCCGGCGGCCGGGGCTCAGCACGCCGGCTCTGCACCGCCCGCCAAGCTCATGGCGAGCGCGCGCTCTGCCCGCCCTGCGCTGCGCGTCCCCGCGCCCCACTCCCAGGTGCCGGGGAAGCAGCCTCCGCTCCAGGAAGTGCCGACAGCCGCGGCCGCAGGACCCCGCATAGCTGGCCGGGCCTCTGCCTGCCCGCCCGCCGCCGAGCACGCCCCCTCGGCCGCTCCGCCGCACTCGCCCCACGGCGCCCTCTGCCGGCCTCAAGTCACGTCGCAAGCCCGTCGAGGCGGCCTAGGGGCGGGACTGACGAGGGCACCACCCCCCCAGCTCCCTGGCTAGCCTGCCTGGATGGGACTGACTTCCTGGCCTGAGCCGCTCGAGCTGTTCCCAGATGTATGATCCTCCCCCCATGTCCTCCTCCACCAAACAACCTACATGATCAAAGTATACACACGCGAGGGCGGCTGTCACCACTTCTCCCGCATCCACAAGTTATATATTGCTCTCTTGCACCCACTCAGCCACTCATGAGCTCTCCACCCTTACCCTCTTGGCTATCCATAAGCGCACCCACGGACAAAAGTCACACAACGCTCTCCCTACACACTGCAGGCACGCCCCTCACATGGAATTATCTTCAATCATCAAACTCATACTTTTCGCTCACATTCAGGACACCAAAGTCATTTAATGACCTTCACACACTCACAAAGAACTTCAATGTTCCTCTGACAACGTCATCCTTCTACCGCTGTTCACAATGGCTTCAACCTTTCACTCACTCCTAACATGGGGACATTTTCCCAGCACAATGTTCAATGTTCCCTTGAATCCTTATACCATAAGGATGAGCTATATACTTCCTACACATTCCAAATACACACAAGGACAACAGTTACAACCTACACACTCATTCATATATACACTCATGTAGAAGAAACTATATCCTACACACAGATAACCTTGAGGGCAGTGGTTATAAGGTCCTCGTATTTCACATACACATTGAGAAATATTCTTCATGTTTGACACACATTCTCCTTCAGAAGAGAGACCAATTGGAACAAGAAGTCACCAGGAGACATACCATCGCATACATTTGGGAATCCACGGTGGTCTCGAGATGCTGTGCGCGTCTGTGATCCCTGGAAGCCCAGTGACCTTGGTCCACCTCCTCCCCATCATGCCACCCTGATGCCTACTGTTTCGGTGAGCCCTCTGTTCTTACAAAGCCACATCCTGAGTTGCCTTTGGGTTCAGCCTTTCCTTTGGGGCTTTGGTAGCCTGTTTTCCAGATCTCTCCTGCCTGCCACAAATAGCTGAAGCTCGGGGGCTGTGACCCAGGGGCATGCCTGTGATTCTGAGCAACGGCCGACACCCAGACACCCAGAAGCCCGGCACTCTCTCTTATACACGGAGTTTCTAGTAGGCCTGGAGAAGCTGTGTTCCAGATCTCCAGCCAGCAATGGGGACCACGCTGGATAGGAAGAGGCCTGACCCTGGCTTCCTGGGATACACATGTTTTCTTTGAGGAAGTCATCGGGTGGTTATCAGCAAGCTTGATGGGAAAAGCTGGCGTGGGGGAAGGGGCCAGCTTGAAGATTCCACTGAGTTTACACAGTCCTTGAATTGGATTCGAGAAAACTCCCACATCCATGTCGTGTACCACAGTCCTGGGAGGGCTCCTCTCCAGACAACCCCTGCCCTTCTCTCTCAACTCCAATCTCAGAGAGAAGTCTTCTATCAAATTACCCAAGCCTGGAAAAGATTGCGCCCCCATGGAATTACTGGGAACTAGACGGGTGAATCCACTTCTGCACTCTTCCACACCATGGAGAAAATTCAGAGAAGGATGAGGTCTCTGTGCCCATCCCAGGCCACCCTTGTACCTACTGTGTCTGGGGAACCTCAGCTGGGATCTGTGGCACGTCCCAGGAGCGGGAGCGCCACATCTGCCTCAGTGCTCCAGGCAGCTCGGCTTCTTTCGTCCCCAGCACCTTCGCGGGGCCCAGAGCAGCAGCCACATCGCAGCCTCCCCCGGCGCTGTGGCCAGCCCCCAGTGCGCTCATCCTGCCCAGCAACTCTCTTCCTCTTTCCGCACTTCCTGACGTGGGGGGGGGGGGCGGGGGGCCTTGCTGCTAGAGGCCGGCTGGAGGCTCAAGCGGAGGACCACAGGGCTTGTTTGTCGGCGCCTTCCGCCGACTGGGGCAGAACACTGGCAAGGCACAGGGCTGCAGGGGAGAGCAGGGGCAGGTGGGGACAGGCCCAGCCTAGCAGTCAGGAGACAACCCCAGGAGTCCAAGCTGCCAGACACCCACTAGACCTGACCTGCCTGGGCTCGAATTTGCACCCCAGCTCCAAGCCTTTACTTTCTAAATAACTTCTCTGAATTTCACCTTGGTCCTGCTAATGGTATCACACTTCATGACATTTCTCATGGCACACTGTCTCCAGGTACACAGGCTCTCTCTTAGCATCTTGTATGCACCATACCTTTCAACAGAGCTGGGCACACAGGGTGTGGTGAGTTGGAAATGGCAGTGGATGGAAGACGCCGGCTCATGTTCAGTTTCTCCTACCTGCCAGCAGTGTGATCTGGACCAAACCATACATCTTCTATAAAGTTACCTTACATTTTTAGGAATATGGCAATATCAGTTAATACATTTTTGTCAGGCAGCACTTGGGAGGCAGAGGCAGGTGGATTTCTGAGTTTGAGGCCAGTCTGGTCTACAGAGTAAGTTCCAGGACAGCCAAGGCTACACAGAGAGACCCTGTCTCAAAAGAAAAAAAAAAGTTTGTCAGAGCTTTGGGGAGCTCCGTTTTTCTAATTTATAGAATGGATTATAGTTTGGATTCGTTGGGTTGTAAGTGGGTTAAATAAGAAGTGAAAGGGTTCATAGACAATTTAGGGAATATTGTTGGTAAATCTTCTTGTACCTTCACAGAATGTAATACCTAGAAGGGGAAGATAATCAGGAAAGAGACAATTCACACATGTTAGGCAATGAGATGTACTATTTAAAAAAAGACAGAAAGGGGAAGTCAAAATGAAGGGGGAAAGATTGGCAGTCGGGGGATTGGGCAAGGAGGTGACATTTGAGGACAGACTCAAATGAATCATGAGAGCGGATCATGTGACCATCTGGAGAACAGCACTGTGGATGCAGGGACCAGTAACGCAGCGTTAGTCCCAAGCAGGGATGAGGCAGTAGGGCTGAAGAACTGAGAGACAGGGGGACACTGGAAGGTCTAGAAAAATCTTCTGAGGCCAGACTGCCCTGGTTTGAGGCTACCTTGAGGGGCTTAGCAAACACTAGCCAGGGCCAGGCGCTAGGGCCAGGCGTACTCTTTAGTCTTCAGGCAGCACAGAGAGGAATTTGACACTTTCTAGCACATTCTCTAACCACGATGCCTTATAATTAGTTCTTCAGTTGTATGTGTTTGTTACTCCAGCTAGACTGAATTTCTTGAGGAAAGAAACAGTGTCAATTCAGTTCACAAAGCAGGAATACTTCAGAATCTGCTGAAGGTGCTACCAGCCTGCCATGCCACCCAGAACTGGCCTTGGCTCCTGTATTCCTTGTGACTAGAACATAGTAGCTTTCAATAGCTTACCTGATAGATGCATAACTCGAATCATTAATACTCCATCTAATGAGCACTTCTGGGCCAGAAATCTTGTTAAATATATAATTACCTCATTGAATCCTTTAATGGCCCTATGAGGTATAGCTTGTTATTTTCCTCTTTTTAGAACTGTAAAACAAATGAAGCCAGTCATGAAGGTGCCTGCCTTTAGTTCTGCCACCGGGAAGCTGAGGCAGGTGAATCTCTTAGGTCAACCTTCTCTACATAGCAAGTTCCAGGCCAGTCAGAGCTACATAGCAAGACCTGGTTCTAAAACCAAAACAAACAAACAACACACACAACCTCCCTCAAATTATATTTATTTCTGTGGGTTAAGGTATATGTGTATGTGCATGCACCTGTTTGTGCGCGCGCACGCGAGCGCGCATGTGTGTGTGTGTGTGTGCGCGCGTGCGCGTGCGTGTGCATGTGTGTACTTGTGCCCCATGTGTGGAGGTCAGAGGACTGTTTGTAAGAATTGGTTCTCTCCTTCCAGCATGTGGGGCCTGACAATCAAACCCATGTCCTTAGGCTTACTGCAAGCATCCCAACTCTCTGAGCCATCTTGCTATTCCTGTTTTCCTCCCTCCACACCATCCACACTGGGAAACAGTCGTAGAACTTCTAATCTTACTTGTCTAAGATCTTCTTGCGTTGAGATTAAGAATCTAAACCCTTAAAAAATGTTTTTTAAACACACACACACACACACACACACACACACACACACACACACGCACGTGAATCTAACCCTAGGGTCTAAGATGTCTTATTGCCCTTCTAAGGTATGAGGTATGGTCAGGCTCTGTACCACACCTCCCCTTTTTTCCAATTGCTGTCCCTTGAACATGTCACCTCTGAGTCCTTCAAGATGGGCTCTGTGTGGTGTGACCTATCAAGACTTTTCCCACCAGGCCAAGGCCTACTCTAAAAGGAGGCTGTGGCAAGGCCCGGCCTTCCTCTCCCAGGCTTGCTGCAAGGAGCTCCAGCAGTTAAACAGAGGAAATGGGGCTGGGCTTGTTTTCCATCTGGACAGGCAGCAAGCAGGAAATGGCTCTCCTGGAGAGGAAGCCAGCCGCCCAGAGGCTGAGTTGCAGGCTGACTCGACTATATGGCCAGGGCTACTTCGATTGAGCTCATACTGTACAAAGCTGTCCGTGCCAGCATTGCAATCCAGGTTGAGTGGGGAGGGCAAGGCTGGGGGGGGGGGGAACAGGTGTACAGGGCAGGGGAGGATGCCCTTGGCTGTTCCTGGGACATGCGCCAGCACTGGGGAGCTAGGGACCCCTCAGAATCCACCCAGGTATACTCAGGAAGAGCAATCTGGGTAAGAAAATTATTCTGGGCTTTGCTGAAGCCCCTGAGGATGAGGCGTTCTACTTTCTGTGGCCTGGATGAGCAAGCAGGAGCTGGGGAAAAGAAATGTACCAGGCCACCAAATACTCAACCCACGACCTGGGCATCCTCTGCCCTCAAAACCTGCCAAGCCTGCCTCCTCGGCCTGACCTTCAGGCTCCTGTGAACCGACTTCTCTTGCCCCCCTGTCCAGGCTTTCCCTGTCGGGGTTTCTTTCAGCTTATATCACGCAAGTGTACGCTTTTGTAGTAGATGCTCAATAAACAAAATTTCCCTCTTTTTTCATACTCTCTCAACTGTGCTCCTGACCCGGGAATTTCATTCTGTCTATGCTGCTGGATACATTGTCTTGCTGTCACAGTGGCTATCTTGTCAGTTGGAGTCTTCATCCCTCAGACCAGACCCCCAACCCAGCCAGAAAAGTGTAGAGAACTCACAAGCTCACACACCAGCCCTTGTGAGGCTGTGTGGTACACATTACCTTAAGTTGGACCCAATGATCCCTATTGTATTTTACATATTTATGTGTTTATTTGTGCAGTGCTAGGATTGAACCTAGGTTTTCTTGCATGCTAGTGTTCTATCACAGTAAGTTTTACCCTCAGCTCTGTACCAGGTGACAGGGTCTCAGTCTATATCCCATGGTAACCTCAAACTTACTATGTTTCCCAGGCTGGCCCAGAACCTCAAGTAACTCTCCTGCCTTAGCTCAAAAGCACTAGGATTTAAGAGTAGGCTATCTCACTCAGCTCTACCCAGACTGTATCAAAGATCTCCTCTGGATTTAGCCGTTTTGCTGGCATCTCTGTCCCCAATCTTGAGGTTTTCACTCATCCCTAAGGCAAGTGTTTTATAAGCACCTGCCAAGGATCAGCAGTGCGCCTGTCAGCATTCTTACCCACAGTCTTTACCCTGGACACTTCGCTCCCAACCATCATGAGATTTGTACACATTGTCTTTTCTTCTTAGGACACCGTTGAACCCTGTTGCTCATTGTGCAAAAATATGAGCTCAGTGATTTTTTTTTTAATAGATGTTCAAATGGGCTGAGTGTTTGGTGAGAGGAGTAGGGAACGGGAGACGGGCTTCTCGGGACTGAGAGTTTAGCTTAGCTGATGAAGTGCTTGCCTGGAAGCACTGGGTCTCTTCCTACCTCCTCCTCCCCAGCACAGAGTGTAGGCACTGAGCCGCACACTCCGTTCTTCATGCTCGTGCGTGTGACAGTCATTTTATCAGTGGAGCCTTTGTTCTGCCCTGAGACCGGTGAGTGTTCTGGTCACCATAGTGACCTGTTACATTTCCATTTCTGATTTGGGCTGGGTCAACTTTCCTTATGTCCCCTTGGGCCGTGGTGGACACCCACACCCACGAGGCCACCTTAACAATGCCAAACTTACTTCATACAGCTGGCCCACACAGAGTACTGCTGCCACAAATACCTAGACTCAGTGAGTCTCTCGCCTCTGCTTCCAAAGTAGCTGAGTCTACACACGTGGCCACAGCTGGAGACTCAGAGTTCTCTAAAGTCTGAGTCCTTCGTCAGCTCTGAAGCCTGTGATCCAGACACTTGTGGAGCCCCTGGGAGACCCCACCCTCACCGAGAGGACAGGTGTACCTGCGTTAGGACGTAGGTGCTGCTGGTGACAGATGGGGACTGAAGAACCCCCTCCGGGGTGGCTTCATGAAAGCTATGGACAGAAAGGAGTCTGAGCAGAAAGAAGGCAGGAAGGACTCGCTTCCACTGGGACGGGGATACAGTACCAGGGCTGGCAGCTTAGCAGTCAGAGGTGGGTCTAGACTGTCACCATTTGGACGACACTCTGCCTCCATTATGATCCCAGCACTGAAGGTAAGAGGGTGCTTGGGTGGCTTTCCCCCCCCCCCCCCCCCCCCCCCCCCCCCCCCGTTCAGCAGGATCTGTTCTAAAGTCTCCCTTCTGGCACGGTTTGGATTCTACAAAACCCCTCGGGCAGGACAGGTAGGTACCTGGCGCTCCTCCCACACCCTGGTAGAGTCACAAGCTCAAATTTTAAAGAAGCCTTTCAGTCCTTCACCCCCTGTCCCCCTGTCCCATTATCCTTTCCAGATACCAGTACTTAGCATAGAGCCCAAAGAAAAGACCTTCCAGGATGAAAGGCAGGCCCTTGGAAGCCTGTAGGGTAGGGCGAAGGGCTTCGGAATGAACTAGATCAGATAAGTTTCTGCTGTGTGATCTTAAAGGATTGCTTGACTTCTCTGGACCGCAATAGTCCATGTCAGCGGCCTTCAGGGAACTCCAACCCTGCTCTGCACACCTTCCTCCCCAATCATCTGTGGATCTCAAAAGCCTGCAAGTGTCCAGTCTCTTCCCCCACTCCCTTCCACATCACCAAGGTTTCCCAGTCTGGATTGACCCTTGTTCTTCAGCCCTGACCCTTTATGGCTCTTCTGAACGCCCTGATGTGAAAATGTACTGACTAAGACAAAAACTTCTTCGGCCCTCACTTCTTCCGAAACACCCCTGGGAACCTCCTCAAAAGCCTCGCCTACTTCCAAACAACCTTGGGCATCCTCAGTGGCTTATGCCATCTGGCATTTGAGCTGCTGGGGACACATCCTCTGGTGAAGCCCTCTTCTGGGCCACCAACTGCTGCTAGAAGGCCTTAGAATGGGTCTATTCCCGCCTTTGGACTCTGTGGATTCTGGCCTTCCATTCCCTCTTCTGGGTGAACCTGCGACTGGAGGAGAGAGTTCTGGTCAGGGCCTAAGCTCCCGCTCTCGACAAGGAAGGAAAATGGACAGACCCCCGACTTCCGGCTTTCTCTGGCAGCAGTCCCCTCCCTCCCCCTGCTCCAGCTCAGCTCTCTGCCCCCGGTTTTTGCATTTTTAATTCGGGACAGAATGTGATCTCTTGCAAGCTTCTTGCTTTATCCTGTTGCTATTTAAATTACAAATCGGCCCCATCTCCCTGTCACTCTAGGGTTATTTTTAGCTTCTGGTAAATAGCAGCAGAGAGAGTAGGATCAGGTGCCCCTCCCTCGAGGAACTGTGTCCTCGCGGCTGTGTGCCCGCCGCAGGGGGCACCCTCCCTGCCAACTGGCGCCACTAGCCGTCCTGGGAGGGTGGAGGGGAAGGGGGCAGTGGGGGCTGGGACGCGCTCAGTTCCTGCTCTCAGTCTCTGGCTGGCTTTGCTATCCTCAGATCCCACTATCGCTACTCAGAGGCAGCTTCGACCATCCTTCCTGGACCTCCCTAACCGGTCTTACTCTAGCAAAAAAGATCTAGCTGTCGACTCACTACTTCCCCTGGGGTCAAGAACTGCATGCCCCTTGTCTTTAATATCCTTCAAGCCGTATTACTGAGTGGATACTATTGTTCCCATTTTCCATATGAGGAAACAGGGTTAGAGGGGAAAGCTTCACAGGCTCAGAAGGGTCAGAGCTGGTTTCCAGGAACTCGCAGACCCTCAGCCCCAAGCCCATGTGCATGTGTGTGGAAAACTGCCTCTCTTGGAATGGTCTCTGCCCAGGCGGATGGCCCCATCAGTGTGCTTCCGGCATGTCTGCGCTGTCCCATCTACTGGGTCATGGCTCCAGGGCCTCATCTGACCCACTGCCTGATTGTGTAGGGTCTTGCGAGCTAAGAACGGTTTCTACATCTCTCGAAACAGGAAGTAGCAATAAAGAATACTATTTTTTGGCAGTACGATAATGGATAATGTGACGGGTGAAGCTCGGGGTTCGCAAGTAAAGCTTTAGAGAAAGCCAGGCACCCTCGTCCCTTTACACACTGCCTGTGACAGCTTTTTGCATGGCTGGCAGGGCTGGATAGCTGTGACAGCGAGCATGTGACTTACAAAGCCTGAAATATTTACTGTCTGGCCTTGTACAGGATCCTACTTTTGTCGAGGAAAAAGACCGAGTCCCATAAGTCCTTGTGAGGCAGTGTGCGGCCAGGGCCAGCACTCCTGGGCCGCGATAGAATCTGTACAGGGATACCTCTGCCAGCCACACCCGGCAAATAATATCTATTTTACCCTCTTTTATCCAGAATCTTTCTCTTTGGCTTCTCCATAGGTGAACCAAGTGGTTTTCAAACTGGCTGAGCTACCAGAATTCCAGGAGAGCTCTACAGACCCAGATCCAGACGCTCACCTGAGTCCAAGGGTTTAAGAAACCATTTTGCTTTTTTTTTTCTTGATGTCTTAACCAGGGACTGAACCTAGGATCCCACCCAGGCTATCAAGCACTTTGTCATGGAGCTACAACTCCAGCCTTAAGATTACATTTTAGAGCCGGGCGGTGGTGGCACACGCCTGTAATCCCAGCACTCTGGGAGGCAGAGGCAGGCGGATTTCTGAGTTTGAGGCCAGCATGGTCTACACAGTGAGTTCCAGGACAGCCAGGGCTATACAGAGAAACCCTATCTCAAAAAAAGCAAATCCAAAAAACAAAAAATAAAATAAAATAAAATAAAATAAAAAATAAGATTACATTTTAGGGGCTGGGGAGATGGCTCTGCAATTAAGAGAGCATACTGGTCTTGAATAAGACCCAAGTTCAGTTCCCAGGACACATGTGGTGGCTCACAACTACCTGGAACTCCAATTTCAGGGCATCTGACCTTCTCTTCTGGCCTCTTTAGGATCCTGTACATACCTGACAAGCAGGCTTTCTCTCTCACACACCCATTTTTTTAAAAAATCTTTTTAAAACATTGATTTAAAAAGACATACCCAGGCGATCTGGTTTGGTACCTACTGGACACAACACTGGAGGGGACCCACAAACAACAAACCCAGCCTCCCTCATCCCCTCTGTCGTCCTTAGCTGGAGTCAAAGTCTCTTGAACTATAAACCCTAACCGGTTAGGACTTCTTCTGGCGCTCGGGATACCTTCTCCCAAGTCCAGATACAGATGTGAGACGCAGGGGCTCTACAGACTGTCCTTTTCGATGGGATTTATTGGAAAACAGGTCCCTTTTAACCCAAACAAGGGCCTGCCCTTCCCCCATCCTAACTTGTTTTGTTTTCTAGCCTATGGTGGCTCTGGGAAGAGCCCAGAGATACTTCTCAGCAGGCCCCTCCTCCCTAGAAGCCTCTACAGTCCAGCTGCAGGCCCCTGTGGTCCTCACGTGCGTCAGAAGCAGCCCGGCCTGGCTCCTGCTTCCGCTTGCACCCCCCCCCCTCATATTTCATTGCCCCCGCACTTCTGCCTGAAAGCTTTCTCTCCGTGAAGGGCTTTCAGCTGCTTTTCTTAGCCACTCCTCACAGCAGGACTGGAGGTTGAGCTGCGAGCCAGAGCTTTACGGAAGTAGCAGGCAGAGGATGTGAAAAGGGCCACAGTGGGCCCGAGCCGACATCCCTGGGACAGCTTGGGAGACAGTACAGCGGCATAGGTCAGCAGCCCTCTCACGATTTGCCACGTGGCTATTCCACTGCCGCCCCTGCCTCCTCCACCACAGAAGGATCAAAGGACCCAGAGCTGCATTCCAGACCCAGTTCTGGGGATAAGACTAGACCCCTGGCTGGCCTCAGCACGGCCTCACCCTGTACAGCCCTGCCCTGGTGCAATCCTCTGAAGAAGAGAGCCAACTTGGTTACTATGCATCTTTGATGGCCAGGGACTCCCATTTTGGCCTGTGGAAAAGCGTCTCCGTGGGAGAGGTTCAGTCCTTACAGCTGCCTCTCCATCCACTATGTGTGTTCATGCACACAAAGCATCTTATGTGTCAGCCCTTTAGTGATGCTGTTTCCTGTTCTCCAGGCCTCTCCCTCTGTCCTAGCAGCAGCAGATACATCTCCCTGACTTGTGTGGTGCTTTTCGTAGGAGCCCAGACAGCTAAGGAACAGAGCATGCGTGCCTTTGTCCAGGTTCCTGACTCCCAAACCAATAAATGTTTCTTCCAAGACTCTGCACGTTCTTCCCCCAGGGACCCTTTCAGGCGCTCCTGTCTTAGCTAGAGGCCCTGGGCAGATGATGCTTTCTTCTGAGCAGGGCTCCGGGAGATCTTGGTAATGGAGCCTACCGTGCTCGAGATCCCAGAGTGCAAGTAGGGCTCTTGGGAACCTAGCCTATTTCCTTTTCTTCTGATCATCGTCCCACTTCCGGACGGTGGGTAAGTTCCCTCGCCATCCTTCCTCAAGTGATGCGGGCCTAATGGCTTCAGAACCATTAAGGCCTGCTCGGCTCTTAGGACCGGGTTGATTTTATGATCCATCTTCCCAGAAGGTCCAAGGAGAACCAGGGCAGTGTCAGACACACCCAAGGCCCTTGTGGTTGCCAGTAGGCAAGAGATTTGTCTCCTCCCAGCAGGGTTTAAGGAATGGAGAGGCACCTCGAGATGTCCCTGTTAGACCCTCCAAAGAAAGTCAGTCTGTGCCACAGGCTTGGGGAAGCAAGGTGAAGGGGAGAGTGAGGATGCCCATCTCCTCCCTCTCACCTGACCCCCCCCCCCCCGGAGGCACAGCGCACTATCTCACTCCAGGTCATGACCGCAGCCACTAGGGCCCACTCCAGACGTTTCTGCCAGGGAACCCTTTAAGCTAGAGTGGCAGAGTCAGGGAAGTGGGTCTTACCTAGACAGCTGATGGTTTAAGATGTCATGTGGGCAATGCAGGGGAAGTGTCTGCAATGGTATATGCTACTGTAGGCCTGATGTGGTTCTGGGGACTTGGTGGGCATGCCCTTCCCTTTTCTGGGCAGTAGGTTTCCAGCTGTTGTGGCTTAGCACAGGGGCAGCCCACAGGAGGGTACGCAGGAGGGAGACTCAATGCCCAGGATGGGCGTCCCTGCTTCTTCTGGAAGAAGGGCCAGAAGAGTTCTCACTACTCTCACAGAGATTAGTAAGGACCACATCTTGGTGGACTTTCTCCTAAAACAGAGACACAGCACTAGGCACAGGGTTGGCGCTCAATAATTAGATGCTGAATGAATAGCGCTTTCATAGTTCGAGAAGAGAAACTATCCCTTCACCCACCCCTTCTGAATCCCCGGTCCCTCGAGCAGGGCCAGGCAAGCGGCAGGGCAGGTGGGCGCATCGCGAGCACACGCTGTTAGTTCGGTGCCAATCGAGGTGGTCCCCGCGCGTTCCCTCTGCCCCTCCCCCCCCCCGTTCTCCTTACCTGTATGACACCTGCTTTCGAAGGTGCATCTGGCTGAATCGCTCTTCCACCAGGGGCTCCGCAGCCACACTTCGGGGACCCTCGGGCCAGGGTTGGAAGACCTCGGCCTCCTCCCCGCGCGGGCAGCGACGCCGCACCACTTCCTCCACCGCCGCCCGGCCGCTAGCTGCCCTGTCCCCGCGCGGTCCTCCTCCCGCCGGTCCCTCAGCCATCCTTCTGAAGCTCAGCTCCGTACCCCGAGGCCTGCCGGAGAACCCACCAAAGTTCAGAGTCTGGAGCGCGCCCGAGCCAGGGGTGCCCGGGCCGGGACGAGGCAAAGAGGCACTGGGTCCCGCACGTCGGTCGTGACGCGGCACCCAGACGACAGGGACCCGGAGCTGGGGACGGGGGGGCGGGGGGGCGCCGCGCTTAGGAAAGGCCGGCAGGGATGCTCCGGAGCCCTGGGGAGACTGTGTCCTTGGAAGGGTCGGGATGCGGCGTGGGGCGCTGCCGGGGCGATCCTCGGATGGCCAGAGAGTGAGGTCTAGCCAAACCTGAGCCTAGTAGCTGTTGCCGCAGCCACTAGGCACCAGGGTGTCACCTTAGAGACACTCGCCAAGTCGTAGGGTCCGAGAAAGGCTCCGCCTCGCCCTGCCTGATCGGCCCGGGGCTCCGGGAGAGCGAGCCAGGAGTAGCGGGCCACGGCCACCAACCTCTCTGGGGGCTCCAGGGCAGGGTGCAGGACCTTGCCTAGGCCCACCTCTGTGCCCCTGCCCGGTGCTGGTACAGGCTGCACGGCACCTGCCAATCATCGCTCCACCTGTCACTCAGCCGCAGCGATGCACCCCCGCCCCCTTCTGTCCCGCGTTTTCCGGCTTTGGCATTCGCAGCCGCTGTAGGCAGGTGAGGGGGGTGGGGGGCCAGGGGCGGTGACATGAAGCAGCTTTAACCCTGTCGGCGCTGTGGGAATTTAGAGATCAAATTGGATTTAGGGAAGGGGCACAGGAGACAGCTTACATCAATCCCTAGGGACACCTCCACCTCGGGATTGTGGGAACACCATCTCCAGGCCTAGAGCTCTCAAAACCAAGCCTCAAGCTGGACCATGCTGAGTTGCATGTAAAGTCATAGCTCTGAACCTTAGAATGGTCAGCCTTCCAGGAATCCTCGAGGTTCCTGGATTCAGGGAATCCCAGAACACTAAGTCAGTATCTTCTAGGGCAGAAGAAACTGTCACAAGAGAGAGGAGTCAGGGCCAAAAGGAAGAACAGGATGCTTCCACTGAGTCTAGCTTGGGTTTCCTGTCTTTTCAGTTCTCCACTCTGTACCATCTTGGGCTTGGGGTGTTCCCCAACTGAAGGATTCATATGGACCATTACAGAGACCTGGGTAACTCCAGATATTAGATACGAGTCTATTTGTGGTCCAGATTTTCTTTTTCTGAAATCAACCTGTGGTCACAGACTTCCCCTACCATACAGTATGCGTGGCTGTTCTTTGCCTATTCTTTATCTGGGCATTCAAAGCCCATATCCCACCATCCAGCACCCATTTCCTCTACAGTGTACCCATTTCAACTTGGCTAGACCTTAGGCTCTCGAGGTCTGGGGATAGTCATGGCAGCGCCCCACGCAGCATCCAGACCCTTCCAAGGACACAGTCCTGAATCTTATTCTGGAATTGGTACCAGTTCTTCACAGCATCATCTAGTTGTCCCCTCTATCTGAAATTTCTCCTCATCACAGACTTTAAATTTGAAAGCAAAAGATTTATTTTCCAGCTTGGCATTGGGGAAAGCCGCCTTTAATCCCAGAACACAGGCGGCAGAGGCAGGAGGATCTCTGAGTTCTAGGATAACCTGGTCTATAGAGAGTGAGTTCAAGGACAGCCAGGACTACACACAGAGAAACCCTGTCTTGAAACAAAACAAAACAAACAAATAAACAAGAAACCGTTCTTTCCCATAATGCTCCTCTGATTGTCTAGCTGAGTGACTTCTTTCTAGCCTCCCCTGTCCTCTGAGCAGATGTCCTGGGCAGTCTTTGTCTGCTTTTCCCACAGCTTGCAAGCAAAGGAAAGTGGGAGGGGCCAGAGGGGCTGCTTTAGGGTTCTCTGATATTCTCCACTCTGGACAAGGCTGTCCTGTTCCATGCCTTTGCTCAGGTTATCCTTTGCCCTTCTTTGTCTCTCATATGGTAAGGGCATCCATCCATCCGTCCGTCCATCCATCCATCATCCATCCATCTGTCCGTCCATTCATCCATCACCCATCCATCCATCCATCCGTCCGTCTGTCCATCCATCCGTCCATCCTTCAACTCTCCCTTGCAGCCCTTCTTAATATTCTAGTGCAGAGCTGGGCAGTGGTGGCTCACGCCTTTAATCCCAGCACTCTGGGAGGCAGAGGTAGGCGGATTTCTGAGTTCAAGGCCAGCCTGGTCTACAGAGTAAGTTCCAGGACAGCCAGGGCTATACAGAGAAACCCTGTCTCGAAAAACAAAAAACAAAAAACAAAACAAAAAAACTATATATATATTAGTGCAGAGATTTCTTGGGTGTCTCATCAGGCGTACCCTGTGTACTCTAACAGTAGCGACCATCTCATCTGTCCCTAACCACATCGCTGAGTGGTAGATATTATCATTTCCTCCATGCTGTAGGGAACGTAGAAATGGTATTCAATGATTTAGTTGCTCAGAATAGCTCCCGGTGAGGTGCAGTGCACTTGGATTGAAATCCATGCCTTCTGGAACCAGCACCCGTGTCCTTTCCCTCTGATGTACAGCCCCAGCCCCACCCTACTCTGAAAAATTCAAAGGTCTGCTAACATTTGCTTTCCATAGCACAGCGGCCCGGCAAGCCCCTCTGTGGGTAAAGGAATTAGACTAACCATCCACAGACACAAAAGATCTTTCTCCTCGCAGCCACGTTCTAAGGAAGCCGCACTGCTGGGACATGCGGGGGTCCCTGCTTTGCACCATTGCTGCCCTTGAGTATGTCCTTCCAGGACCCCAGGCAACTTTGATTTCCAAGCAACCTGGCCCAGAGTAACCTCTACACCATGAATTATGGTAGCACCGGCTGGGTTTGACATTCACTCAGCAGCTGCCTAGCTGCTGGGTTCCCAGGTTGGATTTTTGTTTAGCTCTTTCCTGCAGAGCTCTCCCAGCTCAGGGCTTTTTAAAAGCAGGCTTCGTCCCACCATCCTCACACAGTCCCTACTTAGGGCAGCGGCTGGCTGTATTGTCTTTAAGCGATGATTTGGCTTCCTTCCCAAGAAGAGAAAAAACAAGCCCTCCCCCACCCAGCCTTGCCACCTTCTGAACGCAGCCCTTTGAAGTTGCATCTCACTGCTCTGGCCCCAGCCCACCCATTACCACAGCACTTAGAGAACAGTTACTGATATCTACTGTATAATGGATCTGGTGCAAGCATTTTCCTGGCAAACTTTCATTGACTTCTCAAACAGAAGGGCGGGTACCATTTTACAGAGGGCTTGGGGGTCATTAGATTAGGGAGACAGCACTTACCTCAGAGACCACATACTTAGACACTCCAATGACTAAGCAACCAAGGTGCATTTGGAGTCTAGGATTCTGCTACATCCTCCACTCTCAGGGAGGACCCACGAGGTACTTTTTACCTGCATCACACAGATGTTCGTTTTGCTCGGGTGGTTCCTGGGCTGGCCCAGCCCTCCTAGATCTAGGGCCTTGTCTGGCCCAGCTCTGTTGGTGGCTCCGCCCTCAGCTATTGACCCTGTCTTCAGAGCTTTGGTTTCTAGCTCTAACAAAGGGTATGTTGTGGCTACTGAAGCAGGATCACTGCATTGTGAAAGCTGTCACAAGGGATGTGGCAAAGCAGGCTGCCAGAATCAACAGTGTGAAACTATTGCTCCATTGCTGCAGATACACCCCCTTAGAGGCAGGGCTAGGTCCCTGAGGAAGCCGGCAGTAAAGCAGGGGACTTGTGGGAGGGAATCAACCCCACATCCTACATAGACTGGGTAGACATCTTGGATGGATCTCCATAAGGAGCTGACGCTAGCCGTGGGCTTCAAGAAACCCTGAGAATCAAGTCTCTTGTTCAGTCATAGAATAAGGAGGAAGAGGGACTACAAAGGGTCACCAGGAACTTGGGTGAAGACAGTACACCTGCATTCCTACAGCGGCTCTGGTGTTCAGCTGAATGGCCTTCAGCCCCCCCCCCCCCCCCGTGTGTGTGTGTGTGTGTGTGTGTGTGTGTGTGTGTGCCCTGAGCCTGTGGAAATCAGGAGGAGAGGTAGAAACCCAAGTTGGGTCCTCTGTAAAAGCAATACAGTCTTAACTGTTGAGCCATCTCTCCAGCCCTAAACATTGGTCTTGTTTTCACTTCTGTAAAATACTCTTCTTGGCCAAGTGTAGTGGGGCACACTCTAATCCCAGCAATCGGAAGGTGAGTTTGAGGTTAACCTGGCCTGTGTAGTAAGTTCCAGGTCAGCCAGGGCCTACGTATTAAGACTCCATCTCGGGGCTGGGGAGGTGGCTCAGCGGTTAAGAGCACTGACTGCTCTTTCAGAGGTCCTGAGTTCAATTCCCAGCAACCACATGGTGGCTCACAACCATCTGTAATGAGATCCGATGCCCTCTTCTGAGATTGGATGCCCTCTTGTGGGGTGTCTGAAGACAGCAACAGTGTACTCACAAACAAAATAAATAAATAAATCCTTAAAAAAAAAAAAGACTCCATCTCAACACACACACACTCACACACAAGTGTCCTCAGGGGGATGTAGGTCAGTGGTTGAGCACAGGGTCAAAGCCCTGACTTTCAGCCCTGTGGAGTGGTGAGGTCTCTAAGGACTAGTTCAGTTCCTACTGGGTTATTCACAGCTCTTGGTGCTAGTGAGGCATGGGAGAACGCTTCTTTCAAGTCCTTTACTCTCAAGAACTGTGTCTGGTCTGAGCTCCTGGGTCAGCACAGAACCCTACATGAAGGAGAGGGACTCCTGCTATTCCACAGGGCTGTCTGAAGTCCTTTTTGTCTTCATTTCAACTCCCTGTGGCACTGGCCCAAGCCTCACAGTTTCCATCTTCCCTCATTCCTTACCCTCGAACACCTGCTCCTTAGTGAGCCCTCCCCAGTTAGCGAGCCCTCCCCCGCCGGCTCCCACCCACTGCCACCATCTCTCCTGGTGGTGCCTTCCTTTCCTTTCTATCCCCTGTCTTCTGGAAACAATCCCAGTCAGTCTCCTATTGTGTGGAGAACAGCCTGAACTGCTCCTGACCTTGCCCCCCACCCCAGCCTTCACTCCACCCCCACTGTCCTCACCACCCCTCCCCCACAACCTTCACTCCACCCTTGTCCTCACCACCTCTCCCCCACAGCCTTCACTCCACCCCCCCTTGTCCTCACCACCCCTCCCCCACAGCCTTCACTCCACCCCCCCTTGTCCTCACCACCTCTCCCCCACAGCCTTCACTCCACCCCCCCTTGTCCTCACCACCCCTCCCCCACAGCCTTCACTCCACCCCCCCTTGTCCTCACCACCCCTCCCCCACAGCCTTCACTCCACCCCCCCTTGTCCTCACCACCCCTCCCCCACAGCCTTCACTCCATCCCTGTTCTCACCTCCCCCTCACTTCTGCCTCAGCTGCTCTCAGCCCAAGGGCTGGAGGGACCTCATTCTGCCCTCTCATCTCTGTGGCATTTGACACTGGCCACCCTGTCTTAAAACTAACCCCCCCTCTTCTTTTTTGTTTTTTTCAAGACAGGGTTTCTCTGTTGTAGTCTTGGCTGTTCTGGAACTCACTCTGCAGACCAGACTGGCCTCGAACTCAGAAATCTGCCTGCCTCTGCCTCCCAAGTGCTGGGATTAAAGACACACACCACTGCTGAGGCCACCATCATCACCTCCTGACCTGCACTGATGTCTTCTCTTGTCTCTAGACATCACTATCCGTGCCTTCTCCTTCCTTTCCCTCCTCCTATCCCAGTCTCTCTTCACTCTGTTTCCTCCTCCTCAGGCCACCATCTTCCCTGGTGTTCAGCTCCTCCCTCCTTCCCTGTCTGAGGGCCAAGCCTCTAACTTCTTGCCCGCACTGGATTTACTGTGTTTAGGTCTCCTCCTCCTGTTCTTCCTCCTCCTCTTCCTCCTCCTCATGCACGGCCCTGTGTGTTCACATGCACATTGTGCATGTGGAGATCACAGGACAACTCTCACTACTTAGGTTCTTGCCTTCTAAAGTTTTCTTTTCTTTTTTTAAAGATTTATTATATGTGAGTACGCTGTAGTTGTCTTCAGACACAACAGAAGAGGGTATCAGATCTTGTTGTGAGATGGTTGTAGGTACCCGAGGCCTGCAAAGCTTGTGACACCATACAAGCAATGTATAGGTCTGTTGCCAAGGCAACAGCTGCCGTTTACCCAGAATTCCATAGCCCACCTTTACCTGTAATTACGTCACCACCGTATATAACCGGGCAGCGCTCTTTTCCTCTCTCTTTTTTCTCTTCTCCCCTTCCTTCCCGCCTGCTACCCGTTCCCTATCTTAAATAAAATCCCACGTGGAACTATCTGGCCTAGCGTGTCTCATTGCGGCTCACGGTTCCACCGCGTCCCGTGGCGCGGTGCCCGTGGAGCATGCGAGTGGGCACAGCGAGCAGCCGCAGCCGCAACGCAGCAAGCAGACGGGACCTTCAGCGCAAAAACCAACAATGGTTGTGAGCCATCATGTGGTTACTGGGATTTGAACTCAGGACCTTTAGAAGAGCAGTTGGTGCTCTTAACCACTGAGCCATCTCTCCAACCCATAAAGTTTTCTTTTATAAAAAAATATTTATTTATGTATATGTATTTTACTTATTGTAACTGTCTTCAGACACAGAAGAGGGTACCAGATCCCATTAAAGACAGCTGTGAGCCGCCATGTGGTTGCTGGGATTTGAACTCAGGACCTCTGTACGAGCAGTCAGTGCTCTTAACAGCTGAGCCATCTCTCTAACTCCCTTTCCCCCTTTTTGCCTCTTAGAGAAAGCCTCACGATGTAGTCTTGGTTGGCCTGGAACTTGAAATGTAGGTCATGCTGGCCTTGAACCCGGGGCTCTGCCTGCCTTTGCCTCCACAGTGCTGCACCACAGTGACATGTGCCTTCCATCTTGTGACATAGGCTCTCTCATCTCTGCTGCAGGCCGTTAGCCTGTGATCTGAGCGTCCATGAGGCTCTCCTGTCCCTTTCTCCCATCTTGGTTGAGATTTCAGATGTATAACACTCTATCAAACTGTTTTTTGTTTTTAATTTTTCAATTTGGTTCCAGGCATTGTATTTGAGGACTGGACAAATGTCCCCAGACAGAAGGGCCTCCACACCACACACCCTTTCACACCCCCCAACAAAAATATAAACTAAACCTCCCACCTCACTCCTGAACCCCTCACAAAGGACACGCCCAGTCAGGATTGATGCTGAATCTTTTTTTTTTTTTAATTTTGCTTTCTTAAAGCGCGTGCTGAGCTGGTGGAGGAGCAGTTTGGCGATTTAAAAGGCCCAGCAGCTTGGGCAGCGGCACGGGGGAGACCTGGTGAGGGTGGGGTGTCCCTCTTTCCCAGGCCAAGGGGTAGCAAAGCCCGCACTAACTTCATAAAATACAAAATAAGGGAGAAGTGACGGGAGGGAGATTTGTAAAATACAATATCTTAGGGGATTGGCAATAATAAAAAATAAGGTTCATTATTTACAAACGATTTCTGTTCTTGGTCTCTGTACAGTAGGAGATGGAGGGGTGTGTTGGTGTGTGCATGTCTGTTTGTGTGTACGTGTATGAGGGGGCCAGGAACAGTGGTTGCGTTGGTCACTATGGGAAGGAAATGGGTGTCCCGGTGAGTGGTTTATTGGAGGAGGACGGATAGTTGTGAGAGGAAAAGGTGGGAACAGAGTGGTCGGCCCAGGGGAGCAGTCCAGGTGTCTGGGGACATAGAGGGTCCCCAGCCACTACAGAGACCCGGAGGGCTGAGGAGAAGAAAGACCCTTTCCCCTGGGGCAGAGGGCCCCGGGGGCAGGGGTGTGAGCTGGATCTGGGTCATCGAACGAGAGAATGCATCTTCTGGGTGCCGGGGTGTCCGTCCTGTGTCCTGGGTCTCAGAGTGGCCTAGGAGAGTTTGATGGTGGTGTTGGGGCCCAGATCCCTGGGAAAAGAAGAGGAACCAGGGGTGAATCTGCCCTGAGGTACCCGTCATTCGGCTGTGAGCCAGGCCTTGACCTGGGGTCCCTCCCCCTGGGAAGATGTGGCTGAGGGTGGTACAGCCTGGGACTCTGGAAGAGGAAAGGCTGTTCCTCTGCTCACCTGCCATGGAACCACTCCTTGGGGTGGGAGAAGTTGGGGCTGGGGCCGCTGTCATCAGTGTCCTCTGGCCAGGTCTCTCTCAAGTACTTGGTGGTCTCGTGGATGCTGTCCGCACGGTCATGTTGGAGGTGGTCCTGGGGTCTCGGCTCTGCTGGACCCCCGGGTTTGAGCTCCCAGCCTTCTGGGGTCTCCACAGGCAGCAGAGCACCTCGGCCATCTTCCCACAAGCCCGCCCCGTCATCATAGAACAGCAGGCTCCGGGAAGGCACTGGGGAACAAAACCCAGTGTGAGCCCTCCATGCCCCTCAGGCATGCCCCCTCTGCCCGAACTGCCTTGGTCACGTGCTAGGCATGAAGAGTACAGCCTCTGAAATCTTACAGGCTGGACTCTGACTCCTAGCCCTGAGGATCCCTGGCTGTGTGATTTTAGGTTAGTTACCCACTCTGCTCTGAGTTTGCTGAGTGTCAGTTTGTTGATCTGTAAAATGGGGATAGTGTATAATCAACCTCATGGAGATTCAAGGATTCAATGAGAAGTAAATACGGTGTAAGCGATTGAACTGTGCTTTGTAAAATCACGAGCTCAGAAAAATGTAGCACTTCTGAGCAAGACAGGAATGATCTGCTTACTGGAAATGGGGATTTTCCTCTTCTAATATGAAGAGTTGAACCCAGAGCTTCATGAAAGCTAGGCCAATACACTATCACCAGGATATGGAGTCTCTCTCTCTCTCTCTCTCTCTAGTTTATATTGAGATGGGGGTCTTACTAAGTTGCTCAGGCAGGCCATTAATTTCTTTTGCAGCCCGGGTAAGACCTAAGAAGCTGGGATCACACTGGCAGGACTTGCTGGGAGCTGGGTTCAAATCCTCCCACGCCTCCCACACCACTTACTTCCTGGGAGACTTAAGGAAACCTTTTTGTTTTCTAGGCTAGTTCCTCTGGGAAGTCAAGGGGACAAAAAGGAATGCTTGTCGGACACCTGTGCCAGGCATTGTATAAAGCCCTTAGCTTAAAGCAAATTACATCTCACATGAAAGGCCGGGCGGTGGTGGCGTAAGCCTTTAATCTCAGCACTTGGGAGGCAGAGGCAGGAGGATTTCTGAGTTCGAGGCCAGCCTGGTCTACAGAGTGAGTTCCAGGACAGCCAGGGCTACACAGAGAAACCCTGACACGACCCCCCCCCCCACCACCACCAAAAAAACCCCTCACATGAAGCCTTGGGAAGCAGGTGTTTTAAGCCCCGCTTCCCAGGGCTCATCATCAAGGGTCCCCCGTAAATTGGCTTCCTGGCTCCAGTCTGGGGCCTGCCTCACAGCTTCCCCTGCAGGGTCTAATCTATGAGAATCTATGGAAAAGGCGGCCCCTGGCATTGTGTGAAGCTGCAGTCCGGAAATCAGCCTGCTCAACAAGCCACCTCCTTCCTCAGACGTGCCCTCTGCCCTGCCCTGCGCTGCGCTCCCTCCAGAGGCTCATTCATGCCCTCCTCCCCCTCCCAGGGTTTTGGACTTTAGCACAGCCCCTCCTCTTCAGTGTCTGCTTCCTTTCCCCTTGCCTTGATGGCCCTGGCTCTCTGGACCTGTGCCCCGCCCCCGCCTCCGCCCCCGCCCCCATCACAGCCCTCCCAGGCCCCTGGTCTCGCAGCTCCTGTCATCGCAGCTCCTGTCCTCCCTTCTAGGCTCTGTCTTGTTCATCTCCTCCCTCCGAGCCGCCCCGCCCGCAGTCTCCCTCCTCTTCACACACTCCCTGCTCTCCCCTCTCTCTGACCTCTCATCTGTTTCCTCTTTCTCTTCAGCCACATAAGATTCATGCTCCTGGCCTGTGAAAGATGGCCTAGAAGTTCTTCCATGGACCTACCGGAAGTGGCCTCTACGTCTGAAAGCCACGCTGCTTGCTGTCCCCTGTACTGGCTCTTCCCTTGCTGTTCATGGCCCGTCTTTCACCGCCTGTCAGGGGCTATTCCAGAAGGCAAGGTGTATGCTCACCTACCGTTCACTGTAAGGACAGCAGCTTCTGGGGTCTAGAAATCAACATCTAGAGAGGCCAAGATGTGCACCCTGGCTCACAAGGAGCAAACTGCAGTGCCGGCTGTGACTGATTCTGAACGGACGACACTGCGTTCCACTGGGGTGGCACTCACATCACAACTACCACTCTCCCCAGGGGTAGGCGCTCCCAGCAGAGTCCTGACACCTGCCGCAGGTCCTGTGTGCCTTCCACTGTGTCACACAGACTCTACCACATCAGAAATGACACTCATTCGCTGTCCCAGGGCTCATCCATGAAAATCAGACCTAGAACACTCTACTGACCTCTAAGGCTGCCCTCTCCAAGTCGCACCAAACGACCTCAGAGAGGCCGACTTAAGAGCCTGGTCCCTGGGCTGGAGGGGTGGCTCAGCAGTTAAGAGCACCGACTGCTCTTCCAGAGGTCCTGAGTTCAAATCCCAGCAACCACATGATGGCTCACAACCATTTGTAATGGGATCAGATGCCCTCTTCTGGAGTGTCTGAAGACAGCCACAGTGTACTTACATACACAAAATAAATATTGAAAAAAAAAATAAAAATAGTCTGGTCTTAATTCTACAGCTAACATTAAAAGGTCACAAGCCTTCACTGGGGCTCCATTATTCCATCTGATAGAGTGAGATATGCCAACCCAAATCTCTTAAAAGTATCTATTTATTTATTTTTACTTTTTAATGCGTACAGATGCTTTGCCTGCCGTGGTGTCTGTGCCTCCCTGTGTGCCTGGTGTCTTTGTGGCATCAGATCCCCTGGGACTGGAGTTGCAGGTGGCTGTGAGCCACCATGTGGGTGGTCAGGCATCCAACCCGGGTCCTCTGGAAAAGCAGCCAGTACCAGGCCGTCTGGCCAGCCCTCCAGACTTTTTGGAGACAGGGTCTCACTAATGCATCCCTGACTGGACTGGAACTCCTCATGTAGACTGCGCAGGTCTTGAACTCACAGAGATCCACCTGCCTCTGCCTTCAGAGTGCTGGGATTAAAGGTGCACCATGCACCTGACATGGCTTCTCTCTAGTAACTGGCTTTCACCCAGAGTTCATGAGGTACTTACTCTGACTGGCTGCGTAGACGCTGTCAGCTGCGATAGGGTCTTCTTTCACAGTCATTGAACCGGAAGAGAATGCAGGAAGGCAAGGCACAAGGGAGCCCAGCACCAGAACGAAGCACAAGGCTGCCACCTAGCAGTGGGCGGAGCGGCCATCAGAGCTGGGGCAGGGCAGGGCTAAGACTGGCCACCCCAGCAACTCTCCTCACCCCAAAGTATTAGATGCAAGAGGCTCGGTTTTCTCCAAAATGCACTTCCACCACTCCCACCCCTGCCCCCCACCCCCGAGCTGGCTGCTTTCTGGACGTGTGGTCCTTGGAAGCAGACGGAGGCTGCTTGAGTCGCCTTCAACCCAATCTAGTGACATGAAATGGACCAGAGACCAGAGGGAGTGGCTCTGTGTGGTCCTCATCTACAGGGGAGAGAGGCCAGGAAAGGAAGAAGGGGGAAGGAGGAAGGGAGGCTGTCACCGTGACCAGGGAGAAGGACACTTCGGCACATTGCATTCTCAGTCTGAGCCCGAGAGGGAGACAAGAGTCCCGGGGGAGCTCCACAAGGCTCTGCCCTCAGAATGTCAGAGCCAACATCTGTGCTTTCTTGGAGCACAGACTAATGGAGGAGAGCCACAGGGAGGCTGAGCCTGTCCTAGGTGTCCCCCCTAGCCTTGGGGGCCCTGGGGGCTCCTTTACTTTCACCGATTCCTAGAGGAATCACACTCCGTGCTATAGAAGCCACTTTCCAAGGCCTTTCCCTGCCTTTCCTAGATTTAGTGGCATCAATCACACCTCTGTTAGAGCTGGCCTGGACACGTCACTGGCCTCTTCAGGCTCTGCTCACAGTCCTAGAGAGCTCAAGAAGAGCCCCCCCCCCCGCACCCCCCAACTCCCCACCCCCGCTGCCACCTTGTAGTAACGAGTAGCACCTACCATAAGGCAAGTGCCAGTCTGCGTGGCTGCCATCTTGTAAGGTCTGGAGATCTTGCTGGTGACCAGAGTCTGGAGTTTCTGCAGCTGCTGGAGCAGGGTCCTGAGGAAGGCACAGGAGTCACCATGGTGGCTCAGGCACAGCAGCCGTGTCTGCATCCTGGCCTCTCCTGAAAAGCCTTGGCTGGCTCCTGACTGGGCCTCTATGCAATGATGCCCATTGTAGTCAAGATTTAAAAGGTCACCTCCTGGTAGGCTCCTTTGCAGCCTGGCTTGGGTCTCTGGGACCTGCCTCACCACCGTGGAAGTTGGGTCATCCTGTAGAAGCTTAGGGGCGCCCAACTCTTGCTCCTGACTCTTCCCAGGAAAGGCTGGGTTCCGTTTTCTTTTCTTTCTTTCTTTCTTTCTTTCTTTCTTTCTTTCTTTCTTTCTTTTTTTTTTCTTTGTTTTTTTTGGGTTTTTTTTGGATTTGTTTTTTTCGAGACAGGGTTTCTCTGTATAGCCCTGGCTGTCCTAGAACTCACTCGGTAGACCAGGCTGGCCTCCAACTCAGAAAGCCGCCTGCCTCTGCCTCCCAGAGTGCTGGGATTACAGGCGTGTGCCACCGCTGCCCAGCTGGGTTCCGTTTTCTTATCCAGCACCAGTCACAGACACATTGACTCTCCTCCTTTGCACCCCACGGCACCCAGAGTCCGTAAGAAAGACACTTGACACCATGTGTAGCGCAGTCAGTAGATGGGCCATTGTTTACGTTAATGTACTGCTGATTTACCATTATCACAGCACCTGTAACACATTAGCTTTATTTGTGGAGTTCCGTCATAGCCTCGGTTGCTAACCGAGGGCAAGAACTAGGTACTACCCAGCAGGGAATCCTCTGGGCACCCACACTTGTTTTCCGGTAAGACTGCACTTCTCCGCCCAGCTGTGTTCCTGCAGTTCCTGAAGTGGACAGCAGGTGGCAAAATAGTCTTAAAACTCTGAGATTTTTTTTTAAGGGCAGAGGAAGGGAGGTGAACCCTACCCTGATTCCTGCCTGAGAAGCCTGGTCTCAGGAAAGGAAAGGAGAAAATAGGTAGCAAGGTCTCCTGAAGCCGGGAAACAGAAGGATGCCTGGGTACATAGGAAGTTCAGGACTGAGCTACAACACAGAGAAACCCTGTTTCCAAAAACTGAACACTCAGGTTAGGCTAGGTGGTGCGCGCCTGGAAGAAGCCTTGCATTGGGCCAGGCAGTCAGAGGGGAAGGAGGATCAAGAGTCCAAGGATAACCTCGGCGACATAATGAGTCTGTGATCAACCTGGCCACATGAGAGCATGTTTCAAAAAGTAACAGGAGCGGTTAAATGGCTCAGCGCATAAAAGTCCTTGCCAGCAACCTCGATAGCCCAAATCCCATCCCCAGTACTGACAGGGCGGAAGGAGAGAACTGACTACTGTAATTTGCTGTCTAACCGGCACAGGTACACCATGGTGTGCACACACACACATACTCAATAAATAAATAAAATAAACTCAAAACTAAAAAAAAAAAAATGTAAACAGACAAAAACCTAAAGACAAAGCAAGGGAACTTAGCATGATGGAGAAGTCTTTATGTAGGTGTGTACAAGGTCCCAGGATCAGTCCTGCATAGCTAGGAGGCAGGGTCCTGTATTAGGATTCTACTAAATACTGTTGTTTGTGTTACTGTAATTACTCCTAGAAAATACTATGGAGTCATAGCTCAGGACACTACCTAGAATTGGAACAGCATTATAAAAGGGGCGAAATCAAGGAGCAAGCATCTTTAATGCTACAGACCATGTTGGTTTTGGTTGTTGTGTCTTATAGAGCCTCCCATCAGTCCTGTTAGCCAGTGCTGGTGTCACAACGCTGTCACCAAGAATACTGAGGCCCAGAGAGGCTCACAGAAGCAGCAGAGTCACAGACAATAGCAGAGTGGAGCCAGAACCCAGAGCCCGATCTGGTTTTATGTTACAAGCCAGGTGCCGTGCCGGTTTCCTGAGACTAATGTTTCCCAAACCCAATGCAACGGAGGCATCCAGGGTCCTTGTTAAGTACAGTTTGGGGGCTGGAGGGATGGCTTAGCAGGCACAGTGCCCAAGCATGAGGGTCCCCAACACCCATGTAACAAAGCCAGGCCTGAGGTGGGCACAGCGGCACACCCTTTTAATCCCAGTGCTCAGGACACAGAGGCAACTGGGTCTCTGTGAGTTCAAGGCCACCCTGGTCTACATTAGCAGCTTCCAGGACAGCCAGAGCTATATAATAAAAATGACCTTGTCTCAAATTTAAAAAAGAAAGGAAGGAAGGAAGGAAGGCAGGCAGGCAGGCAGGCAGGCAGGCTGGGTATGGCTACCTAACCCTGGTGTGTTGGGGGAGGGGGCAGAGGACACTAGGCACAGAGCCAGCCAAGTCAGCCAACTAGGGAGGGTCAGATTCAGAGAAATATCCTGTTTCAGATGACAAGGTGAAGAACAGTCAAGGAAGATGCTGGATGTTGACTTCTGGCCTCTGCATGTGCGCGCGCACACACACATACACACATGCATGTGCATACACATGCACAATGCACATTCTGGCCCAGTGATCTTAAGAAAGTCCTAGCACGGACTTTCTTGAGATCTTGTGATTTCTCATAAGTTCTCAGGCCGTATGGGGAGCTAGCTTTGAGGAGCAAAGGTCCTGGCCATCATCTTAGTAGAACTGGAACTGCTCTAGGAATGCACTAAAGCACTGACTGAAGGGGCTGGCAAAACAGCTCAAGGGTGAAGAGCACTGACCCCTCTTCCAGAGGCTCAGTTCCGTGGATCCATAAGGCAGCTCATAATTGTCTGGAACTCTAGTTTCAGGGGATCCAACACCCTCTTGTGGCCTCCATGGGCATTGCATGCACATGCTGCACAGACACAGGCAGGCAAAACACTCAAACACATAAAACAGCAGACCACAGCTCCACCGGTGGCATTCAGGTACAGGGACACAGGCTTGAACCCTACTACTTAGGAGGAAGAGGCAGAAAAGTCAGGAGTCCTAGGTTTTCCTCAGCTACTTAGCAAGTCTGAAGCTAGCCTGAATTATATGAGACTCTCCTAAGACAAAATAAAATCTACACACATTGCTGGTCCCTACCTCTGCAGTAAATAAATGATTCAATAGACCTAGCTCTGGGTCTTTATTTGTTTGAGACAGAGTCTATCTATGCAGTCCTGGCTCTCCTGAAGTTCCTTAGGTATACCAGGCTGGCCTTGAACTTACGGAGATCAGCGTGCCTCTGCTTCCTAAGTACTAGGATTACAGGCTTGTACAGTCATGCCCTGGGAAGAGAGAATAAGCTTTTCTAAGGAGCAGAGAGACAATGCTGATGCTAAGGAGCACACCTGGAAAGTTTCTGCCCTGCAGTCTTACTTGAACATCTTACAGCCTGTCAGAAGTCTAGAGTTATGTGTGGTCAGGGACACCTGTGAAGCCGGAGACTGGAAGGACATCAGAGCTCCCAGGCCACGGGGTACATGCTGGGATAGCACCTAGCTGCTCATCTCTCTTCTCTCCCGCCTCCCGGAGCCAGCCACTGCCCTTAACGGGGCAGCTGGGACCCGGTACCACTCACCTGTTGGCAGTCTCTAGGGTTTCGACCTTCTTCCACAGTTCATTGTTCTCTGATGTATATGTCTCCACCCTGGAAGGGTCAAGCAGGCTCAGGTTCAGGCTCAGGGTGTCCCCACAGATTCCTCTGTCCCACAGCCGTGCCACAGCCTACAGCCAGGCCTCTGGCTGAAGACAGCACACCAGGCTGGGGTCCCGGCCTGAACGCGACACTTACTTCCTTTCTAGACATTCCACATACTCCTTCTTCTTGCGACGGCTCTCCTGGGCAGAGATCTGAGGAGGAGGAGGAGGAGGTTCCAAAGAGGGGTTACTATGGCCGCATATCCCCTTCCTAGGCAGTCCCCAGTTTCAGAGCTGACATCACCAGGAGGCTCAGTGGAAATGTCCCCATGGTCCTGGGGTAGGGACCTCTCTAGTCTTACCTTGTTCTTAATTTTCCTGCGGACCCTCTTCAAGGCCTTCTCCTCGGCCTTGGTGAGGGGGAGTTTGGTGGGGATAGGGTAACCCTCGGCGATCAAGGTTCGCTTCTCCTCTTCTGTCAAGAGCAGTGGCCCTGATGTCCCCTGCAGTTTCTGGAGAAAGCAGCCAATTCTGGGTTCAAACTCAAGCACCACTATGTGCTGTCTACATATTCCACTCTCCAACCCCCGGGTTCCTCCTTGGAGAAGGGGAGGAATCTGACTTAGGTCCAGAAACACGGATCAAGTGTTGGAATGGTTTTGGGAGGCCCCTTCATTGACCCTACCCTAGAATCTACAGTCTCAAAGCGTGTAAGTCTACAGTCCCCAAAACAGCACCCACCTCAGGCCCTTTTCCACAGTTACAATTACGAGGATTTATGACCTCCTCAGAGTTCAGAGTTTCTTCCATTTTGCCCCCAAAAAGTGCTTCTTGGAGATAGCCCGGGTCATTCACCAGGGCTCAGAAACGTCAGATTCTCATCTTGATTCCATAGCAGCGCTGCATCTAGGCCCTATTGGACATCGTCTCTCTGCCTTTGATTTCTAGTCATCCTGAGGCAGAACTGAAACATTCCCCTCTTACCTGTCAAACGGCATCTCCCTGAATCTGATGGGATAAGTGTCAGACTTGAGGCTCCCTGGCCCTCTCCACTGCTCAGGGAACTGGGTGAACCTACCTATTACCTCACCCCCAGGGTCAGCCCGTCCCTAGTTGCTTACGTGAGGGGCAGTGAGGAGCGGAGAGGTGGAAATGGCCGTGGAGGAGCGGGCCATGGGCCGGACAGGGCTGGAGGGGGGAAGAGAGCGGGGACTCTGGGAGCCGTCACTGTCACTGCCATGGCTGCTGGGGGGTGTTGGAGGCATCTGTACGAGGTCCTCTGTAAAAAGTAGAGGACTAGGTTAGTTGGGCTGTACCCCATCCCTGCTCTAACATCACAAGAACAGCTGAACACAGGCGGAAACAGCCCTGTCACTGCAGAAAATGTACTGAGAGGCCCTTGACCTGAGCTGGGATATCAGATTCCCCTAGCAGTGTTAGAAAGACACCTGGTACCCAAGAAGACGATTGCTGAATGCTACCTATGTGATGGTTTGTATATGCTTGGCTCAGGGAGTGGCACTATTAAGAGGTGTGGCTCTGTTGAAGTAGGTGTGGCCTTGTTGGAGTAGGTGTGTCACTGTGGGCATGAGCATTAAGACCCTCTTCCTAGCTGCCTGGAAGTCAGTCTTCTCCTAGCAGCCTTCAGATGAAGATGTAGAACTCTCAGCTCCTCTTGCACCATGCCTGCCTGGATGCTTCCATGCTCCTGCCTTGATGACAATGGACTGAACCTCTGAACCTATAAGCCAGCCCCAATTAAATGTTTCCTTATGAGAGTTACCTTGGTCATGGTGTCTGTTCATAGCGGTAAAACCCTAACTAAGACAACCTATCTCTGATGGTGCAGAGGAAGCCCCCTGCCACCTTGGTGAGGCCCCTGGGCTGCATGCCTCTGTACCCATAGCTTCACGGGATTCAGGTTTTAAAAGCCCCAGTTCTTTAAGTCCAGAGGGGACTAAGGTCAAACCAGACCCATGGAGCTCAGGCTGACCAATGTCCTTCCATTTCCTTTCTCTGACTCTAAAATATGGATCCAGTTTCAGGGCAATAGGATGGGTAGTAATCAAATGAACAGATGTGTGGGTGGAGTGAGAGATGGATTCATAGATGAACAGATAGACAGATGGGTGGATAGACAGATGGGTGGATGGACGGATGGATAGATGGATGGATGGGCATATAGGCGGATGGATGGATAGATGGATGGGCAGATGGGTAGATGGATGGGTGGACAGATGGGTGGATGGATGGATATAGATGGATGGATGGGTGGATGGATGAATGGATGGATGGACAGATGGATGGATAGATGGACAGATGGGTGGATGGATGGACAGATGGATAGATGAATAGATGTTTGGATGGATAAGTGGGTAGATAGGTAAAGAGTTGGGTAAGCAATGGATAGATGGTTATATGGGTGGAAGAAAAGATGACTGGTGGCTATAAAATAGTTTTCAGTTATCAAGTGGATAGAAGGAGGGTCAGCAAATGGAGTGAGGTGTTGGTAGAGTGATGGTAGCTAAAGATTGGGTAAGAAAAGAACAGAAGAAGGTGAGGGAATATGGATAGACAGGGAGCAAGAGATTGGGAAGGTGAGAGCATTTGTGGGGGAAGTGGGAGTTTTGAGGCACAGGGTGGTCTAGATGGAGGTGGTCTAGATGGAGGTGGTCTAGATGGAGGTGGTCTAGATGGAGGTGGTCTAGATGGAGGTGATCTAGATGGAGGTGGTCTAGATGGAGGTGGTCTAGATGGAGGTGATCTAGATGGAGGTGATCTAGATGGAGGTGGTCTAGATGGAGGTGGTCTAGATGGAGGTGGTCTAGATGGAGGTGGTCTAGATGGAGGTGGTCTAGATGGAGGTGGTCTAGATGGAGGTGGTCTAGATGGAGGTGATCTAGATGGAGGTGGTCTAGATGGAGGTGGTCTAGATGGAGGTGGTCTGGATGGAGGTGGTCTAGATGGAGGTGGTCTAGACGGGTGCCACCTGTCCAGGACCAGAAGAAGTCTCTCGTGTACACACTCACCTGGTGTCACTTTGAGAAACTGGCTCATTTCCGGGGGCTCTGCTTTGATCACCGGCAACTGAGTCATCTCTCCTGGGGCCTGAGGAAGAGACAGATCCATCTCCCTCACCTGCCCCCAGGACAATCCTCATCAAGCCAGTTACACTCCTTCCCTCCGGCTGGAGGCTTGCCCTGCATAGCTGCAGGAATGGCTGGCCTCAGGAGTCCTGGGCTCAGCCCAGGCAAGTCCTTAGGCTTAGAAAAGCCATTCAACAAAGAGCAGGGAGAACCCTGGCTACACACTGCAGGTAGAACTGAGTCCCAGGAAGGGAGAGTTTCTATGGTATCTGGGGCCAGGCCACCTTCCAGGTAGAGGCTGACCCTTGTAGGCCTTGGTATGTGGTTGCCATGAGCACAGGAGGTCACATTAGTCCCACGTAGCTGTTGGATGAATGGGAACAGTGGTTCAGGAGGAATTAAACGGGCAAGGCTCAGCGGAAGCTGCAGGAGCTGAAATGTCAGGTGGATCCTGGGATACAAATGGGAGTAAAGCCAGTCAAAGAAGCTTGCAGCCGTGAGGACCCTCGAGGGGCACACGTGAGGCTTAGGAGCCATCGGATGTACAATCTTAAGAAGTATGTGTTCCTACATATTTAAATTCCAAAGTGATGCTCTAGGCAGGGCTTCAGGAACACTGGGGGCTTTATACATGTGAATCCCACCAGCATTCACGTAAGTGGTGGTCTCCATGACAAGGGCGTGGCTCTTGGGACTGTCTCTCCCCCACTGCGTCTGCAGCCAGCCGAGATCACGACACTGTGTGGGAGGCAGAGTGCTGGACCTAGGACAATGAGGCGTCCAGGAGCTTGGCCATTCCCTGGTCTCCACTCAGCTCAACGGCAGCACTGCGGACGAGGGGACCTGAGGGGGGTGTACAGCGGTGGCAGTACCCCTTTGGGGGTTCAGATGGTTACAGCCTGGCTCCTGCATCCTGCGCTGGGGTGGGAATCCTCTGCTCTAGGGTCTGACAGGGCACGCTCAGCTGCAGGATTTAGGGCTTAACTCCTGGGATCTTTTTTCCGTTTCTGCTGCCGTCCCTTCTTCCTTCTGATTTTGGCTCAGCTAGTTCTGGAGAATCTCTGGGGATCAAGCTGGTCACTAGCCCTCGGCCTTGGGGACAGGGAACCCATGTTCCCTTTCTTGCTCATGATCACCTCCTTTGAAGAGGTAACCCAGGTGGTGAGCAAACTCCCAGACTGGGATTAGTGTTTAATTATTTTCAATTTAAAAATTTTATTTATTTATGTATGAGTGCTCTGCTGCACATACACCCACATGCCAGAAGAGGGCGTCAGACCCCCTTATAGATGGTTGTGAGCCACCCTGTGGTTGCTGGGATTTGAACTCAGAACCTCTGGAAGAGCAGCCAGTGCTCTTAGCTGCTGAGCCATCTCCCCAGCTCTAGTGTTTATTTAAAAAAAAAAAAAAAAAAACTATAGAATTTTAGGCCCCATGGCTTGCACTTATTTTACAAAGAAGGAAGCAGAAGGAAAAAGAGAGATGGGACATGCCTGGAGCCCAGGAGGGGACCAAGCCTGACCCTGCAAAGCCCCGCCCAGAAGCCCATGGTCTGAGCCTCATTCCTGGAAGGGTCTTGGATTTACAGCTGTTACCTATACACTTTAGAAGTGGAGGCAGGGATCTTCATGGGCGTGGCTTATTAATCTAAATACAAACTAACTAAAATGCAACTTTTTTGTTGTTGTTGCATTTACATGTTAATATTTCTCTAAGTCCTGGACCTTAGAGGAAAGGAAGTGTCCTGGGGTGTCTCCCCAATAGATATCCTTCACTTTGAAACACACCCTTAGCCCTGCCTGGTACCCTGAAAGCTTTCTCTGATGCAGGGAGGACCCAGCATGCTTGGAGGGCACAGTGATGTGTGCCCCTGGGGGACGGGAAGGGATGGTCAGTGTGGGAGGCAGAGGTCTCTCAGCTCCCAAGGTTCCAGGATGCTGGGTGTGACTCCCCCCTCGCCTCAGCCCCCTCCCCCCCCAGCTCCTGGGAATGATCCCTAGGCTTACCTGGTGAGGGATGGGCAGCCTGGAGATGGGGCTGAGGCCCAGCAGTGGTGGGGCGGCCATGGTGGCAGCAGCAGCCATGGCGGAGGAGGCAGCCAGGGGGTCAACGGGAAGCTCTGGGCTCTGCTCCTGCTTCACCATAATGGAGCACAGCTTGTTTCCCAGTGCCCATGCTCCGTGCTCCACATCTGGGGTGGGGGGCAAAGTGGGAAAGACTCAGGTTCAGGGGGCTCCCAGGGCTCTGACCTACTGCCTACTGGCGAGCGCTGGGGACTGAGGAGTGATGTCAGAGTGCCCATCTGGTCTGGCAGCAAACCCGGGCCGCTCCTGTGAAGTGAGATAGGCGGGCCAGAACCAGAAGGGGCAAGAGCATCCTTGAATTTAGGCACTGACTGAACAGGCTTGGCCTCTGCACCTAGACCACTCCTGGCCTGCTGTGTGACCTTAGGCAAGCTGCTTACCCTCTCTGAGTCTCAGCTTCCTCATCTTGAAAATGAGGACAGTGGGGCTGAGGAGATGGCTCAGTCTGGAAAGGGCTTTCTGTGTAAGAATGAGGACCTCAGTTCAGATCCCCAGTGCCCATCTAAAAAGCTGGGCACAACGGCATATGTCCATCAGTCCAGTGGTGCAGGGGTAGACACACAGGAGGACCTTCGGGGCTTGCTTGGTAGCCAGTATAGCCAATCAGTGGGCTCCAGGTTCAATGAGAGACCCTGTCTCAAAAAATAATGGAAGTGTGACTGAGGAAGCCAGATATCTGTCTTTGGCTGACCCATACATGTGCACACACATGCACATACAAACACATGTGGAAAGAACAAAGTAGGGGGAGTGAACAGTCAGACCTAATGAGGAGATTTTAAGGATTCCTGGTACAACGCTTGTTAACACTTAGCACAGTGCCTGGTGAGAAGTGAAAGTTCATTAATCAGTAACTAGTGTTCACGCGATTATCGATTATCGTTATTCAGTAAACACCGCCCTGTTCCGCAGCATGAGAACATCCAGGGTCAGGGATGGTGGAGTCAGAAAGGTTAGCAGGTAGCATGGACTCGGGAGCTGCCCTGGGGACGTACCGTGATAGGATTTGCAACTTTAGATTTATTCCTGTTATGCTAAAATTAAGTGTGCTGGGCTGGAGAGATGGCTCAGCGGTTAAGAGCACTGGCTGCTCTTCCAGAGGTCCCAAGTCCAGTTCCCAGCAACCACATGGTGGCTCACAACCATCTGCAATGGGATCCAGTGCCCTCTTCTGGTGTGTCTGAAGACAGCTACAGTGTACTCATTTAAAATAAAATCTTTACAAAAAAATTAAAAGCGTATGTGCATGCGTGCGTGCGTGTGCGTGTGTGTATGCATGTGTGTGTGTGTGTGCATGTGTGTGTTCAGATGCCTGAGGAGGCCAGAAGAGAGCACTGGATCTCCTGGAGCCAGAGGTACAGGCGGCTGTGAGCCACGGAGAACAACGAAATCCGACTGGAATCTTCTGCGAGAGCAGCACAGGCTCTAACCACTCGGCCACCTCTGCAATCCTCGGATGCTGAATGTGGCTTTTCAACTGCTTTCCAGGCACCGTGAAGTGAACTACTCCAGTTCACCCCACCCTCCCTGCTAAGACAGACTGAGGGCTGCCTAAGGGGAGCTGCCATTCTGATGAAGGAGACCCAGAGACTTATTTTTCTTTCTTTCTTTCTTTGTTTTTTCCTTTTGGATTTGGTTTTTTCGAGGCAGGGTTTGTCTGTATAGCCCTGGATGTCCTGGAACTCACTCTGTAGACCAGGCTGGCCTCGAACTCAGAAATCCACCTGCCTCTGCCTCTCAGAGTGCTGGGATTACAGGCGTGCACCACCACCGCCCGGCGATCCAGAGACTTCTGAGCACAGAGGTTTCCTAGTACTGAGCTGAAAGTTACAGTTATGATGGAAAACATGTTTGAAAAAAAAATCACAGGTAGCGAGATGGCTCAGTGTGCAGATCTCGTGACCTGAGTTTGAGCCCTAGAAACTACATAAAGGGAGGACGGAGAGCATAAGCCACAAAGTTATCCTGTGACAACCACACACAATAATAATAATAATAATAATAATAATAATAATAAATAATAATAATAATAGTTAGAAAAACGTTTAGATGGCTGCAGTTTCTGGAGGTGATAAGATTCAGAATGTGACCCTGGGAATGGACGGCTGAGGATGGTGTGTTGGAAGACAGCCCTCTTCCGCTGTCCTAGCTCCCGGAACTGTATGACGGGCAATAACACCCGTGCACGCCCTCAGATTGACAGCTCCATAGGTTGAAGCCTCCCTGTGAGATCGATGCCCAGTTGCTTGCTGTTGTCATTTTTAGATTTGAATGTGAGTTGTGAATCCCAATTATATAAAAGGACCAAGCAGACCGGCTATCTGTGGGGGGAATCACCGTCACTAGGACAGAGCAGGAAGGTACTCGGGGGTGGGGAGTGGGGTAGAAACAGTGAAGGAGAGAGAAGACAGAGAGAGAGCAAAGGCAGGCCGTGGGAAAAGAGAAGAACTTGGTAGAAAAGAATCGATTGCTGTTGGTCTTTTTAAAGACAAGGTCTCAAGTAGTCCAGGCTAGCTCTGGACTTGCTGTGTAGCTGAGGGTGACCTTGGTGACCCTGATCCCCCTGCCTTACCTCCACCTCCCAAGTATCAGGTTGACAGATGTGTGCCACTGTGCCCAGTTTATGCTGGTACTGGGGACGGAACCTAAGGCTTTATCCAGATTGGGCCACTACACGTGCCATTAGAAACATAGTTCAAAGGGTGAGTTCTACAAGACTCAGTGATGGGGCTCATGGAGATAGATGGAAGGATGTTTTGGTTTTCCCAGGGCAGAGTCCACTTCCTAACACGTCGTCATTAGGGTGTAACTTGCAGTCATATAAGGTGGAGGTCTTTTGGCCTCATCTGGACTTCAGGGCTAGCATGCATCAGCTCCCAGTAGGCAATGGGCATCCCCACTTCCAGGGCACTATTGCCCACTGTTGCGGCAGTGAGGCAGGGGCCTGGAGGTCAGTTTGCAGGGGGGTTGGGTGGAGGCGACTCTGAGGCCCACTATGGGCATGGAGCCTGAGAGCCCAGCCCTGGGCCACAGGCAGCCCCCAAGGTCTAGGAACACCCACAGTCTTCCCAAATTACAGGGCCAAGCTGTGGGCGTTCGGGAAGCTGTCCCCACAAAGGGACACAGACAAATTGCTTTAAAAATAGACCTGGGGTAGCTGAGGAGTTGCTGAGCCAGCCACCGGGGTGGACTGAACTCTGTCATCCATCTGCCGTCATCATCTGTCATGGGCTGAGAGGGACCGCCACATGTCTCTCCTTGCTCTTCCCAGGCTGGGGTCTGAGACCTCACAGAGGTCCACAACTTGGCAGTTGCTGAAGTGTGGTGAGCAGCTGGGACCTCAGCAGTCACAAGCCATGGACCTCCTAAAACTCCAGAAGGTGTCCCTTCCTTCTTGGCAGGGAGGACAAAGAGCAGTTTCTACTCTTGGAGAGACTCTTTAGCATGGCTCAGTCTAAGAGCTCAGTACTCGTGAGCTAACAGATTCCGGGAAGGCAGCGTTGTCTCCCTGTTTGATAGAATGGACAATCAAGAATCTGATTTGACACCCAAGGCCAGAGTGCTCTGGAAGGCAAGATGGGCACGGTTCAGTCACTGATCTAACTACTCCTAGAAAGAATAGGAATGTATATTCTGTGCTGGGCCCAGAGCTGAAAACCGTATGCACACGTGTGTGTGTGTGTGTGTGTGTATGTGTGTGTGTGTGTGTGCGCACACACACATATTCATTCTTGTCCAGATCTTTCAGGTACATATTATTTTTTATCTTAAAAAAAAAAAAAAGACGTTTCCCTTAGATTAAAAAATTTTTTAGCTGGGCTGTGGTAGTGCACGCCTGTAATCCCAGAACTCTGGGAAGCAGAGGCAGGTGGATTTCTGAGTTCGAGGACAACCTGGTCTACAGAGTGAGTTCCAAGACAGCCAGGGCTATACAGAGAAATCCTGTCTCGAAAAAACCAAATCCAAAAAACCAAAAAATAAAAAATAAAAAAACCCAAACATTTTAGGTTCTATCTAGTGCGGTTCTGTGTATTGTGTGTGTGAGTGCAGGTACCCTCAGAGGCACTGGGCCTCCCTGAATCTGGGGTCACAAGCAGTTACTACTCAAGAGCTAGGGGCTGAACTCAGGTCCTCTGCAAGAGCAGTATGCACTCCTAACTGTGGACTCATCTTTCTAGTCCCTATTTTCATCTTACAGTTGAGGAAATAGAAGTCCAGAAAGGTTAAAGACTTTATCCAGGACACCCCTAAGATGATGGGAATACAAGGATGCACATCTAATCCTATCGAGGTCTCAACCCAGCAGCCTCTGCAGCCCTGGGAGGCTGTAGACAGAAGGTGTGGAGATTAGAGTGGGGGGGGGGGAGCTGGCTCTAGCTCCCTTTTCTGTTTGCTAGCCTGAACTAGACAGCTCTCCTTTTGTGAAGTCTTTTTTATGGGTCAAATAGGGATTATTAAAATAGTTTTACCTTGCCTGGACATTGTGTGGTACAAATCAAACAAGGAACCTGCATCCATCACGGAGACAGTGCTTTACACACCTTTACAGTTGTCCCCACAGGTAGGTGAAGATACCGAGGCTTCTCAAGGTTAAGAGACAGACCTGGGCTGGACAGATGATTCAGTGGTTAAGAGAACTAGCTGAGGACCAGGGTTCAATTCCCAGCATCCACACGGCAAATCTATAACTCCAGTTCCAGGGAGTTTATCGCCCTGTTTTGCATGTGTATGATTAACATACATACATATAAGCAAAACAACCATAGATAGAAAATAAAAAGAAATCTAAAAGAGACAGGTCTGTGTCACCCAGCCATACAAATGACAAGATCTGGATTACCTGTCTTAGAGGAAAGGGCAGAATGGAGGTGTTTTGAGGTGGGGTACAGTGTGACTCTCAGCTGCTGATCACCTTTGAGGAGCCGTTGGGGCGCAGAGCACTGCTAGCTTCAAAGATGGGAGACGGGGGAGAGGCTGCCTCACTGAGCTCCACCTCGGGCGCCAAAACTGGAATAGGGCTCTGAAGCGATATTTTGGAGTATTTAGTATAGGAGATGGGAGGTTCTAGAGTCTTTGTAATTTGTCCATATTGATGATGCTGATCCTTGTTAGTGCTATTATTTTGAGGTAGAGTGTGTGCTGGAATCCAAAGCCGTCCTGGAGCTTGTTAAGTAGCCATCATGGCCTCAAACCCACCATCCTTCCTGCCTCAACTCTTTTGTTTTTCAAGACAGGGTTCTCTATGTAGCCCTGGCTGTCCTGGAATTTGCCATATAGCTCAGGCTGTCCTCGAGCTCAGAGATCTGCCTGCCTCTGCCTCCCAAGTGCTGGGATTAAAGGCAGTTGCCTCCCCTGCCTGTCAACTTTGAACTTTCTATTCTCCTGTCTCAGGCTCCGGTGTAACTGCATTTCATTTTTTTTAAAATTATTTATGTATGAGCATTCTGTCCGCAGGTTCATCTGCTCACCAGAGGAGGGCATCTGACCTCACTGTAGATGGTTGTGAGCTGCCATGTGGTTGCTGGGAATGGAACTCAGGACCTCTGGAAGAGCAGCTAGTGTTCTTAACTACTGATCCAGCCTTCATTTGTTGTTTTGTAGTTTGTGTGTCTGGAGACGATGTCTCACCATGTAGACCAGGCTAACCTCAGACTTAGCACCATCCACCCAGCACCCTGAGTGCTAAGTTATCAACACTCGCCACTATGCTGGGCTGGCTGCAGCTCTGCATTGATTATTGTTGTTGCTGTTGTTGTTTATTTTACTTATTTAATTTTAAAGACAGGGGTTCTCTGTGTAGCTCTAGCTGTCCTGGAACTCACCGTGTAGCCCAGGTTGGCCTCTAACTCACAGAGATCTGACTGTCTCTGCCTCCTGAGTGCTGGGATGAAAGGTGTGCACATTTTATCATGCCTGGATCTTACTTTATTTTCTGTGTGTGGATGTGTATGGGAGGATACACAGGTGCAGGTGCATGTTCATGGGTGCTCGTGCCTGTGCAGGGCTAAGCTGGGTGGATGTTACATGTCTGGCTTTGTCACTCTCCAGATTATTATTTGAGGTGAAGTCTCTCACTGAACCGGAAGTTCCGTTTTAGCTCTCTGGCCAGCAAGCCTCTAGGATCTGCCTGTCTCTGGATTTCTTCTTCTCCTCTGTGTACCCGCCCATGGCTATGGGAACGCCACTCCCTAGCTGGAGAGTCAAACTCAGGTCCTCACGCTTGAGTGACAGGCACTTCCAGCAGGTCCACGAACGGTGCTGCATTTGTAACAGGCTGACAGTGACACTGTTGTCTAAGGACCACTCTTTGTGAACTGCGTATTGACTGAAGTCAGGGCAGGCCCTTGAGAAGCGGCCACAAGTGGGTCTGATTTCAGGGGGAACCGAGAGGCCTGGAGCTGCCCCCTGCTGTAAGGGGCTGTGGGCTGCAGGAAGCTCTGGGAGCCTCAGGCTGCAGATGCCCTTCCCCAGCCCCAAGCTTCCAAACTCTTGACACTTTCCCATCTTACCTTGGGTGGTGTCCTCCATCTTGACAGGCACAAGGGGGCTCTGGGGTGCAGAATCCCCACTCAGAGAGTAGCTGTGCTCAGCCTGGATGCCTGGAGCAGGGGGGTCCAGCTCCATATCCAGCAGAGGGCTTTTCTCATCCAGCACAGGGTCATCAAAGAAACTGCTGAACAGATCATTGGAGAAGTCCTCCATGTTCTCCACGAAGTGGTCCAGGTGCTCCGGGAAGTGCTGGGGGGGGGGGGAAAGGGAAGAGGACCTCAGGGTACAGGGACTGCTGGGACGGGCACCTCATCCTTTCCCTCCTACCACTCATACTATCATGACACTACTACCCTGCCCGTGAGCAGTGTGCCAGGACCACCACCCTCCCCGTGACCAACATCACTGGCTTTACTTTCTTTTTTTTTGTTTTGTTTTTGTTTTTGTTTTTTTTGTTTTTTGGATTTGGTTTTTTTCGAGACAGGGTTTCTCTGTGTAGCCCTGGCTGTCCTGGAACTCACTCTGTAGACCAGGCTGTCCTCGAACTCAGAGATCCGCCTGCCTCTGCCTCCCAAAGTGCTGGGATTACAGGCGTGCGCCATCACAGCCCGGCCATCACTGGCTTTAACTCTTTTTTTTAAATTGTATTTATTTAATGTGTGAGTACCCTGCTGCACATACATCCGCCTGCCTGAAGAGGGCGTCAGACCCCCCCCATAGAACGTTGTGAGTCACCATGTGGTTGATGGGAATTGAACTCATGACCTCTGGAAGAGGAGCCAGTGCTCTCTTAGCCACTGAAACATCTTTCTTTTTATTTAAAAAATTTTGTTGTTGTTGCTGGGCATGTGGCCTTTGCCTTTAACTCCAGCACTCAAGAGGCAGAGGGGGGTGGATCTCTGTGAGTTTGAGGCCAGCCCAATCTATATAGTGAGTTTCAGGACAGCCAGACCCTAATTTCTTTAAATAAAAAAATGTAAAGGTGAGGAAGTAGGCAAACATGCATAGGCTCATATATAGTGCCCATACAAACATGCAAACAGACCGGGCGTGCTGGCACGCCTGTAGTCCCAGCACTTGGGAGGCAGAGACAGGTGGATTTCTGAGTTCGAGGCCAGCCTGGTCTACAGTGTGAGTTCCAGAACAGCCAGAGCTATACAGAGAAACCCTGTCTCAACAAAACAAAACAAAACAAAATCAAAAACAAACAAACAAACAAACAAAAACACCAAAAACAAAACATGCAAACAAAACACTCATACCTATTAAATAAATATAAACATATCTTATTTAACAAACAAAATGTATGGAACCTGAGAACCCAGGTGACCTCTAGCCTACACACACACACACACACACACACACACACACACACAGATGGAGGCAGATAGACAGGACAAAAGTCACACATAAAAATCTATGAAGAACGTGGGGTGAACTAGAAAACAGTCTCAGGCAGTAAATGCAATGTGGTAAGATCTGCCTAGCACAGGAAACCTTATAACCCTGTGGTCCCATCCACCTTGATTCTTTTTGGGAAAAAGGCCATTTATTTTATACATATGAGTGTTTTGTCTGCAGGTATGACTATGCACCTGTGTATGCCTGTTGTCTGTGGAAGTATGAAGTGGGCATTGGCTCCCTTGAAACTGGAGTTACAGATAATTGTGAGAGCACATATGACCACTGGAGTTACAGATAATTGTGAGCGCACATATGACCACTGGAGTTACAGATAATTGTGAGAGCACATATGACCACTGGAGTTACAGATAATTGTGAGCGCACATATGACCACTGGAGTTACAGATAACTGTGAGCGCACATATGACCACTGGAGTTACAGATAATCGTGAGCGCACATATGAGCACTGGAGTTACAGATAATCGTGAGCGCACATATGAGCACTGGGAACAAAACCTGGGTTCTCTACAAGAACAGCCCGTGGTCTTAGCTGCTGAGCCACCTCTCCAGCCTCTCCTACCAACGGGATCTTTGATACAGGCCTGGAAGTCACCAAGTAGGCTAGGCTGGTTAGCTCTGCTGGGATTGGTTAGCTCCCATCTGGAGATTATAGGCATGCGCTTCCATGCTCTTCTAAGGAGCCGAAGGGCTCCTCACGCAGGGGAATGACAGAAGCCCTGAGTAGGAAGTCCTAGTGAATGTTAGCATGAGCACAGCCATGGCCAGGACATCAAGACCTCAGACCCATGGGACAATGGACGAAGCCTCAGGAGAACTGAGCCCAAGTATGAGAGCTTATGAGTTATTGTTCAATGTGTGCAAAGACTGGCGACTGCAGCCCCCTTCTCTTGATTGTTTACAGCCTGAGACTGCTCATAGACAATCTTCCTACCCAGACCAGCAAGTTCCTTCCCCTGCTAACACATCGAGGTTTCAGGATACAGCAGGATACAGCAGTAACAGAACCCAACCCAACCCCTCCCGTCCCACTGTATGTGTGTCTGCATCTGTCATTTCTTCATTCTTCAATGCCCCTAGCTGGAGTTTTGGGGCCCAAGGCCTTATGGTTGAGGCAATGGAGCTATGTCCCAACCCAGAACCTGCCTGCTTTTCTTTTTCTTTTATGTAAATTATTTTATTTTATTTTATTTTATTTTATGTGTATGAGTGCTTTGCCTGCATATGTGTATGTTCACTCCGTCTGTGCCTGCCTGGTACCCTTGAACAGGGAGCCAGAAGAAGGCTGTGGATTCCCTGGAACTGGAGTTACAGATGGCTGCTAGATTTCATGTGGGCACTGAAAATCAAACTTGAGTCCTCTGCAACAGGTACTCTTAACTGCCGAGCCGTCTCTCTAGCCCTCCTGCCTGCTTCTTTGAGACAGGGTGTTGTTAAGTAGTCCAGGCTGGCTTCATTCCCACGATCTCCTGCCTGAGTCTCTTGTGTACTGGAGTTACGGGCATCTACTGCGCTCCTCTCAAGCTGTTCTTCATCCCAAGGCATCAGGCTGTGGGGCCGCCTCACTGAGGCTTGAGTCCTGGCCTCAATCCTTCCAGCTGTTGACTCACTCTGTGAAAGTGGCAAGTGGTGACTCACTAATGGGTTATGAAATCGATTTAGTGAGTCATGACCAGAACTTTAAAAAATATACTTAGAAAATTTTTCCTTGACACACAATAATTGTACATATCTATGGGGCAGCCTTTGACATTTCATTACATGTGCCAATGCACAATGCCCAGACCGGGTTAATGGGCATATCCATCACCTTAAACATGTATATTTCTTTTGTGGAGCACTGAAATGCTGTCTCCTAGCTTTTTTGATAGAAACAATTAATTGTTGTCAGCTACAACTACCCTACGGTTTTGCAAAAGATTAGAACCAACCCCTTTGTCAGTGTATCCCTGCTTCCACGGCCCCTCTCCCCAGCCCCTATTTTCTCTGCCATTCCCAACCCCTGGAAATCACTTTTGTGCTTTCTGATTTTACCACATACAGGTAAAAGTATGTTTTTTATTTTCATCTGGGGCCTTGTGTATGCCAAGCAAGTACTTTATAGGCTCTAAGTTATATAAACTGGCCCTGTGTCCATGTGGGCATTTACAGCCAGGATTTAAGAAAAAATAGCACAGAACAAAATACAAAATAAGCAGAAAATATCAGAATCCATCACACATGCTGAAGTAAAAAACCCGGGTAAACTATTAATCTCAGCTATATGTATACTTGGTACAGATGTCAATTTTCTTACTCCGAAATAAACACACAAAAGCTTTAGTCATGATTGTTGGAAAGCTAATTACCCTGTGTTTTAACCTCCTCTGTATATAGTGGGGCTGATAATAGTTTCCATTGCTAAGACTATGGTGGGGGTTAAGCCAGCACATAAGATAAAGGTTCAGGGCAGTCCCTTGCACAGTCATAAGTCAAGAATCGCCTTTCTTGGATGGGGGTGGCATACGCCTGTAATCCCAGCACTCCGGGAGGCAGAGGCAGGCGGATTTCTGAGTTTGAGGCCAGTCTGGTCTATAGCGTGAGTTCCAGGACAGCCAGGGCTATACAGAGAAACCCTGTCTCGAAAAAACCAATCCCCCCCCCAAATAAAAACCAAAGAAAGGTCATATCATCAATAAAACACTCCAGGGCCAAGACACAGTAGGTGTTTTTTTCCTGTTGAAGCATCATTGATGTGCAAGCCAGCGCCCCCACTGTCCACGTGCACTAGCTGGCTGGTTGAAGGAGATTGGGCTGGGTTGCTTCGGGCTCTGTATTTCACCTGGAGACTGTGAAGGGGATTGGCTCCAGGACCAGAGTCATTGGCTTTCTGCGTCCTGAACTATTAGGACACAGGCAGGGGTGAGCAGTGCCTTCTGCTTCAGGCTAAGGCTCAGCATCTGCTGTGCGGTTTTCAAGAAGCAGGGCATGAGCAAGAGTCCAGAACAGTAGAGACCTGTTTTCAGCTCTTAGCTCCACTACTTGCTGACATTTTTTCTTATTTGATTTTTCAAGACAGGGTTTCTCTGTGTAGCCCTGGCTGTCCTGGAACTCACTCTGTAGACCAGGCTGGCCTCGAACTCAGAAATCTGCCTGCCTCTGCCTCCCAAGTGCTGAGATTAAAGGCGAGGGCCACCACCACTGCCCGAAATACTTGCTGACTTTTAAAACCTCTGTGCTTCAGGCTCCTCATTATGGGAATTATAGCTCCTGCTCCGCAGCATTGCCATGGGGACTAGGTGTTGGTTAGACGCAGTACCCACATAGGATGATTATGAGGATGGACTGAATGGTCGAGTGTGCACGAGCACTCAGAACAGCATGTGGGAGGTAGTATGTACGAAACACTCGGCAGCTAATATATGAAAACAGCAGCCCCTAACTCGGGCATGAGCTTGGAATCTGCAGAGGGAGGTGGTTTGAGATTCCCCTCTGAGCAAGCGTGATGAGACGCTCCAGGACAAAATGAATCCAGAGACACCACTGCTATCTATACTCCGGGCTCCCATCTTCCGAGATGCTTCGTCAGCATTTTATATTTTTCTTTTTACTTAAATCTCCCCAAATGCTTTCATATGCGTACCTTCTCCATACTCTACGGTAACCTTGAATTCCTGATCCTTTTGCTGGGATGAAACCCAAGTCCTTGTGCATTCTAGGCAGCTGCCCTTACCTATTAAGCCACGCCCCCAGCCCCTGCACCAGTTCAAACGCTGCATCACTGCAGAGGAGCAAAGGCATTGCTTTACATCTGACCCGCAGGGCCAACAGAGCCGGACAGTGCGAGACAAAGCCAGAAATGCCCATGGTCCCTCAATACCTAGACCTTCCCCAGCCACCACACCACACACCTCCGTTTGGGACTAGCCTGCCTGCTGCTGCCAGACTACTCCTGGAGACAGGTCTGCCTTGTTCCAACCTGCTAGACACTCATTCAGTAGGGGTGCAGGGGCAGGGCCTTGCATCTCAAAGTAAAGTCACTAGTGTATTAGCTATTCAGTAGCGCCTGGGCGGTGCACAAAGAGCTCAGGGTCTGAACAAGTCTCTAGAACAACCGAGAATCTGGACAGAAACGCTTTAGGGATGTGTGCTTCTTTCTAACAACCAGCATCCCCAGCCATGACTGAGAAGAGGTTCACATCTGCAGAACCAGGCCATCCCAGCTGGGGGCGCTTCCTTCCTGCTGAACTCGGGCATTAGGATGCGTGTGTGTGTGTGTGTGTGTGTGTGTGTGTGTGTGTGTGTTGCGGGGGGGGGGCGTTCTCCAAGGCTGCGGTGGGGCCCAGGGGAGGGGGTTGCACAGAGCTGGAAGAGCCGTGAGTCAGCGGCCACGGTATTTCTCCAGCAGCTGTTCCGCAGGCGATAAGGGTTTGCCAAGCCCCTTCCCGGGGCCCTGGGCGAGGAGAGCCAGCATCCTCCAGTCTGGCATAGGGGTCCCTGAAGTTTTTGCAGTTTTAGGAAAATAAGCGAAAAGGACCCCCTTTGGGGGTGCCCGAATGAACTTGCTAGGGGGCCTCGGTTGGCCGGGTTGTTGTGAGGCGCCCCCCACCCCACCTGCTAGAAACAGCAGCCAAAGCTCAGCAGGCTGGGAGTGGTGGGAGCCAAGTGGAAGAGGAGGGCGGCCAAGGGGCAGGCAGGGTGGGGTAGAGGCGCTCCCGCGCTCAGCCCTCCTTGTCCCGGGTTCCTGGAGTGCTGGGTGGATGGTGGTCCTGTCACATAGCACCTAGCTAGATCCATCTGCCTCTCATGGGAGCACTGCCACCAGTAGCTGCTCACTGAATACCGTAGCCTACTTCCATCTGACGGCTGGCCTCTCGCAGCATCTCAGTTATGCTGAGAGACAGCAGGAACCTGAGAAAGTCAATGGTCTATGCCTCTCAACCGGTTTGCTAACGAGAAAGCTAAAATCCAGAAAGAGCAGCCATTTACCCACAGTCACACAGTGTTGCTAGTATTTCGGACGGGGTTCTCCGCAGCTCTGGGATTTAGCTGAGGGTAAGGGGGTTCCCCTTGTGTTCTCTCTACCCATCTCCCTCCATCCCCGTAAAGCTCACTCTAGAGACTTCAAACCTCCCCTGCTCTGACCCTGGTCGCTCTCGCCCTCCTCCAACTCACACAGACACACAAAATCATATTTAGGCTGTCTGATGGAAATAGGGGGTGGAGCTGGGAGAAAGGCCGGTGGCCAGGAGTTCACAGAAGGCTCACGACAGCGTTTGGGGGATGGGGTGGGCAGTCTTCAGGGGTACCATTCCATACAGAAAACGGGGGTGGGAAGCCAGAGAAGGAGACATTGGAGATATTTCCCTCCTCCTTAAAGATTTTTTCCTACTCTTGTGCCAATATCAGCTCTTTCTCGGCCGCCACGGCAACGGGCAACGGCTCCACTCTCTGGAAGGAGAGGTTTCCCAGACCTCCGGCTCTCAGGCCCGCACCCCGCCTCCCCGGCTGCTGCTTCTCTCCTTGGCTCTACAGCTCATCCGCCCGCCCTTTAAATTTTAGGGGTGGAGGGGGCCCTGCTCGCTCCGCGATGCAGTTACGTGGCTTAGTGGGCCTCTTGGGCCCCGCCCCTCCCAGGAATCCCGCTTGCCATTGGTGAGAACAGAGCAGCTCCTGGCCAATGATAGAGGGCTGCGAGCCACCCGCCTGCCTAGCTGGGAACGCGGCTGCGCAGAGTAGGGTTCTAGAACCGAAAGCTTGCTGGACAGAGGGGGAGAACTACCAGTTAGTTCTTAGTCTGTGCCTGGCGCAGAGCTGAGATGGCAATGCCGCGGTATTCTGGAGACCCTAATCAGTCGTGTGGCCACTCGCGATGATAGGCGAACGGAGAGATAAGACTCACTTCTAGCTCTGCCCCTCCCCCTCTTCCAGTAATCCCTGGGATGGCTCGAACGGAGCCCAGCCAGCCCCTGGTGTGAGAGGGGATGTTCCCAGCTCTAGCTCCTCTCCGTGACTCTTTCCTTAACCCTTGCACAGGGGTCACTGTAGACAATGAAACTATCTGAGCGCAGCGGCCGGCTGGGGATACACATACGCCCCCTTTCCCCTACACCTGGTCCTCTGACACCGGCACCGGTGCTCTGGTTTCTGCACCAAACCCTGATCCAGAGAGATTCAGCCCGTGCTGCGTGGGGAAGACCTAAGTTGAGCCAGGCTGAAATATGGGATCAGGGGTGGGGGAAATCCCCAGGGAACTTAACTTCTGAGAAAATAAGCTCTGGGAAGCGACGGGAGGGGAATCCTCTCACATTTCCCTCTTTCTCTTCCCAGGGAGGTCAGCAGACGCCTTTCGTCCCCTAACACACTGACCCATGCATTCCCGGACGGTTACTTGCCTAGTGATCACTAGATAATTGCCTCCATTTCAAGCCCAAAGGCCACCGCTGTGAGTCACTGCTGTGTCCAGTGTGGGTGGGAGTTGGGTGAGGGAACTTGAGGCTGCTGGAAGAAGTGGACTCCCGGATACCCAGTTGTCAGCAGAGCTTGTCCTTACACATCACCGTCCAGGTATTTGGGGCCCTAAAAGACTAAGAACTTGTCTTCTAGAGCTAGGCTCTTGGGTGACTGACAAAAGGGCATAGACACTGGACGGCCCCAAATAGAGAGCCCTACCTGGCTCTGCTCTGAGGTCCAGGCATGGTCAGGTGATGTGCCTGAGTTTCTCCTGGGTTACTATTTGTGTCCCCCTGAATCGAGGAGTCAAAAGGAAGAGTCAGGTCCTCCTTTGTCTAGCCTTTCTGGGCCTAGAAGGGATAAAGTCCACACCCTTCCTCCTGGCAGGTGTGGGAGTTACAGGGAGTCTGCTGCTCTAACCTTCCTCACGACCAAGGCCAAGGAAGGGCTGCTGCTGGGTTGACCTGCCTTTCCCTTATTCAGCTATTAACCACATAAGCTAAGTCCAAACACACAGGGATGCTTCTGTGAGTGCATGTGTACACGTGTGTGTACACCTGCACACTGCAACGCAGACCTGGGATGGGAGGGACCTTCCACCCAGGGAATCTCCATTTCTCTGACAAGACACAATGAGAGATGCAGACCGCCCCTACCCCACGACTGACACTTTGAGATTTGTCTTGCACAGGGTCTATCATATGTATATCAATACTTCACACACTGCACTCCAGTTTACATAGAGGGACACTATCAGGACACGAGCCTAGTGAGGACACTCATCAGATGGAGTCAGATGGACCCCAATTCAAAGGACTGGGGATGTGGAGCAGGGGTTAGAACACGTGCTAAGTGTGCACGAGGCACTGGCTTCAACCACCAGCACCAAAACCCCACCAAAGACCAGGCTTGGTGGTGATGCATACCATTTATTTATTGATTGATTGACTGATTGATTGTATATGAATACACTGTAGCCAGACACACCAGAAGAGGGCATCAGATCCCATTACAGATGGTCGTGAGCCACCATGTGGTTGCTGGGAATTGAACTCAGGACCTCTGCAAGAGTAGTCAGTGCTCTTCACCAGTGAGCTATCTCTCCAGCCTGATGCATACCTTTAATCCCAGCACTTGGGAGGCAGAAGCTGGTGGATCTCTATGAGTTTGGGGCTAGCCTGGGCAACACAGAGAGACCTAGCTCAAACAATAAAACAACAAAACACACCACACAAGAAAGACACAGTCGTGGCCACCACACTCAACATCTCACCCTCTCCTAGGCCTAAAAGATGAGTGAGCTAAGTCTGAGAGTCACATGAGCTCAAGCAAAAGGAGATTCAGGAGTCCTAGCTTGTTTGACGCTGGGACAATCGCAGCTGGGTTGGAGGAGAGGCTGTCACGGAGACTGGAGCGGGGCTTGTGCCAGCATATGCTGGAAAAATAAGCTGGCACCCACTGCAGGCTACTGCTGAGCCAAGCAAGGTCCTGGGAGGGCACATACCACCTCCACAGTCCCTGATTGGTAGTCTTACCACCTACTTTTCCCTGGGTAGGCCCAAGGTCCCCCAGGTTCCTGGCCAACCCCTGCCATCATCTAACCAGGCGGCCCCTATGCTGTGGCCCAACTCTGAGGCAGGCGCCAGGCGCTGTCTGGACAGGAGGAAGCTATGGCAGTGACTGGCCCTGCCCAGGGCTCAGATTAGCTGTGACTGGCACCACTGAGGGATGGCAGCTCATGGTCTGGCTGCCGGGGAGGCTGGTCCATATGCAATTGGCAGAGGATGCCTTTGGGACAGCTCAGGACACTGAAAACCAAGAGCTAGAGCTGGCCCTGGGGACCCCTGGAGAACCAGCAGGCAGTCACCCCCATTACCCGCCATGCACCCATGCACCCGGCCTTTGCTGTTCATCTACTCTCAGTGAGAGTTCATAGTCAAAGTTCACTTTTCTTTTCTTTTCTTTTTTTCTTTATTTTTTCTTTTTTATTTTTTTTTGGATTTGGTTTTTTCAAGACAGTGTTTCTCTGTATAGCCCTGGCTGTCCTGGAACTCACTCTGTAGACCAGGCTGGCCTCGAACTCAGCCACCACTGCCCGGCTCAAAGTTCACTTTTCTATGTTCAGCTCTGCAGACTGAGAGATGAGCAAACAGGCCTGTATCCCGTTCTAGAAAGCCTTTCCGGCATGGTGTGACTTCCCCTCTTATGAAGAAAGGTCTATATTTGGAAGTGTGATCATTTTCTAGAGCTGTGATCCACCAAACCCTAAAGCAACTATGCCAACTCCATGGTCACCCATAACTCCAAAGCGCCCCTGGAATCCAGTCTAAGTTCCACAGGGCAGCTTGGAATGATCATGTGGTCTTTGACTAGCTGTGCTGAATCCTCCCCGCAACCACTTTTCAGACAAGTCTTGCTGAGTGGTTCAGGGTGGCCTCAAACTCGTAATCCTTAGTTTCCCAAGGGTTGGGGTTCTAGCATAGAGCCTGCCAGGCTCAGTTCTTTTGGGTACAGCCAATGCCTTACATGCTCAATAGAACGCAGGCATTCTGACTGGCTGAGCAGGTGAATGAAGAAGGCATGTGTTAATCAGCTAATGGACCTTCTATCTACAGCTAATGCTTCTTCTGTGGTAGAGCATCCAGGAGTGAGTGTCCTGAATTGTGCTCTGCTGCCAGCCTGCTCCTGCTCCAGGCAGAGTTTCCACTGCCTTGGACTCCCTCCCTGGGCTCCTCCCTGGGGAGAAGGGGGGTGTGCTATGCCCATTTCTTCACATTGGCCTGGCCCAAGGCCTTTTTTGTGTTTAAGCCAAGACAGACTGGTTCCATAGGGTCCAGCGAGCCCACTCAGTGCCGGAGAAGCCGCTCTCAGCTGCAGGCCAGGTCTATGTGTACACACAGGGCCCTGGTCAGCTAGCTGCATCTTCTCTCTTTGGGTCCTGACCAGCTGGAAGACCGACTAGGCTGGAGCCTAGAGCTTGGCTCTTGCTGTAGTTCTGCTGGCCTCTCCCCTCTCCTCGGCACAGTCCCCACTCAGCCTCTGGCTTCCTCAAGGCCCAGCCTGTCTGAGTTGTCCTCAGGTTTTATTTTTGGAACAAGTGGCATTTTCTCTCCTTATATCCTCCCTTCCTTCTGGGAAGGTGCAGGGCCCTTGGGTTCCACTGGGGATCAGGCTATGGCTTCAGTGCCTGGGTTCTGGATCTCTAGACCTTCAAAGGGAAGCTCCTAACCCAGCAGATGCACCCAAGTCAGATGTTCTGCCTTCTTTCCCCACCCAGTGTGTGACTAATGCCTACCCTTGCCCTTCTTGAAGAGCACAGCTCTAGCCAAAAGAAAACATGATTTGAAGCACCTCAAGGCCCACCTCCTGTTATTGTGGGAGTGACACAGTCAGGGATTATAAACAGGGAGACAGACAGGTCTGTTTCCAACCTCAGTCTGCCATGTATAGCCTGGGTTAACCTGTTTCTATCTACAGCTCCAGGCTGCTAGGAAACATGAACAAGAAAGCATCTGTCAAGTGCTTTCCCCAGTGGGCACGCAGAAGGTGCTCATTCAGTGTTAGCCACGGCAGGTGAAGAAAATGGAGGTCCAGGGATGGAGTGGGCTTGCCCAGGGTCACGTTATACCTCTCTCTCCAGGGAAGAGACTGATGTGAGGTGAGCTCGAGGAAGGACTGTTGAATCAGTCAGATGAACGAGCACCCAGCCTTCCATGATGGCTCCCTAGCGCCCTAGGCAGGCCATCTCTCCAGCCAGCCCTTCTTTTCTCTATTGCCAACATTTTTTCTCTCTCTCTGGGTGCCTGGGCTCAAGCTGCAGGGGCCTTAGGACTGTCCCACGGACTCCAGGCCAGTAGGACTCTGCGAGGGGTGGGGAAGCACTCGGTCTTGCCTGACATCAGAGCAGAGAAACTGGGGCAGCTCTCAGGCCAGCTGGGGCTCTTCCAGCTCAGCCCAGATGTCTCAGGAATGTGCTGAGCTGGGAACTACCTCTCAGCTTCCCTCCCCACCCCCCCACCCTTACTCTGCATCTGCTTGCTCTGACTAGGCCTCGGCCCCACCCCCTGCCCTGTCTCATCCTACTCCAGAGAGCCTGGCAACCCTCAGATCCTCTCACCACAGTGCATCCCCCAGTCTTCTGGAGGGGCTGTCAAAGGCAAGGGTTCTTTTCTTCACAGACCCCCACGGGTTGGGTTGACCTTGTGGGAGCCCAGGCTGTCTGGGAGGGGAGAGTTCTGAGTGGATAAAGCATGCCAGACCCCAAATGTGGAACTGATTTGCAGTGCTGGAGAGAGAGAGGGAGAGGGGGAGGGGTGAAGGCTTTGGGGCGGCAGAGGGCAGGGCTGGGCGTCCACTCTGGGAGACGATCTCGGGCATCTTGTCCCAGCTGAGGGCTGGGAGGGCCAAGCCGCTGCTGTGCCAGGCTGGGCTTGGCTCCAGAAAGGGTTCAGATCCTTCCAGTCCCCCAGACCTCATAGGGACATGCTTTGTCTGACAGCGGAGGGGTCAGTTCCTGGATGGGATAAGGGAACCCCATTAGAGTCCCGAGGTGGGGCCAAGAGACAGAGCGTGTCTTGGGAGAGACCCCAGCTCTAAATAGAGACAACTTATCCTTCTCCAAGGGTGCAGTTGCCTTGGGTTCTGGTGTTATGATGAAAGGGTCAAAGGAACTGTAGACTGGTACTTCTGACTGGGGGTGGAGGTTGTGGGGGAGTAGGGGTGTGGGAGTGGGAGTAGGGGGAGGAGGTGTGAGGTGGGGGACAGAGTCACACCAGGTCACAGGGGTCAGTGGGTGGGGGGCTGTGGTTACGAGAGAGGGGGTGAAGGACCTGGCTTACTGTTTTCTCATGCTATCTTGGGCTTCCAGAATACCCTGTCTCCTCTTGAGGAAAGCCTTTGGTCATTCAGACAGACAGAGATCTAAGATGCCCTAATGGACTCTAGATCTCCCAGCAGCAAGACATGTCAAAGTTACTGGGGCCACCACCTTGTCCAGACCAGAAGTCTCACTGGCTCCCCCTGTTCTGTTGAAAAAAGTCTGCACTTCCTAGAATGGGATCAAAGCTCTGAGGTAATGGATTCTACTAGAGTGGCAGCTCCTCTTCCCCTCTCTCCAGCTTGTAAGATTGTTGCCTCCTTTGCTTATACCCTGTGCCCGGAACGTTCTTTTATCTTCTTATCCTACTCCTCCCATCCTCCAAGATTCACTTCACATATTGCTTCCTCCAGGAAGCCTGCCAAGATCATTCAGCTCCGAGAATTCGTTCTCCTGTGCTACCATAGTGTGCAGGCTTCTGGCTACTGGTTAATGCCATGCCTTAAACGCTATGCACAATGGGACCCAAGTCTCCGTTTAAATGGAAACCCCGAGCAGGGACCAGGTGAAATTCCTCACAGCACAGCTGGCAGTAATACCAATGGTGGATATGCGCGTGACAGCCCCGCGTGACAGCCCGCTTTGCTTTGTTGCCTCAGGGTCTCATTCCGGCTTTAGAAAATAAAGTAGATCCTGCCGGAGCCATTGCCTTACAGAGCAGGAAACTGAGGCACACAGAGAGCAGTCCTGCTCAGCTTTGTGCTGCCTGCAGTTGGTCAGACCACACTTGAACCCAGTCTTGACTCCAGAAACAGATCTTTGGTGTCCGTGACATCACTGTTTTGCTGACAGAATAGAGGCGGGTTCCTGTCAGTACAGGGCTGTGTACAAAATATGGGCCCTGCTCCCGGCATGGAGTCTAAACCCAGGGCCCAGCCATGTTTCTCCCCGGCTTTCTGTCTCTGGAGCCTTAGACGCACAGAGCTCTGAGGCCTGGGATTGGGAAATTTGGAGGCTTAACCCAAAGAAAGGAGCTTCTCTCCAGGTCTGGTGGTGCAGGGCTGTAATCCTGACTGTGCAGGAGGCTGAGGCAGGGGGATTACAAATTCAAGGGCCTGCCCAGACTACAGAGTGAGTTCAAGGCCAAGCCTGGGCTACGTAGATCTTGTCTGAACATTTAAAAAGGAAAAAGAGGGCCAAGGATCCAGCTGAGCGCCAGAGCCCTTGTCTAGCATTGACAAAGCCCTGCGGCCACTCCTCAGCACACACATACAAGTCTCCCCCTAGAACTGGAGAAGGTGATTTGTTTCCCCAGGGGTGGGAGGGGTGGGGAGAGGGGGGGCAGATGCTGACATCTCAGCTATGTCTGACATCTCAGACTATGACAGCATCAGATTGAAAGCAGCGGCAGCAACTGTGTCCTGCAGAGGGCGCTGTGCAAAGCTCTGCATAGGGCACGCTATGCACTAGGCTCTGCACGAGGGCCTCTTCAAGAATTCCTAGTTGGGGGCCAATAAGATGGCTAAGCTGGTAAGGGTGATTGACCCCAACATGTGCGAGCATGCATACATACACACACACACACACACACACACACCCCTTCACATGTATCCCACAGCAGGCACACATACACTTGCAGACTCTCACATGTGCTCCATGGCTTACACACATGTACACTTGAGACAAGGGGAGTGAGGGAGAAATAGAGGGAGACGTTCTAGCTGAGTTAGCATGAGGAAAAGAAGTCTGAGCTGGGCATGGTGGCCCACGCCCTTAATCCCAGCACTCAGGGCAGAGGCAGGAGGATCTCTGAGAGTTCGAGGCCAGCCTGGTCTGTAGTACAAGTTTCAGAGCAGCCAGGGCTTTTACACAGAGAACCCTGCCCCCCCCCCCAAAAGAGAGAGAGAGAGAGAGAGAGAGAGAGAGAGAGAGAGAGAGAAAGAGGAAGAGGAAGAGGAAGAGGAGGAAGAGGCATAATCCAGCTGCCCAAGGCCTGCTCAGCCCTGTCACCTGTTTAGGACCTGAAGTCTATATAGTTTGGGCTTCATTCCCAGCCCTGTTTGAAGGCTTTTGGGGTTTGAATCTGTCCAAAGTGAGTAGGTCTGAGAATTCTGCTTCTCACTCAAACCCATGCAGTTTATTTAGATATTTAGAGCCCTGTCTGTTTCTAATGGGGTCTGGTGAACTCCCAGATAGCTATTTTGATCATACTATAGAGTCCACAGGCACACATTACTGTATTCTCGGTATTTCACATTAGAAAAGTCATCATGGGGGCTGGGAGACGGCTCAGTGGATGAAACACTTGCTGCACAAGTGTGAGGAGCAGAGCTGAGAGTCCCAGCAGTCCCATGAGAGTCAGACAGGCGTGGGGGCCAGCCTGTAACCGTGGTAACTGTGGCATTCAGGGGTGGGGGGGACAAACCTGCTACCTTGGCTAGGTGGCCTGGAGAACTCTGGGTTTAGAGGAGGATCTGCTTCAGTAACTGAAGTGGACAGAGGTCGAGGGAGACACTCCACATCAGCCTTTGATCTCTACATGCACATCATGTGCATTCCCATACAAATGTGAACATGCATAGATACATGCATGTAGCGCGCGCGCACACACACACACACACACACCACCACCATGATAAAGTGACCAGCTGAGGTGAGACACAGGAGTCAGCACTTGAATGAATGCATGCATGCTTAAATGGATGAATCAAATATACTTTTAGAAGAAGGACCACCAAAGCTGGGAGTTTTTGAGTGTTTTCCTTCATTATCCTTCTGCCAACTCATTCTCCCTCCACTGCTGCCCCACCCAACCCTTCTTTGCCCTCATTTTCCTCCCACCACCCACACATCCAATCTTCTTCCTAATAATCTTTACTCTTTTCTTCCCATCTTCTCTTTACCCATCCTTCCATCCAACTATCCATCCACTCTTCTCTCCATTCATCCCTGCAAACACCCACCACACGTCCCTCCCTCAGCCTATATTGTAAATCAATAACCTCCGAAGCATTACAGCTATAACTAGAGAATGGTCGAAATTAATGAATGACCCTCTGCCTTCAGGGAACCCTTAGCATTTAGCAATGAGGAAGTCAAGGCCCAGAGAGGGAAAGGACTTTGCCTGAGATCACACAGTAAGCTGAAGAATGAGGTGACTGAGGGATGAAGGCAGCTCAGGCAGAGCAGAGCCCACAGGAGCAGGCGAGTCTGGCTGCTCACTAGAGCCCAGCAGTCTCTGCCTGAGAATGGCCTCCCGGCTCTCCAGGAGGGCCCTGAGGGCCTGCCTCTTGCCTCTGCTGCTTTCATTTTTGTTATTCTTTTGGAAGGGGAAGGAGGGAGCGGCGGCTGCTGTCCAGCTGCTCTGTCAGACCACACATCCCTGCTTAGATGTGTTAGCCTCTTTGTGAAGGGTGAAATGGTTCTGGGCCAACAGCCAAGGGCCAAGGAAGCATCATTGAGTGCTCTGTCCCTGGAGAGCTGGGGGAGGCGCACACTAAGCCTGGCCACAGGGAAATCCACTCACAACTCAGTCATGTCGAACTCATTGATGATATGGTATGTCCAGTTCTCAGGGATCAAGGACTTGGGCTCTGCAGGGAAACCAATACCCATGACACACTCCCTTTGAGGGTCAAGGTTCTGGGTCGTGTTCTGTTCCTCCCAGCTTCTGAGCCACCTCCACATTTTTTCCTGCTCCTGGGTCAGGGTCCTGTCACTGATTGTGGCTTCCTTGGGTCTGCTCAAGAGGGTGGGGGGGTTACACAGCCAAAGCAATGCTCACAGTCTTCACTCAACTCCACCCAGATCTTCCTCCTCCATCCTGCCCCCCTTGAGTGCTGAGACTTCCAGAAGAACAGTCTGTTCTCCAACATCTGGAACTGGTTTCTTGAGAGGTTCAAGGGCAAGCCAGGTCCCCCAGAGATGCTCCAGGAGGTCCTGGGTATAGAGATCGCAGGAGGTGGAGAGGACCCAGTTGGGAGGAACTCTCTGCGATCCTACAGAGAACAGAACCCAGCATGGACTTAAAGAGAGGGGACAAGAGGCTTGTCCAGGGGCTCCAGCTGTGTATCTAAGACTCCAGGTATCCATGGAGTCCTAAGGACGGCAGCTGGGAGGATGCAGGCAGAGCCCTTCGGATACAACCAGAACAAGAAAGCGTGCAAGGGAGCCAGTCTCTAGCTATTCCTCCCTATTTTCAGAGTCCCTGGAGCACTCTTGATTTGAAGAGAGTTGGTTTGGAGACCTTCTCTAAGTCTCCTTCTCTCGTCTGCACACAGAATGGGATGCTGGTTGGGTGCCCAGGCAGGAGAGGACAGTGATGGAGCTGCCTGCTGAAATGCTTCTCAACGGAGCCTTCACCGCCGGGTGTGGAAGACACTGGGGAGGGCATGCAAGGTCACCTTGGAGAAGCCTTGCAAAACCTCTAACTTGTCCTCAGGCCCTACAAGGTGTCTGCTCTATCACGGTGGCGACCAGTGTCCGGTAGAGGAGGCAAGAGTAGTCCCGGTGAATGTGTATTGTTGGCACGGGTGTGGCCATGACAAGGACTCAAATGCCTCAGTCCCATGGGAGTGACAAAGGCTTCTCCAGGTGACTCTCAGAGGGATGGCAAAGCCTTCCTCAGGTCAGGGTGTGAATGCTGACAGTGTGCGCAGAAAACTGTAGCTTACTCTTCCCTGGTTGTTTGCAGCCCGAAGACTGCTCTCCTACAAGAATATTAGCTAAGCCTGCCTCTGGTTCAGCTGTGTACCATAGTCCGGCCTCCTGTTCAGCTGTTTGTCATGAGCCAGTCTCCTTGTTTATCTGTATGCAATGGCTGCGTCTCTGTTCCATTGTAGATAATAAACACACTGAGTTTCCAGGATACTACGGCTTCTCTATCAGAGAGCCAAGCCATCGAATCCCAGCCTTTCTGTATCTACATGGGCACATGTACCTGCCATTCCTTATTTCTTGACCGCTGCAGTTAGGTCTGAAATCCAGGGAGCCATGCAGAGCATGCTATCCATTCTCTGTTTCTTGGTTTCTCATTTATTGATGGGTAGTGATTTAGACCTGGGTGGGTCTTCTTCATGACGTAACTCTGGGACCTGCCAACATGCCTTTCTGATCCCAAGCCATCGAAGGGATGGTCAGGTATATAGCGAATGAGAAAAAGACTTTCTGGCAGATGTGGGGAGGCTTGGGGGCAGGTGAGGCATCTGTGGGCATCTCCAGCACACTCAGGGTCAGCCAGGGCAGGGCCTTGAGGCTCCAGGGCCCCTTCTGGAATCTCCCGCACGCCTCTCGAGTACTCAGCTCTGGTTTGTTCTCATTGGTTTTTAACGGCTTTACTTTCCCTTAAAAGAATTTTCTTTACAAATACAGTAAATCCTTGACTAGAGCAAAGTCCTCTGTAGTATGAAGAAACCTGTGTTTCTGCCTCATGTTCGGGCTCAGTCTCAGACAAAGTGGGCAGATCTCTGTGCCTGTGGGGCTCAGAGACAGGTACCCCCATCTCCTGTGTGTCTCAGTCTGCCGTGTGACCTTTCCTCTTGCTGTTGAGGACAGGTCCATCTGCCTGAAATGACTCTACACTGACTCTACAAAGATATAACTCCGTGTTTTGCATAATTTGGAAATGGTGGGTTGGATTTTGCATTATTGTAGGATTTTTACTATGGCCGCTGACTATTTTGCGTCACAATACTATGCTGAGGGTTTATGGCAACGTGTAAAATTGATACGGTCTCAGCTTTTATGGAGCTTCTTCATGGAGGAAATATATAAAAAGTCAATAAAACAGCTGCAGACTGGGATTCCGGCCATGAAGAAACCAAAAGGAAGGGCACAGAAAGCTGTGGGGCCCAGGCATTGGAGCTGAGAGTGGGGTGCGGAGGCTGGAGGCTGGAGGCTGGGCATCGCACATGGCAGGACCGCCTTGTGCAAAGGCCTGAGGCAGTACTGCATAGGACCACAGCCTTGGGTGCTGAATACAGGTCTGAGAGACCTAGCATTACCTGAGGAAGAAGGACTAGACGAAGACCCAGGCTCAAAGTCTGGCTCAAGAGCCACAGGTTCAAATTCCCTATGGTCGAGCCACCTCTAGGCTGTACGAGAGGAGGGCCTGCAGGGGCCTCAGGCAGATTATGGCATTTCCTCACAGCAATGCCTACTCTTTGGAAACCATGGTGATGTTTTGTAAAACCCAGAAGCAACACCCCCTGCAGGACTCTGATGGCTGGGAGCAGGTGGATTTAGCACCCTCTACTTTTCTCTCTAAAACTTATAGAGGCTAGGGAGCTGGGAAGATGGCTCAGTCAGTAAAGTCTCTGCCACACAAGCATGAGGACCTGAGTTCGAGCCCCATAACCCACCCAGCAGTGCACAATTGAAATCACAGTGCTGGGGAGGTAGAGTCAGGAAGATTCCTGGGGCTGGCTGGCCAGGCTAGCCTAGTTAGTGAGCTCCAGTGAGAGACAGTTTCAAGAGGAAGGTGGTGGTGGTTCTGAGGAGACAGAACTCACCCCGAGCACACACCTGCACACCCCACCACATAACACAGCCACATTTTAAAAAGTTGGACTATGACCAGGACCTCATTCATTCATTTACGCATCTGTCAATGGTTGACGGACACCTTGTACGGATCTCTGTCAGGCACTGGGATAAAGGAGGCAAATGAAGACCCTGGGCTCTCAGGAGCCTGTTTCCTCAAAAGTCGGGGAAGGAAAAAAAAAGTTAAAATAAGCAAACCATGGACTCCAAACTCAAGTGTTTGAGGAGCCCTCTCTATTGAATCAGAACTCTGAGATTTAGTTTCCCAATGGGTTTTTTTCTTTATTCATTTTTTTTCTCGTGGGTTCTATGGCCAGAGTGCCTTGAACCTTCTTTGGTCAGAATGCACACACACACACACACACACACACACACTGTCGAGGGCTGTAGAAAGCCCACCCACACAGGCACATCCAAACACACATACTTCTCTAATCTCCCCAAATCCTCTAAAGGCTGGGGGGTGGGGGTCTGTTGACTTTCCACTTCAGCATTAGTGCAGATGTCAGGTTGGGAATCTGGGGAGCAGTGGTGAGCCAGCCTTACCTCCCTCCAAGCCCCTCCTCTGGGCTGGTCCTGGGGTCCCCTCATCCCCACACCTGGCCTTCCCAGCTGCTGAGAGGTACATGGGTGTGTTGAGCAAACATCCTTGCGACTTCCTGCTGCTCCCCTCTGAGACAACAGAACCCCCCCTCCCTGCTCCCCCTCTTCCTCCTCCCCACACCTCCCAGCTGGGGTTTCTCTGGAATCCTGAGTCAGTTCCCTGGAGAGAAACCAGAGGCATCCCTTTCTTCTGGCCAGAGGAGAAAGATAAGACACGCACAGACCCTCTCTCCTTCTGTTCTCCAGGCCAGTTATCTGAGTGCAGACTGTCTCTTGCACGCACAGGACTGGAAGGACCAGACCATAGGGTACTGCAGGAGAGCTGAAGGGCAGTCACTCAGGAGCTGTGGGAAGGCAGAGAGGCTGGGGAGAAGCCCTGCACCTCTGGGAAGAAGGACCACTGATCTGTTCTAAGGGAGCCTCTCAAGTTGCATTGACACCATCTTGATAATAGGAAGAAGGCTCCAGAGGACGGCAGCACTAGTCCTGCACCCCTGCTAGACTCCATGTGTTCTGTCTGCCTCTAGGAAAGGGAGAGTAAGAGTAAGTCTTCTCAGCTGCAGTCAGGAGAAACGGTTTTTTCCTTTTTGCTTTCAATGTAATGGGGGGCCCATGGAGTCCCCATGTAGCTTTAATAGCCAACACTGGGGAATTTTTTTTTCCAGAGCTAAGGACTGAACCCAGGGCCTCGTGCTTGCTAGGCAAGCTCTCTACCACTGAGCTAAATCCCCAACCCCAACGTTGGGGAACTTTTAAGGACAGTGAAGACACAACTTTCCATTTTCCATGTAGGGGTTCTCTGAACCCCTCTCTCTGGAAATAGAAGACCCAGGGAAGAGATGGGACTCACTCAGCAACTCCCAGCTGAGTGTTTCTGTCTCCTGCATTCAGTGTGTGGAAGAAGTCAGGCCTCTTACTTGGTAGGCCTTAATCTACATTGTCTTCATGTTAATCTTCTCACCAAATCCTTGCAATAATGCTACAGGGAAAGATCTTCTCCTATTACAGATAAGGAAATTAAAGCCCTGAAGAACACAAGTCTACGTGAACATTAGCTGGTGGCAGAAGCAGAGCCAGATGTGGAATTTCCATGTTCTAGCCAGGAGAGGAGCCCTTTCCTCCTAGAAACCTCTTCCCCACGACTATCCAACCCTGGCCCAGATGAGGGCCGAGGGCCCCAGCTGGGCATTCCCTCCTGGGGACCCACTCCACACCAGGGCTTCTTTCCTGCATTGGAACAAGGCCCAGAGGAGCAGCTGCACAGCAGAACAGGCTGCAGAGTTCATTGAGAAGAAAGCCCAGCTATGTGACATCTGCAGGAAGGCTGCACTGTCCCCTTGGACTCCAAGGAGCCTGAGCCCCAACAAACCTCCTTCCCTCTGAGCAGAATTTTTTTTTTTTTTTTTACCTGCGCTAAGAGAGCTATGTGGTCCCTCCGAAAGCTGTTGTTTTACTCCTGGGAAACATCTAGAACCATCCTCAGGAAGCACTGGCCCAGTTTCCCCCCATTTTACAGATCAGAAAATGGAGCTGGGGGGGGGGGGGGGGGAAGAAAGACAAGCACGGCCTGTACTCACAAGGGAAACAGAGGCAGGATGAGGTCACAGTTGTCACTTCTCCTAAGACAAAGCATCTCTCCTGGTTCCTTCCATCGGATGTAGAGGACTAAGCTTTGAACAGCCTCCCTCAGTCAGCAGAGCCGGGCCGTGCTACTTGAGAATGCTGGGGAGAGCTGTCACCTGGTGACTCCCTGACTTACTGTGACATGAATCAAACTGAGTGGGACACTCAATGAAGGACATCTAAGTCCTTCAGGGACTTGGCCTTTGCCTGCTAAAGTTTTGTTAGTGCAAGAGGTAGAGACAGGTGGGGACCCATGTTCTTGGCTTCTGGTGTGTGTGTGTGTGGTGGAGAGGTGCACAACTGTGGTTCATTCCTCGGTGACATGGGGACAGCCCAAGTTTCCTCAGGATGAGTCCCTCTCCGATCTCTTCTCTCTCTCTCTCTCTCTCTCTCTCTCTCTCTCTCTCTCTCTCTCTCTCTGTCTCTGTCTGTTTTTCTCCCCCCTCCCCCCCCCCCGTGTGTGTGTGTGTATCTGTATGTGTCTGTCAGCCATGCTCCTCCATCAAGTCTTTAGGACTTAGCTCCCCAAGTGAAAGAGAAAGGAAAGAAGAGAGAGCCACGTTTTCTTAGAAAAGAAGGGGAAAGGAGAGAGAAGGAAGACAACTTCATAGCCGTGAGCAGTCATGACGCCACAGGGAGAGACAGAGTTAGCAGAACCACAGGGAACTTAGGGACACGAAGCACAGTGGCCAAGAGACACACTGATAGAAAAAAAAAAAGGTCTTCTGAAACGTCACGCGGTGCTTCCCTGACCCACCATCCTCAATTGCCTCCCCGGGAGAGAGGCCAGAGCAGAGTTCCTCAGCTTCTGGGTCTGGCTCCGTATCTGGGTCTGCCTCTGACCCCTAGAAGCTTCGGGCCTCTGGCCTCGGAAAGCTCCCCTGTGCGCCCCCAGGCGGAGATCCAGCCTCAGAGCCACCGAGGCCCTAAAGAGGGAGCAGGAAAGAGCTCCTCTACTTTGCGCCCAATCTGGTCCCGGAACCTTGGGGTGGGTGGAGGGCGGATGGAAGACTATGGCTGACTATGCGGCGCGCGGGCTGTGGGCTGTGGGGTGGAATTGGTGTCTCGTTAGTTCACGTCCGAGATTCAGAAGCTCTCCGACGCCTCCTTGTCCCCTTCCCCTAGAAGCCAGAGGCCAACGTGTTCTTGGACTGAGTCCCCAGGAGTGGTGTGGGGCGCTAGCTGCTAGCCTACGCTCCCGGCTCCTGGTCTAAGAGGGGCGTCCAGGCAACTAGTCGCCCCATCTTAAAGCCCCAAGCACGTGTTCATCCAGGGGACCCTGAGCTGAGCCCCCTCCTTGACTTTTGCGGGTCTTTGCGGGGTTCCAGGCGCTCCGCGGAGAGGGGTGAGAGTTGGGTGCAAAGGGGAACCGAGACCCCTTTCGTTCTTACCGCATTGTTGAGGAAATCCGACTCATTCAGGTCTCCTAAGTCCAGGAAGCTGGATCCCGGGAACAGCCTGTCGGCCGGGAATGGTTCCAAGACGGCGTCCATCGCGCCGGGTTCCAGGGGACCCCTTCGGGCTGCGCTTCCCTCACTCCAGGGCGACGGCGATCCCCGCACCCGGCTGCGGCTGGGCTCGGGCAGGCGGCCCGGGGGGCAGGTCCCGGCGAGCCCCGGGGGAGGAGCGGTGGGGGTGGCGCGGGTCGGGGGCGCTGGGGGGCCTTAGGGCAGCGGCGCCGAAAGCACCGTGGGCTTTCAGCCGACTCCTCCTCCTGCTCCTCCCGGGGCGCAGCTGGCTTCCATGGGGAGCCCGGGGGTGGGGCCGATGCTGGAGGAGCCCCCCAGGCCGGGCGGGAGCCGGGGGCGGGGGAGCTCAGTGCTCCCCCGAGGATGGGTGGCTGCCGAGTCGCAGAGATCTCTTTGGGTCTCTTCCTCCGCGCGGCTTCTGTCACTTTCCCGAGTCTGAAACCGGGAACCCCGTGCTGGTTAGCCCAGCTGGCCCGGGCGCCACGCCCCCACATCAATATTCACGATAACTCAATATTAATGAGTAGAGGGCGTGGCTGGGGCTTCGCCTCCTCTCCTTTAAAGAGACATGTGTCTGTTAGGCTTTCTTGGCAGGCGCAGTTCTCTGAATGCTCAAATAAGGGGATGAAGGCAAAACTATCCTGGAAACTGTCGGCTTCGTGAAACCTGGACCGCTTGTGAAGGCTTTGTAAGCCACGATTCTGTAAACTGAGGAACTAGGAAGCCAAATTCTCCAATTCTTCCCATTCTTCCTTCCTGCCTCCCTCCCTCCCTTCCTTTCTTCCTTTCTTGCTTTCTTTAAAAATAGGTTCTCTATGTAGCCCTGGCTGGCCTGGAACACTCTCTGTAGACCAGGTTGCCCTCAATCTCACACTTTTCCCCTTGCTTTGTCAGGTGCACCACCATGTCAGGCTTTTTCTAGTTTGATACTAAACCCCGATCCAAACCAAAGTCAGGGAATTCTGTTTCAAGCTATTCTCCCTGGGCTGGAAAGATAACTCAAGAAAGCTAAGAGAGTGTGCTGTTCTTCTGGACTCAGAAAATATCTTCCTACACACACACACACACACACACACACACACACACACACACAGAGTTTATTTTTGGGGGGCGGGTGGGACAGGGTCTAATTCATGTAGTGTTTTTGTTGATATCTATCTACCTATCTATCTATCTGTCTATCTATCAATTAGATATTTGGTTTTTTGAGACAAGGTTTCTCTGTGTAGGCTTGGCTATCCTGGAACTCACTCTGTAAACCAGGCTGGCCTCGAACTCACGGAGATCAACCTGCCTCTGCCTCCTGAGTGCTGGGATTAAAGCCATGCACCACTGCCTGGCAACACACTGTATAACAATTTTATATAGTATTGGAGATCACATTTGGGGCCTCTGCCTCTCTGCCAGTTGTGCCACACATCTCGGTTTCCCACTTGCATCTTCTTTCTTCTTCATCACACATCTCGGCTTCCACATTTCCTCCCTGGGAAGCCTTCCTCGAAGGCCCAGGTGGGTGGGAGAACTAACCATCCCTGCACACACTCAGGGCACAGGTGCTCGAGCCTTCCAGCCTTTGCTCAGTTGACCCTGCTGGACTCCCAAACCCCTCAGAACAACTCGAAACCCAGCTCTCCTGCAGGCAGAGGCATGAGTGGAGCCCCCATTCTCCCACCAACCATTAAGCCTCTAGATGTTCTTCAGAGCAGGACGTGGGAGAATATGAGTCTGGTGAGCCAAAGTGCTGTCCTGTCACCGGACACGGACACGCCTAGGCCCCTTGGACTCATTACTTAAGTAGCCTGCTGCTTCGACAGACAACTTAATCTCTTAAAAGGGCTGATAAACAATCTCTCAGCACCTGAACAAGGGAAAGTGCCTCAGAAAGGCACTCCCTGGAGGGCTGGGTCCACTGTTTCCTGCCCAGAGTCATGCATGGGATTAAGTGTGTCCTCCTTGCTGGAGTATTTAGCTCAGGACCTTTAAGAAGTAAAGATATCATCATCACAGCTCAGCCGTAGCAATTGCCTAAAATCATCACCTGAGAGCAGAGCTGTTTGCCAGCCAAGAGCCGGTGAGCCACCAAATGGCTTCGCTGTACACCCAGCTCACGACCCAGACGGCAGAGTTCCAGACCCTCTACTCTATCAGATGACTACTGGCGACAAGGCTTCCTCCAGAGTTTGCTCCTGAGGAACTAGCAAGGGGCCCAGTGTTCTGGAGACCTGCTCATCAGCAATGCCACCCTCAAGAGTTAGGCTGAACCCCGAAGAAATCAATTCTATCCACGGTGATGGATAGAATTAAGTGAGGTCATGGGTCAGTTGAGGGTTATTAAAGGAGAGTGACTGACCCTTCTCAAGAGAAGGGGAGTGGTCCCTGTCCCGGTGGACAAGGCTGTCTCTCATGAGTGAGTCTGTGGCAACAGGTGTCTGGAGTCCTGGCTTCTGAGCCAGAATGCCTGTGGGCTCCCAGGAGGGACAGAAGTGTCCCTCTGCCCGAGGTTGGCTGGAAATCGTGTCAGTGCCCCCCCCCCCAGGTCTCTCTGTAATTAGAGACATAGGTACCATTTAGGTGATTGGGGAAGATTATATAGTTCTGGATAAGTAGGATTAAAGTGTCCCGCTTCTCCTTATTCTTATCCAGGTGAAAACCCTAGGGAACCATTGAAAATAATCCCGGGGAGGCTTTCTAGTTCCGGTACCTCCTGTGGAGTCTGAGAAGCATGATCTCCCAAGAGAAATCCTGGTGGCCAAGGAGGGTGGGGGAGGGGCTAAGAAGGGAAACCAGGCAAGCAGAGCCTGGAACAAGGGATAAGCAGAACTTCCTGGAATAAACAGAATAGCCGAGCCCAGCCAAGATAAGGATGCCCGGCCACTCAGGCTCACATAAGAGTTACCACCCAGGGCCTGCTACTAGCATCCCTTAGTCTAGGTAATTAAGATTTAGTCGGGGTGGGTTCTTAAAAGGCATTGCAAAGAGCTACGAAGAAGTAAAGTAGCTTGACATGACATGACCAGATGGGTAAGGAAGGCTTCTTTGAACAGCATAAGCTCAGAGCCAAATCATGAATTTAGGTCATCCGAGGGCAAGATGGAGGGAAGAATATTCCAGGCAATGGGAGAACAGGGTGTGACCGAGAAAGAAAGACTTGATGGGATGGGGCAGTGGGATGTGCTGGAGTTGTAAGGAATGTGGAGCCCCACGTGGACACAAACTCGATCTCATTACACAGAGGCAGAGGCTCCAGTCTAGGAACACACTGGTTCTGATAAAGGCCCTTCTCCTCTCCCCTCCCCGCTTCCCCAGGCCAGGGAGGAGGTGTCAGAAACACATCCCTTTTATCCTGGGTGGACCCCAGGGCCTTGTGAGTGTTTGATGGGGGGGTGGGGGGCTCCTGCTCCCGCACTGAGCTCAGCTCCTCCTGCAAAGGGGCCTGGTGACACGTGGCTGCTGCCCAGTAGCAGCGGTGACTCCAGCTGTCGTGCATAATGACATCTCTACACAGTTAGTGACAGTGACAGTGACAGTGACGCACAGGAGGAAAAGGGCAAAGATAAGCTTTCTGTCTGTCCTGGGCCAGAAGGTCAGGTGGAGAGTCAGGAGCTTGCCGGGGTGCAGTGCATTGTGGGATATGAGTGTGTGTGTGTGTGTGTGTGTGTGTGTGTGTAGTCATACAGATACTCACTCTGGTGTGTCACTACTCTTCTCTAAGCCTCAGATACTGCATGTGTAAGATGGGGATGAAGCAGTGATCCTCCTAGGGTCCTTCTTTGACAAATATCTTTCCAAATGGGGAGCTGGGGACCCAGTGTGCTAGGCCAAGTCTGGTCCTCAGATGACCAGGTACTCAGGCTTTCTACACTCCTACCAGGAGCTACCTGGAGGGCGGAAGGTGTGTGTTTCTTGAGGCTGGCAAGCCCCGGGTGGTGGTGGTAAGGTCACCCAAAGTAAACCTGCCTTGTTTGCCTGCGTCGTAAAGGAAAAACGTTTTGGCACACTTGAGCAGGAACTTCTGGGGAATGAAAACACATTCATCCTGGAGATCAGACTGACTTCCGGGGTGCAGATGGGGGCCCTTTGTTCTCTGCGGTTCCCTAGAACGGCTTGCACGGCTGTTTTTCCTCCATCACACTTTTGGGGCTTAACTTGGATCTTTGGAGTGTGGCACCCTGCCCGGAAAGGAGGGTGGCTTCTAACTCTGGCCGTCACACGTCTTAGCGGGTCCTTCTCCACACCCTTGGCCTGTGTCCTACCCTCTCTCCACCCTGACCTATGTGTTTCCATGGCATTTGATATGCCTTGCACTAGTATTTTAGCTGTGTTATTTGGTTCAATTCTTGAGACAACCTTGCAAGACAAGTTCTGGGCATTTCTGACCCCGTCTCACCTGCTTCTTTGCACACCCATGTCAACACCATGGAGGTCAAGTGTGTAACTGATGATGTCACAGTTCAGTGGATAGTAGATGCCCCTGCTATTAAAGGTAATGGTGTTTCATATCGCAGATGCCATCTTAGATTCAGGGAAATGATGTCACCATGGCTAATCCACAGATGAAGAAACCAAGCCCCAGGGACTTTATTTTGCTGTCTTTTATAGTTAAGTGGGGCCTACGGCCATGGCTGGCTTATCCCGGCCTTAAGAGGCAGAGCTAGGACTGTTGACCTATGACCCTTCCCGTTCATCCCAAAAGAACTGCCTTTGCTCACGGGGAAAGAGCTCAGTTAGAAAAGAACTTTCTAGCATCTTGGGTAGCCAGTGAGTCACAGGCACTCTCCCTTTGAATGGCTTTAAACATAGATCTTTTCTCCTCTTTAAATTCTCTGAAGACTGAAGTTCTTTGAGAACTAAGAAAACATTTGCCTCCGGTCCAATGCCCTTTCCTGGTAACCGGTTTCACGTTTTTTCCCCCTGGATTTCTGCTCTACTGTCCTGGACTGGAGGCAGCCCCGCCTCCTTGGCCCTCTGTCTGCTGGGGAACAGCTCCACCCGCTTCCTCTTTGGTCTCCAGTTCTTAAATTCACAGTGCTCTGCACTGCCTGGATTCACCTGCACCCACCCACTCTCCTTCCATAGCCTATACCACTCGGCTCCATCTCTCCAGGAGACCCACTCGGGCTTCCTGGTTCTTCCTGCTGCCTGACCCTCTTTAAGTCTAAATTGTGGAGAGAAAAATAACAGAGTCAGTTATTTCCTCCCGTCCCATAAGGGACACTCCCCTGAGATCCTGCCCCACCTAGAGCTGGCAGAGCAATAACTGTGGGTCTAAGAGGAAAAGCAAGAGTAAAGATAATTGGAGGCCTGCCCCTGCCTGTGAGCTCGAGTGCTGACCAGGCCTCAGTTTCCCCAACCTCTGGTGAGATTGAAGTGGCTTATTATGGAGAAACTGAGAGACAGTCTCAGGTTTTTGGATCAAAAGATTTGCTAAACTCTTAGCCTGTTCAGAATGAGCGCTACAGGGACGGTGGGCGGGGAGGTGAAGCTAGTCTTGCCAGAATCTCCCTGAATGAATCCGGATGATCCTGGCTCCCCCTTGACTGAGGCAATGCTAACTTGGCCTCCCTCTCTTCCGAGTACAGATATGACCCTGTGTGCTGGGGTCCTATGTGCTGTGATTATGGGGAAGCTAGCATACAGCTCATGGTACACACATGGCTGCTGCCATGTGCACACACGGATGAAGAACAGGCCTGGTCAGAAAGGTGTGGCCCTAGGCTAAGTGAGGGGCTTATGCCGACTGTGTGCTGACTTGTGTTGATGCATGATGTCTGTGTGTGTATGTCTGTGTGTGTCTATGAGTATGTGTGTCTGTGAGTATTTGTAGGTGTGTCTCTGTGTGAATGAGTGTGTGTATCTGTGTATGTGTCTGTGTGTGTCTGTGTCTGTGTGTGTCTGTGAGTGTTTGTGTGTGTGTCTCTCTGTGTGTGAGTCCGTGTGTGTGTCTGTCTGTGTGAGTGTGTGTCTGTGTGTGTATGTCTCTGTGTGTATGAGTGTGTCTGTGTGTGTCTGTGAGTATTTGTGTGTGTCTCTCTGTGTGAGTGTTTGTATCTGAGTGTTTGTGTATGTGTGTCTTTGTGTGTGTGTGTCTGTGAGTATGTGTCTCTCTGTGTGTGAATGTGTGTGTGTCTGTGTGTGTATCTGTGTTTGTATGTGTCTCTATGTGTATGAGTGTGTGTGTGAGTGTGTGCAAGTGAGTGTTTGTGTGTGTCTCTGTGTGTGTGAGTGTATGTCTCTGTGTGTGAGTATTTGTGTGTGAGTGTGTCTCTGTATGTGTATGTATGTCTATGTGTGTGTCTGTGAGTATGGATCTGTGTGTGTCTTTGTTCGTGTGTGTCTCTCTGTGTATGAGTGTGTGTCTGTGAGTGTTTGTGTGTGTCTCTGTGTGTCTGTGTGTGTCTGTGAGTGTGTCTCTGTCTGTGAGTGTTTTTGTGTGTGTCTCTGTGTGTGTGTGTCTCTCTGTGTGTGTGCACACTTGTGCTTGTGTGCACACGCCTATGAAGAAGAAGGCACAATCTCTCACCTCTGTACACATGCCCCTGCCAGCGTGTGCAGCTGCAGATCTGGTTTCCATCTTCTCCCAGCATGCAGCGGGGCAGGGGAGACGGAGTGGAATATTAATTGTGCTTTTGCACGTGGCTGGGCTCCATGAATGTGGTGGTCGGAGGGAGCAGCCTGGAGCTATGTAGGGAATGAGAGGAAGCCACAGCTTCAGAGCTCCTGGGATTTACGTCTGTTCTGTGGTGGAGGTTAAGCCCAGGGCCTGGTGGGTGGGTGGGGGCTTTTGAGACCCACGATCAGGGGACATCTACGTTTACAAAGATTCCCACATAGACTCACACGTGATGACATGGAACCGGCCCAGAGAAGAGAGGCTGAACAATGAGCACTAGCATCCTTATTCGCCTGTAAGATCTCACAGAAATCCTTTAAGAGCTGTGGTCCTCAACCCGTGGGTCATGACCCATTTGGGGGACAGAAAGGCCTTTTCACGTGGTCCCTAAGACCATGGGAAAACACAGAGATTTACATATGATACATAACAGTAACGAAATTACAGTTTGTGTAGTTGAAGTAGTAATGCAAATAATTTTATGATGGGGGGGGGGTCACGACAACGTAAAGAGCTGTATTAAAGGATCACAGCATCAGGAAGGCTGAGAACCACTGCCCCAGGGAGAAGATAGCAGCAGCAGAAGGAAAGAGGGAGGGAGGAAGACATAAGTAGGTCCAGGTTAGCACTTACTGCAGGCCAGCCACTCTTATGCTCACTGTCAAGCACTTTAACTCATAAACTCCCAAAGGATGTGGAAGGCAGCTTGCACTCCTCCGAGGGTGCCCCCGCCACTCCTGAAACGTTCACCCCACCTTGCGACTTTACCTGAACTTAAGAGGGCCCAGGCAAGCACTTCTCCCTCTGCTGCTGAGCCCTGGGTCTATGTTAAATCAAGTGGGGTTTGAAGCCCCAGTGTCACTTTCCTTTTCCACGTGGCCGTTGTGGAAGCTCGGAGCTGAATTTGCTGAGGTCCACCTTGTGGAATGGAATCTCGCACAAGTGCATCCTATACCCTGTGCCCCGCCCTCATCTGACACTGTTGTCTCCTCTTTTCCATATTATTTTCTATTAAAAACCATCCAAGGCTGAAAGGCAGCTTCGAGTGTGTACGCGCTTGCAGAGGACCCATGGAGGGCAGGGCAAATGGCCTGTACCTCCACTTGCAGGTGCACATACAGACACATACTGGACCCCACATATGAATAATCAAAAATAATCAAAACAAATCTTTTAAATAACAACACGCTCCATCAGATTCCATCGTAAGCCACACTTCTCCGAGCGAGACCAAGAGGCAGAAATGTTTTTACTTCATAAAGAAAGCACAGCTCTAGGAGGTTGTATTTGTCCAAGGCCACCCAGATATTAAAAATAAGAGAGTTGGAAATCGGATGACTTTTGTTGTTGTTTGTTTGTTTTTCAAGACAGGGTTTCTCTGTATAGCCCTGGGTGTTCTGGAACTCACTCTGTAGACCAGGCTGGCCTCGAACTCAGAAATCTGCCTGCCTCTGTCTCCCAAGTGCTGGGATGAAAGTGTACCACCACTGCCCGGCTGGAAATTTGATCTTAATGTCATTTTTCCACTGGGGCAGGTAATCAGGGGTCTTTCTGGAGTGCCGGGAGGCCCAAGACCTTGGCAGATGTAGTCTTTACCTGTCCCCAGTGTCTGCTAGGCCGAACACTGGATAAGCAGGTCCAGGTGGAGATTCCTCTGATACTGTGTGCATCAGATACTCGGGGGCTTGGCATACCCCATTTTAGGGATTAGCCCTAACCTCTGTGGCTGAGTAGAGCAAACAGAGACGCAGCAGCCTTGGCCTTGGCAATCGCCATAAAAGGAAATATATATTCCAAAGTCAGGTGTGATCTGAGCACTCAGGAGGATCAGTAGTTCAAGGCCAGCCTTGGATATGTAGTGAGTTTGTGGTCAGGCTGGGCTACATGGGAACCTGTCTTCACAATGCTAAACCAACTACCACCACCACCACCACCACCAACAGCAGCAGCAGCAGCAGCAGCAGCAGCAGCAGCAGCAGCAGCAGCATCTAAAGAGTAAATATATTTTCCAGATGTTTATGGAAACTCAGAACTGAGGGCCCCAGTTCCTAAGGGAAAATGGGTGGAAGGGATGCATTTGTCTGTGACTGTGTGGCAAGAAAGTAACATATGTTCAAAGATCAAGGTGGGGGCCCATTCTGAAACCCAGTCTTGAGCGTTCCTCTTAGGCCCATCTACCTGGAACCTCTTTCTGGAAGAAGAGGGCTGGGGCTCTCCAGGGAGGCTTCCATGTGCTTACGAAAGGGAAATGCACCCCACCCCATCTCTCTTGCTTTCTCTGTCTGTCTGTCTGTCTGTCTATTTAAAAAATACGGCTGTGAACCAAGCATCCTGGCTTTAATTCCAGAACTCAGGAGGCTGAGGTAGGCCTGTAAAGTCCATGAGTTCAAGGCCAGCCTAGTCTGCATAGTGAGTTCCAGGACAGTCAGTGAGATCTTGTCTCAAAAACAAATAAACAAACAAAATGAACAAACAAACAAAAATCCAATATAGATAGATAGATGCAGGTGTAGATATCTATGTCGCTGAAGGCACCTCAATGTGCACATGGGACTTTGAGAATGGCCTCAGAGTTACCATTCTCCTGCCTCCGGCTCTTAAGTACTAGGTTCGTATGCATGGGCCACCAGACCCAGCCAATTTCTTTCTCACAGGGACTGGCTCCTTGTAGCATCCTGAGGACTCTAGGAGAAGACAAGGAGAGAGCCCTTCCAGAGCAGATGTGAGGGACAGTAATCTGAAGAAGCTTGGTGCACCTCTGAGAATGACAATCTCCGGCCATCCAGGGGACAATGCAGACTCAGTATCAGTGAGCAGTGAGTTCTGGGAACTGTCCTGGTGAGCCTCAGGTCTTCTGTATATGATGCCGTCAGACATCAGCAAGCATGGCGTGGAGTTTTTATTCTTTCGTTGTAAGAAGAATTTTTATAAACCTCCCTTTACTGTGGTCCTATTTCCTTCCGGTGGGTGCTCTCCCAATGTACAATGCATGCCTCAGTCTCCTCAATCTATAAGGAGCTCCTGTGATCATAAGACAAGCACCAGCAAATCCAACAGCATCAATGCAAAGAACTCAAACGTAGAGTTGGGTGCTCTGGGGTCTGGTTAAGCAGTTCGGGTAAGAAACCTATGCGGGCTAATTCTGAGATCATTACATTGTTGTCTCGGGGCTCCGAGAGATACATCATCTTGTCTAAATCACAGCATCTTTAGTCTGATTTCCTAGTCTGTGCTCTTGAGTTTGCCATTTACTGGAATCTAGGATCTCCAGGAAACTTAACAGAACAAGGGAGGGAAAACCACACACGGGCAACTGCATGAGGTAGAACAGACAGAACTCTAGTCTGTTTGGGGTATTTTATTTTGTTTTATTTATTCTTTTAAATATTGTTTTGGTTTGGTTTTTGTTTTGTTTTGAAACAGGCTCTCATTAAGTACTTCATGCTGGCCTGGAACTCAATACATAGACCAGGCCGGCCTCAACCTCCCAGAGATCTGCCTGTCTTCACCTCCTAAGTGCCAGGATTAAAGGTGTACACCTCCCGTTGAGCAGATAAACAAGTTGAGATAACTCAGATATAGAAAGGGAACTTAATGAAACATGACCCAATCGTGTCTGCAAAGATCATCTATCTATCTATCTATCTATCTATCTATCTATCTATCTATCTACCTATCTATCTATAGATCTCAGCTGCCCACTAAGACACAATTATTTTTATGATTTTCCTCTTAGGTCTTGTTCTTTGTTGTGCATGTGATTGTGTAGATGCATTGCCCCCCCACCCCCACCACAGTGTGTTAACCACATTGCAGGTTTGCTGTTTTTCCTTAATCTATCCTGGAGATCTTCCTGTATTAGCACACAGAGAACTTCCTCATTCTTCTCCTCACTTGCTGCCCAGCCACCGACTGTGTGAATGTACCATAGTGTACTTGCCTGGTCTTGGCAGATGGACATTCAGACGGTTTCCAGTTTCTCACTGTAAGAAATGATGCTGTAGTGGTAGGTTTGTCTGAGTCCTGCTTGTTCATAGGATGGGTTTCCAGAAGCCAAACGGCAGAATCAAAGGGAACCTGCATGGATTGGTTGGAAGGTGTTCCTGCATATAGATACCCTGATCGATGGTCACATCCCTCGGGGATGGATGGAGCTGCTGGTTTGTCTGGTCTCTCAAACAGAAAGCCGTGAGAATTTACATTTTTCACATTAGGAAGTACCTTCCATTGGTTTTTGTTTGGTTTTGCTATTTGGTTTTTATTTTGTTTTTGAAACAGGTTTTCATTCTTGAACTCACAGAGACCCACCTGCCTCTGCCTCCTAAGTGCTGGGATTAAAAGGCATTTGCCTCTACACCTGGCTTCAGTGTGGTTTTTAAAAATGTTTTATTTGGGCTGGAGAGATGGCTCAGCAGTTAAGAGCACTGACTGCTCTTCCAAAGGTCCTGAGTTCAAATCCCAGCAACCACATGGTGGCTCACAGCCATCTATAACGAGATCTGATGCCCTTGTCTGGTGTGTCTGAAGACAGCTATAGTGTACTTACACATAAAATAATAAATAATAAATTAAAAAAATGTTTTATTTAGGGGTTGGAGAGACGGACCAGTGCTTAAGCATACTTGACTGCTTTCCCAGAAGGCCCAGGTTCAGTTCCCAGCAACCACACGGTCTCTTCGGGACCATGCAAGAAAACACCCAGACAGGTAAGACATGAGCTAATGACTTAAATTTTTTAGTTTCATTTGCTATTTATTATTATTGGTGATGGTGATGGTGATGGTGTGTGTGTGTGTGAGTGTGTGTGTGAATTGGTGATGGTGTGAATGTGTATATGAAAATATATCAAAATCTGCCTGACAGATAAGGAGCTTCTAGAAATCACTTGAGACAAGGCCAACACCAAGTGTGTGTGTGTATAAATGTGTGTGTGTGAGTGTGTGTATAAGTGTGTGTGTGTGAGTGTGTGTATAAATGTGTGTGTATAAATGTGTGTGTGTATAATGTGTGTGAGTGTGTGAGTGTGTGTATAAATGTGTGTGTGAGTGTGTGTGTGAGTGTGTGTATAAATGTGTGTGTATAAATGTGTGTGTGTATAATATGTGTGAGTGTGTGAGTGTGTATAAATGTGTGTGTGAGTGTGTGTGAGTGTGTGTATAAATGTGTGTGTGTATGTATGTGTGTGTGTGTATAAATGTGTGTGTGTATGTGTGTGTGTGTGTGTGAATACGGGTGCCAAGTGCCAGGCACACATGGAGGTCAGAGGACAACCCTCTGGAGTTGGACCTCCATGGTGAGATCTGAGGACTAAAGCCAGGCTCTCAGGTCTGCTTGGCAGAGTGCTTTTATTCACTGGCCGTCTCACCACCTGAGCAGCATACTTTAATCTTACGGTTCTCTTAAGCAGAGCTGAGCATTTTTTAAGATGCCTTGAAAGAATTTGTTCCCTGGATTGTAGACTCTATTCACACACACACACACACACACACACACACACACACACACACACACACACACTTGGTGTTGGCCTTGTCTCAAGTGATTTCTAGAAGCTCCTTATCTGTCAGGCAGATTTTGATATATTTTTCAAGGTTCTGGTACCACACTCAATACTTTCTAGGAAAGGTTGTAGACATATATTCTTTTATTGAGGTCTGACTTTATTTAATGGAAACTTTTAACAAAAAGATTTATTTATTTGTTATATGTAAGTACACTGTAGCTATCTTCAGACACACCATAAGAGATGTCAGATCTCGTTACGGGTGGTTATGAGCCACCATGTGGTTGCTGGGATTTGAACTCAGGACCTTCAGAAGAGCAGTCAGTGCTCTTAACCACTGAGCCCCCACACATTTTTTTTTTTAGGTAGAGTCTCATGTAGCCTATGTTGGCCTCCAATTCCCTGTGTCTCCTAAGTGCTTAGATTACACGTGTGTGCCACCTGATTCATGTGGAGCTGAGCTAAGATTTTAGGCTTTGTACATATGATAGGCAGGCTCTCTGGCCACTGAGTGACAGCCCCAGTTCCGATGACCATAAATTGAGCACCTTTTGTGTACCATCTTAATACTGAAGCTCCCAAGAGCATCGATGAGGAGACACCACAGTTGTTCCTAATCCAGTGGACACCAGACAGGTTGCTGTCTACAGCGAGGCGAAGCACAGTGATGGAAGCAAGTGCCTCAGGGACGTGACAGGGAAGCAGGGCTCCTGTGGAAGCAGGACTCCGCCTTCTTGTCAGACGTTGCTCCTGTCTGTGTCCACCCAGGGCAGGTTGCTCTCACCACCGTCTCCCTGGGACTTTAGTGTCCTGCCCAGGTTGCAGTGAACTCTGTCCCAGGAAGATGACTCCGGTAGGACGCATGCACCACATCCTCCCCTTCATGGGGCCATCCTGCACACGTGGCTCCCATGCAGCTCTCCTCCTTGCATGCAATGGTCCCCACTATCTGATTGGTCCTCTCTTGCATTGGATCAGTTGCCAATGGCCTCTGGCACACACCTTCTACCTCTTGGAATTGGACTCTCCTTTCTGGAAGGAAGACTTAGTGAAGCTCAGTGAAGGCTTGCAAGATTGATGGATAGCTGTTTGGGAAGTCCCCACGGGACGGAGTGTAGGGACATCAAGGGTTGCACAGGCTACACCTAAGCATGGATAGAACGCCAAGCCGAAGTCTCAGCACCAAGGCCCAACCAGGAAAGGGTTAAGCTTGCCAGAGTTGTGTATATGAAATGGCACCAGGGGGGAAAAAGTGCAGACTAGCAATTGAGCCCTGTCTCATCCTGGTTCAAATGACATTGTCTGAGCTTCCCCAGCCTGGCCTCCTGCGCTAATTACAGACCTTCCCTGAGGAGGAAGACTGGGGCCAGGAGTTCCTCATTACAGGCTCCCGTGCTGGAGGGCACAAACCCCAATGACCAAGCAATGACGAAATAAGATCTCTACAAGAGTGACCCAGGGTCTGGCCACCGAGCCTCCTGGCTGCTGTCTGACTGGGAAAGGGTTAAAGAGTAGCTATGGACCAGAAAGAAAGGCAGACATTAATGGGAGTCCATGTCCACTCAAGTCACCTCTCCTCGGTTCCCCTTTCCTGGCTCTGGAATCTGGATACCTCACTCTTGCTCTCCAAGATGGTACAGCCAGGGCTGTCAGAGCCTCCCCTCTGTGGCCACTTGTGGGCTGCCTCTCCCTGTGGCCTGTGGAGACCGAGTCTTTTTTAATCTTCCATTTATCTAGAGGCCTCGCCCCTCTGAGAGTAGCTTTGATGTGGGGTTGCTCCAGGGGGTAATCACTGGGTTTCTGAAGCCTTGTCTGGGTTCTGCCCACGGCCCCTTGCCCAGGCCTGGACTGGAGGTCTCCTGACCATTAGAGAGAGACCCCGAGGGTGACCTTGTCAATTAGACAAAAGCTTGTCGCTCAGCTCATAGAGAGATGGAGGGGTTGCTGCTGGAACCCCAAAGAGGAATGGGGTTCCCAAAGGGCTGGAGAGAAGGGGCTTGAAGATCACATGACGTCATTTGTCCATTTTTCCATTCATCTGACCTCCATCCATCCATCCATCCATCCATCCATCCATCCACCTCTGCAGTGCCAAGAACTGAATCCAAGCCTTGTGTATATTAGGCAAGTGCTCTAATGCTAAGTGGTGTCCCTGGCCCAGGCATTTGGTTTTAAACTTATCTTCTCATGAGACAATGAGCACAAACTAAAGGCGACAATAACAGCCACGGTGGTGGCAGCTCGCTTGTGGTGTCCTGCAGCGGCTAGGCAATGGTGGCGGCAGCTCTGTGGTGTAGCAGCTCAGCTTCAAACACCAGGCAGAGCATCTTCTGTATTTGTTTAATTTTAAATTATTAGTTATTATTGTTGTTGTTATTGTCACTCGTGTGTGTGCCCGAGTGTGCTGTGGCACTCAGCAGGTCAGACGATACCTTTTAGGGAGCCGACACTCTGCCTTCCCCTACCGAGGCAGGGGTTGTCTTGTTTCTGTTGTGCTTCTAGGAGAGTCTCCTGTCTCAGCCTCTCACCTTGATGCAGGAGGAGTGCTTGCTTCTATTACACAAACTTCAGATTTTTTGGCGTGGGCTCTGGGGCTAGAGTTTAAGTCTTTATTTTTACATGGCAAGTGCTTTTATCCACTGAGCCATCTCACTGATGTGTGTGTGTGTGTGTGTGTTATATGTGTTTGAGACAGTTTTGTGTAGCCCAGGATGACCCCAAACTCAGGATCCTTCTGCCTTAGCCTCCAAAGCTACTGGGATTACAGGCAGGCACTACAATGCCCAGTTTATCTTCCTTTTAAAAATATCATTGATTCTTTAAAAGTTCATTGCTGTAGGTATCATTCTAAAAATATTTATTTTTATATGTGTGAGTGTTTTGATCACATGTGTGTGTGTGTGTGTACCATGTGAGTGAGTGCCTGGTGCCTGGTGCTCCTGGAGTTGGAGCCGTGAGTGGGTGTAAGCAATCACGTGGGTTCTGGGAACCGAACCCAGCTCCCCAACAAGAGCAAAAATGCACTTAGCCACTAGAAGCCATCTTTCTAGCCCTTGTAGGTATTATTTTTCATTCATTAATTTATTTATTCACTTTACATCCTGATTGCCCTCTACTCCCTCCATGTAGGTATTATTTTTAAAACAGTTTTAAGTATTTTAAAAATATTTTTAAAAGACATTATTTAAAAAATGAATGACACACACATTCATGTCCCAAGAAGACACTGAGTTTCTCTTACGTGCTAAGTGTTCTTCTCTGTCTTGAGAAGGGCATGCTTTCACTCTCATGTTCTAATGTGAGGGACTCACCATGAAGAGATGTACATACAATATCATGTTATGTGTATGTATGTACATGTGTGTGTGCACACACACATTTATTTCTGGCATAAATCATGCATATATGTTTCTAAACAGGATTTATCTATGTAGACCAGGCTGGTCTCAAACTCAGAGAGTCACTTGCCTCTGCTTCCCAAGTGCTGAGATTAAAGCCGTGTGCCACCACACCCAGCTTGTCATATTTTATAGACAAAGGACGAGTCGGGAGTGAGGGGCCCCTGGCAACCTGAGTGGAAAGGGAAGAGAAGGGTAAAGGCAGGATGGAGCACTTTGCTTTCATCCAGGTACCGCTGGAAGGCCCATACGTGGAGGCCGGGATGGGGTGAGCAGAGAGAAGTGGGCTGAGTGAGGGAGTGGGCTGGGCTGGGTGAGTTCGGCTCCGCTGAGGAGCTGGGTTTGACTCAGGGCTTTTGGAAGGTCTGAGTGGGAGCCTGACTCCATGTGGCTGATGTATGAGATCTCGCACTCTAAAGAAGGGGCAGAGCTTAGCAGAGAGTTCAGACCCACTGCTCATCTGCGGGAAGCCAGATGTGAATTAAGGTTAGAGGTAGGAAACAGTGTCCAGCGTGTCCATGAGACCTGCTGACGTTCAGGTGAGGCCTAGGCTGAGGGTCATGTGGTGTGCTGTGTCAGGCAGGGGTGGCTCTGACTTCACCGCTCTTGTCTATGCATAGCTCTTGGCCTGACGGCTTGGAGGCTCAGATGTTTCCTGTGTTCATCTGTCCGAACCTGTGGGGCAAGGTATGGTTACATCATCTGTCTTGTGTGTGTTCTGTTTTGACAACATAGACAGCACAGCTGTCTTGGCCTGGGAATTGACCTCGGGAGACTGGGGAGAGGGAATGGAGATACAGAAATAGTTTATTAGGGCTGCTGTAACCAAATACCAGAGATTGAGTGGCTTCTAAATGCAGAAGTTTATTTCTGGAACCAACACATCCAATATAAGAACCCAATCCGTTCGAAGGTGTGTTTTCTGACTCACGGATCATTAACTTCTTACTGAGCCTGTAGGGGCCAGGTGTTTCCCTCAGATCTCGAAAAATCCCTCAAACTCACAAGACAGAATGGGGACAAACCTCACTCCTAACAGCGTCCCTAGCACTGTTATGACCTCATCACATCTGGATGGCCAGCTCGCAGTACCTTGAAGATTCAGTATATGGTTCTTTGCAGAGGGGTGTGCTTCTCTTATCAGCTGAGGCTGGCCTAGGACTTGCTATGTAGCAGAGGATGAGCTCCTGAGCCTCTTGCCTCTGCCTCTCAGGTTGTGGGAATATGGGTTTGGTACCATGGCTGGCTAACATGTGAATTTTAATGGAGGTAGGATGGGATCCAAACTTTGGTCTCTTTCCACTCTTGTTCTGTTAGGAGCCCTGGAATCCCTGTGTCTCGCTCTACAGCTGTGGTGTAAGATATGGACATTGTCTAATTGCCTGTTATCCTGGACTCCCAAGGGTTGGAACTCCTCTATGCCCCAGAGCATAGCCCAGTGCTTGGCATCCGACCATGCACACTGATTGATTGATTTGTGCATAGATGATGATCCACAAGTCCCTGAATCCAAAGTAGCTTGAAAAGAGAGACTTCTAGGATGACTCTCTAATTGTATCTTTTGTTCCTATCTGACCTTCAGCTGTAAATTATTCATCTGTAAATGGAGGATTTTTTTTTTTTTTAAATCACAGCCAACTCTGAATGGGATGATAGCGAGTCCCATGTCCCAGGGGAGCGAAGCTTAGTTAGACGTAGCACTAGCCTTAAGGTCTGAGAAGGGGGCTGGCAGTGACGACTCAGTCAGAAAAGCATTTCTTTTGCAACACAAGGTCCAAACTTGATTTTCAAAATTCATGTAAAATTGCCAGGTGTGGTAATACACACCTGTATTCCCAGCACTGGGGAGGCAGAGACAGGAGGATTCCTGGGGCTCACTGGCCAGATAGCCTAGCCTAGCTGCTCGAGCCTCAAGCCAGCGAGAGACAGGAGGTAGATGGTTCCTGCGGCTGTTCTCTGTGCCTTCATATCTGCACACGCACATATGCCCACGTATAGACACATGCATACAAAAGGAAAAGGAAAAAAAAGCCCTGACAAACTGAAAAGGGTCTTCAACACAGACTGCAGCCATTTGGACATTAAGAGGTAATTGTCTTTATTTCTTTAGTGAGGGGCCCCAGTAGCTCAGAGCAAGATTCCCCTACACTTGAGGGGAAATTTCAGGAGGTTAAGGTCCTTTAAAAACCACATTTAAACTTTATTTTATTTCTTTAGTTTGTGTGTATGGGTATTGTGTCTGTGCACTGTGTGCATGCTTAGTGTCCACTGAGGCCAGAAGAAGGAATCATATCCCCGGGGACTGTAGTCACGGACAGTTGTGAGTCACCGTGCAACTGTGTAACCAGGCCTTCTGAAAGAACAGCGAGTGCTCTAACCATCGAACAGTTTCTCCAGGCACAGGGTGAGGTTCCTGATGCTGTCTTAAGGATGAGCAGGTGTCCATTCAACTGATAAAAAGAGAAAGGGTAATCTGATCAAAAGGAAGTGCACGCACATGCACACACAGCGTACACACACCCCAAAACCAAACAGATACCACCCCACCCCCGAAGATAACAGATAAGGGTTGCTCAGGTAGAGAGGTAGGAGAATACATGGCAGGAGCGAGCAGCCACCGATAGGTCTTGTGAAACCTCAAAGTCTACTCGAAGGGAGCTGTGCTGCCTAGTTACAAGGCAACTCGAAACCAGCTATAGTCATCTGAGAGGAGGGAGCCCCGATTGAGAAAACACCTCCAGAAGATCTAGCTGCAGATAAACCTGTAAGGCTTCTTCTGAATTAGTGGCTGGTGGTAGAGGGCCCAGCCCATTGTGGGTGGTGCCATCCCTGGGCTGGGGGTCCTGCTTCTGTAAGAAGCAAGCTGAGCAAGCCACGAGGAGCAAGCCAGCAAGCAGCACCCCTCCATGGCCTCTGCCTCCAGGTTCCTGCCATGTTTGAGTTCCTGTCCCGACTTCTTTCAGTGATGAACAGTGATGCTGAAGTGTAAACCAAATAAACCCATTCCTCCCCAGCTTGCTCTTTGGTGACAGTGTTTCATCACAGCAATAGCAACCCTAACCAGAACAGACAGTACGCACCATCCTGAGCGAAGGCAAATGGGACCTCTAACTAGTGATGATTTCAAGGGACAACACCACAGTGGACATTGCTTTTGTTTTGTCCTACCTTTTGAGACAAGGTCCTATTCTACAGTCCTGGCTGGCCCAAAGCATGTGAGGATCCTCCTGACTCTGCCTCCAGAGTGAGTCAGTATGACCAGAGGGTGGTGCGGATTTTAGATAAACCTCTTTACTGAGACAGGGCTTTCAAAATTCGGTTTACCTCTCCGTCCTGGGAATGGGGCCCCAGTCACATAGCTAGTTAGTAAGTGGCAGAAAGAGCTCAAGCCCAACCTCCTGTCTTCAACCATCACGGGCTCAATCACTGTGCTTGTCTGGTGTCAGTGAGGCAGTGGGTGGCTGGAGTCAGAGCTGGTTTAGGAGGTGAGCCCACCCCAACATCAGAGGGAAAGGAAGAAATAAAATCCTCCTGCTCGGTCTCTCGGATGAACAGTGAACCCACACAAATGAGCAGGTTTCCTGTCCCTTCTGCTACAGGTCTAGGTTCCTGGAACCCGTTCCATGTCAAGAAGAGGATTCTTGTGTCACTGTTACTGTTACAGTGGCCCTTCCAGGGTGGGGGGTGATGAGCCCCCCAGTGGGTGTCATCAGAAGTGCCCACGGAAGCTGGAGTCCTCATTGCCTTAGTCGTCCTCTGCAGGAGCTCTGAGGAAAGGGTCCATCCCACACGGTAAGGCCCTGGGAGAAACTTTCTGTGGTCTCCTCTGTTTTTTTCCAGGATTCTGTCCCTCTCAGAGGAATCGTTGGATTCAGCCTGAATAGAGAGCACGCTCTTATTGTGTCACACGTGGATGGGACAGCTCAGCCCTGCCTGGCCTGTGACAGTTTCCTTGGGGACTGGAGGACTCACATCTGAGAAGGGCAGAGTCCCCATGGGCTAGAGCTGAGAGATACGCCTGTTCCCTGCCCCCTGATGTCCACCCAGCAGTGTGGCTTCTCTTTGTGTTTTCTGTAGTCTACTATTTACACTGCTGCCACCCCATCCACATTTTGGGGAGCGTTTCTTGTGACCAGCTGACGTCAGGAGACCCCAGGACTGTGCGTAACACAGCTGACTCATCTCCCCTGGCAGCGGACATCTTGACCTGCTCCCTGGAGCTTTGCTTTGTCGTCTGTAGGTCGAGGCGTTGCTTCTATTTTTTAATAAATAAAGTGGAACCTGACTCACGACTCAAGAGAGGCTACCGCTTGCTCAGTACCTTCAGCATCTCCATGGCAACAGAGCCATCGCGAGGACTTGGAAATGTCATCATCGACAGAGACCTGGCTTATCCTGTCTCACCTCACAGCAACAGCCTTGGGGCCTCCACAGCTTTCTGACCCTTGAGGTGGATCAATGACCCAGGCCTGGGCTATGCCTCCCCTCCCCCAAAAAGCAGAAAGTTGAAGCTATCCATCTTTGCCCAACCTGCCTACCACAGGAATGCTCATCGGGAAGGGGTGGGAGGCAGGAATCTCTTCCATGCTGGGACAGGCACTAAGGGTGGGCATGAAGCTGACACTCTTGGGTCCTCCCAGTCTACTGTTGTCACTTCTAAAGTTGTATGGTGAATAGGCCATTGCTCCTGAGGCCTAGGAGCTAAAGAACATACAGGAGTCGATGGTGACAATGAAGAGCGGTGATTGACCTCCTGCAGCGGTCAGACGGAATGTAACATCCTGTACTTCTAATTTTCCCGGCCTCGCTGTGACTACTTACCTAGCTACCATTCTAACGAGTTCGTTTCAGTTCGTTTAGTAATGGTGATAGGTAGCATACATGGCTTGCCAGACACTCTATCAAGCACGTCAATGTTTAATTTCGAGCAGAACATATATGATTACCCTTGTTTTCCAGATGAACAGACTGGGATTAATAGAGGTGAAGGAACCGCCCAAGGTCACTTACTGAGAGCGGAGCCGAGCTGCAGGTTCAGATTGTGTGTCTGCCCCACGTACCTGCTGTTTTGTGGCTGCAGAAGGCTCAATTGAGGGCCAAGCTACGGCTCAGTAGTTAGAGCTTCCAGGGCTACCTCATTTAAATGTCCTCCAGGAGCCTGAACTGATGTTTCTTCCCAAAATGGTCCCTGGTGGCCCTCATCAAGGTGACCTGAGGGGACTGAGTAATTCTAGTCCTTTAGCATCGATGGTTTCAGATGTAGAGGCACGGGCTTCCTGACAGCAGGATAACAGTAAAGGGCTAACATTTGGGAACCTACAGTCAACTGAGCTCCTGAGGGTGGGGCCCATTTCTTCTCTGAGACATGCTCGGAGCCTAGAAAGGATGTTGCCCAAGGTAGGGGCTTAAAAGCGTTTGTCGAACTCAAATGAAACGTGAATGGGCACCCAAGTCCTGCACACTCCACATCCCTCCGCTGCCTCAGCGTGGTGGCCTGTCTGCCAGGCCCTGTCCACTCCTGTAACTTCCTCTGCTTTGGGCAAAGCAGGGCACTAGCTGCAAAGGAGTGCATTTTGACAGCAGGAAGGAACCCGGTCCCTAATCAGGCTTTTTGGACAGCTGCTAGCACAATGTGTGGTGAGATTTTCTCATAATCTCAGCTCTCAGGAGACTGAGGAGGAGGATTGAGAGTTGAAAGCCAGCCTGGGCTATCTAGTGAGACCTGCCAAAGTCTACAAAGGAATAAAGGAGGAGGGGAAGGCATGCAGGTGGGAGAGAAGGAAAGAGAAACTTCTGATTAAGGTCTTAGGTGAGAGCTCATGGTGCAGCTTGGGGACAGCTCGGGACAGTTTGGGGAGCCCATAGTGCAGAGGACAGCTTGGGATCTCTTTAGATTTCTTCTTCAAAGAAGTAAGGGGTGTTTGTCTCTAATAATAGCAGTAGTAATAGTGCATTTTATTTTATTTTTTGAGAGAAATTCTTACAATGTAGCCTTGACCAACTTTGCAGTCACAGACACTCACCTGCCTCTGTCTTCTGAGATTTGAGATTAAAGCTGTGTACTACCAGACCTGGCAAACTGTTAATTAATATTCTTGTGTGTATGTGTCCATGATCCCTGTATATGGGTAAGTGTGCCCCAGTGCACGTGTAGACGTCAGAGGACAACTTTGTGAGTTGGTTATCTCTTTTTTCCTCTATGTGATCCCCAGGGAGAGAACTCAGGGGCCAGGCATGCACAGCAGGCCCTTTATGCATTAAGCCATCTCGATGGACCCCAATTTCATTTTAAAATGTATCTAAAAGGTGGATAGAAATGCTAAACGCCGAAAGTGACAGCAGGTGGTCCTTCCTGAAAGTAAGGCTGCAGGGATGTATGTGTCTTCTGTTTATCTCTATTTTCTAGTTTTCCAACAACAAACGGAGAGCATAGTGCTTTCTAAGTAAAAAAATAAAACAAAAACCAATACACAGTACGTCTTGTGATTTTACTATGACCTGCCTGAATCTCAGTCATAAAAATACCTTATCAGTGAGACTGGAAAGGTGGCCTGCCACCCAGGCATCCGAGCCTGAGTTCAGTTCCTATCTCCCACATAAAAAGCCAGACATGGTGGGACGTACATGTAATTCCAGTACAAGGAAGGCAGAGTCAGCTGGGTCCCTGGGCTCGTTAGCCGGACACTTTAGCCTAATTGGCAAGCAACAGATTCTAGTGAGAAACTCTGTCTCAGAAAAATAATGTGGAAGGCACCTGAGGGATAATACCCGCATATAATTTCCTGCTTCCACATACATGTTCTCCCACACATGCTCTTATACCACCGCATGTGCACACCTACCCATGTGTGATCAGGCACACCCCTCTCCTCATACATGCATTTATAAAACTTGTAGGTTGGTCATTCCGGTCTTTGGCAAGATAAGGTATGAAAATTGAAAATTTGAGGTCAGTATGGGCTTTGAAGACCCTGTTTCCAATAGAGAGGCAGATGGATGGACAGATGGACGGACGGATGGATGGATGAATCAGAACCTTAGGATTACACCAGGAAACAATCCCTTAGACGACGCATACTTAGGTAAATAAGGGCTCAAGAAACTGTTTAAGATAGATTGTGAAGGACAAATGGTTCTGCAATCATGAATCCTTCTCATGGATTTATTTAAATTAATTTATTTATTTTATGTTTCAGCACATGCATGTGTGCCTGTCAGAGTTCATGTGCACTGGGGATCATGCCAGAGCCCAAAGAGGCCAGAAAAGGGCATCAGATCTCCTGGATCTGGAGTTATGGGTGGTTGTGGGACAAATGTGGTACTAGGAACCAAACACTGGTCCTCTTACAAAACCCCGAGTGCTCTTAATGCTAGATGTCTCTCCAGCTGGTGCTCATTCATTCCTTACACAAAAAGAATGACATGATATAAATATACACAGAAGAAAATAAGCTCATATATCAATGGTCTGCCTCTAGAGGAGAGGTCCTTGTATGTTTTATATTTCCCATTATACGTTTCAACTTTCGTGAATCTTACCCCCAACAAGACCATGCTGGTCTCATTGTATGGCAGTGTGGAGGGACTCAGGGTCCAACTTATCCTAGACTTGTGGCTCCCCCTTCATCTCAACTCCCAGCCTCTTATTCTTTATTCTTTTTTTATTTAGTAATTATTTACTCAAAGACATTTTAATAGTACAGAAAAATACTTCACAAACAACAATAAAACACATATTTTTACCCTCCAAAGTTGAAACTATTTATATTTTATTATATGTAGTTACAGTTTGTATTTTAAAGAAATAAGTGGAGTCCATTTATGACAGTAACATATATAATCGTCGAAACTATTTCAATTAGAGAGACCTGACTCATGGGAACCGTCCAGTGTGGTTGCTCCTAACCAGGCCCAGCAAGCCATGGTTAGGAATTTTTAACTTCTGTCCACCTTTAGCAAGAGAGACTTGGCTCTTAGTGATTATTTCCAGGATGGACGCAGCCTGGGGCCAGGGCACCAGCTTAGCCTGGCACTTCCTTTGGAACCTCAGTGGCAGGCTGGGAGAGGCAGGGAGCAGCCAACACTTCCCTCCTGAGGTCAGCTGGTGCCCAACTAGTGTTTACACACAGGGTGGAGTCTGAGTCTCCGGCTCTGAGCCCTTTGCTCTCAGGGGAGCTGGTCCTGGGCAGGCCACAGGCAAAGGATGGTGAAACCACTGTCTCCTGCATGCCCGAGGCCACAGTGTGGGGAGGATTCTGGGAAAGGGCACCCCCACCTCCACAGGTGGTCAGATGGTCAGGGAAGGCAGAGGACCCAGAAGGGGGGAAGGGTTGGACTCTGTTACTTTTATCAAACACCTGCCCATAGGATCCAGAGTCTCAGAAGGACAAACGAAGGCACTTCTCAGTGGCCTGGCTCCTGTCATCCAGGCTGGGATGGATCTCGAGTCCAGGGCTGCTGCTCTTGATGTCACAGCAGATTATCACAGCAGGTGATGGCGTCTGGTACTGTCGGAAGAGACTCAGTTTGCAGCAAGGCTGGGGACATCTGCAGATGTCTGAGGGTGTCTGTCTTTTCTCGAGTTTACAGAGAACAAGGGCTTCAGAGTCCATAGCCTGTTCTCCAGGAAGATATTTGCCAGGGTCTGAGAAGGAAGGAGAGCCACTGACCCAGAGCTGGGCACATCTGACCTGCCAAATCCACAGACCTGTGAGCACCAGCTTCCTCTGCACCTCTGTGTGTCCTTCTGTCCTGGGGCTGGGAGCTGTTTCCAGGGTCAACAGGGAGAGAAGGAAGGATGGGTGTGTTCCAAGGAGCTCTCTCATAAACACAAGAACACTCTTCCTAGAGAGTCTCTGCGCTCTTTCCATCCGTCCACTGGCCTGACTAGCTCACACACTCAGTCCTGAGCCCATTCCTGGGAGCTGGAAGACCAGGTGTTTTGTAGAGTATTGGCAAAGCTCACTCTGAACACAGGCATGCAAACAAAACAGAAACGACATCTGTCTCATGTAAGGGTTTAGATCAAACCGACCCAAGACGGATGAAGGCTCAGCTGTCATCAGCGCAAGCTTTCCCTTTTTAGCTATGAGGAGATTGATTCAATCTCTGTCACCTCCTAGTCAGAGAGAAGGGCAAGAGAGGGTTAGGGAAGCACCATACATCTCTTCGAGGGCACAACTTAGAAACAATACTATTATTTCTACTTACTGTACATCTGTGAGAACTTAGACTCAGGGCAATGTTCAGCTGCAAGGGAGCCTGGGAAATGTGGTCTTCAGCAAAGCAGCTATCTGCTCAGTCAAAAAAATTTAAAATTGATTGTATGTGCATGAGTGGTGTGTGTGTGTGTGTGTGTGTGTGTGTGTGTGTGTATGTGTGTGTACACCTCTTGTGTCAGAAGAGGATGTCATATTCCCTAGAACTGGAGTCACAGACAGTTGCAAGCTGCCACGAGGGTGCTGGGAAATGAACCCAGGTCCTCTGGAAGAGCAGTCAGTGCTCTGAACACTGAGCTATTCCTCTAGCTCACTTTTATTATTAAAGAAGGGGAGGGGGGAGTGGATATCTGTGGATTAAGGAAGTCTTTGTTGCAGTTCCTCAGTCAACTCTTGGTAAGGCTTGTGAGTCCACACTTGAGTTGCATAAGGGTCATTCCTACGGAAGCAAAGGGATCTGCTTGTTATAACACCATAGCTGCTATTTGAAATTACCCAGGAAACTGAGAGGGGTGTGCGTTGGCTAGTCAGTCACCCAGTGCCTGCCTACGAGGTCCTCAGACCCTGAAGGAGGGGACAGATTGAAGCAGCTAATTATGGGCCAACATGACAAATGGTCACATAAAGCCCAGTGAAAACAGATGGAAAAATTAAGAGAAGGTGTCTGCAGACAGGCGGAAGAGTGCTGAGAGTTTCATCTGGGTCTTAACTGGCTTGTGAGAATTTCACAAATGGTTGGTTGGGGAAGGCATCTAGACAAAAAGAGCGGGGTGGGGGGGGGAGCTGTGGCTGTGCTGAGGCTCTCAGCATGTGGCTAGTGGTCCTGTGCAGCCAGTGAGGCAAGTCAGGGGGCTGTTGGGATTGGTCAGTGATCCCAACAGGGAAGGCAGTAAGCTGTCTGACAGGCCTTTGGAAGTCTCAGAAGGTTAAGATGGGAGATATGCTCAGATCTGTCTTTCTCTGAGGTAGAGACTAGAGAATAATTCCTTAGGAAGCTACTTCACAGATCTGTGTGAGCAAGACGATGTCCTGCACCATGCCAGGGTTGAGGGGTGGGGGTGGAGGTTTGCGGGTTTGCGTTTGCGTTTGCTCTAGCCTGTGACAGAATGCTGCAGCTTGGTAACTGGTTCCCTGGGGAGGGTTGACTCAGGACGAGGGGTGGTGGTTAAAAGATGGTTAAATATGATCCCAAGTTTACATGCCTGTGCTACGAACACAGAAAAAATGAGGCCAGGAAGTGCAAGCTTAGGGGATGAGAGATGCCTTCCCACTGTCCCGAGCCTGATCCAGAGCAGATTTCTCTGGGTTCCTTAAATGTTCAGCGGTCTCTTAAGATGTTGGGACACTGTGCCTGTGTCCCTCAGAGCCCCTCCCCCTCCAGTCTCTAGCTGGCTAAGGCCTCATTTTCTCCAAGAGCCTCCTTTGACTCTGATAATCTGGGTCCGAATCCTTTCTAGGTTCTTGTCTTTCTTTTCCATCCCTCTCTCTGAAGCATCTCCTGTCCCAGAAAGCCTCTCATTTCCCCCAGGGCAGGAGCCACCTCTGCCATGTTTCCTGTTTTATTTTCAGTACTGAGGACAGAGCCTGGCACATAGTAGGTACTCACACTAGGCTTCGGACATGCAAGCTGTACTTGGAAATAAGAAGTCACCAATAGTTTAGATGCAGGTCCCCAGATGAGTGGTTTTGAACCACTGACACATTGGCCATCTGGGGACATCTTTGTTATGACTGAGCGTGTGCACGCACGCTACTGGCATTGAGGAAGGAGAGACCAGATTTGCTCCTGAATATCCTTCCAGGCCAGGGCAGTTCCCCACAGAATATTATCCAGCCCAACGTGTCACTAGTGTTGAAGCTGAGGAAGCTGGCTGGAGAGACAGGCAAGTCAGTTAAGTTCCAAGATGGCCCAAGTGAGAGAGCAGAAGTATAGTGACTGTCCTAAGAAATACGGACTTGTGATGTGCAGCCAGGAACCACCTCGGATCGGGCCTCAGTCAAAGGGTCCAACACCTTGGGCGGTTTCCCCTTAACTGAACTCCAGGCCATCAGCCCAGCCGGCCCAGCCTGGCGCTTTGCTCTCTCTGACTCACCCCGTTTGGATGGCTCCCACTGTTTAGTGGAAGGGTACCACTTTCTTCCCACCCCATCTGCCTCGCTGATTATTTTCAGCTTGGCTTGCAGAGGCCCAACGCTGCAATTACTCACCAACCTCAATGGCTCCTTCTGAAAATAACATTTGGGTGGAAGGAAACCTCAGTCTGGTGGGCTGGATTTTATACGAAATGGTTAAAGCATGGGGGTGGGGTGGGGTGGGGGTGGGGACGAGGGCAAGGGAGGGGCTCAGTGGAACAATGAAGAGAAGAGTCTGGAGAAAGAAAGTGGAGAGAGATGGAAGGGATGGCAGTGGTAAGGGCCATTGCAGAGAGAAAACAGGCCTCCTGGACAGGGGTCCTTCTTCCAGAAGCTGCAGGCCAAGTCTTCATGCATGCTTCTAATTGAAGGTTCTGTTTGCTGTAATAACTTGTCCCCTCTCCTGATCTCTGAGGCCTGGGAAATCCATGTCTGCCTGGGGCCAGAAGAATTAAGTCTATGGACATACCAATCTTTATCCAAGCTAGTGACCAAATTTTCCAACCCCAAAATAGGAGACACATGGCTGACATAGGGTTTTTGTTCTCTTTCCAGGAAAGGATGGCATTCTGGGATATGTAGTTTCCCATTGGAGGCACAGAGGTCCTTGTACTCACAAAGAAGCACTCATAGAACCAGGAATGTTAATCTTGCAGGGGTGTCTTCTCAATGGCAGAGATAAAAGTCAGATACCTGCATTCCATCCAGAGAGCTGAGAGTGGATTTTGTTAACAACCTGGTGACCTTTCTGCTATCCGTGGGGGCAGACCTCACCCACCTTTTGCTATAGAGGCAGACCTTATCCAAATCCCCCAGCACGATTATCTCAGACTCTTCCCCCCTGGATCATTACCCCTCCTTAGGAGAGATGTCACATGCACTTTGTGGCCTGCTGACCTCTATACTATTGTTCAGAGACCACACTAGATTCTAGGCCCTTTAGCTATAGAGCCCATGCTCATGGTCACACGTACTTTCTAAAGGAGTTTCTATGCAGTCACACTTTAAACTTTATTGTGCCCCTGGAATTAGACTGCCTGGACTGCTTGTTGCATTGGAAAAAAATTTCCCCCAATTTGTATTGTGTTTTAAATATGCTGACCAACCACCAGGCATCAGACTCCCCAAAGTCTGATCCAGATTGACAAAGTCAATCCGCCCTCATTTTCTGTCATATTCTTCTTGGGGTTCACTTACATGGCACCTGCAGGGAATACCCCATCAGTTTCTAGGCCGTTAAGTGGATTTTCTGAGTGATTCTGTAGCCAACGGAGGAGAGGAGAGGAGGAATGGAAGATCGCTCACTGGGTAACGTGCTTGCTGTGCATGCGTGAGGATCTGAGTTTGGATCTCCAGCACATATATACAAATCTGGATGTGGTAATATGCATTTGTGACCTCTCAGAACTAGGGGGTAGAAGCAGGCAGATGTGGGGGCTTGCCATCCTAGCCAAATGCCACGCTTCAGGTTCAATGAGAGACCCTGGGGAGAGAACCAAGTGCATGCATGCACATCACACATACACACACACACATCACATACACACACATACACATACACATCACACACACACATCACACACACATCACATATACACACACACCACACACACATACACACACACACCACACACACACATCACACACACACATCACACACATCCACACACACCACATACACACATCCACATACACACATCCACACACATCACACACACACATCACACACACACCACACACACCACACACACCACACACACCACACACACCATACACACATCACATACACACACACACCACATACATATACACACACCACACACACATCACACTCACACACATCACACTCACACACATCACACACACATCACACACATACATACACACACACCACACACCACACACACATACACACACATCACACACACACATCACACATACACACACATCACATACACACACACATCACATACACAGACACATGACACACATACCACACACACATCACACACACATCACACACACACATCACACATTCACACATCACATACACACACATCACATACACATGCACATACACATCACATACACACATCACACACACACATCACATACACACACATCACACACATCACATACACACACACCACACACACACAGGATTCTTGGAGAAATTATATATTTATGGGTTACTTTGGTTCAGAGAGGAAAATGAAAAAGCAAAGATGGAAAAGCGTGTCCCAACCCTTGCTAGGTGAAGGGGAGGTGTATATAGTAAGGCATGGATTAATGGGAAGCCCCTATGGGATTTCCAAGGAGCCAGGGGCCAGGGAAACAGTTGTGTGAGGCGAATTTTGGAAAGAAGTATGGAAACAGTTCTACAGACAAGTGAAAAGCTTATTTCTGGAGTTTAATTCCGAATGGTTTAAATGCCTCGGTGGGCTTGCAGTGGCAGCTGAGGGCCTCTGGCCCTCCGTTTTATCACTTGCTAAGGTTAAGCAGGGCTTCCTGGGCCTGTGAAGATGGCTGAGGGGACTTGTGCACTTCGGGTGCACTGAGCAGCTGATGGTTCATGAGTGTTGCTGTGCTGTGGATGCTGGAGGCATGGGGCTGAGTGTGTCTAGTCTGGGAGATTCCTTCGTCATCATTTTTCACCCCTCATGTCAGCAAGCAAAGGCCTGTGGGGATTTTCAGCCTTGGAACACTGCTTTTCTGGAGCCAGAGAAGGAACTTCAGACAGGCCAGAGGGTCCTTCTGTGTTCTCTGGGGCGTGTTTCCATCCCTCTGGGACAGGGTAGGAATGACCTCTCTCTATTCAGGATTCATTCTGCTCGGTAGCTCAACATGATTTTAATGGGTCATTTCCCCTTGTCTCCAGATTCTTGGAGGCCCTGGAGAGGCAGTGGCAAGTCAGATAAGGGATATGTGCTGGAGGAGCGTTTGGTCCAGTGGGGAAGCGGCTCTTTGCAGTGCAGTGATTAATTGCCATAATCCACATGGGTGCCAAACCAGAGTACGCTAGGGGTGGAGTCTTCAAACCCACCTTACTTTAGACAAAAGGAAACCCCTATAGAAGAGTGTGGTAGGCTGCAAAGTGAGTATTGAGTTGATCAGATCGAAAGTGTAGGAAGAAAGTATTACTGGGGCTGGAGAGATGGCTCAGCTAGTAAGAGCACTGGCTAATCTTCCAAGGGATCTTGGTTCAATTCTTAGCACCTACACAGGAGCTTGCAACCAACCATTTGTAACTCTAGTCCCAGGGAATAAGATGCCTTTTTCTGACCTCAGGACACACAAGTGGTGCACAGACATACATATAGACAACACACACACACACATACACACACAAACCAAAAATAAATTGTGTATGAAGATATGATTGGGTAAATACCTAATCTTTAAAAAGAATGGAAGGAGCTTCTGCTGTGGGCATTCCTCAGGTAAGAACAAAAGGCCCAAGTTACAGCTGTTACCAGCAGAGTTAGCACAGAGCCCTGGCTGAGGAGACCTCTTCCCTCCTATGTCACTATTTCCCCTGAAAATAGATTTTTGGGGGCCTTCATTCAGACTCTGACATTTGAAAGAAGGGTGGGATTTGACGAACTCTTTGGGTCCTTCTTGCACTGGGCTTTTGAAGGGAGGTTTTGGAATCATCAGGCTAGTGGACTTTGTCTCTAGTGTTGTGATCTTAAGCAAATTGCTTAAATTCTGGGCTTACCTCTTCTTCTCTGTGAAGATAAAAAGAGCGCCCTCTTTCTAGGGCACCAGAAGGCAGTAGAATGTGTACAATGCTTAGAGTCGTTCTGGAAACACGAACAAAACTCAGCACAATGGCTATTATTACCTCCAGACACCCCCAATGTGCTAGGTAAGACAATTTTAGCAACAACAACAAACATTTTTATTTGAATAGTTCTGAACTTATTTTCAGGCTATGGTTTCTCTAATGTTATCGCTTAGGGCAAGGGCACATAAAAAGAGAATCGATTTAAAGTTAATTTAGAGAAACAGTTAATAAAATAAAAGTCAATTATAACCTATAATACCAGAAGAATGTGTATATGGAAGACAATCGTCTTCATCTGAATCGTCAGACATCCGAAAGACTGAACATATTGATGTGACATGTTCCCTCCCGCAAAGAACACGTTCAGGGCAAGCTAGGTGGGTCAGCGGCAGAAATCCGGAGGCTCTGAAGAGGGGGCCCCGACTCAAAAGTCAGCTAGCTCTTTAACTTCTCTCTCCAGGATAGGGTGATTTGGCTCTCTCTCTCTCTTTCTCTCTCTCTCTCTCTCTCTCTCTCTCTCTCTCTCTCTCTCTCTCTCTCTCTCTCTCTCTCTCTCTGTGTGTGTGTGTGTGTGTGTGTGTGTGTCTCTCTCTGGATCACTGGGTCAGTCAGCCAATGCTTGCGGAGAACTCTAATTCGGCTCAGATCGCAGGCGCGATCTGCCAAAAAGGTCTTCGCACCCCTGGCTCCGCCTCCATCCCCCGCCCCGCACATCTGGTGAAAAGATTCCCGCCGCGGGGCGGGGCAGGGCACAGCCGGCGCATGCGCGTCGGCCTGGCCCGGGTGCCGCACCGCAGGCCTCCACTCCCAGAAACGCGTTGCAAACTGTTGCATCAGACAGCAAGAAGCAGGCCGTGCCGCCAAGGTTTCTAGGAAGATAGCGCAGTTTTGAGCTCCTCCTTGGTGGCTTAGGCTCGTTGGTTGCCCCTCCCTGTGTTTACACGCCCGCATCACTAGCTCCTAAAATCCCAAGCTTGCGGGCCAGGATGATTCTCTGTTGCTCCTGTCCCCTTGCACGGCCGGCCACAGACAGGACCCGCTGAACTGTATTCGATTTACTTTCTTAACCGCAAGGACCCAGAAGGAAAGAGCTGGGTTTGATTTCTCTTTCCGAGTACAAGAATGCCCCTGAGGAATTTCACACTCTGTGAAAGTGCAAAACTCATTTCCCCAGAGTAAGCGCTGCAGACGCTTCCCCAAAGGGCTTGGCAAGCTCCCAGCAGGAATGCACTGGGAGAGTTTCCAGCTCTGTACCCCGGGCAGCTGAACATGCAGAAGACCCCGAGCTAGTAGGAGGCCCTCTGGATGGAAACATCTCTGTAGGAAGGACACCCCTCTCCCAGATATTATCTGCCTTAAGGCATACCGCAGTGTGTTGCAGATTTGGGGCTTCAGACAGAATGCAGGACCTCACATTCACACATAGGCGGCGCCGATTTAGTGTCCTTGACTCGACTGGCTCTAGTACGTGTGAGCTGCAGAAAAAAAAATTGCCTCTCGCTTCTCCCTCTCTCCTCCAGGTTCTAGTTCCTCCTCCTTCCTCAAAGGGAAGGAAATGGTGCTCATCTAGGAGGGTTGGGGCAGTCTCGGGGGTGGAATATTAAGAACACTCAGAGGTCTGGGGACGTAGCTCAGTAGGACCGCTGGCGCGGCGCATACCGATCTCTGGCTGCCAATCCCAGCACAGAGAGTACAGATGAGGAATCCGCCCGTTTTCAGAGACAGTCTCATTCTTACCTTCAATTCTTTTCATTTTTTAAAATAGGTCAAGGCCAAGATCATTCAGTGTTAATGGATTTTCCAGAAAAGGGGAAAAACCCCTGGCATTTACCTTACGTATTCTGTCTGTTTTAGGGTGTGTATGGTGAAAGTCTATTTTGATTGAATAATCTTGAGAGTTAACAAAAGCCCTGTGTTCTTCCTTCCCATGATTATTGTGACTCTCACTTAATTCCAAGATGCTTAAAAAAAAAGACTTTATGCAGCATGTCCCAACAGTCAATACTGTTTAAAGTAGCATTTTCCTGTCAGCAGCAGAGTACTGTGTCAGTTTGGGATTTTCATTGTAATTCGTGCTTCATAAATATGGCCCGATCTGTTTCGGTCTGAGTAGCAGTGCTTTTATGAGCCAAAGGGATGGGAGTTAGGAGCCAGCTGGAGAAGAAAGTTATTAATATCGTGGAGCAAGGCAGAAAAGTTGAAACCATGAGCCTCGGGCTCATGTTTGAGTCTTTGCTATACCCCTACTGATGTATGTGGCTGGTTGTCATCACGTCTGTGGACTGAATGCTCTGACAGAAGGAAAGGCGGTACCCAGAAGGACAAAGAAGCCCACTATTTTGCAGGAGGCAGCAGAGGACAGCCTGAGTCCTCTTGTGTTGAGTGAAGAGGGCTAATTCTTCTGGCTCAAAGACAGTGCAACAGAGACAGCTATTAGGTGACAAGTCTCCTGAGATCCATTCACTGGCTTCCCTGTCTGGAAAAGCCCCCAGCTGCTAATGCTATAGTCATGGAGTCATTCTACATAACCACGCCTAACGATGTGATTACTGATGGTCTCACCTGGATTGAATTTCCAAACAAACTGCTGGAAAAGTAAGATGCCTGAGGGTCAGATCAGGGGGCAGACCTCCCCCAACCCCTGTATCTTACACCCAGATGGTCAGAGATGCAGGCATAGTCAAAAAGGAAGATTAAATCTCTTCACTGGGGCACTAGACCCAGCCCAGACCCAGACCCAGACCCAGACAACGCTCCTGTTATAAGAGCCGTGATCTAAATTCCTCGTGGAAAGTCTGTCTGAATTAGACACCTCATTTTAATTCCCATTTCCTTTTTAAGTCAGGTCCCTCCTTCTTGAGAACCACATTTAAAGTTGCGAGCTGGCCTTCCTTCTGTTTTTGCTATTTGTGTGCCAATTTCTAGGGTGGGGAGAGCCACGTTAATTTAAAAATATAGCACAAATAGCAAAATGAGGCTTAGTTTAAAGTAAAAACCACAGAAAGGATTTTCCCCTTCCCTTCTGTATTTTTCAGATTTTCCTAGATCCACCTTGACTTCCTCAGAGCCCAGACATAGAGAGGGAGCCTCGCTGGATGCTCTTCCAAACTAGAGCAAAAAGTATCCAGCTCACTCTCTCATGCCAGATAAAATTAGATTTTATTTTTCTGTTTTAGAGATTCGAGTTCCAAGAGGGGGTTAGAAAGCTGGCCAAGCCCCCGATTCCATGGTAGGGTTGTAAGCACCCGTAAATTTGGGGTTATAACCCACATCAGTTGTGTCCACTTGTGCGTTCTGGGTATGGGGATGTGGCTTTTAAGGAGTTCCTAGATCAAATCCCGGTCTTATTATTTGTTATTTTTCTGACATTACATCAAACAGAAATCCTGATCCACATGGTCCAGGCCATAGTGAGTCAAAGTCTAAAAAGGGTTTGGTGCAACCAATAGGCGGCGGCTATTATGAAAATAAACCCTTTCATCTGTCGGCTCCCTCTTTAGTCACCATCGCCCATTTTGGAAAAGGAAGGAATATTCGTTATCTATTTCAAGTGGAGGATCTACCTCCATTTTAAATCAGCCACGGGCTCACCAGAAGGGAAGTCCAGACCAGACCGAGCTGAATTTGCAAACACCTAGGCCTATTAACCGAATGGAATCTCTGCCCTTGCCCCCTTAGCAGAACAAGATCGAAGCGGCTGGGACTTGGGATGCCTTGAACGAAGCAATCGCTCAGTCTAAAGAAGCAGGTTTAAATCCGGGTGTGGGGGCAGCCACCTGGAGAAGGAAAGCGGCCGCAGGAGGCTGTAGGCAGAGCGGACGGAAACTCCATGCGCGAGCGGCAGCTCCCTCTGCTGGCTACGGGGTGCAAATCCGGAGCTGGTCGAATGGGACTCGGGAGCCCTTCTGCTGCCTCCGCCCCCGCTGCGTCCCTTCTCGGGATTGCGCAGCCTGATCTGGGACTGGATTCCAGGAGAGGCGACCCCATCCTACTCTTGACGGCAGAACAAGGACGCTGCTCCAAAACACCGGGTTCATCAGCTGAGCGGAGGCTGCAGGAATCTACCCAAATCCACCAGCGGCTGCTTTTGCCTCCCGGAAGCCGGGACAGAAGCCGGGGCTATCGGAGGTGGTTTGAAAATGGCATCGCCTATGGCCAAGACCGAGGGTTCTGCGGACAGAGAGGAGCCCTGGGTTCGCTTTCTGCCTCATCCAGCTAGGTGACCTTGGGCAAGGTACTTAAATTTCCATGTGCCTTGTTTTCCTCATCTTTAAGATGGAGAGAATGTTCCCGACCGACCTTCAAGGGTTGGCTTGAGGATTACTCTAGACCAGGCAGCCTAGGTTGGGATTCTGGCATTGAGATCAGCAAGCTGTGTGCCCTGGGGCAGGTTACTTAACCTCTCTGCCCTAGAAAAATAGGGGTCATAACGGTACTTACCTCCGAGGGCTGTCGCCTGCAAAGCGCTTAACACTGCGGTGGAAGAGTAAGCGCTCAATAAACTGTGGCTATTATGGCTGTTGTCGTCATTTTCGTCCTTAAGAGCCCTGAGCACAGAGCACAGGTCTATTTGGGTGATTATTATTAGTCAGTTTCTCGAGTATGGTTATTTCTTCCCCAGAATTGTTTATTATTATTATTATTATTATTATTCACAAACTCGCGTCCTTATCAGTAGCTGAAGGACAAACAATTTTCCCGAATTAGCAAAATCCAGATCTCCGGGAGGAGGGCCAAGGACGCGGCGGTGGGCTGCAAGGACCGGGCGGGACCTGCGGGGAGGAAACCCGCGCCCGGGTTAGCGCGCGTCAGAGCCTCGGTGACGTCGCTAGGGCCAGGGAGGCGCGGCCTGCACACGCCGGGCCTGCGGTGGCCCGGGATGGTCGGGTGGTACTCCAGCTGCGTGGATGCCCGGCTGGGAAGAGCCTCCCTGGGTCAGACCCCCTGCGGGGTGCACTCGAGGCTGCAATCGCAGCCTGGCCGGGAAGCGGGGAAGCGGGAGGTGCCAACCCCTGCTCGGTTGTCCCGGCCCCGCCCAGCCTGGCGTACCGCTACCCGCGGGGAGGCTGCTCTGGATCATCGTAATTCTCTCCATCCCTCCATCCTCCCGGAACCCATTCCTCATCATCCCTCAGGGCCCCAGCTCAGATTCTCCTCCCATGGTGCTCACTCTGACCGACTCCTCCTCGGTCTCTGGCGCCTCCCACTCGCCCGCAGCGCCCGGAGCACGCCCCGCAAGTCCACTTGGCTTGCTACGCACGCACCTCCAACTCGCTGCATCTTGTCCCCGTTACTCTCCGTCGCAGTGAAGGTGACACCACCCACCCGATCACTCGCGATGTGTCCTAGACGCTTCTACCTGCAGTGGCTACTACAGTCTAAGCTACTCCCCCTGTGACCTTGTGAATTACCCTCACTCTGTTGGGTTTTAACATCTTCCTCTCCAAGGTCTCCAAGTACATTCCCCTGTATTGCGAGCTCCGTACACCCCTGTTGCCCAAGTCTGCCTTGTTGTTGTCAGCTTCTGTTGAGAGGCCTGGCGCTCCAGGCTTTCCCCATCTTCCTGATCACGCAGGTCTGCCATTTTCTAACACCTCATAAACTAATCCCAGTTTAGACCTGCCTGCGTAGCGCTATTTAAATTGTTCAGTATTTACTCCATCCAGTTATCTTGCTCTTATTCTGCTGAACTCCAGACGGGAGTCTCCCCTTCAGGCGTGTCCTCTCCCTAGTTCTACTATCCGGCTGTGTGAAATGTTTCTGGACTACAGGACCTTTCTGGGTGGCCAAAGGTCTGTGCCCCGCCCCCTTCTGCTCCCTTCTTCCTATAGGTGGGTTTCTTCTACGTGGAACACCTTTTCTCTTTCCCTAACCCCTCCCCCATCCTAAGGACCCCCAGCCTCCCCCCCCCCCCCCCGCGTACCCACCCCAACCCAACCTCGACTGAATCAAATACTCCTTTGAAAGGTCAGAAGTCAATTTAAGAAATCTGAAGCTTACAAAAACTACATTTAAAAAACGCTTACAAAAACTACTTGTTTATATTACATATTCTCTTTCCTTTGTTAACACTTAACATTTCCTCTTTCAATCCAGAGTTTCTTAAAATTCCACACCAATCCTTTTGGATCTGGGTGGAATTCTCTGAATCAATTTCCGTCCCTTCCCAGCGGAATCGCCTAGGGAAGCACGTTGGCGCTTCTTCATTTCCGCTCATGCTTTTATGCTTTCACTCCATATCTTGGTGCCTATAGGCACTTTATGGAATCATCTGAAATTATTTTAAACGTTGAAGAGTAGCTATTAGACTGAATGTATAATCGTGTAACTTGCATTTAAAAAAAAAAAAAAACTAGGCAGCATGAACCCACATTAGTGGGCATATTTCTTGATCATACTTTTTCAGTGCTGATGAGGGACCCGTTATGAGTTCAGCACATTTTATTTTCCAGTCTCCTAGAAGATGTTTAGCTCATTTTCACTTTATTTTTCTGTTAGAAACAATGCTATAATAGCTTTAAAAAAAATCTCATTGCCGGAAATGAAAGCAGACTTCGGGTAGATACTTGAGTGCGGAATTGCTGGACTCAGGACTTAGAAACTGGCAACATTGTTGGGCATGGCTCAATGGGTTTTTTAAGTGGTTGTACTAATTCACAGTTCCATTCGTTATGTGAGAGTTCCCCTGTGTTCCACATCCTCAACACTTGCTAATGTCAAACTTTAAAATTGTTGCCAAGCTGATAAGTGTGAAATGGCAGTTCAATGTTTTAATTTGCAATTCCCTGTTTACAAGTGAGAGAGATAGGAACATACTTTCTTTGTTTATTGGCCATTTGCCTTTCTTCTTTTTTTAAATTGGCCACTGGTTTATATATATTCACCAATAGTGCATCTATTGGTCATGCCCTATATGTGGGAGTTCTTTATATATTCTGGATACTAATCCTTTGTCAGTTTATGGTGTCTTTTATTGCACTCAATTGCAATTTTAAATTTATATGATTATTTGATTAATGTCTGATTTTCCTTATATAATAAGTCCATGAGAAGAGGATTGTCCCTTGTAATAAGTGCAATATTTAATACATACCAGGAAGTTAATAAATACTCCTGACTGAAATGTGTTGATAATTGACATTATTATTATTATTATTATTAATTATTGAGTTTTCTCTTCCTCAAGCTTTTTTTTTTTTGTCAATTCCTTGAGTGTAGGAAACTGGTGGTATTTTATTTCTTTGTGTCTCCAGTGTGTATCGTGCCACATAGAGCACGTGCCCAATAGTTGTTAAGTCTCTTTGTGGGTTTTTTCTTTTTTCTTTATCAGATATTTTCTTTATTTACATTTCAAATGTTATCCCCTTTCCTGGTTTTCCCTATCCCATGGCCCCTCCCCCTGCTCACCAACTCACCCACTCCTGCTTCCCTGTCCTGGAATTCCCCTATACTGGGGCATCGAGCCTCCACAGGACCAAGGGCCTCTCCTCCCTGTGATGTCGGGCAGGCCATCCTCTGCTGCATATGCAGCTGGAGCCCCGGCTCCTTCCGTGTGTGCTCTTTGGTTGGTGAGTAGGCTTTCTTTTTATTCTCATTCTTTTCAGGTCACCCTCTATTTCCGAGACCGATTTAGCTCTGTCAATGGAATAAATAATAAAGAATCTGCCACCGTGCATTTGTGAGAATTGTATGAACTGTGCATAAACGGAGCACTTAACACTCAGCACTTAGTTGTCAATAAATGGGGACTTTCCGCGGCCCCACAACCATCATTTTGGTTACTAAAGATATACTGTCATTAATTTTAACAGAAAGATTTTTTCAAATACAGAATAAAAGTGATCCTCCTAAAGATGTGGTGACTGAGTTCTTTTTCTTTTTTCTTTTTCTTTCCTTTTATTGGCATTTGACCCACAATGCAAGGCTTGGTCCTGACGCGAACTCTGAAAAACATCAAATATCATTCTTTTTCCTTTCTTTTCTAAATTCCAGATATATCAAAGTGTGTGAACTGTACATAGAATTCAGTCCTTTAAGAGGAAACATAAAGGCCAATCCTACATCTTTGGCCAGAAGTCAGAGAGCAGAAAGGAGATCTGTCAGTGACGCTAGAGCCTGTTTGAGGCAGCTACAGCCCAGACAAAAGCAGAATTCTTACATCGGTTTCCATATCTGCATTGATTGCATGACCTTTGATCTATTTATAAAATGAAAGTAATAAGTCTTGCTTTTTATAGAGCAAGGATTTTATGGCTGAAATTTGCTAATTACTCACTGAAAAGTCTATGAGACCTTCACATAAAAGGTGGTTTGCATTTATTTCAATAGAGCTTCCCAAAGTAAATGGCCTCGCAGTACCGTCTGACCCAGTAACGGCTGTCTGTGCCACAGACTCGCAGGTGTGCTGTTTTGCCAGAAATGGAAGCCCAGGAGAATGTATCTAGTTCCTTACCACACCTACAGACCAGGGGACCTCAGGCTACCCTCTGTGTCTGCAGCCTGAAGTTTCTCAGCAGCTGTATTTGATCTCGGTGGACACGTTAGGAGGCCTGTCATCTCCAGGGCTTCCTCTCTGCAGGAGGAAGGCAGGTGGCTACACTGAGCTCACTGTGATATGAGCCTCCCAGAGTGAACAGTTAGCCGCAGGGACTCCTGGTCTAGACGCTCTCCAGAAAGGCCTGGGAAGTGTGCCAGGACCAAAGGGGCCACCGTGGAAGCTCAATGTTTCCTCACACAGACATCTGGGAAAGGGGTCCAAAGGGCACAGAGACACTGCAGGGCTATCTCATGCGTCAGTATTCAGCCTTTGCCTCTGCTGCTCTGGTGGGAAGCAGCAGTCATGCAGTCTGTGGGAAGACTGGGGGGAGAACCACCTAGTCAGGTCTCAGGGCTCTAAAATCCACAGATCACCAACCTCACCGAGACTCCAGGCCTCAGCTGAGGGTCAGGATAATCTTGACACCCATCTGCAGCGTTAGCAGGGACCTCACAGTCAACAACTGTAAACAACAAAACTCCACTTAAGACTAAGCACATCTCGCTTCCTTAAATTAAATTAAAAAAAGCAAAAGATGGTACCAGGGCTTGAGCTGTGATCTTGAACTTACTAGACCAACATTCTATTGCTAAGCTCCATGGCAGCCTCTGCTTACCTTTAACCTATTTTACTTTTAGTGCGTGTGCTGGTGTGCATGCTTGCTAGAAGCCAAGAGTGAGACCCTGTATTAAGAAAGAAAAAAAGAGAAAGAAATAAAAATAAAAATGGACTCTTTTTTTTTTTTTTTAGAAATTATTACTTTTTAGAATCAGGATCACTGTGAATGTGATACTTGGTGAGAACTGACATCTTTCCAATGATATCCATCCTATTAAAAAGCCAGGCCACACCTTCATCTCAATTGATGCAGACTGCTCTACCAGTGTGTGAGTGTCAGGTGGCATCCTTCCTGTACTCAGCACATGGGCAATGCTAACCTACTGTGGTCTTCCTCACAGAGATGGGATTTCTCTCTGGCAGTCAATTGTATAGAATGAAGACAATATGATTTTTTTTTTAACAATTATGTAACTAATCGTCTTAGTTTCCTGATAATTGATAATGAATTATTTTCTCTATTGCTTCTCAGCTAACCATTTTAGGGTTGGTTTTTAGTCATAAAACTAGAAGTCTATGTAGTAATGGTAATTTTCCTTTCCTCTTTTCTGTTCACATGCTTTTTTTGTTTGTTTGTCTGGAGAGAGGGTGTCACCCTGTAGCCCAGGCTGGCCGGTAACACCCCGTGTAGCCTGGATGGGAATCACTCCCCACAACTGCTCTCATGTTTCTGTGTCTGCAGTGTCTCTGTAGAGGCCCCTCTTTCAGAACGGAATGGTGGTGGTGTTTGTGGCTGCCTGCATTTCGTTTGGGCCTCTCAGAGGTGCTGCGACCTTTAGACTTGGTGGAGGGGCATCGTCTTCCAGGGTCTTATCAGAGTCGGCCGTGGTCTTTCCCTGTCTAGTCTCCTGCAGCGTCATGCTGGTTTCATAGAAGAGAGCCTGGGAGTTTCTCTGTATTTTCTTTGCAGGTGGAGTCCACCCATGGAAGTGTCTGCCTCCTCATTTCTTTTTAGTGTATTATTTCTAATGCGGTCTCAATTAAATCACTGAATCTGCTGTTTTTCCCCTCTGTGTACGGAAAAGTAAAAAACCAAAAAGCCCCAAAACCTCTTTTGGAATTCATTGCAGTATTTTCTATTTTCCTGGAAAGGCACCTATTCAGTAGTGTTTAAACCAAAATAGTGCTTACCTATTTTTTGCCTCTGTAAAAAGCTATAAAGGCATGCGGTTTTTTCTTTCTTTCTACTAAGGAGCTAGCCTACGGTTGCTTTGCAGTTTTTAGTCCTTATGTCACATTTCTGTTGTTTTTGAGATTTTACATTTTTAAATAAAAAAATTTTTTTTGAGACAGTCTTACTATGTTGTCTAGGCTGTCCTTGAACTCAGAGAGCCCTGCCTGCCTCTGCTACCTAATGCTGGGCTCGAAGCTGTGCACTGTCTTGGTGGTTGTTGATCTTCCTCTGTTTTTTGAGTCTATGTAGACCTGGCTGACCTCGGAACTGTCTGGATTTGATCTTTTGAAAATGGCATTGGGTTTCTCTCGACATGAGATGGGCTTTAAGCCTATTCTGTAAGCGACTTCAGCTGTGACTCACTGTTGCATACTTGTCTGGCTCTGTTCTTCCCTTTCTGATTTAATTCCCGCAAGATCTTTGCCAAGGAGGAAGTCAAGACTCAGAGTTAAGGCACCTCATTCCCGGAGGCCACACAGCTAATGGCTGGCAGCGCTGGCATTCAGACCTGACCTGTCTGCCTACCTCCGGCCCCATTCTAGGCGTGTGGCTCCACTGCCATCCTCTGTAGTCCTCCATTGTTAAAGCAACTGAGACTCCCACTGTTGGCAGGGTTTTAACTCAGCCTGCTTTCTGGGGGGTCACAGTGTGATCTCTCTCTGCCTTCCATCCCTGGGAGCTATCAGTAGTCCTGAGAGGACAGCTGTGGCCCTGGGCCCTGCTATGAGGCAGTGTTTATAGTCCAGCCAAATAAATTTAGCAGGTCACCAGCTACGTTAAAAGTCTCATTTAAGAGCTGGAGACACAATTTAGAGGCAGAGTGCTTGCCAAACATTCATGGGGACCCCAAGTTCAATCCCCAGATCCCTAGTAACACACACACACACACACACACACACACACACACACACACACACACACAGCAGATGTGGAGCCGGGGGAGAAACTCTCATTGAGATAGCAGAACAATTGACAAAAGCAAAAGCAAAACCCACACAAACCCACTGCAGTGCCTTGAGGCGCAGTTGTGGAGCGTTCAGGACCAGCCTCAATCATCCACGGTGAACTCTGACCGACCACACGACTAAGGCATGTCTCTCTGTCTCTCTGACACCACATCTACAGATTCTCAACAAAATCACACACTTTACTCAGGACCTGGGAGTACACTTCACACTTGCTGGTGTCTGGGAAGTACACTAGGCAGTGTCTGTGTCACTGTTGGCTGTCCTAGTAGCTTGGGGGGAGCGGGGGGGGGGGGCTGGGGTGGGGGAGGGGAGGTTGGGTGACAAGTCAGTTCAGATTCAGCATTGGAATCTAGAGGCTGACCTTATTCTCTAGCCCACGATCATGGGAAGCACTCCCCCACCCCACACACACTTGTGGTAGCTTGGGAAAAGAAGAGGGAGAAGGGCAGTAGGGAGGGAGGGAGGGAGGGTAAAGGGAGGGAGGACAGAGTGTTGAAGGAGGAGGGGCCATTCACCCATTCACCTCAGGCTTGTTCTCTGCCTTGCACTAAGCTAAGGGTTTTCCAGACTGCATCTCATTCAGCTCTCACTCAGTGCTAAAGCCAGGTGTCATGGAGCATCCGGTCACCTCTGTCACCTCTGTCACCTCTGGAAGGCAGAGGCAGGTGGGTCTCTGTCAGTTCACAGCCAGTCTGGTCTACAGAGGTTTAGGTCAGTGAGATCTACAGTAAAATCCTCCTCCCTCCTTCCCTCCTTTTCTGCCTCTCCATTATACCCACGCCACCCCCCCCACCCCCCCAGTCCTCCCCACCCCCGCTTCTCAGATTTACTTTTACTTAAGAACTTTCCAGGTCAGGAAACTCCTGTCCTGATTGTTGAACATTCTGTTTTGAACTTGGCACAGAAAGACTCACTGTAATAAGTCAGCTTCCCCCTTCCCTAGAAGTTTCTGGCTTTTGTTGTTGTTGTTGTTGGTGGTGGTGGTGGTTGGTTGGTTTTGCCAACCTTGCCAAAGGCCTCAAGCAGGAAACTTCCATCCTGGAGGAAACTAAGGAAACACAGAACCCAGATCTTGGGCTTTCTCAGTGAGGGCTGGAAAAGTTACCGATTCCAAAATATAAGAAAAAAATATTTTAAGCTAGAGGTGTCTGGTTAAAAGTTTACAAAACATGGTGTTGTGTCAACTCCACTAATTGCTGAATTTAATGTTGGTTACTTTTGAAATTGGAGCTCCAAGTTAGCCTTGAATGTGTCCCAATCCTCTTGTTCCCTCCCCACTTCTTCCACACTGTATCTCATTCAACACTCACTCAGCACTAAAACCAGGAGAGCTGGGATTCAAGAGGTAGACACTCAGACCCGTGTCCCTAAGGCTTAATGTGTGTGTGTGTGTGTGTGTGTGTGTGTGTGTGTGTGTGTGTCCTTAGAGACAGGGTCTCACTATGTAGCACTGGCTGTCCTGGAACAGACTAAGTAGACCAGGCTGGCTTTGAACTCACATCTCCTTCTGCCTCTTAAATTCTAGGATTATATAGGTGAGCTGCTATACCCAGTTCCTTAATGTTTTCTCTAGCCGGGTGGTGGTGGTGCTCGCCTGTAATCCCAGCACTCTGGGAGGCAGAGGCAGGCGGATTTCTGAGTTCGAGGCCAGCCTGGTCTACAGAGTGAGCTCCAGGACAGTCAGCCAGGGCTATACAGAGAAACCCTGTCTCAAAAAAACCAAATCCAAATAAAAAAATGTTTCCTCTAAATTTGGAAATACCCTGTAGATTGGATTCTTCTCAGTTTGCAGGATTTGCCTATATATGCACAATAATCACTGAGAAGTGTATCACCAACTGTCAATGAAGAAACTTGTTTGCCAGTTGTGAATTCGATGTGAGTGCTTAGTCACATACAACAGCAAGGCTAGAAAAAGGCTTTTCAGATTTCTACAATGAACATTATTAATTTGGAATGTTTTAAACTGTTTCATGAAACAGGAGACCTGTCCAGGGCTGAGGGACATCTTTATAATATTTTGTGTTATGGTTGGAAGCTGTTAACGTTTCAATGCTTCCATAGTTTCACTGTCCTGTGACAGCTGATTCTCCGGCCCACTGTGAGAGATGTAATATTTAGAATTTGAAATAACTTTGGAAAATATTCACAACGTAATAAAAAATTGCAAAATATTAAACTACAGTTCAATTTGCTCTTGAGTAGTTTGAAAATTCATGTATGCATTAGTAAAGATACTAGAAAGAATTTTACCAAAATGCTAGCAGACTCTCTAGGTAGAATGAGATGCATAATTATCTTTTATTTTTATTTTTTTTATACTTTTGAGGTTTTTTGAATTTTCCACAACGAAAATGCATCACAATCAGAAAAACAATTTTTGGTAGTTACAATTTTTTTCCTTACTACAAAAGTGATTTTTACTCATTATAGAAAAAAATCACAAAATACATATAAAGTACAAGGAACGAGAAGAAACATGCAAATTCCACCCACCCAGAAACAGTCACTGGGTCCTTCCAGATCTTTCTCTGCATACATAAACATTTGTATTTTTATCACAAAACAGGATCGTTCTGTGCATAGCACTGTTTTGAAACCTTCTTTTTCCCTCCCAGTGTATACTGAGAACGTTGGAAAGTGTCAACCGTGCCCTTCTGGGGGACGACTGTTGACAGCAGCACACACCAGGCTTTGAGGAGAACCATCCTCTGTTTAATGCCTAATATTAGACATTTATGTTGCTTCCAGATATTTTTTGAGACAGAGTTTCTCTGGGTAGCCCTGGTTATCCTGGAACTCACTCTGTAAACCAGGCTGGCTTTGAAATCAGAGATCCACCTGTCTCTGCCTCCTGGGTGCTGGGATTAAACATGTGTGCCACCATCACCCAGGATTTCCGATATTTTGTATTCCAAGTAATGTCAATGAAAGTGTCTGAGAGTCTTCATGTTCATAAGGAGACTGGGGAATGGCACCATAACAAGCATTTCTCAAAGGTATTTATTTATTATTCCATTGATTTATTTAGTGTGTGTGTGTGTATGTGTGTGTGTGTGTGTGCACATGCTTGCGTGTGTGAGACAGAAGCCCACTCCATTTCCAGAGTCTTCCACAGTCCACCTTATCTGTTGAGACAGGATCTCTCTGAGCCTAGAGCTCACTGATGGTGGACGGGCTGCCCAGGAGCCGGGGTCCTCCTGTGTCCTCCTCCTCTCTGGGCTGGGGTTATGGGTATATACCTCATTTTTTTCCAGCCTCATTTTTTTCCCATGGGAGCTAGTGGTCAATCTCAGGCCGTCATGTTTCCTGCCAAGCATTATGTCGACTAAGCCAAGCCTCTGTCCACAGATGTTTGCTTTTGAATGGTGCCAGACTCCGAGGATTGAGACATGAGTGTATTTCATCTGAAGCTTGTGATGCAGGGAACTTATATGTATATGTTCTCATATAAATCTCAAAACTGTCTTAGCCTCACTTTCCAGCCAAAGAAGCCGAGGTGACATTGCCTATTTAACTATAGAGTGAGCAAAGATTTCAACATAGACTCGTAAAGACCACATTCTCTCCAATTCCACACTTCAAGAAGAAAACCAAGTCTAACCCCCTTTATTGTTTCTTTCTCAACTTTTGGAGACAGGGTCTCTCTACAAAACCCTGGCTGTCTTTGAATTCACTCTATAGAGCAGACTGTTCTGGAACTCACAGAGATCTACAGTCCTCTGCCTCTGGAGTACTGGGATTTAAGATGTGAGCCACCACACCAGCAGAAGCTTTCTTTTCAAACTTGTTCTTCTATTGTTATTTATTTTATGTGTATAGATATTTTGTCTATGAGAGACCAAATATTTTAAGTTCATACTCCATTTTAAAGAACTTGAACTCATATAAACTAACAGGCCAGTACCTACCTAGCATTGGTCTCCAAGTTATACCCCAGCGAAACCCTGAGCCTAGCTCCAATATCTAGGCTAACCCCAACAAATTCAGCGTCTCCAAGTTAATTGCCATAGTAGTTTTCCAATTAGATGCTTGCCAGACTAGAAACACCCAACATTTCCAACACCTGCTCCTCATCGCACCCCCTTGTTGCTTTCTATAAAGCCTTATCCCAAGAGGTTTTCAGGGCTTCTCTCCGTTAAAGCCATCTTACTGTGTCAGGGCTGGCCAGAGAGGGGGGAGCCAAGCTTTTCTTGTGAATAAAGGCCCTGTTGTGATTTGCATTGGATCGGCTTCTATCTGTTTTTTGCGGTTCACTAACACTTCCCTGGCACTATGCCTTCATGCGTACCACACATATGTGATGTCCAATGTGGCCAGTAGAGGGCATCAGATCCCCTGGAACTGGAATTACACATGGTTGTTAGCTTCAGTCTGGATGCTGGGAACTGAACCAGGGTTCTCTGGAGGAGCAGCCAGTGCTCTTAACCACTGAGACATCTTTTCAGGACCCAGATCTTTCTTGATAATAAGCATATGATAATCAGCCATCTTATGGCTGGGGCTACTGCAGCCAACCGCTCAAGCTCTACTCTGAGCCATGCTTTGTTTCACAACTTGAAAGAGGAGGAATATTTGCCACCATCTTGGACTCTTTTAAAGCAGCCTGGCGCCCTCTACTGGACATTGCTTAGAGACATGGAGTTAGGCTCAGAGCAGCAAGTTTGGAGGATGGTAAGATGTTCCAGAAATCAGGACGGTGGAGATAAGGGTTGAGTGGACAGCCAAAGAAGTGAAGTAGAGATGGGAATATGGGGATGTGGGGAAACAGGGATGTAGGGAGGTAGAGAGGGGGGAGCTGGACCAGTAGTGTTTGTCAGGAGAATGATACCATCAAATGTTTCCGAGAGGACATAGCACGGCACAGTTTGCAGGCATATCCAGCCTTTAACACTGGGACACAGCATTGTTCGTGGGAGAACTGAACGCCTGAGTTACAAAAAAAGTCACAAAACTTGGTAATATTTTTGGAGTTTGTGCTGGGCTGTCTTCCTTAGCCATTGTTGGTTGCACAGATTGGGAGATGGGCGCTAGAGACAGCAAGTTACAGACTGATCATAAGAGCAACTGAAGTTTGGGGTCATCAGATGCTATTCTAAGTATTTAAAAACTATCTTAGCTGGGCCTGGAGAGATGGTTCAGCAGTTATGAGCACTGGCTGCTCTTCCAGAGGTCCTGAGTTCAATTCTCAGCACCCACACAGCCACAAACTCTATAATGGAATCCGGTGCCATCTTCTAGTGTGCAGACATCCATGTAGATGAAACTCTCATATACATAAAATACATAAATAAGTTTATAAACTGTGACCGTCATGATCTCTACAAGGTAGGGACTCACCTGCCTTCCCAAATGAGAAAAAGGAAGCACAGAGAGGTGAACTAACTTCTCCAAGAACACACAGCTCTTGGAGAAAAAAAAAATTGAGAGTTAGCTGGAGGCCACCCACTTTTCACCACTCCACAGGCTCTGCTGAGGCTTTTTTTTGAGACTGAAGGAAGAAGTCTGTGAGCGTCCTATGGGTCTAGTTAACCCCTGAGTCTCTGCGTGGGGCCTGGCTTGTAGATGCACTGTCAGTGGATACATGATTAATGAGTGAATTCCAGGATGAACTTGGCCTAACATAGTGACAGAGAAGTGGGAAGCAGGGAGGAGGGAGGGGGGAGCTTCCTGAGTCAGAACAGAAGGTCTTGGTTAGACAATGCGGAATGGAGGATTGGGAAGGGAGGATTGGCCGGGATAGGGCTTGGGGGACTCAGGCTAGTGGAGCAGGTGGGAGGGGTGTCGCTAACGAACAGTTGAGAAGCGTTACCTCAGCGGCCTGTGGCTCAGCCCTGGCTCCCCGTGTGAGAATCATATAGCACTTTTCTTCAGATTTGGATGGAGAAGCGAACAGGCTTGCAAACTTCTCACATGCTAATTAAGAAACTAATTAAAACCCATGAGTTCTTAAGGACATATGGTTTATTTAAGGTTGATCCAAGATTGATGTTGAGTTAAACAATGTTCTAATAAATCATAAAATAAGTTTGGCTTTAATAATACTGGCACAGTGTCCCAGTGTGCCAGAGCAGTTCATGGAAATGCATTTTTAAATTTTTATTTGAGATATGAAATAAATGAAATGAGGTAGACACAAGGGTCTCAGGATCCTCTGAAGGAAGCCCCTCCTCCCAGACCCCCATGGGAACCCTGCTGGATACGTGTACTCAGAACGCCCGGTTTACAGAACAGGACACTAATAATCCAAAGAGGCGAAGGGTCTCATCTCAGTGCATGTGCTAGAGACTCAGAAACCTGGGGGCTGGGACAAAGTGCTTCTATGCAAGCTTAAGAACCTGAGGGTTGATTTCTGAACCCATGTAAAAACACTGGGTACAAGCCAGGTGTGGGGGCACGTTCAGGGGACAGAGACAGGCAGATCTCTAAGTGAGATGCCAGTGTGGTCTACACCAGAAGTTCCAAGACAGCCCGGATTATGTAGACAGACCCTGTCTCAAAACAAAACAAAACAAAACAACAACAAAAGTTGGGTGTGGCAGTGTGTACTGGTAATCCCAGCACTGCAGAGGCTGAGATGGGTAGATCTCCAGGGCGCACTGGCCAGCCAGGCTTGTGTGATTAGTGAGAACCAGAACCACTGAGACTCTGGCTCAGAAAAGTAGGGTTTGTAGTGACGGAGGGAAGGGCTATATTAGATTAGACCTGGCTTCCATATTAATGTTGTCTTCTACACACACACACACACACACACACACACACAAAGAGAGAGTGAGAGGTAAGTGGAGAAAAAATATAAAAAATGCAATTTTTGTATGATCTATTCTTTTGTTTTGTTTTGTTTTGTTTTGTTTTGTTTTGTTTTGTTTTGAGACAGGGTTTCTCTGTGTAGTCCTGGCTGTCCTGGAACTCACTCTGTAGACCAGGCTGACCTTGAACTCAGAGATCTGCCTGCCTTTGCCTCCCCAGTGCTGGGATTAAATGTGTACAACCATGCCCAGCATATGGTCTATTTTTATAAGCAACATTCCATCAGTTTTTCTGTGTTCTGCTCATTAGAAGAGAGTCATTAGGTCCAGATTCCACTCAATGAGAGGGGACCTCACAAGACTACGAATGCGGGGAGCTCCTCGGGGACCGTGTTAGGGCAGTCCCCATGGGACCTTTTCTTCTGGATCATCTGCATCGTCTCATCTGCATCAGCCTCTTCTCACTTCCTCACCCACTACTTTATGATCTCGGTAAGTTCCAACGTGGCCAGTTTAGGGCGATTTATGTCTCCTATAGACAGAGGCATAGAACTACTTAGGAAACCAGGAGGTGGAAAATGGTTATAAAGGGATCCAATTACTTCCATTGCCAGAGCGATGCAAAAATGCAACAGGAAAAAAACGGACTTAATTGGTGAAAAATTAATTAGACAATTAAACTTATTTCTGCTTAAATACTTTTGGGTGTTAATTGGTAATCTTGCTTGAGGTTCATTTGAAGGTGGGTTTGTTACTTGGACTCTGTCCTAAGAGAACGGTCTGCCTAGTTTGCTATGAACATCCCAGGTCTCGATGAGAGACAATGGTCAGTTCATTGTCCTGGTTCATTTCCAGACAGGATGGCAGGGTCAGACTGCCCCAGAAGACAAATGAGTGTGTGCTTGGGAAGTCTGAGAGAGGAGCCCTGCGCCTGCCTCAGGGTCTTTTCTAAAAAGGCTGGCAAACTCCAGGAGGGCTCAGCGTTCCAAGTTTGAGGCAGAGGGACCCCAATCCTACCCCTTTGGGCAAGAAACTTGGAAAAAAACTTAAAAAACATTTGTGTGTTTGTGTATATGTATGGTTTCTGGTTAATTATTCTATTTGTATGGATGTGGGGTGTTTCTGGTAAATATTGTGTGTGTGAGGTGTGTGTGCAGAGTGCGTTTCTGGTTTTCTTGCAAATTTACTCTGAGTTCTTTAACCTCTTTTGATGGGTTGTTTTTGGTTTTCTTCTTTTTCTTTTTCCTCTTCTATAGGATGGGGTTCTGGGCACACAGAGCAGCTCTTGTGAAGGTTCACGGTAGTTCTCGATTTCAGGCACGTGGGCCCAGGAGATCCAACGTAGGCTGGTGGCTTTGTAGGCCTTACCTTTACCCACTGAGACACCTTGTTCTCCACTCTCGGCCTGGGCTATGTTGGAAGGGAGGGGAAGAAAGAAAGAAGCTGCAGACCGGAAATGAGATCTGCACATCAGAATGCATGGTTTGCCTTAACGGAATCCTAGAAGGGTCTACGAACCCCAGGGAGTGAGGGCAACTGGGCTAAAGTCAGAATACATGAATGAATGAATGAATGAATGCACGCATATGGTGGTGTCCCCCACCTGCCAGACTCTCCTCGGTTCCCTGCCAAGAGACTAGAAGCTTCTTCTGTGGGGCGATACCCAGCAAACCTTGAAGATGAAAAAGCCAACATGACTTCTAATAGTGTCACCTCGCTGTGAGGCCATCATGTGACAAACCCTCCACTTCACTCAGACCCAAGAGCATCCCACCAGCCTCTGGGATCTCCCTGTCCACGTGGCTGCTCAGCTAGGGCTCGCGCACATGTGAGGAAGAGACTAAAAATAATGGATGGAAGAGTGCTGGCGTGTAGATCAGTGGACGCAGCGCCCGCGTGGCATGCCTGTAGCTCCAGGACTGACCTGCAGCTCCATGACTGACCTGCAGCTCCAGGACTGACCTGCAGCTCCATGACTGACCTGCAGCTCCAGGACTGACCTGCAGCTCCAGGTGTGAAGGAACCTGCCAGCAGGCTACAGAGGCCAACCTGGAATACACAAGGTCAAGCTCTCTCTAAAACAGAGATGAGCAAAACAGAAAGATACCATTCAAGAAACAAAAGAAAGATAATATTTTTCTCTGAGATGAGACGGCATATGTTTGCCAGAGATCAAATTCTTCTTCATTAGACTTCTCTTGACCCCTCACTCCAAAATAATATCTCTTATTATTCTACGTTATTTCAGTAGTGGAGAACACGGGCAAAGAGATGAAAATAAATTTAAATAAAGTGATATGGAAACTTTCTCCCCAACCAAAGGGCCTCAAGTCCCAAGCACAACAAAGAAGAGACCATAAGGCCACTGTAAAGTCTCAGCACTCAAGGACAGGGATCCTAACAGCTTCCCCAGAATTAAAATAGCCATCTTCCCCTTAAAGGATCAGTAATCAGAATGGCCTCAGAATGCTCTACAAAGCATGTAAGGAAGTTGTGTGAACCCCAGAACCCTAAGAAGAAGGTTTGCAGCTCACTGAGTAGCCAAGGCTGACCCTGAACTGTCTCTACCTCCTAACCTACAGTTCTGTGCTCTGCTCAGGTACCAATGGAATACTACAAGCAAATGGAAAAATTTCAGACGTATGGCTTCTCTAAAGACGTGCTGTCTTCTCTCTTGGAATAAGCCGAGAAAGAGGGTGACAAGGGACCCCCAAACCAGGGAAACAACAAAAAAATTTAGGATGGAAATCTTAGGAAAAGAGAAACAGCCAGCCCAGACTGAAGGGGGTGGAGGGTGGTGGGAGGGTCTCCAAGAACAAATGGAATGGAAGGGCTGGAGAGATGTCTCAGGGGTTAAGAGCACTAGCTACTCTTCCAGAGGACCCAGGTTCAATTCCCAGCATCCACATGGTGGCTCACACTTCTGTCTGTAGGTTCAGTTCCAGAGGATATGACACCCTTACGTAGCAGGCAAAACACCAATGCACATAAAAATATATATATATATATATATATATATATATATATATATATATATATATATAAAGTGGAATGGTTGAATGACCCAAATTGAAGGAGTCGAAATGCTGAGGCTGTTGCAAATCCTAAGACAAGCAGTTGTTTGCCATCCAGAACATCAAGCAAAAAACCCACAACAAAACCAAGCCAGTGGCAGCCCTGGGTGCTGAGAGGCAGCTGAACAGGTGCTGGCTTTTGCAGAGGACTGAGTTCCGTGCCCAGCCTCCCCACCAAGTGACTTACAACCACCTGTAACTCCAGCTCCAGGGGGCCCAGTGACCTCTTCAGGCATCTGTTGGTACTTGCAGCCACACATATACAAACTCACATATATACATGAACAACTACGACAAAAATAAAACTTAAAAAGCAAACAACGCAGCAAACCGTTAATTTTAGTGACAACTATAAAGTGTCCAGGGCTGGAGTTGTGGCTCTTCAGTGGAATTCTTGCCCAGCATGCATGAAGCATCCAGCTAGCCCTGGGTTGGAGAGGAGGGGCAGGGAGGGGGAGACAAGGCCACTGTGGAAAACAGTTAGCTGTTAATTCATGCAAGACTCATAACTGTATTCACTACAGGAGACGGGGGGCGGAGGGGTGCTTTGTTTGCTTATTTGGCTGTTTGGAGACAGGGTCTCTCTGTGTAACCCTGAATGTCCTGGAGCTCGCGCTGTAAACCAGGCTGGCCTTGAACTCAGAGATTTGCTTCCCTCTGCCTCCTCTGAGTTCAGGGACTAAAGGCATTTGCTGCCTTTGCTGCGCAGCTACTGCTACCACTGGGCTGAGATCGTGTTTTTAAAAGCTACTCTTCATTGGTACAGGGCAAAAGGCTAGCAGGGTGCAAGCCTGCTTTAGATATAGAAAGCTAACTACCAGAAAACATGCTCAACAGTGTGAGCTCAGTCACGCTGGGGCCAAGAGAAATGGCATAAGCGCGTGTGTGTCTTTAGTGTTCTTTGACTTTTTGCTTTTTGACAGGTCTTCACATAGCCCAGGCTGGCCTGAAACTCACTAAGTAGCAGAGGCTGGCCTTGAACTGTGCCTACCTCCAGAGTGCTAGGGTTACAAGAGTATATCCCCACCCCAGCTCTGCTTTCTCATAGTGTGGTCATCACTATGAGAGTCATCAAAATGAAGTTGGAAAGCTCTGAAGGGAAGGACAGGCATTCCCAGCCCCACCATCGGGACCAGGACAGATTAGCTTCCTGCTCTGATCAAGGGACCTGGGAAGGCTGTCCTAGGCTGGATCCTCCCCTGGGTGATGATGGAGGCCCCACTGTTCAGGGGTGGTGGGTAATGAAGTGGGACTAAGGGACTCAGCTTTAAATCTCATTTAAACATTTCTCTTGTCAGAAGCTCTGTTTTCATTTTAAAATTTTATCTTTGTGTATGTGTGTGCACATGGGCATGGTTATGAAGGTTGGAGGAGAGCCTCCTTTATTGTTCTTTGGGTGCTGTCTACCTTGGTTTTTTTTTTTTGAGATAGGCTCTCTCATCAGCTTGAAATTCACAAAGTAGGTTAGCATGACTGGCCAGTAAGTCTGGGGACCCACTGGCAGTCAGGGGACCCACTGGAAGACTGGGGACCCACTGGCAGTCTGGGGATCCATTGGCAGTGTGGGGATCTACTGGTAGTATGGGGATCTACTGGCAGTCTGGGGACCCACTGGCAGTGTGGGGATCCACTGGCAGTCTGGATCCACTGGCAGTGTGGGGATCCACTGGCAGTCTGGGGATCCACTGGCAGTGTGGGGACCCACTGGCAGTGTGGGGATCCACTGGCAGTCTGGATCCACTGGCAGTGTGGGGATCCACTGGCAGTCTGGGGACCCACTGGCAGTGTGGGGATCCACTGGCAGTCTGGATCCACTGGCAGTGTGGGGATCCACTGGCAGTCTGGGGACCCACTGGCAGTGTGGGGATCCACTGGCAGTCTGGATCCACTGGCAGTGTGGGGACCCACTGGAAGTCTGGGGATCCACTGGAAGTCTGGATCCACTGGCAGTGTGGGGACCCACTGGAAGTCTGGGGATCCACTGGAAGTCTGGATCCACTGGCAGTGTGGGGATCCACTGGCAGTGTGGGGATCTACTGGCTTCTTCCTCTGTGACACTGGGATTGCAGCTGTGCTGCCAAGTCTGGGTTGTTTCTTTTTTCTTTTCTTTTTCTTTTTTCTTTTCTTTTTTCTTCTCTTCTTTTCTTCCTTCCCCTACATTCATTCATTCATTCTTTCTTTTTTCATTCATTCTTTCTTTCTTTCTTAACATGGGTTCTAGGGCATTGGACTTATATAAGGACTGTATCCTAACAAGGCAAATACTTTACCAACTGAGATATCCCCTGCCCAGCCAATCTGTTTGCTTGAGACAGCATTAAGTCTCAAACTCACTGTGTAGTTGAGTATGACCTAAAACTCCTCATGCCCCAGCCTCTACTTCCCAAGCCTGAGGTCTATACCCCATACCTGACTACTGAAAACAACACATCTTAAAGTCCTCAAACATCCACCACCATCAGGGCTAACATTAAACAGACACCGGGAATACTGTCCTGAAGGTAGAGGAAGGACATGAGTTAGTTTTGTCACTATTAAAGTGGGAACTCATTCACTTATTCAACAGCTACTTACAGTACCTACTGTGTGTGGGAGCCTGGTATTGAGTCAGGGAAATGTTGGATTGATCTACTGCTGGGCTCCAAGTAGCCAGATGGACAGAGCAGATGGAGGAGGGGGTGGGGGTGGGGAGCTCATTGGCACGTGGCAAAGGCCCAAACTCAAGGCTTGTGTGCTGTGTTCTGGTGGGGGAGGGGTCCCTGGTGGCCCTTTCACCAGTGTGGACGGGACTTCTTAGGATGATCTTCAGAACCCTGGAGTCTGGGTTTTAGAGGAGGGAGCTTTGATAGGGACTGAATGGTTCATGTCCCACAGGCTCCTGTGGCTGTTTGGGGAAGCGATGAGAACTAAGGCATGGAGGTCTGTCTGGAGGAAGCAGGTCACTGGGAGCAGGTCCTTTGGGGAAACATCACCCCTAGCTCCTGCCTTACTCCTCTCTGCTTCCTGGTTGGCTGACTGATCATGAAGTGAGGAGCTTCCCGTTACCACCTCACACCAAGCACGTGGAGTCACATGACTATCGTGGGCTGACACATTCGAATCTCAGACACACGCTCAATGTTTCTTCTCCAAGTCTGACTGTTCCAGGTAATTTGGTCACAATGACAGAAGAGCAACTAATGCAAACTCTGGAAAATGTTTTGACCACTCATTCTTGCCCTTCTGCAATTCACGAATCATTGACATTCATAAACCAATTCTGTGGGTCAACAGCCTACACAACTGTCTTCTCATCAGATGAAGATATGGCAAAAGGGGAACCATCAACCCACACTTACTATCATGTCACATACACAGAGACACAACAAACGTATGAACTGAAGTCTCAAAATACAAGACAGTCACTAAAAGATTTTTTAAAATGGTGTGTGTGTTTGTCTGTGTGTGTGTGTGTGTGTGTGTGTGTGTGTGTATCTGTCTGTCTGAATGCCATGGTGTGCATGTGAAGGTCAGAAGATTACTTGTGGAGTCAGTTTTCTTCTTTTACCTTGTGTGAGTTCTGGGAATTGAACTCAGATGGTCAGGCTTGCACAAGTCTTCTTACTGGTTAGCCATCTCAACAACACTACAAGAGCGTCTTTTAAACTGTATACATTTAACTTCTTTCATGAAAGAAAAAAAACAAAACCCACTACTTACACCTTCTTTCCTGCAGTCATGTGACACCCTGGTGCAGACTCACAGCTAAGCACTATGGGTTTCAAATGTTTTTCCACCAGCCTCTGTTCTACGCTCCCAGCTCCTGCTCAGGTAAGCAGGGATCCGAATTTAGATCAGCTCTTGCCATGGTGGGGAAAGCAAGAGAAACCCGAGGGGAATGGCCTGCACGGGGCTCTGGAGCCCTGGTTCTCTGCTGCTGTGGGTCTGGGACTCCACCCCAGGGGCCCCACCAGGCCCTTGCCTCCTTGACTTCCGGAAGCCCTGGATTTGGCTCATATCTCATTCCGTTTTTACATTTTTTCCTTAAATCTCATTTCATATTTCTTTATTTCAGGTGTGTGAGTGTTTTGCTTTCATGTATGCCACAGGGCCAGCCTGCCTGCTGCTCTCGGAGGGCAGAAGGCACCAGAGGTCCCGGAACTAAAGCTGTGGATGGTGTGAGGCCCGGGGCCTCTGCAAGAGGAGCTGCTGAGCCATCGCTACAGCTCCACATCCCCAATCTGGAACTTCTCCCCTGGCTGGGACATTAGTACCTATTGGTCCCCGTTTGCCTTAAAGATGTGTACAGGTCTCTCTGAGAGAAGGAATGAGTGAGGGGGAGAGAGAAAGGGAGAGAGAGGGAAGGGGAGGGGAGGGGAGAGGAGAGATAAGGGGAGGGCTGGGAGGAGAGATGAGGGGAGTGGGAGGGGGAGGGGAGGAGAGGGAGGCTGGAGAGGAGAGGGGAGGGCAGTGCAGGGGAGGGGAGGGGAGGGAGAAGGGAGAGGAGAGGGGAGGGCAGTGCAGGGGAGGGGAGGGGAGGGAGAAGGGAGAGGAGAGGGGAGGGGAGAGAGGAGGGGAGGGAGGGGAGAAGGGAGGGGAGGAGAGAAGAGAGGGAAGATGAGGGGAGGGGAGAATGGAGGGGAGGAGAGAGGAGGGGAGGGGAGAAAGGCAATACCCATTTCCCGAGTCCCCTGTGCCCTCATTCACACAAGGTTCAGCCTAGGACTCATTTCCTGTCTCCTCCTGGGTCTCCCCCAGGAACCTGAAGTGACCTGAAGTGCAGACAGGGCACCTTGCTTCCTCTAAGCCTGGTCTACCCTGTGCTCCACATCCAGTCAGAGTCTATCTTCCTCTCTGCCCCAGCTGCTTTAATCAAAGCTCTGCCTTACCCAAGAAAGGTCCGAGCCAGGCTCCGTGCCCACCTTTAATCCCAGCACTAAGAAGGCAGAGGTAGGCAGATCCCTGTGAGTTCCAGGACAGCTAGTGCTGTGTAGAGAGACCCTGTCAAACAAACAAACAAACAAACAAACACCCCCAAGAAGTGTCCGTTGAGTCTCAGTCCTATAAATCTCCTGCGGCTCTCTTGCCCAGGCCTGGTCTCCCCTCATTAACTCAGCACCTTCACCCCCTCCCCTGCAAAAACGCAGTCTCTCCCTCCGTTGCTTATGAGACTTTTATAGCAAAAATAAAAGCCAGGACGGGGGACCACATGTCAGTAATCCCAGCACTCTGGAGACTGAGGCAGGAGCATTGCCACAAGTGGTAGTGGAGCCTGAGCTACGTAAGGAGACCTTGTCTCTAAAACCAAAGAAAAATAAACAAACAACCAGAGAGGGATGAAAATTAAAACAACAAGGAGCTTTAGAAAAATGTGCAGTTCTCAGTGCTGGAGAGGCGGCCGTGAAGCAGACACCGAGCCAGTGGTAGCAGTTCGAGTTGTCAAACCCCTTCAGAATCCAATTCAGGAATGCATGCTAAGTACTTAAATATATTCAGTCTTTGACCCAATAGTTTCATTTCTGAGAAGCTAAGGAAATAACCCGTCTATGAAAATGCTTCATGCTTTTATAAAAGCTTATTTATTACATCATTATTTACATAAGAAAAAATTAGAAATCACCTAACTACATTACAATGGGAGTAATTTGATGCCGTGCACCTATTGTACAGCCCCTGAAAACGGTGCTCGCTCACAGGAAGAAAGGCAAAATCAACGCGTCAAGGCGCTCGCCGTGATTACTTCCAGCTAGTGGGATTATGGATGATTTTAATTTTCTTCTTTCTTTGTAATTTCCTATATTTCCCAAATTTTCTACAATAAATCACTACTATAATTAGATGAGAAAGTTATTTTTAAATGATGTTTAGAATAAGTTTGTGGTAAAAGAGAGGAAAAAAAAAACCCCAGCAGTATACCAAATTGTAAATAAGATAGAGTCTGAGCAGACAAACAAGAGCATAAAGAAGCGGAGAGACGGGCGGGCATCTGTGCCCTGACTTCACCAGCCAGGTGGGAAGGAGCTCTCTGTTGTCTCCAGTGTGTCACAGTGACCCCAGATGACATTTTAAAAATTGAGAGGTGGCTCAATGGGTGGGAGGGCTTGAGGATCTGAGTTCGCCACCAGAAGCCCAGCATGGTTGTGTGCACCCCTGGGCCAGAGGAAGGGGTCTGAAGAGCTGCTGAGCTCCAGCAGAGCTGAACCGTGAGTTTCTGGTTCAGGGACGCATGCTTCCAGGAAACACTGCACAGAGTGGTAGAGGAAGACACCGGACATCTGCATGCATGAATGCCAGCTTACACACCTGCACACTCACACGCATGTGTCACATGTATCCTATCACACCCAGATACACCTCACCCATCCGCCATACACTCACACACCACCACGTCACACATACACACACACACACACACACCACATATACACACACCACACACATATACCACACCACACCACCTTCCACACACATACACACACACACATACACACACACTATAACCCTACTTACCCCCAACATACACACCATATGCCAGCCCCCGACATCACACATACCACATACACACACCATGCATATACCATATATAATCCAAATCGCCCCCAACACACACATACACACACACCACCCCATATCTCCCCCCACAGATTGAGCTATAATTCAAATACCATAAAATCCACCCTTTACAACTACAACAATTAGTGGTATTTAATACATTCACAAAGTTGTACTTACTACGAGTTAGCATTCACTCCTCATTCCTCCCTGTGCGCAGCATGTCAGTTGCCAGTCTTCTACTCTGCGAAGCACTTCCTAATTATGAGCTTTGCAAAGGGTCGAGGGCTGTGCGGCCCTTTCTGTCTGGCTTCTTTCGTGTAGCAGAATGTTTCCCAGGTCGGTTCGTGTGATGGCATGGACCACTTCTTTCTTATTGCTGAGTCACAGACATTCTGTCGAATGAATGAATTGAATGAATGAAATACCACATCTCATTTATTCACTTGATGAATATTTGAATTGCCTGCACTTCATACTGCTATCAATATCTCTGTGTAAATTTTTATGTGGTCACCTGTTTTCTTCCTCCTTTTAACTGTATGCCTGTGCACATCAGAGGACACCTTTTGTGGAGTTGGTTCTCTCCTTCTTTCATGTGGGTTCTAGAGTCAAATTCAGGTTGTCAGTTTTGCATGGTGGCAATAGCTACCTCCTCCTCCTCTACCACTGACACCCCAAGATAGTTTCTCTGTGTAGCTCTGGCTGTCCTGGAGCTCACTCTGTAGACCAGGCTGGCCTCAAACTTAGAGATCTGCCTGCCTCTGCCTCCTGATTGCTGGGATTACAGTGTGTAATCCCCCCTCCCCCAGCTCTCCTTTTTTGAGTCAAGGTTTTGCTACAAAGCCCAGGCTAGCCTGGGACCCCCAGTGGCCTCCTGCCGCCTTGGTCTCCCCAATGCTGGATTACCGGTACGTGCTAGCAAGCCTCGCTTGGGTATATGTTTTCTGTTCTCTTGGGTCTGTATTTAGGACTGGTTAGCCAGGTGATGGGATAACTCCGTGCTTAGCTTTTTGAGAGACTTATTTTCCAAAGCAACTACATTCCTTACATTCCAGCTCATGATGCAAAAAGATTCCAGTTTCTCCATATCCTATCCAACACCTACTAATATCTACCCTCCCTTTTTTTTAATTATAGCTGTTTTGGTTCGAAATGGTTTATATTTACAGTCCCCTAGTGATCAGGCATCTCCCCTCAAGCATCTTCTCATGTTCTCACAGGTCATCAGTACATCTTTGGGGAAATATCTGTTTAAACCCTTTGCTTTATTTAATTATCTGCTTACTTATTTATAGACAGGGTCGCACTATGCAGTCCAGACTAGCTTTGAACAGGCTGGCTTCAAATCCGCGATCCTCTCATCTGTATCTCCGGAACACACAGGTGTGCACCAAGGCTGCTACACTTGGCTCATTTCATTTCTTACAAGAATCCCAATTTATTTATTTGTGTGCATGCGTACCACGTGGAGGTTAGAGAACAGCTTTGCGGAAGGCTCTGACCTTCCACCCTGACTCTGAAGCAGGCTCTCTCTTGCTTCGGTACCGTGCACTCCAAGCCCAGTGGTCTGTGAGCCTCTGGGCAGTTCTCCCATCCCTGCCTCCCACCTCCCCACACGAGTGCTGGAATTAGAGACGCACGCCTGCACAGCCCGCTAATGACACAAGTTCCAGGCTTTGAACTCGGACCCTCAGGCCTGCACAGCGAGCACCTGCCGAGCTCTCGCTCTGGCCCAACGTGTCTCGTTTTAAAATTAGGTTACTTGTCTTAATTTTGATGAGCTGTGTTTTTCACGTATGCTAGATGCTGGCTGCTGTCACGTGAACAATCAGGCAATCGCGTGACCATCCTTTCTTCCTTCTTTGCTTCTTTTGCTCTCTCTTCTCCAGACGGCTTTTCATGTAGCCCCGGCTGGCCACTAACCCACTAGATAGACAATCTTAGTTTTGAACTGTCCATCTTCCCACCTCCATGTCTGAAGAGCCGGGATTCTAAACGTGCACCTCTGCAGCTGGACCACTCTCTTGGTCTGTCAGAAGCACAAACATTCAAATGTGATGAAGTCCAGCTCACACACTTTTGTTTCTTTCTGTGTGTATTCTTTGTGCCATATTTAGCAGGCATTCCCTAGTCCAGGGCCGTGAGGATGTGTGTACCGTGCTGAGAGTGTGGTAGGTAGTATTAGCATTTACCGGCAGTTCTTTGGCTGATTCTGAATTGTTGTGTGTAATGTGAGGTAGGGGTCTTCCTTCTCATGCTCCAGGCCCTGCGGATGTGCATGGCCCCGAGGCAGTCGGGCGCCAGGAGCATTGTCCTCATATTTCTATGTGCCCTGCTCTGCTCTCCTGGCGTTCTTGTTTGTGCACAAGTTTTCCTATTTCCTGACATCTCCAGGCGACATTTGTGGCTCTTCCTCAAAGCACGGGCCACAGGGCCTGGCGCTTTAGAGATGCTGAGCCAAGGTTAATTTGATGTCAACTGACTAACATTCTTGAACTTTAGGACGGCAGGAAGGAGCAAATTATTGGCTTTCCGCCTCCCTCAGCTTTTCAGCTCTTTTCCTACAAAAGCAATTGTTTATTTACTCAATCCATTCATTCATTCATTCACTCATTCATCAAGGGTTTTTGTTCCTTCCATGGGCCGGGCCCTGCTCTAGATGCTGAGTTTGACAGTGACATAGTGTACTTAGTCTTCCCTTAAAGGTGCAGAGAATGCATGGGCTCAGAACTAACGAAACGATCCTATTAACATGTCACTGCATTATCTCTTGGCTTGCCTCTTGCTAATGTGCTTATTGGCAGTCTGGTCACCTGACTCCCTCTTTTCCTAGTTCTAGCCATTGCCAGAACAATTTTAAGGTATTAGCATTTACCGGCAGTACAACATAGGCGCCCTTCATAGCTTGGCTCTTCAATGCAGTGGTCCCTCTGAAGACCACCATCCACACACTCCACCCTAGCTAGAGCCACGGCAGCTCTGAGGGGGCCATTAAAACCATCATGATCACCCTGTTATTGTGTGTCTTCCCACCTGTTGGTTCCCCCTGGACTCCATTCTAGCAATTTCCCAACACTACTGGGCTTCAGCCTGGCTCCACCTCTGTATCTGGGTCCGTCATCACCCCTGAATCTGAGTCTCACTTTCTTTGTCTCCCCAACCTGGGTTCCATGGGGCCTACAATCATGGCTGCCCCAGGGCACTTTGCTCAGCTCTGCTCGCCTGCCCCAACCTAACCCTGGTGAGGTCCCAGAGAGCAGGTGTCCCATTTGCCTCTGGGCATAGGATGGGGGCAGACAGGAGCACCCACTCTCAACCAGGCAAGTCTTGGCTTACATTGGAGTCTGCAAACAAGTGGATCCAAGCCTTCCTCCGCAAACTGTGTGCTCTGCCACACCCTGATCTGCCACACCCTGGCTGGGCAGTCATGCCTCCCCCTCTCTCTGACTCTTGTATCCTTCTCCTGCCTGCTTCTCACCAAGGTTATGGTTTTTTAAATCTTTGTGGTAATTCACGTGTGAGTGTTGTCATGTGTGTGTGTCATGGCGCTCTTGTGCCAATAAGAGGACAGTGTCAGGTGGTAGTCCCTGCCTCCCACCTCATCCGAGTCAGGTTCTGTTGCGCAGGGGTGTGTACACCAGGTCAGCCAAGGAGCTTCCAGGGATTTTCTTGTTCCTGCCTCCCATTTCCGTGCAGGTACCCTGGGATGCAGGGGCTTTCTACCATGCCCAGCTCGACTCTCCACTGCTCTCTCACCCCAGTGGCAAATTACATACTGTCCTCTGCTTCCTTAAGTCTGCTAGGGCCCACCTTCCCACTGCCCCAAATCCCGTTCTCCATCACCTTCCCAAGGACGTCAACTCTGATTGTCTCTCTATCTCTCTCTTAGCTTCTATTGGAGCTTTCTCTTTGGCTGATGCTAAAACGCTTCCCAGGCTAAAAACCAACAACAGAAACATCTTCCATAGCAATTGGGGTGTTCTCTGGCTTCTTCCCGGCTTTGCATATCTTATAGTGAAATTCTTCAAAACGTGGTCTCCAGATTATCCCACCTAGCACTTTGCCCACCGCCAGCAGCCACGTGGATTCTTCTGTTGTGTTTTCCAAGTCCATTCCTGCTCAGAGCCTTTGCTCCCCGTTTTCTAGAATAGTTAGTCTCTGCATGGCTTGTTCCACGGTTTCACCGAGGTCTCCATTTAATGTCCCCACCCGCTCAGCTAGTTCAAGCTGACCTTAAACTCACTGTTTAGCTGAGGCTGACCTTGAGCTTCTGTTCCTTCTGCTTCAACTAGCCAAGTCCTAAAATTACAAGCGTGTCTTTATGATCAACCTGGTGGTTAATATTTTTTTTAGTTATTGTGTACAATTAATTCCCATTGGATGAGGAATTGGCTTGGGTTATGGAAGGTCTCTTCACTCTGCTGATTGACTCCTTTGCTGTGTAAAAGCTTTTAAATTTGATGTGGTCCCATTTGTCAATCCCTACCATTCTTTCCTATGCTATTTGAATCCTATTAAGAACAGCCTCTCCTATGCCTAGGTCATTATTTAAAGGCTTTATTACTGGGGTTGTTTGTGTGGTGTGTGTGTGTGTGTGTGTGTGTGTGTGTGTATCATGAGCAGGTGCCAAGGCTGTTGGTCAGGCAATACTTTTTGAGAGTAAGTTCTCTACTTCTAGCAGGCCCTGGGGATTGAACTCAGGTCATCAGGTTTTGCAACAAGCACCTTCACTTACTTAACCATCTCACTGGCTCCTCCTAGGCCGAGATCTTGAAGTTTTATCTCCTAGATGTATCTGTATCAAATTTTCAGGTCGTGCATGAAGGTCTTTGATCAATTTCAGTTGACTTTTGCACAGGGCAAGAGATATGGAGTTAGTTTCGGTCTTCTACTTGTTGACGTCCATTTTCTCATCACAGGATCCCTACTCTCTTTCGATCCTCAGCACCTATCATGCCGTACGTTCTATATACCCGTGTGTCTCTTTGTTGTCTCTTCTTGTGCTTGAATGGAAGTTGTCTGGAGGCAAGCCTTTCTTTCTTGTTATCTTATATTCCCGGCCTTTGAGTTCTGCCTGCACATAGTAGAGACTCACTATATCTGTGTTAATGAAAGATAACTTTTCGTGATTCCATAAGAACATATAGGGAAGGAAAACTGGAGACAGATTCCCCAAGCAAGTGTGTTTATGTAGCTATCTGAACAAAGATGTTAAGCCTGGTGAGGGGAGGGGAGGAGGGTTGGGGAGCATGTGTTCTAGATGGCCTAGTTAGGTTTTCTCCTGCTGTGATGCAGACACCATGGCAAAAGCAACTTAGGGAGGAAAGAGTTGGTTTCATCTTACAGCTCGTAGTCTAGCATCAAGGGAAGTCAAGGCAGGAACTCAAGACAGGAACGTAAGAGCAAAAACTGAGGATACAGAAGCCATCAAGGACTGCTCAGCCTGCCCTCTATGACACTCAGAATCACCAGCCCAGGGGTGGGACCACTAGCAGTGAGCTAGACCCTTTCACATTAACCATCAACCTAGAAAATGCATCACCGGCTTGTCCACAGGCCAGTCTGGTTAGCACATTTTCTCAATTGAGAGTCCTTCTTCCAAAATGACCCCAGCTTGTGTCAAATTGACACAAAACTAGCCAGCATGCCAACCAAAGACAAGGGCAGAGGCCCTGAGACTAGAACAAAGTGCTTAATTGGCAAGCTGAGAGAAGTCTGTGTTGGGGCGGCCATGAGAGGAAGCCGGTGCAAAGTGGGCAGGAACTATGCCTGGCCTTGAGGGCTGTGGCCAGGCTCTGTCCTTGATTGTAAGAGCAGAGGAAATCCTCGACCACAAGGCAAGGCACGATTAAATTGACGTGTGGAAACCTCCGTCATCCCAATCCAGTTACCATTGCTAATGATGATGGGTTAAAAAATGCTTGCGTCTGTAGAGTACAAAAAATATTTTCCTATCCTCCGTGTTAGCCTGTTTATTGACTTTGTCAGCAAAGGCTGCCAGACACAAAGACAAAGTGCTCTGTTCTTAGAGGATCTGTCCCCTAAATCCCAAATCAGGTCACGTGGTCAGACAAAGGGTATTTAACAAGCTACATACTCTAATGACATTTAATTATGCATTTGATAGATAGCCTCAGTTAAGACACTATAACACACTCTGCCATTGAAACTGTCACCGAAAGTTAGAAGAAAAGGTATTTCTGGAAGGGAGCCCCATACCAAGACCCTGTCACTCTTTAGAAAATTCTGTGTGCTAACATTCAGAGGATGGAAGTTCAGTCTATCACAACGCTGATCTAAAAGTCAGCCGAAGTGATTCTCCCTTAGAAAAACAGTCGTCTTTCCTGTGATTCATATGGCGAGGTGAGCAAGAAGGTCTGAGGCCACTTTCCATGAGGGGCCCAGGGCCCAGGGCCCAGGGCCCAGGGTCCGTCCTCTCCGAGCAAGTGTTCCTTCAGTGAGCCGTCGGCTGCGGATTGGACTTCAGGAACGGACACAGATTCTCTGTTTAGGAAAGGCAGACATTCGGTTGGGTAGATAAAGCTCAGCTAGTGAAGTCCTCGACTAGTAGGCACAAGGCTCTGGCCTCCACCTCTAGCACAACAGGAAACCAGGTGTGGTGGTTCATGCCTGTAATCCTAGCACTGGGGTGGGAGAGGCAGGAGGATCAGAAGCTCAAGGGCAGCCATAGCTACATAACAAGTTCGAGACCAGCTTGGAATTCTATTTCTAAAAACAAAACATTTTTTAAAGGAACACATGATATGCGTGAAGATGTTAAAGCAAGTCCTCTCCTGAGACTAGCAGGCCAAGGAGTGAGGTGACTGGGTGTGACCTTGCCAATTGACTGGGCTTGAGAAATCCGTCTAGAACTCTCCTGGGAAAAAGTGAGAAGAGAGGGTGGCTTTCTGGAAAAGGATTAGAAAGAATTAGGGTAGCCTCCAAGGACCAGAGCACGTGTGTTGGAGCTGGGGACATCAATGAGTCACACGCCTCTCTTAGGTAAACTGAACTGTGTCACCACACTGGGAAATAAAACGTCGGGGCTAGTTTTCTGACTGCCTTCAGGTGGGGAGAAGGCTTTTCCCTGAAGCTAAGAGCCTCTTGTCTCTTCCACAGGGCAGAGACCCACTCCCACACTGGATGTGGCTTTCAAGAGCTTTTCAGTTTAAATGTGAGAATTGCCAGCTTCTGAGGCTGGCTTTCCTGGGAACCCAGGAAGACCCCGATTTCTGAGCACGAGGTTTTAGAGTTGGGGAATCCTGTCTGACGTGGGCTACCCTGATCCACCGAGCTTCTTCCTCCATGCCATGGACCACAGCAGACGAGCGAGACCTGAGGATGGAGAGCTAGGAGGTAGCTAAGTCAGGAGTGCTCGCCAGGAGAACACAAGAGCCTAGCTTGACCCCAGAACCCAGGTGGGAAAGGCAGGTATGGTGATGTCAGCCTGTAATCCCAGCATTGGATAGGCAGTGTTGGAACTCACTGGCCATAATTAGCAGGCTCCAGGCCAATGAAGAGACCCTGTCTCAAAAAGCAAAGTGGCTGGCACCTGAAGAACAATATCCAAGGTTAACCCTTGGTGGACATGCATGCACGCATGCACGCACACATGCGCGCGCGCGCATACACACATACACACACACACACACACGTGTGTACTCCCCTTCAAACATATACACATATAACACATATATCAATAAATCAGTCAATTGGATTGTTATCTGGGTATAGCGGCTTATAACTTAAATCTTAGCACTTAGGAGGCAGAGGCAGGCAAAGCTCTGAGTTCAAGGTTTACCTAGTAAGTTCTAAGCCAGCCAGGGTTACATAGTGAGACCTTACCTCAAACAACCAAAAGCATCTTCAGATAGAGAACAGTGACCATGGTATCCCATAGGGTGGACTCTGAGTTCCTGACAGTGCACTCTGCCCTCATTTCTTAGTGAGGGTAGACTCCAATAATGTCTCCATTTTCTTAACAGTCCTTCAATAACCTGAGAGGGATGTTGGGCATTTCAAGGCCTCGTAAGCTCTGAAGTTAGTGAGCCCAGCATTCCTTTCTTCAGAGCAGAATTCCTGAGTGCCTTCCCTCTGCCGAGGTAGACAAATCTTCCAGGCATGAATGACACAAGGCTGGCAACCTTGTACCTGGACAGAGTAGACTGGAGTTTTATGAGGCCCGAGGCTTACAGAGTTTGGGAAGGCATACTAAAATTACAGAATCATGAAGCAAAGGCCTGTGTCCTTTCCAATGACATTTGGCATGAAGAAACAGGCGACTGAAGAAAGGTCATTGTGCAAATGGCAGTAGGCTTAACTGATTAATTTGCAAGAAGTGAACAGAGAGCCTGGGAGAGCCTTGGGAAGGGCTCACACGCCTGTGTCTCCGTCTCTCTGTTCCCCCCTCCCTAGGGAGGAGTAGGAGAGAGGAATGGTTCCTAGAATTTCCTTAGCTTCAGGGAGAACCTTCTTTGGGTGCCCAACACTGCATGTCATTGAGTCTCGTCACAGTGCTACGAGGTAGATACTGGCCTCATTTTCCTGAGGAAGAGATTGAGGCTTCAGGAAGTTGACCACTTGTCATGAAGCTAGAGTGTGGCAGGCAGGAGCAGTATGGTGATTTGAATATGATTGGCCCATGGAAAGTGGCACAATTAGGAGGTGTGACCTTGTTGGAGGAGTGAGTCACTGTGGGGGTGGGCTTTGAGGTTCTATGTTTAAAAGCTCTGCCCAGGGTGCAAGAGACCCTCCTCCTGGCTGTCTGAAGAACAGACTATCTCCTGGCTGCCCTCAGATCAAGATGTAGAACTCTCAGGTCCTTCTCCAGCACCATGTCTGCCTGAACTCTGCCATGCTTCCTACCATGATGATAATGGACCGAGCCTCTGACTCTGTAAGCCAGCACCAATGAAATGTTGTCCTTTGTAAGCGTTGCCTTGGTCATGGTGTCTGTTTACAGCAATGGAAACCCTAAGACAGTCAGGTTATCCAGAGCACAGAGTCCATCTCTAGCCTGCTCTTGGCCTCCAGAAGCTTGTGGTTTCCCAGAGGAACAGGACACTCACAAATGTCCCCTCGGTCCATCCAATTTCTGGAATGTTCCTTCCTCATGGGGGGCACCCCATTCGAATGGAACAGTCGTCTCTACTCTCAACACAACAGTACTGTTCTTAGCCACCGAGCCGGCTCTCAGGCTTCCCCATACCATTTCTCATCGTTTGGCATAGTGCGCATTTATTTGCAAGGAGGAGACCTGGCAGGGGGAGAGGATAGGGACCTTGTAGGCTTGGTTGCTCTTTTATAACTTGCAACTAGGATCCTGACGATGCAGAAACATTTTGAATGTGGGTCTTGAACTAACTAATGAATTAACTCACCAGTTATGGTACCCGTCTGTTTTTTGGCAAATACCTAAAGAATGTCAAACTCAACAGGTGTTAGAGTGGTTAGAGGATTGAAAAGCTTCCAGATCAGGGAACTGGAGATTGGTCTGGAGAAGGAGGGCTAAGCATGTGCGGAGATATATATATATATATATATATATATATATATATATATATATATATATATATATGGCGGGGGAAGGTACGGGATGGTGGCGTCCAGCAGGCTGCTTGGCATGCCTCCCAGCCTTGTCAGCCTCCTTGGATGTGGGCCTCTGTGCTATATTCACACATCATCTAAGTGGGTTGTTAAACACAGGCACCAGCTACCCAGGGATGCTATGGTCTCCTTCCTTGGAGATCTTTAAAAATAGTCAGAAGCTTTCAACTGTCCCATATTACTTAGGAAGGGAAGTGCTGGAAGTGTTGCTCCCTCAGCGTGTCGGGCACTTTGACTGTCACCTCATGCAGGGATTCTGTAAGGCGGACATGTCTTTGACTCCCATTGCACACACAGGGCAAGGTGAGTGACCATCCAGCCTCCGGCTGCAGAGCCTGTGCTTTTCTTGGTACTTTGGAGGTTACTGAAAATTTCTCTTGTAAGCCATTGTTTTATTTAGGAGTCAACATATTCTGGATTAGAATAGTTCGTGGCAGTCCAAGAGACTTACGTTAGCTACCAGACTTGTAATAACAGTGAAGTCAGGGGCTGGAGAGATGGCTCAGTGGTTAAGGGCACTTGGTGTTCTTCCAGAGGGACCAGGTTGGACTCACTGTTCACTGATAGTTCACGATGGCCTTTAACTTTAGTCCTAGGGTATTCAATACTTTCTCCTGGCCATCGTGGACCCTGCATACATTGGTGCACAGACATATAAAACACCCACACATAGAAACAACCACCACCACCACCACAACAAAACAACCTTACTAAAAGTGCAGTGATGGCAAAGGTAACTGTAGCCATGCGATTGAATTATTAATTTTAGAGCATTATTTCTTTTTTTGTATTATTCTTAGTTTTTTCAAGACAGGGTTTCTCTGTGTAGCCCTGGCTGTCCTGGAACTCACTCTGTAGACCAGACTGGCCTCGAACTCAGAAATCTGCCTGCCTCTGCCTCCCAGAATGCTGGTATTACAGGCGTGCACCACCACCACCCGGCTTAGAGCGGTATTTCTTAAAGGCAAGGGTTTAGACATGGCTCCAGTTCCCCCTTCAATATTACGCTATTACATTTGTGTGTCTGTGCACATGTGCACCTGTGCTTGTGTATATGACAACCAGAGGTTGACAGTGTTTTCTTCAGTTTCTCTCCACCTTAGTTTTCAACTATTGTTTTATCTATTGTTCTCTGAGTATGTGCACCTATGTGTATGTGTGTGTGTGTCTGTGTGTGTGTGTGTGTGTGTATGTGAGTGAACGTGGGTGTGCACTTTGCACAGACATGTTTAGAGGTCAGACGACAACCTTTGGGCATCCGTTCTTTCCTTCCTGTTAATCAGCCCAGGTCTTCATGCTTAGATAGCAAGTGAACACCTGTAAGCTGTGCTGATAACCTTCCACCTTCCTTGTTTGAGACAGGCTCTCTTACTGAACCTGGAGCTCATTGATACAGCGAGGTTAGCTGGCCTGAGAGCCTCGGAGATGGAGCTGTCTGTGTCCTCAGTGCTGGGGTTAGAGATGTGAGGCACTGCCATGCTCATACTCTTTCAAGTGTAAATACTGAGGACCCAGCCTCGGGTCCTCACACTGTGGGGCGAGCAGTTTCCTAAGCGAGCCCCACCCCAGATTCAGTGCTTTCTGTCTACGGAGAGGTGGGGGGAGCAGTTTAGGTCTAGGAGTGAGGATTAAGGAGATCACTGAAGTCAACACTGGGCTCCCAGGCTGGAGGTGTTGTCCATGTGATGAGTCGGTGCTCACCATGGGCGGAGACACGTGCTATGAAGGCTGGGAAGGCACAGTGAGGGCTTAGCAGCTGCCCGAGCGCCCCTGCATCAGAGAAGCAGTGTGGGGGCTGACAAGACATCCTGGGTTCACAGCCTCCCCTGTTACCTACCAGCTGGATGTGAGGGTGAGGTTTTTTGTTTTGATTTTGTTTGTTTGTTTGTTTGTTTGTGCTCAACATTCTTGGGTAGAGAGCTCTACCTCCAGAGCAGAGGGATGAGCACCTTCTGCTCCTTCCCAGCCTCTGACCAGGGCTCTTTGATAGTGGCTTTCATCGTGGCGATATCCATTGAGGGAGAGCACTCTGTAGTAGATGTCCAGAAATGCAGGACGGGCATGGCTAACTCTTAGCCTCAGTCTGTCAAAAGGGATTGATGGTTCCTTGTCAGAGGCTTGTGGGGGAGGGCAGAGGAAACCTCCTGTGAATGTGTATTGTTGATAGTCATGGCCATGTTGAATACTCCAATGCCTCAGCCCCACGGGAGTGGCAAAGCTATACCCCAGTGTTTGTATTCCTCCTCCTCCTTCTCCTCCTCCTTCTCCTCCTCTTCCTCCTTCTTCTGGTTTTTCAAGACAGGGTTTCTCTGTAGTCCTGGCTGTCCTGGAACTCACTCTGTAGACCAGGCTGGCCTCAAACTCAGAGATCTGCCCGCCTCTGCCTCCCAAGTGCTGGGATTAAAGGTGTGCACCACCACTGCCTGCAGGGTTTCTATTCCTACACAAAACATCATGACCAAGAAGCAAGTTGGAGAGGAAAGAGTTTTATTCAACTTACACTTCCACATTGCTGTTCATCACCAAAGGAAGTCAGGACTGGAACTCAATCAGGTCAGGAAGCAGGAGCTGATGCAGAGGCCATGGAGGGATATTCCTTACCGGCTTGCTTTGACTTGCTCAGCTTGCTTTCTTAGCAAGACTACCAGCCCAGGGATGGCACCACCTGCAATGGGCCCTCCCTCCTTGATCACCAATTGAGAAAATGCCCTACAGCTGGATATCATGGAGGCATTTCCTCAAGGGAGGTTCCTTTCTCTGTGAACTCCAGCTTGTGTCGAGTTGACATACAAAACCCGCCAGTACCCCCAGCGAGACTCGGGAGGGAGGACAAAGCTATCCTTGGGAGTCCCCGATGCCAAGGCTCAGTAGGATAGTAGCAGACCCCCACCTGTTGCAGCCTTATTGTGCACCTGTGTCTTGTGCACCTAGCCTTTCTTCAAGTCCTTGCCACCCCTACTCAGGGTTTGAGGACCCAACCCTAGTGGGCCTCAGTAAGCTGGTGCATCTAAGCTGGCGTGTATACAAAGCCCTTAGTATAGTCTTTAGTCATATGCTTAATAGCCCCTTTGCAGATGGTTCATTGTAGCTTTTATTTATCCAATTATTAATTCCAGTGTGCAATTTAGAAAGAGAGAGAAAGAAAGTCTATCGGCATAGGTTGTGATGTGCCTGTAATTCCAGCACCTGGGAGGCTGAGGTGGCAGGATCTTGATTTCTTGGTCTAGGTTAGATAGCTCGGCCTTAACTCTAAATAAATAAATACAGCTATCTCCATACAACTATAGCAATATTAGCAGCTCTCTTAATTTATTTCCTTCCTCCCTCCCTCCCTCTTCCATTTCTCCTTCCTCCTCCCTCCCTTCTGACATAGGTGAAGTGGTACAAACCTGTAATCTCAGCCTTGGGGAGATGGGGATAGGAGCATCCATGGGGCTTGCTAGCCAATCGATTTAGCCAAACCAGTGAGTTCCAGGTTCAGTGAGAGACCCTTGTCCAGTATCGAAGAAGACACTTGATTTTGACCCCTGATTTAAACATGCATGAGAATGAAAACACACACACACACACACACACACACACACACACCACTTAAACTGAATTTAAAAAATAATAAAAATTTTTCTGTATGCACGACGAAATGAAGTATAAATATGGGATAGTGGGCCATGCCTTTAATTCTAGAGAGACACAGAAGCAGGTGAATCATTATGAGTTTGAGGCAAACCTGGTCTATATATCAAGTTTCATGAGAGCTAGAGCTACAGAGAGAGACCCTGTCTCAAGGGGGGTGGGAGAGAGAGAGAGAGAGAGAGAGAGAGAGAGAGAGAGAGAGAAAGAAACAATGGAAACTGAGCCCAGCACTCCATATTTGCAAGGCAAGAACTTTCCCTTTGAGCTACATGGTCAACCCAAATAGTAATAACTTATCAATATCGTTTACTATGTCCCATTTTCTTTCATTTTTGAAAAACACCATGACCAAGGCAACTTATAAAAGAAAGAGACCATTTGAGGCTTACAGTTTCAGAGGGACAGGAGGCCATTGCTCCCATGGTGGGGAACACGGCAGCAGGCAGGCAGCCATCCCGCCAGAACAGCAGCCATCCTAACTGTAACCCTAACCAGAAGTGGAAACTTACATGTTCTTTGGAAAGTCAGTTGTGTTGGACGGTGTTTTGCTGGGGCAAACACGTGAAGGAACGGTTTGTTAAAATGGACACAGGTGAAGGACTAAGGCAGACTCGTGAAGAAACATTTGGCTGAAGCAGACACAGGAGAAAAGATGTTCTGCTAAAGCAAGCACGTGAAAGGACACGTGTAGAAGGATTCTTCGCTAACGACACACATGTATGGGTCTGCCTTACACTGCACAGTGGGGATCCATATGTTGGGACTCCATAGAGAAAAACAACCAAAAATCTTCTGGTGGTGTGCCGCAGCTTTTTTGCCGCTTCCGAGGACTCAGGCCGATTGACAGAGAGATGTCAGCTGATACAGATGCACGTGTTGAGGCAAGACACAGAGGACGCAGATGTTTGGAGGGAGGATAAATACGACTCAACGACAGTGACAGAGGCTGAGCTAGGCTTGCTCATAGAGCTAGCTGTGCAATGCTCGCGGGTCTTGAGTCTTCACTGATTTTTGCTTCTCTGAGAGAGGCACAGCTGAGAACTTCCCTCAGTGCTCCTGTGGGCCCTGGCACCTCCTGCCGACTTGTGCTGAGGCTGAGGCCTGGCTGTCTCTGCTAGGTAGTGCCACCGCTGCTGATTCGTGTGCTGCTACCGAATGGAACTGCTAGTCTATTCGTGAAATGGATCAAGCTGTCACTGCTGACTTCTGTGAAATAAACTGTTGATTTCCTGACAATGCAGTTAGGATTTGCTCAAGAAAAAAAAATTTCTAAACAGGTCCACTTCCCCCATATCCTTTCTTTGCCACTACCTTTGGTGGGTGGTGGGTTAGAAAGGAGGTTAAAGTTTTAAGAACCATCATTAACAGTTAACTTTGAAAAAAAATTAGGTATACTAACTGTAACCCTAACTATAACCCTAAACCTAATCTGGGAACTCACATCTCAACCCATAAACAGGAAGCAGAGACCTAGTTGAGGCCAGTAGGAGGTTTTTGAAATTTTGAACCCGCCCCCAGTGACACATCTCCAACAAGGCCACCTCCTAACTCTTCCCAAACAGCAACCAACTGCAGACTAAGTAGTTAAATGCCAGAGACTTACAGGGGTCATCTTGTCAACCACACTGTCACATTTCTTTTAGATAGGATCTTACTTACCATGGCTGGCTTGGAATGTGCTATGGAGACCAGTCTGGCTTCAAGCTCACAGACATCCTTTTGTTCTACCTCCTGAGAGCTGGGATTAAGGGTGAACCCACCACACCTAACTCCTTCCCAACTGTTAAATCCTATCAGGAAACTCTGTTCCCCAGCACATCCTCTTCATGGGCTTGTGGGGGATGAATTTATTGTACGAAGTATTTGCCTAAGCCAAACAAAACTGGAAAGGTTACATTGTTACCAGGAAAGCCCTTGGACTCTATTTCCAGACTTCACTAGAGTTCCCGTGGAGTTCCCTATCCTGATGTATTCAGGCCACCCTCCCCCTCGTTAGTGCGGTTGGTTAGTGCGGTTGTATTTAACACTGCCACAGTTAATGAGTTAGCAGCTAACCCCGCGGCCTCCCTCCAGGCTGTGTGTCCTGATCTTGCAGTGCAGTTCAACAAACATGCGTGTCACTGTGGAGATCTTACACTGAACTTAAAGAGTTTTTCATTCTCCTTCCCAGAAAAAATTATTTCATTGTCTAAAATAGGAGGGAAGGAACAGCCAAATGACAGCATCACCATGGCTGAAAGGAGCTTCCGGTTGGTTTGGTACAAAATTTTTACAATTTAAACATAAAAATCAGCAAAAGTATTTTTTTGTTTGGGGTTTTGTTTGTTTGTTTGTTTGTTTTTTAAACAGCCTGTCATTTTTTTTCAGAACAAAGAGATCTTCAAAGAAAGGTCTTAGGGGATGGAGACATGACTTAGTGGGTAAGAGTACTTGCTACCAAGACTGGTAGAAGAGAACTGAGTTCTGCAATAGTCCTCTGGATCTCTACATAGGTGCTGCAGTGTGCCCTCTCCAACCTGATACAAAATTAAACAAATAATTAAATAATCAGACCTCTCTCTCTCTCTCTCTCTCTCTCTCTCTCTCTCTCTCTCTCTTTCTCTCTCTCTTTCCCTCCCTCCCTTCCTCCCTCCCTCTCTCCCTCAGGTCTTAGGCTAAGTCTGGGCAACTTAGCTTTCAGGATTTGTGTTGAACAGAGAAAGCTGACAGTCCCAACCCAGACCTTGGAGTCAGAGAAATCATTGCCTTCAAGACAGCAAAAAGAGAAAGAAAAGTTCTGAGTCAGCATTTAAAAGGCACAAAACTGGAGCTGAAGAGATGGCTCAGCGCTTTAGGGTGATTGCTGCTCTTCCAGAGGATCCTGGTTGGTCTCCCAGTACCCACATGGTACCATAACTCCAGTTTCAGAGGATCTGACCTCTGGGAGCATCACGAACATACGTGGTACTACACATATGTAGGCAAAACACTCGTACACATAAAATAATAAAATAAGGCAGAAGATAACACTACAATCAAAAGTCTTAAAAATAACCACACTCTTGGAATTGATCCCAAGGAAATAACCTGGAATAAACTTATCCATATAGTAACCTCAGCATTGATTGTAGCAATTAAAAAAAACAAACAACAACAACAACCTGGGAAGTAATCTAAATGTCCGATCAGAGGGGCTGATTAAAGCAGACCCAAGAATCTATGCAGCATCCTTCTGTGTTGGATGTCAGGGAGACGTTAGAATGGTATTGTAATATCAGGGCTCTCAGCCAGGGTCTAGGGCTCCTGGAATTTCTGAAATCATGTGCATAATTGAGTGGGAGTGTGTATATTTCTGGAAGGAAGATTCTTCGGGATTCTCAAATAGGTACATGACCCAAGAGAGTAAAACAGTCACTTCTGTAGAAAATAATCAAAGCAGAAAAATGTTGACAGCATATTATTAAGGGAAAGAGTGGGAAAGATAGGTTGAAAGCAGCTATGATATGATCTTATTTTATTAAAAATATATACACATGTATAGGGAAAACATAAAAGTGTTACTCACCAAAGCAGTCATCACGGCGTGGCGGCCATGGGAGCGGGGAGGCGGCTGGGCTGCTCAGTGATGCGCCGTTGTACAGCTCGGTGTGTCAGGGGGCAGAGATCAGAAGAGACCAGGCTGCAGCCCTCTGCTAGCCAACGCTCACTGCCAAGTGGACTGGATTTAGACTCACTAAGGAGACACGCCAGTGGGCGTGTCTGTGCAGGCATTTCCAGGGAGAATTAGCCAGGAGGGAAGAGTCACACTGAGTGTAGGCTGCACCCTGACACAGAGTGAATGGAAAGAAGGGAGCGGAACACCAGCCTTCAGCTCTCTCTGCTCCCCACCTGTGGGCACAGTGTGGCCTCATGTTGTAGCTGGCACAGTAGGAGCTGTTCTTTCATCATGCCTGCCCCACCATGATGGGCTGCACCCTCCGACACTGTGGGCCAAAATAAACCCTTTCTTCATTCAGCTGCTTGTCTGGTGTCTTGCCTCAAGGAACAAGGAAGGTAACTTGGTAGGCCCATCTGACCCACCGAGCCATCCGTCCCAAAGATTTCACAACCCCTTGAAGCAGCTCTACTTGGGGACCTGCAGGGACACCTCTAATGTTGGAATTATTATTATTATTTATTGTTGTTGTATTTGAGATAGGGTTTCTCTGTGTTGACATGGCTGTCCCAGAACTCACTCTGTAGACCAGGCTGGCCTCGAACTCACAGAGGTCCATCTGCCTCTAGGACATTTCTAATATAAGCCATAGCAAGTGCTAATCTCAGAAAGGATTATGAATTCTTCTTATTTCTTTTCTTTTTGAGACAAGATCTTGCTATGTAGTCTACATTGGCTTTGAACTCATAATACAGTTCAGAATGTCCTCAAATTCCTGGTCTTTCTCAGAGCCCTAGGTGCTGAGGTGACAGATGTGAGCCACAATGGCTGGAAGTTTTCTTTCACACACACACACACACACACACACACACACACACACTCACATATACACACATATACACACATAAATACATACACATACACACACATTTTTTCCCTTTTTTGAGATAGGAAATATCACAGGATGGCCTCAAGTTCATTATGTAGCTGAGTCTGACCTTGAATTTTTGACCCTTTGACCTTCCAGCTTCTGAGATTACAGGTGTGTGCCACTGTGTCCAATTTCTTCAGTGCTGGGATTGAACACAACAGCAGGTGCATGCTTGGCAGCTGAGTTACACCCTCAGCTCCTCTGGTAGAGTTCCTGGAGTCATTGCTTGCAAAGCAAGCTGCTGTTAGATCCTGGGACCCAGGACCATACCGCTTGTACCTTACCATAGCAGCTGAGGGCTGCTAGAGGAGTTCTTCAGTTTTCTACACCTAGACCTTTATTTCCTTGTTTGTAAAGTCAGTTTGATACTTCTGATCGCTAGCCGGGCAATGCCAGAGCTTGTCATGGGGAAGAGATCCCAGAAGGCTAACTGTCCTTAGCAAAGGTGAGGCAGTGAATCACGGCAGACGGTACGTGGGTAAAGAAGAACACAGCCTGGACCCAGTCCAGATTTGAGACTCATTCTCTAATGATTCCCTTGTCTCAACCTTACTTTTCCTATCTGTAGAATGGATACAGTACAAAAGTTCGCACTTTTACTTTAGCGAAGTAGAGAAAACAGAGATGTTACAGCTTGCACGTCTGTAGGCAAGTAGGGGCTCAAAAATGATAGGAGGAGCTGGGGACATGGCTCAGCAGTTTGGAGCACTTGTTGCTCTTGCAGAGGATCTCCAGTTTCGTTCCCAGCTCCCACATGAGGCAATGCACAGCTATCTGTGACTCCAGCTCCCGGAAGTCCAGCACCTTCTCCTGGTCTCCTCAGGTATACACATGCATACGATATTCATAAACTCGTGCAAATGCATACACATACGTACACATAAAACAAACAAACCAATAAATGACAGGGACGCTTCAGCCCGAGTCTGGCAGCCTCACGGAGCCTCAGGTAAACCACCAGCACGGCAGGAAGGAAGCTGCCTTAGCCTGTCTCCAGGATTGCAGAACGTCACCTATGGCTTTATTATTTTGTACTTGTCCTAGCATGAGTCATTCTTGTTTTTCTCTGTACCAAACACAATTTATCTGCTCTTTCCAGAACTGAGATGCTGATGAGAAAATGCAGTGTATGGAAGAGGGCTTTTAGGAGCTAGGCAGAACTCAGCCAGCCTCTCCTGGCCCCCTCCCTGTGTGTCCTGTACCCAACCCCCACCCTTATTCGTATATGACAACACTGAGGAGGCCATCTTCTCTTCTGAAATATTATGAGACTTTGCTGTGTGGTGCATGTCTACTACAAACTGGGTGTGATGGCATAAGACACACTTGTCACCCCAGTGCTCAGGGCACTGAGGCAGGAGGATCTAGAGTTGGAGACCAGCCCTCATGGTCCCACCAACAAACCACCCAGAATATATTTTTATTAAAAAATTATCTATTTTCATTTTATGTGTATGAGTGTTTGCCTGAATATATATGTGCAGTGTGCAAATGTATGCATGTATGTAGCACATGCATGCCTGGTGTCCTCAGAGTCTGGAAGAGGTCACCAGAACCCCTGTAACTAGAGTTACAGGGGGTTGTGAGCCGGTGTGCGAGTACAGGAAGGCAAACCTTGCTCTTTTGTAAAATCAGCCAGTGCTCTTAACTAATGAGCTATCTATCCAGCCCCAATAATGAAATGAGTATTTATTATATGCTTAGCACTGTGTGTGTGTCTTTTACTGGAGATCAAACCCAGGGCCTTATGTATACTAAGCATTCACCCTATCGCTGACCCCTCAGCCCTAAGTCCGTCTTTTCTGTTGCCTTGTGTACTCCAAGCTGATGTGTTCATTGCCCTCACAGGCAACGTCAAATACACTGGCAGCATCTGTTGACTTTTCTTTGAAAATATATCCAAAATGAAATCATCTCCCCTATTTCACAGTTACTATTCTTGCCCACGCTACCATCATCTCTCACCTGGGTTTTTTTTTTTTTTAATTAAATAAACTATTTTTAAAGCAACTGTAGCCTCATAACAAGTTTTAAAAATTTAAACAATTTATTGCTGTATGTGCGATGCATGGCTGTGAGCTTGTGTGTATGACAGCATGCATGTGGAGGTCAAAGGATGATTTTGTGAAGTCGGTTTTCTTTGTGTATATTTAAATGGGTTCCGACTATTGAATTGATTGAATTCAGGTGCTCAGGTTTGCCTTTATGCCTCTACTGAGGCATCCTGTTGGATCTGTTTGTCTTTTGAAACAGGAAGTCACTATGTTACTATGTAGCAGTTGGTTAGCTTGGTGCCTATTACAGAGTCAACACTGACTTCAAAGTCATGAAGCAGTTCCTGCCTTACCCTTCCAAATGCTAGAATTACAGGTCTAATATTTTGTTTCGGTTTGGGCTTTGTTATGGGATCTTGCAGTCCTTGCTTAGGCTGACTTGAGCTCCTGGCCTCCATAGCTCCTCCTGCCCCAGGCTCCTATGTAACTGCAGTGACAGGCACTGCTGTCATGCCCAGGCACCCCACCCCCAAGTTACTTCAGCAGGGGGAGCAGAGATTTCCTATAAGTCCCTTCCTGGACACAAGCTGCCTCCCTTGTTAGCACCTCCACCTGCATGGAGTGTTTACTGTAATCAATGACCCCGTGTCGACATGCCATTCTCACTAAAAGACCACAGTTCACTCTTATTCTACAGTCTGTGGGTCCACAAACTTATTTACGTGTAACCGCCATCAGAGTACCAATACATTTCCACTGCACTGCCCCCACCCCCGCCCCTGCCCCGCCCCCATCCCCCACCCCTCAATCCCTAAAAGCGCTTTGCCTGTTCATCTCTCTCTCCCTTCTAACTCTAGCAACCACTGATCATTTGCCTGGCTCTCTAGTTTTGATTTTTTTTTTTTCTAGAGAGTCATGTAACTGGAATAACTAGTCAAGCAGTCTCTTCAGGCTGGTTTCCTTCACTTAGTAACCATCTTAGTTAGGGTTACTGATGCTATGAAGAAACATCATGACCGTGACCCAAAGCAAGCTGGGAAGGGAAGGGTTGTTTATTTTATGCTTCCACATTGTAATCCATCACTGGAGGAAGTCAGAACAGGAACTCAAGCAGGGCAGGAACCTGGAGGCAGGAGCTGATGCAGAGGCCGTGGAGGAGCACTGCTTACCAGCTTGCTCCTTAGGGCTTGCTCAGCTTGCTTTCTTATAAATGTCAATTGGCCATCAAGCCCTAATTAAGAAAACACCCAAAGGCTTGCCTCCAGCCATGTATTCTGAAGGCATTTTCTCAATTTATATTCCTTCTTCTCAGATGACTACAGGTTATGTCAAGTTGACATAGAACTAGCCAGCAAAATAATATACATTTGTTTCCTCTGAATCTTTTTATGATTTGATAGATCATTCCTCTAAAAATAATTGTGATTTCACTTATCGTATGCGCTTGGGAGTTTTGTTTCTTTGTCTGTGCACCATGTGCATGCCTGGGCTCCTGGAGCCAGATGAGGGCGTAGGACCCCCTGGAGCTCACTCCTTTTCAACACTGACTATTCCATCGCCACGATTTATTCACCAGGTCACATAATCAAGGACATCTTGGTCATTCCACGATTGGGATGAAGAAAAGTCTGTGCAGATCCTTCGTTCCGTGTGTAAGCCTGAGTGTGCAGTCAAAGGCGTGCTCATGTGCCTGTGTTTGTGGTAGGGGGCTCTGGAGACCAAAGCCAGGGCCTTGTCTATGCTAGGCAGGCACTCTGCCACTGAGCTGCATTTCGACACTTCCCTGCAGATTTCTGTGAAAATGTATTTCCTATTCCTTTAACTAAGTACCAAGAAGTACGCTTTCTAGAGTGTATGGTAGGAGTCTGTTTTGTTTTGAAAGAAACTGCTAACTGTGTCCCGGTCTGGCACTGCAGTTTGGCGTTCCTAGCAGGAATAAGTGGAAGCGTCTATGGTTCTACATCCTAGTCAGCCTTTGGTGTTGTCAGTGTTCTGGACTCTGGCCATTCTCGTAAGTGTGTAGTGGTGCACACTATGGTTCTTATCAGTTGTGTTTTCCTAATGGAAAAAGAGAGGGAGTAAGTGTGCAATGTGCTTGTTTCCCATTAGTATATATCCTTTGGTGAGATGTCTTTTTTTTTTCTTTTCTTTTTTTTTTTCCGAGACAGGGTTTCTCTGTGTAGCCTTGGCTGTCCTGGAACTCACTCTGTAGACCAGGCTGGCCTCGAACTCAGAAATCAGCCTGCCTCTGCCTCCAGAGTGCTGGGATTACAGGCGTGCACCACCACCGCCTGGCAGGTGAGATGTCTTTTAAGGTCTTTGGCCAGTATGCTGTGTGTGTGTGTGTGTGTGTGTGTGTGTGTGTGTAGTATATGCATACTTGTCAGTGCAGGTGCACACACACACACACACACACACACACTTGTGTGAGGGTCAGAGGGGTTGTGTGGAGGCTAGAGGAGGAGGTCGGGTGGCCCTATCACTCTCCGATTGTGACAGGGTCTCTCAGTCTGCAGTTAAGCTGGCAGCCAGCAAGCTTTGACAGTTCTCTCTCCTCTCTGCCTCCCAGAGCTGTGCGTGCAGGTACATATAAATATGCCTGGCTTTTTATGTGGGTGACATGGATTTGAACTCAGTTCTTCAGGCTTATACATATGGTCTTACCCACTCAGCCATCTCCACAGCCTCTATTACAGTAGGGCTATTTTCCTTTAAAAATATGTATTTTTGCAGGGCAGTGGTGGTGCAGCCTTTAATCCCAGCACTTGGGAGGCAGAGGCAGGCAGATTTCTGAGTTCGAGGCCAGCCTGGTCTACAGAGTGAGTTCCAGGACAGCCAGGGTTACATAGAGAAACCCTGTTTCAAAAAACCAAAAAAATAATTATTTTTGATAATGTCATTCTTTCATACTAAGGTTATTCTTGGCTGTCAACACGACTGCATCTGGAATTAACTAAACTTAGATGGCTCAATACAACTATACGGGACGGGGTTTTTTCTTAATTAAAGCTTTTAAAGTGGGAAAACCCACTTTTGAATCAGATCTTTTGAGGTGAAAAGATTCACCTTTAATCCAGATCTTTAGAGGCGAGATCCGCCTTTTCTCTGGGTCACACTTTTGGCTGGCAGCTTATATAAAGGGCATGGAAGAAGGAAGCCTGCTCTCTTTGTCTGCTTCTCCTCACTCTTGCTGGAAGGCCATTCCTTCGCTGGCATTAGAGCCTATTTCTTAGGGATTCCAGCACAAACTGAAGACCAGCTGGGACATCCAGCCTTGTGGACTGAACAGCTACTGGATTGTTGGATCTTTCATTGGTAGACAGCCATTGTTGGATTAGCTGGACCACAACCTGTACACCATTCTAATTCATCTATCTATCTATCTATCTATCTATCTATCTATCTATCCATCCATCTATCCTGTTCTTTAGAGAACCCTGGCTAATACACATATAATGAAATATATTTACCCATGTTTCCACCTCTGTGCCACCCAATAGCTCTCACTCCTAACTTTATGTTTTTTTTTTTTAAATAACTCTCTAAGTCCACTTAGTGATGCTCATATGTTCACTGGTATGGGCTGTCCACTGGAGTGTGAGAAGTCTACCAGTAGTCACATCTAAAAAGTCATTGTTAAAACCAAGGTTTTTTTTTCATGGTACCAGAAGGTGCTGCACAAACTTCCAAAGGAGAGAGGCAACCTACAGTCCTACCCAGCTATGGCACCTATAAACCACATCAACAACCAGCATGGTGCGATAACCCTAAGGGTGTAATAGTGGCACACATACTTTGGTGGTAACCAACCCCTCTCCAATTGAACTTAACACCCACTCAATGAGATGAAGTCTATGCTTGGTACTGGAAACCTTGGACAGGTCCAGTCTAGTACACTCCCAGTGTGGGCAACCGCAGATGCTGTCAGATCATGGTTACGTTAGCTGTATACTGCTAAAGATGGCATTTCACAACCCTTCTCCCTGTCTTCTGGACCTTATATTCTTTCTGCCCCTCTTCTGCAATGTTCCTTGAACCTTAAAAGGGGTGGTATAGTGTCTTCCTTAGGGCTGAGCACTAAACAGTCACTCTCATCACCTTGAATTACCAGGAATCCCCACATTCACCATGCTCACTGCAAAGAGAAACTTCTCTGATTAAGACCAAAAGTAACATTTGTCTATAGCTGCAATGAAGAACATTTAGAAGGCAGTTTGACATGATGTCAAATTACCAAAGTAACTAATAAGTTTCCTCATAGGGTCTAAGACCAACCCAACCATGGTTTTTGGTAAGGTTTTGCAGTACCAGGCATGAATTTTCTCTTTTGGAGCAGTCCTCAAATCCAATCAGAGAAGCCTTGGTGACATCCAAAGCAGTTATGCCGCAATCCTACCAACTGGCCCATCTCACGCTCACATGGCCGTTAGTGGTGCAGCTCCCAGGGCTCACAGTTTGTAAGAGTATTGATGACTTTTGTTCTCCAGCAGCCTGCATCCCTCCTGTTAGTACTGTGCATGTAGCCAGCTAGACTGGCGATCCAGTGAGCCCCAGGGATCCTCCTGTCTCTACCTTCCCAGTGTTGGGGTTACTGCCATGCTGCCACATAAGGCTTTTTAAATGTGGGTTCTAGAAGACTGGTCCCAGTTTCTTATGCTTGTGCAGCAAACACTTTACCACCTGAGCCAGCTCCCCAGTCCACGTCCTAACTTTTGAAAGATACCTTTTCAGAGCCTACAATTCTTCTTTCCAGTTTAGTGAATTTTTTCCATGAAACATTAAATGTGTCAGTCCACTCTTCTCTTGCTTCTGCAGTTCCCAAGGGGAGCTGGATGTAATTCTTATCTTTGCTTCTCTCTAAGGCAAAATACATTTCTTTCCCATTTTCCTTCTGTCAGGAGCCATCTAGGAAAGGCTAAAGGCAAATAAGTAACTTCCCTGAGAATGGCCCACGCTTTGCTTGGCTGCAATGAGTAAGCTCTGAATTGTGGGGCCTTCCGAGACTTTATTCCAGGATTGTTTCTTTCTACTGATAGGCCTTTCCTGTCACTATTACATAATGTAATAATTCCTGTGCAATAGCCCACTCTATTGGATAGATATCTTGCAGATCCACATAAGATAAAGTTTTATGAATTAATGCTGTTGAGATGAATGAAGTTAGAATCAAGAATAGAATGTGCCCCTCTCCTCATAAAATAGTAAGTAAAGGATGCATAATAAGGAATACAATGAACTTTCACAATTACACTAAAAAGAGAAATAGGCTTGGGACAAATTTGTGCTCAAGGAAAAACATTCATTCAGATGAGATCAAGGATGAAGCCCCAGGTGTACTCTGTGATAAGGCAAGCCATGGGAAACTGTGGCTGTGAACTTATAATGAACTTACAGAGTGAAACACTGCCTTGAACTTAATAACAGCGTCCCTCATAACTCCCTTTTTGTGTAACATTTTATCTATGAGGTGATTTTCTAAAGAACATATGTCTAAGAGGGAATAAGAAGGCCAGAGAGAAGGAATGAAGTATCGCATCTGGGCTCTGCCCCATCCACCCACCAAACGTATGTGTGTTGTTTGGAGGGTGGATGGCGGGCCTCGGCCATCAAATTTATATCTGTATGTCTATTTGTCTATATGTGTGTGGGTATATGTATATGTATGTAAGTATGTATGGACACTTGTGGAGTTGATGACCCACAGGTAGTTGGGTCTGGTCAGGGTGTGTGTGCATGAATGTGTCTATGTGTGTGCTTGAATTCTTCCTTTCTTCATTTTCTTTTCTCTCTGGTTCACAAAGGGTGAACAGGCTCCAAGACTCTTGCTTGGCCAGCGAGGGGCTCTGGAGTCCAGCCAGAGAGAGAACACTATCAATTAACCCTTTTTTCTTAATTCCCTGCTACTGCCACCAAGAGTTTATTACCAAAAGCCAATGGCTTTTGGTCTTAGAATAGTAAAGAGTTAAGAAAAGTAAATATTATTATAAGTAATCAATTTAGCCCTTGCAAAACTAAGTTCTGCCCCTGAAATCTGCTGATGCAACCATCATTACTTTCCTCAGTTCCTGGTGATAGCCAGGTTCCCAGCATCCTTCAAGATTCTTAGTTGTTTTCGTTTGTTTGTTTGTTTTTGTTTTCCTTACGTATCTAGATTTTTATTCCTTTTGTTGTAGTTGTTTTGGGTTTTGTTTGTTTGTTTTTGTTTTTTGATTAAGCCTCAGTAACACAGCTTTATCTTGAGCTTGTGGTGATTCTCCTGCCTCAGTGGTGAGATTACAGGCACTAAACACCTTGTTTAATTACTTTATTTTGGACATTGATCCCCTAAACATCTTGGATCTGTGGTCCAGTGTTTGACAACTGTGGGGGAATCCTCGGCTGCATTTTTTTGTACTCCCTCCAGTCTTTCTTCCATCACTTTGATCGTGTGTAGGTCACACCCTTGGTAGCGGTTCCACAGTTCTTAGGCATTCTGTTCCGTTTCAGTCTGTTTTCCTTCTGTCTGGTTTTTGTTTGTGCTCGTCCATTTGCCAATTCCATTGCAAAGCCCTCTAGCTTGGCAATTCCTTCTTCTCTACACCTGGTCTACTATGAGCCCAACAAAACTATTCTTCATTAATGTTACAGAATTTTTTATTCTTATTTTATTTTATTTTGAGACATGGTTTCTCTGTGTAGCTCTGGCTCTCCTGGAACTCATTCAGTAGACCAGGCTGGCCTCAAACTCACAGAGATCCACCTGCCTCTGCCTCTGCCTCTGGGTGCTGGGATTAAAGGCATGTGTCACTACCACTGGCTATATTCCATAATTCTTGACCTCCAGTGCTTGTCTTCTATTCATTCTTAGAAGTTTTCTGTGCTTATTTTGCCTATTGTTACATGTTCCTTACTTTTATTTATTTGCATTCTTAGCATCTTTTTGTTTGTTTGTTTGTTTTTTGGATTTGGTTTTGGTTCCCCCCCCCCCCCCCCCCCAGACAGGGTTTCTCTGTATAGCCCTGGCTGTCCTGCCCGGCCTTAGCATCTTAAAAAAAAAAAAAACTATTATTTTATTTTATGTGCATGAATGCTGTGCCTGCATATGTGGATGTACACCATATGTATCCCTGAGGTCTCTAGAGCTACAGCTACAGACAGAAGGAAGATACTGTGTGGGTGCTGAGAACTGAAGCCAGGTCCTCTGCAACAGAAGCAACTGATCTGAACTGTTATGATGCACTGGGTAAAAGGACTGTGGCAAACTCTCATTAGTGATGTGCTGATGAGATTGGTGGGGAGGAGGAGGAGTTCTATGGTTCTCTGAGTAGGTCTAGTGAGCCTGTGCTCTAGGCATTGAATTTCACAAGTGTTTCTTAGTCCTCTGTCCCCTTAAGTAAGAAGCAAAAACCAGAGTGAGCTGAAGTTAGATATTTCCCTTCCCTAAACTCCAGTGCTTTAGGTTCTGGGAAAACAATATCCAGAGGGAAGACCTAGTTAAGAACAGGGTGCCCTGATCAATTTCAGAATGGCCAATTTCCAGGCCAAAAGTAACAGGTGCTTTTGCTTTGTTTCATATACATGTGTATATGTGGGTATGCATATGTGTATGCACATGTATGTGAGTACATGTGCATAGACTCAGAGGTCAGAAGGGTATGTGGTGTGTCTCTCATTTGTAACACTCTGCTTTGGTGCTGTAAAACAGAGTCTCTCACTGAATTGGAAGCTTATCCTTGCACTATTCCCACTTGCCAGCAAGCTATTAGGTATCCTCCTGTCTCCATGACCCAAGGCTGGGATTACAGAAACATGCAGTCATGCCTGCAGTTTTCACATGGTTGCTGGGGATTTCAACTCAGTGTCTCATACTTGCACAGGCTCTTACCTACTGAGCCATCTCCCTAGCTCCAGCAGCAGCAGGGTTGTAAACTCTAGTGCTCACCGTGAAAACCTAATTGAGTTCCTTGAGTAAAACTCAAAGAAATAGTGGGACCTGTTCTGTACCTGGGTTTGTTAGGCTTTTAAACTAGCCTTATCCACCCTGAGCCTTCAGCAGTTACTATGCTGGTTTTCCTACCTGCGTGCTGGTCTCTGCCCCAGTCCATCCTGATTCTGTCTTCCCTTGTGTGTCTCCCCACATCTTAGGGATGGAGTTTGACCTGTGACCTCTTTTCGAACAGCTAAGGAGAGTTGTTGACTTTCTGGTTCGCTCAGCTTTTTTGCTTGCTGCTGTGAGGGTGGAGTGGCAGCTTCCAAACACTTTGCAGCCTAGAGCAGAAGTCTCCCCGACTTTCTGCTATAGCTATCACCTTTCTGGGTTTGCCCACAGCACAGGAACTCAAATAAACTTTTGAACAACCAAGCTGTGTTACTTTCCCCACCAATGTCATTCCAAGTAAAAGCCAAGATAAGCTTTATATCTGTCATCTCAGCACACTCTGTGTGTGTGTGTATGTATGTGTCTGCTGTGTGTGTGTAGTTGCCCACTGCAGATAGAAGAATATATTAGATCCCCTGGAGCTGGAGTTACAGGTAGTTATGAGCTGCCAATCAAAAAGCAGCAAGCACTCAGAACCTCTGAGCTATCTCTCCAGCCCATCCACCCTATATTTTGAGAAAGAGTTCTCTCTCTGAATTTGGACTGCACCAAATTGGCTATGCTATCTAGCTAGAGAGCTCTGGGCACCCTCCTGTCTCTGCCCCACCAGCACTGTGATTATAGGTGCTTGCTGCTGTGCCCAGCTGTTTGTTAATTTGTATTATTTTTTGAGACAGAGTTGTACTTTGTGGCCCTGGCTGGCTTGAAACACAAGTTGGTCTTGAGCTCAGAGATCTGCCCGCTTCTGCCTTCTGCCTGCTGGGATTAAAGGTGTGCACACCAGCACACACACACACACACACACACACACACTCACACCAGCCTGTGTGAGCTGGAGGTCCCAGAATTCAGCCAGGCCCTTTACCAACAGCCACGCCCTAGTTTCTGTGCCAGCCCTGGCTTTGTTGTACAATGAGACCTTCTCCTGTGCTGTCTTGCTTTACTGCATCTTGAATTTCTGAAGCACCTTCTCATCTCTAGGTCTCTGTATTTGCTGTTCCCACTGTCCAGAACAGACTCCCCTCCTCCCCCCCCACTAATGGAGCCTTTCCCTTCCTTTAGCTGTAGGTTCAGCAAGGCCTTCTCTAATCCCAGTACAGATAGCAGTAACCCGCACCCCTCCCCCAGCCACCCCACTGGCTCCCTTCCCTGCTTGCTTCCCCCCCCCCCCCATAACACTATCCAATACACCATATGTTTTACCTTTACAAAATCGCATCTTCCCTCCCCACCAGAGCAGAAGGCCCGGGAGGGCAGGGGTTTTAGATCTGTGCTGCTTCTGCAGTGGCGGCAACGTGTACATCTCTGTACAGCATTTGGCAGTTGGACGATTACCATGCTTACAGAGATGAGGGAAGAGACGCAGTTACAGTTCAAACTCAGGTCTCCCTGATGCAAAGCTGTGCTGAGCGACCATGCTACGCTGACACTCAATTTCATGTTGCATATTGAATATCCGGCGTGTTCTTCCAAACAGCTATTTCCTACACTCTGGCAGCTTTCCATTTCTCGGCTCTCTCTGGAGTTGATTTTCCTGAGTTAGGAAGAACTCTCTATGAACTGTAGCCTAATCGTTCCTCAAGATCATTGCATTGCAAAATGGGCCAGAAGGAGGCTGCCAAGCGTCTCACCTGTGGGGGCCACTTCTCTTCCTCTGGCTTCGAGGCAGCCTGTCTGCCAGCTAAGGTCAGAGCGACACCAACTCCTGGCCAAATTCAATCTCAGGTTAAGTAGTCCGTACGATACGATCTTTAAAAATATTACAAAGCCCCAAAGGGCCAATACGATTTCTCCAGTCTGCATGTTTTATAACCTTCCATGTGCTTCAAGGACATTATTTATTTTGATGCTTTACTGATATGTTCTGCTGTATAAAATAATGAGTTTCCCTGTGACATTTTCATATTTGCATATTACTTCTATCCTTTCCCCCTTCTTGCCACTTCCCACATGCTCTGGCCCCTCCCTCTTTCCTAACAGTCTCCTTCAGCCTTTATTCCACGAATCCTTTAAGCAGATTCCACATTCCGCCGTTGTCTTTCTGACTCTGGCTCATTTCATGTAACACAGCCATCTCCACTTTTGTCCATTTCCTGCAAATTTCCCATTCCTCTTTATGGCTGAGTAATAATCCGTGTGTGTGTGTGTGTGTGTGTGTGTGTGTCTGTGTGTCTGTGTTGTGTCCACACATATGCACGTTGTCTAACTTTTTTCATGATGGACACCTAGGCTGATTTCATCACTTGGCTATTGTGAATGGCTCCCATTTTGAATCTCATACTAGCCAGCTGAGATTACCAATGCTCAGATTACCATACAGGGGACATAGCTGATGGTACTGCTAGAACAATCACAGGTCAAACTGAGTCTTTCAGCCCAGCCAAGTGCTGTGTGCACCAGTTTACTGTGTGGCTCCACACACTCAGATCCTGATTGTTCACACACACTGTGAGTGGGGAGCGAGGGGGGTGTGTTTGGGCTCCACCCACCTGATGTCCACCTTCCTTTGGCAACAGTCTGAATTTCACTTATTGATTGCAACTTTCGCTTAGCTGTCAGTCAAGGTGACAAAGAAGGAGCGTTTCATTCAAGGCAGACCAATGCCACCCAAGGATGAGGCGTCTCAGCTACAGCGCAGCAGAGGGATAAGCAAAGGCATACAAAAAGCACCGTCCTGGTGGGGCATGGTGGCTCCTCCATTGTCCCAGTGCTGGTGTAGTGGAGGCAGGAGGATCAAAAGTTCGAAGGCCGTGCTTGTTCTAAAATGAGTTTGAGACCAGCCTGTGATACATGAAATCCTGTCAAAGAAGAAGCAGGGGGAGGAACAGGAAGGGTCCTAACAAGATGGCAGACTAACCCACTTCCAGGACCTCTACGTTGTTTATAGCTCGACCAGCCTCATTCTCAGTGGCTCTTCATTCTGTGAGCTGACCCATTGTAGTGGGTTGATTAGGAATGGTCCCCATAGACTATCCTGTGTTTGAATGCTTGGCCCATGAGTAGAGGCAATATTAGGAAGTGTGGCCTTGTTAGAGTGGGTGTGGCCTTGTTAGAGTGGGTGTGGCCCTGTTGGAGGATGTTGGAGGAGCCTGTGGGAGCAGGCTTTGAGGTCTCCTATGCTCAGACTCCACCCAGTATAGAAACCTGTCTCCTCCTGTCTACCTTTAGATCAAGATGTAGAACTCTCCTCCAGCACTATGTCTGCCTGCATATGTAACTTTAATTTTTTTCAGCCAGGCGGTGGTGGCCCACACCTTTAATCCCAGCACTTGGAAGGCAGAGGCAGGCAGATTTCTGAGTTCAAGGCCAGCCTGGTCTACAGAGTGAGTTCCAGGACAGCCAGGGCTACACAGAGAAACCCTGTCTCAAAAAAAACAAAAAAAAAAATTTTTTTTTCAAAACCAATTTTTAGTGGTGGTTCTTAAACACTTTAACCTCCCTTTTAGCCCACCGCCCACCAGAGGCAGCAGGAAGGAAATGATATGGGAGAAGTGGGCCTGTTCAGAAAGGTTCTCTGGAGCAGCTCCCATCCGTGTTGTCTGGAAATTGGCAGTTCAGTTTACAGGTTAGCAGCAGCAGCTCCATCCACTCGCAAACACTTCGTTGATACACAAGCATTCGAGGTCAGTAGAGTCGGGATAGCAAACACAAATCAGCAGTGGTGGCACTACCTAGCAGAGACAGCCAGGCCTCAGCCTCAGCTCAAGTTAGCAGGAGAGACCAACAAGAATGCCAGGAGAAGTTCTCAGCAGGGCCTCTCTCAGGGAAGCGAAGATCAGAGAAGATGAGAGACCCAGAAGCGTCACATAGCTGGCTGCACTAGCAAGCCAAGCCCAGACTCCGTCACTGTTCATTGAGTCCTTTTCATACCCTCCAAACATCACGTGTCCTCCGTGGGCCTTGCCTCAGGACATATGTCTGTCTCGGCTGACATCATTTTGCCAATCAGCCTGAGTCCTCTCAGAAGCAGCAAGAAAATTCAGGACATCACTAAATTCAGGTCATTCACCAGAAGTTTTTTGGTGTGTTTCTTTCTATGGAGTCCCGACAAAGGCAGTTCAACTACACAATGTAAGGCAGACCAATACATGTGTGCTGTTAGCAAAGAATCCTTCATTACATGTCTTCTCTTGTGCTTGCTTTAGCAGAACATCCTCTCTCCTGTGTCTGCTTCAGCTAAATGATCCTTCATGTGTTCTCCCCAGCAAAACACCATCTAACCGGCCTTCCAAAGAACTGGTAAGTTTCCACTTCATGCACACCACCTTGCATTCCACCATGACAATAATGAACTATACCTCTGAAACCACAAGCCAGCCTTAATTATATATCTGCCTTTATAAAAGTTGTCGTGGTCATGACTCTTCAAAGCAACAAAACCCTAACTAAAACACCCGTCTTTTCCTCTTCAAATTAGGCAAGATTTATTGTTATTGCTTGAAACCAAGAAACACTTCTCAAAGCAGTGAAGGGTTATGGGAAGCTGCTTTCCTATGAGACTGGAATCCACTTTCGTCAAGACAAGATGGACTGAGTAATGCTCTGTGGTACTCTCTGTGCGCAGTAGGCCTACTGGCATCTCTCCTGGGAACTCCTTTTGTAAAGCCCTAGAGGTAATGAGCATCAGGGTTGGGCTGACAAGGCTATGAGCGAAATGGGGCTTTGTGGGCCTGTTGAAGAGCTTAGATGGGAAGACAAGGAGGTTCCGGTGTCATTAAGGATGCTACAGAGGTAGTTCAGGCAGAAAGAATGTGGCCCAGACAGAGAAAAGAGCTTCCCTGCTTTGCAGAGAACATTCTGCCAAGACCAGACTCGCCATGTTCTCAGTCCTGATTCTCCTGATTTAGATAAGTGATAAAAGTTATTAGACACATTACAGACCGAGGAGCTAAACACTGATAGGTAAGAGGTGGACACTGAGTGTCCACCTACACCCCAATCCCGGAACAGAGGGAGAGTATTTTCTCTCAGAATTCTCCTTTCCTCCTGCTTGGTCTCTCCACCTGCCACCCACGGCTGTAATGCCAACCACATGCCTCCTCCATGCTGGACAACACACCAAGCGTCCCTTTGCTCTCTCTCTTCGGCCAGGTCTGAAGCAGTGAATTCTCCTCCCTCCTAGGAACTCCATGCTATGTCTGTGGGGAAGCTGAGCACACCAAGAAGGGAGTGGTGGCAGCCAGCACTGAGCTGGGTATTTTCTCTGTGTGTAGTATCTCTAATATGTTTACACGTAGTCTTTCTATTGAGCATGATACCTTGAACAGTTTATACATCATGGCTTGAATCCAAGAGGGAACATCAAAAAGAAAAGGCCCGTTGTGCAGACACTTACTAAGCCTCTGCCTGTGTCACATTTGCTCCTGTCCAAGACCGAAGAAGTGTCAAGTCAGTGTGGAAAGGTATTCCACAAGATTGTAGACAGCAGAAGGCTGGATAAGCCAGAAGAGGCCCACAATGTAGCCATCCATCATGGTACCCAGTTAGAAGGACTTTCAGGATTCCTTAAACACACACACATGACTATCAAGTGTGTATACTGATGTGCTAGGTGCTGAATTCTGAGGGATTGAAGACAGGATCCTTGCATGTGTGTGTGTGTGTGTGTGTGTGTGTGTGTGTGTGTGTGTGTTATTTCCAGCTCAGTAGATAATAGAGAACAGGTCCTGAACAAAAGTAACACACCCAGCACAGGTTTATATTTTCCTTGATTTCACTGTGGATTCATTGCTTCTGAGCTTTATTTTTAATCTTTCATTATATGTATGGGTGTGGTAAGTGAGTGTAGGTGCCACGGAGGCCAGAAGGTGTTGGATTCCTTGAAGGAGTCAAAGGTCATTGTAAGCCATCCAACATGGATGGGGGAAGCAAATTCTCATTCTTTGCAAGAGCAGTGTATACGTTCTTAATCACCGAGCCATCTCACCAGCCCCTGTCCACCCCCAGGAACATTTTTTTTTAATAAGCCAAGCAGTCATCCCATAAAAAACCTACTTAATCCATAGCATACATGGGAGGGCTTTCAAAACTCACATATTAAAGCATTAAATCATGACTTTTTTTACCTGTGGAGGCTCTGGGACTGTGGGTTACTTAATAACCTCTGTCCAGTCTACTTACTTTTAACACTTATATAATTTTATTTTAAAATAAAATTTCATGTCACTGTTGAAAAAGCAAAAGCAGTGTGATTTACCCTAAGTTTCAGAGAGCCATGCAAGTGAATCAGGATAAAATAAAAATCAGAATAACATTAAATGCTGGTAAGCATGCTGAGAAACAATCTCATCCTTTGCTAATGGGACTGTCATGTGGTGTAGTGTGCAGTTCATTTTCAGTGCTAAAAGCAGAGTTAACATATGAAGCCTCAATTGCTTACCTGGGCACTTATTACCAGAAAAGAGACTTTTTTTTTAACACATGAATATTTATAGTAGTGTTGTGACTAGTAATCAGAAAGCTGGAAGCTTGCCAAATGCTGCCAAAGACACAAATGGGTACATTGATTATGGTACATCCTTACCATGGGCTATTACTCGGCAATAGGAGGAAATGAATGGTTGACAACACACACCAGCTTTGGTGAAACCAAATGAAATTACATCAAGGAAAGAAGCCAGTCCACAAGCCACCAGCAGTGCCATTCCATTGAGAGAACATTTAGAAAAAATGTAGAAAAGAATTTAGGGATGAAGGAGAAAGGATAGGTATATCAAAATTTAGGCATCACCAGAGAATCCTGACATGATGATGCAGGGAACATTGGTGGTAGTGACAGCTCAACAAGGCTAGCCTAGACACACGCTCACACACACACCTCACGTACACACATTCACGCACACACACACACACACACACACACACACACAAGTGAATATAGAACTCACATGAGAGATGGCTCAGTAGAAAAAGGTGCTCACCACCAACCCTGACTACCTCAGTTTGATCCCTGGGATTCAAATAGTGGAAGGAAAAAACAGACTCCACACAAATAGTCCCCCATGTTGTGAGATATCGCACATGCATGTATACATGTATACACACACAAGGAAATAAGTAAAGAAAACTAATAAGACAGTGGGTCCTATGGAGCATCACAGGCTGATCTCTTGGATTTCATTCAGTGTTGCTGTGAGGTAACTACTTAGGAGACTGGGTGTTGGGTGCATAAGACTTCCTCATACATTTCTTTGCAGCTTCCCATGACTCTTAAATTGTTCCAAAATAAGATGTTCTAAAAACAGAGCAATTGGGTTCTGGGGAGCTGGCTCAGTGGGCATAGTGCTTGCTGTGCCAGGGTGAGGACCCCAGCCCACCAGGGAAAAGGTAGAAACCAGATGCAGTAGCTCATGTCTTTAACGTCATTGCTAGTGTCTTAAGGGTTCTATTGCTGAGATAAAACACAATAACCAAAGCACTTTAGGGAGGCAAGGGCTTATTTCAGAATTCAGTTCCAAATCACAGTCTATCACTGAAGGAAGTCAGGACAGGTATTCAAGGCAAGAACTGGAGCAGAAGTCATGGAGGCGTGCTGGTAACTGGCTCGCTCTCCATCCTTACTCAGACTGCTTCTCAAACATCCCTGGACCACCTGGCCTGGGGGTGGTACAACCCACAGTCGGCTGGGCCTTTTCACATCAATCATTAGTCACGAAAATTATCTACAGATTCTCCTATTTCCTCATTTATGAAGGAATATTCTCAGTTGAGAGTCCTTCCCAAATGACTAGCTTGCATCAAACTGGCATAAAACTAACTAGCACAGTGGGGGTGGAGGCAGGAGGATCCCGGGCACTCGTTGTCCAGCCAGTCTAGTCCGGATCTGGGTTCAGTAAGGGACCTGTCTCATTCATCTTGGTGTAGTGATCTGTTCATTCATGGATAAACACACACACACACACACACACACACACACCACTGAGCACCTGCACCTGCATGTGCATGTACGCACATGCATATATAATACACATACCATATAAAGTAAAACAATTAAAATAGAAAATGTTTGTCAGCCTGCTTCCTAAAATACCTGAAATCATGCTGGTTATGAGTACACCGTGGGCCCTATGGAAGAGTCCAGTGTGAGGCAATAGTAGAATGAACTTAGGGCTCAGGAGTTAGGGCTGAACACTACACAGTAATGGAGATGGTAACACTAATGGGCCGTTACTCAGGACTTTCTCTATGTCAGGTCCTATCCCAAGCCTTTTCTAGGTATTAATCCATAAGTACATTCATCGGGAACAGATACATGTGTGTGTAAGCCTGAGGTCAACTTGGAATTCCTCTGTCAGGCTCCATCATTTGGTTTTGAGACAGAGTCTCTTGCTGAACTTTAAGTTTGGCTATTATGCTACATTGGCTGGTCAATGAAGTTCAGAGACAAAACTTTCTCCACCTAACCTCTCCCACTCCTAACCATCCTCTTCCTCACCTTACACTCCAAACCCAAGGCTGGGGCTACTGGCATGCATCTCTGACACACCTGGCTTTTTACACAGGTTCTGGGAATCTGATCTCAGGTCTTCATGCTTATGTCGTGGGAAATATTAAAAAATGAAACAACCCAACTTGTTCCCTCCCTTGTGCCTCTGCCCTAGCTGCCTGGCCGGCCATGCACTGATGGACAATGGCTGACTTGTTTTTAATCTCATAGAGATTCTGACTCTGAACTCCAAAATCTCTCTGCCCAGCTTGCTAGGTTCCCACTGGCTACCATGCCACATTTCAAAGGAAAATGCAACACGAACTTAATTCTGAAACAATGGTAACTCAATCTCTGGGTGCAACAACTAAAACCTAATCTTGTAAGCCTTATTAAAATCTGATTCCTCCAGTGGAGAATCCTTGAGGATCCACGATGATACGGGGAAAATCTAGCAGCTACATCTTACCCCTCTGTTGCTCCCAGTTCCAAAAGACCTAACTCCCTCCTGCTTCCTCTCTTTTTCTGTTCAACCCAGAAGTCCTGCCTACTCACCCAGTGATTGGCTCCTTTATTCATTAGGGGATTGGTTCACAAGAACAGTATCAGGCCCATCTACAAAATGCTTGTACATCAGACACTTTAGCAGCAACTGAGCCTTCTTCCCAGCCATATGTCCTATCTATCTATCTATCTATCTATCTATCTATCTATCTATCTATCTATCTATGTTTATTATATGTTTATATGTTTATCATATATATTATATATATATTATATGTTATATGTATGCATGTTTTGCTTATATGCCTATATGTATGTGCATGCCTAGTACCCATGGAGGAGGTCAGAAGAGGGGTTCATATACCCTGGAACTGAAGTTGTGAATGGTTGTGAGCTATCAAGTGGGTGCTGGGAACGGAACCTGGGCCCTCTGAAAGAATGACAAGTGTTTTTAGATCCCTGAGCCATCTCTCCAGCCCCTTCATTGAATTGTTATATCAGCTTTATGTCAAAGTGCTAGGTTCTGCAAGGACCATATACCAAGGCAGAGATTTACATGCAGGAAGTGGGGATGCTGCCAATGTATGGTAATAAAAATGTTTTTTAAACAGGAAGAAAAAAACCAACTGTGAAAGGTGAGAAACACAGGTTGAGCAGAGATGTTGAACTGTCAGAAGATTGCAACCGAGGCTCGGCAGCTGTTTTCAGGATGGCTCTTTAGACTAGTCCTAATTTGTCAGGGGGCTAAGCTATTTTACCTCTTCATTAACAAGTCTTGGATGCAGATGTTCTTCCTCCAGGGACAGGCATGCACTTGGGCAAAAGTTCTTTTTCCAGCTTCTGGCTAATGGCAGTGCCTGGAGAGGAACTGAACTGAGTGGTTAGCAACCAGCTCTTCTGGAACCTGGGAGAGAGCAAGAGCTTCCATTGGAAGGGATGAGGAAGTCTGTGTCTGCTACAGTCCACCCATTTGCATGCACATGCAGAATACCGTGAGTTGGCCTCCTCTGGAAGTGGCTCCAGAATTATCTGTGCAAGCAGATATCAAAGGAGGAGGTAGGGAGAGATAGTACCTCCCCCCCCCATTTGTTCAGTGGCAAACTTATTTAGGTTCCTCTATCTATCTGTCTCTCTGTCTGTCTATCTATCTCTCTCTCTATGTACCTGTCAATCTCTCTATCTATTATCTACCTACCTACCTATCTATTATCTATCTATCTACCTATCTATCTATCTATCTATCTATCTATCTATCTATCTCTCTATCTATTATCTATCTACCTACCTATCTATTTTCTATCTGTCTCTCTATTATCTACCTACCTATCTATTATCTATCTATCTATCTATCTATCTATCCATTATCTACCTACCTACCTATCTATTTTCTATCTATCTATTTTCTATCTACCTACCTATTATCTATTATCTCTCTATTATCTATTCACCTATCTATCTATCTATCATCTATCTACCTACCTACCTATTATCTATCTATTTATCTATCTATTATCTATCTATCTATCTATCTATTATCTATCTATTATCTATCTATCTATCTATTATCTATCTATCTACCTACCTATCTATTATCTATCTATCCATCTATCATCTATCTATCTATCTATCTATCTATCTATCTATCTATCTATCTATTATCTCTCTATCTATCTGCTGCTGCCCCAGCTGCTGATTTGCCCCAGGCTATGGATCTGTGGATGATGTACCTGTCAATTTCCCTCCAGACTGGACAGAGACTGAAAAAGGAAGCCTAGAGAAACTTCTAGGTTGAATTATGTTGTTTTTTGCAGCTATTTTACAAGAGTTCTACCTCCTGCTGATGGTCATGGCCCACTGCTCCTGCTAGCATGGTGGTACCTTTCTTGGCCTGGTGGACTCTTGGCACAAACACTGAAACAGAGCTCAAGGTTTAATTGGTTTAATATGTCACTGGTAGAAGGAAACTGGAGAACCCTGGCTACTTGCCTCTCGAGCTGAGGTCATTGGGACTGACAAGCAGGGCCATCCCTGCTTCCATTCGGTGGCTTCTGGAGAGGACTCACTATGTCTACCTACTTGGGACATAGGACCTTATAATAGTCATTTATTTGGCTTCTGAACTATATCCTGAAGGTGGAATTCTACTTTTGCAGGACATCATCTCCAAGTAGATACTCAATCTGTTTCTTCAAAACATAATTAGGAGCCGGGCAGTGGTGGTGCACACCTGTAATCCCAGCACTCTGGGAGGCAGAGGCAGGTGGATTTCTGAGTTTGAAGCCAGCCTGGTCTACAGAGTGAGTTCCAGGACAGCCAGGGCTGCACAGAGAAACCCTGTCTTAAAAAAAACCAAATACAGAAAACAAAACAAAACAAAACAAAAAATAAAAACAAACAAACAAAAAAAACCACCACCACCACCAACAACAACAACAATAACAACAAAACATAATTAGGAAGCCTGAGTCCCCGGAAGCAGCAAGAAACTGTAGCAGACCACCAGAAGTTTTTCGGTGTGTTTCTCTCTATGGAGTCTTGACACATGGAGTTCAACTATGCAATGTAAGGTGGACTAATACATGTGTGCCACTAGCAAAGAATCTTACATCACGTGCTTGCCTTAGCAGAACATCTTTTCTCCTGTGTCTGCTTCAGCTAAATGTTCCTTCACAAGTCTGCCTTAACCTTTCACCTATCTCCACTTCAGGAAAACATTGCCTCGTGTATTTGCCCCAACAAAACACCATCCAACACAATCGACTTTCCAAAGAAATTCCACCAATTTCCAAAGAATTGACTTCCACCAGACTGCTCACAACCACCAGTAACTGTAGTTTTGGGGGATCTGACACACTCTCTTGGCACCTGCACTCATGTACACACACACACACACACACACACACACACACACACACACACACTTTAAAGAATAGTGCAGACCATAAGGTGGAGAGCAATAAGGCCACTAATCTCAGCTGCTGGCTGGCACATAGACATGCACACAAGCTCTGGCTGGCACATAGACATGCACACAAGCTCTGGCTGGCACATAGACATGCACACAAGCGCTGGCTGGCACATAGACATGCACACAAGCGCCTGCACAAACATTTGAACACACACAAAGCTCCATCAAGGGAAGATGATGAGTGACACAGGATGTCACTGGACCAGCAGATCCATGGCCAGATGTACATAGCCACGCCTCTTCTTCTGTGAGATGGGTCCACTGGTCTGACACGTGTGAGATTCCATTCCTGTGCATCAGATATTCTGAAAACTCACAACAAATGGCGTTAGTTACTTTTTGTAGCCAGGAAAGACAAATTGGACTATGCTTTAATTCCAGTCTTCTGGTTCGACCCAGAGGAGCATATTCAGGTTTCCTCCAGGTTCTCGTTGGGTCTTTGGAAGATAGTGACATGGCAGTTTGAATGAGGAATGGTCCCTATGGACTCACATATTTGCACACTTGCTTCCCAGGTAGTAGCACTGTTTAGGGAAGTTATGGAGCCTTTAGATGCTAGAGCCTTGCTGGAGGAAGTATGTCGCTGGGGGCGGGCTTTGAGGCTTTATAGCCTTGCCTGCTTCCTGTTTGCTCTCTGCTTCCTGTATCTAGATTACAATGTAGTCAGCCAGCTTTCTGCTCCAACCAGCCTGCCATGCTTTTCCCACCATCATGGACTCTAGCCTTCAGGAACCATAAACCCAAATAAAATCTTTTTCTGTAGGCTGCTTTTGGCCATAGCATTTTATCACAGTAGCTGAAAAATACCAATGCAAGTGTCACAGAAGTGCTCAGCAGTGGTGCTGGTTGCTGGGCGACAGCTGTGAGTAGGTCCAGTCTGCGTACTTTGTTCATGGCTTCTATTCCTGCCATCATGGCTACTCTGTTCATGCACCATTATACCAGAGCTGGTGAGCTTGGTGATCCTGCCTTGCTATTCACTCCCTGTGACATGCTGCTCCACTATTTAGCATCTGACCCATGTTGGTTCCCTTGGATGTGTGTTAGACATACCAACATAGGGGTAAGTTCCCCCTATTTCACGCATAATCCTTTAGAGTCCCCAGTTTTCCTCTTTTCCAGATTACGGTGTCCAATGTCTTTCCTTCTACCTTCAGGCCAACCATTCCTGTACAGGATTCTGTGCATGCTCTTACCTTGGACTGTTTTTCTTTGCCCACAGAGGTGTGATGGCTAAGCTGATGGTCAACATAATTGGATTTGGATTAAACTAAGAGACTGGCCTCTGGGAAGGTCCGTGAGGCTCTGGGAAGGTTTGTGAGGGTTTTCCCAGGAAGGGTTAACTGAAGGGGGGAAGGTCCTCCCCCAGAGTAGATGACTTTTTCCAGCAGGGCCAGACATAAAGAGCTAAAGAGAAGTCCAAGGGGAAAGCAATGTTGCCTGTTGGCCTTCTTTGCATGCTAGGAAATGCATCCATTCTCTTACTGCTGCCACCGCCGCCGCCGCCGCCGCCGCCGCCGCTACCTTGGTTGGTTGGCATCAGAGCCAACTTCTTAAGCCTTTCAATAAAGACTGAAGATCAGCAGATCTCCAGGAGTCCTCCAGACTTCAGTACCAGATGGGGACTGCTGGGGCTTCCAACCTTGTAGCCAGAGCGCCTACTAGGTTCTTAGCCTCCCTAGTGTGCAGACAGTTAGTCTCGAAAACCCAGTCACTGACACACAAGCCAACCTAAGAGATGCCGCATCATTTCTCTAAACACTGTCTGTTTTGTTCATTTTATGTGTAAGGATGGTTTTGCCTGCATGTGTATAAGTGCACCATGTGAGTGTGGAGACCAGAAGAAGGCATCAGATCACCAGGAGTTACAGAAGGTTGTGAGCTGCCACATGCACCTCTCCTAGGTGCTGATAGGTGCTAGGGGCTGAACCTGGGTCTTCTGTTTTTAACCAACAAGCCCTCTCCAGCCCCACAAATCCTTCTGTATAATGTATATTTATCCCATCAGTTCTGTTCTTCTAGAGACCCATATACTAGGTGCACTGTCTAAAACTCTGTGTACTGAGGGACCACCCTTTACCATTACCATCCCACCAGGCCACTGTCTCTCCCTCAGAGTAGGGCAGGAACCCCAGAGCAGTTTGTTTTTTGTTTTTTTGGGCATACTGAGTCGATCCATCTGTTTACCACGTTCAGCCTTTTGCTTTCTTCATTAGCTGCCTGTGGAGGCTCCTCATGCAGCCCCGTATGAGAACCAAGGGAGAGGAGCCACTGCAGAATGGCTGGTGATACAGTAGTGTGACCTCCTGTTCAGGAGCCTCCCCGATGCCCTAACAGTCCTCTCAGGGTAGGTCTTGGGTGTATGTGTTGGCTATTTATTTTTGTCAACGTGACATTAGCTAGAGACATCTGAGAAAGGGAACCTCAACTGAGAAAATGCCTCTGTCATATTGGTCTATAGGAAAGTTTGTAGGGGCATTTTCTTGATTAATAATTGATGTGGGAGGGCCCAGCTCATGATGGGCAGTGGCGACCATGGCTGGGGGACCCTGGGGAGTATAAGCAGGCTGAGCAAGCCAAGAGGATCAATCCTGTGAGCAGTGTTCCTCCATGGCCTCTACTTTAGTTTCTGCCTCCAGATGCCTACTCTGACTTCTCTCAAGGAGGGCTGTGACATGGAAGAGTAAACCAAAATAGAGCCCTTACTCTTCCGAGTTACTTTAGGTCAGTGTTTTACCATAGCCATAGAAAACAAACTAAGACATCTTAGGGTGGGGTGTGTCTAAGCTCAGAGAATTTTATGACTTGGTGGGTCTGACAGTCCAGTTTGGATTTGGCAGCTCTGGCTGTGCCGTCTCTCCATGTCTAGAATCAAGTACTTCTCAGAGCACTGGCCTACAGGCCCTGAACACAGAACATAGGCCTGCCAGGGCTGTAATTCTCTGTTGTAGATGGTGTGGTCTTGCCTTGGGCCTTCTAAGTACCATATTGAGATCTTGGGCCTTTTCAGGAATGATTCTTTTCTTACCATAGATGCTGCTAGCTAATACCTTGGGGATACCTGTACCCCAGGCCAGACCTTCTGCAGAATTCCTTCCAGCCCCAGTTCCCTACTGGGAGCTCACAACCTTCTCGGTCATTAAGATAATGTTTACAAGTGTTCATCGGTGTCTCTGGAACCTCCAAATGTCTACTAGACTGTGACAGGCAGATTCTATGACAGTCTCCAAGGATCCCTGCCCCTAGACATTTACTCCCTTTAGTTACTACTCCCCTTAAGTGTGGTATAGAAACTTCTATGGAACAACAACGACAACAACAATAACAAAAAGGCAGCATCTATGTGATGGCAGTTCTAAGGTGAGACTGTGAAAAGACTGTGGCTTTTGTTCTGTCTGTCTACTCTAACCAGTTGCTTTAGGGAGGGCATTTAGAACTCAGGGTGTGGGGTGGGGGCTCTACCAAGACCTCCCCCAGATGCAGAAAGAGCGCAAAAGCAGCTCTTCTGGGGCCTACAGCATCACAGGAGCGGTCTCGAAGACAGACTTCTGGTCCTCACCGAACTTCCAACCCGACCAAGAGCCAACCTGACCGATGCATTGCCTGCCACCTGCTCAACAGCCAGCCTGACTGATAGCTTGCCCGCCACCTCCTCAGAGTCTCTGGGTTTCATTCTTTCCCATTAGGTCCCTGACCTTGGCATAGTAAACTGCTGGAGTTGAGAATTCAATCTTCCCGTGAGTCCAGTTTGTCTTGTAATTGAGTTCTGGTCCTTAGTTTTCCCTGCCCTCCAGTACAGATGAGACCCTTTTTATATGCCACCAAAGACACCCTCAAGCATTTACACTGTGTCTTATATTGGCAATTAATCATTCTTGGCCTTTCATTGTCTTTCTCTAATGAATCGGTGTTGCTGCCACCCCCCAGCCACCAACACCTCACTCTGTAATCTTTAAAAATGTTACCTATGCAGAAGCATCAAAGACCGGACGGACTGCACCCCGCAAAGGCATGAACTCCCACCTGTGTCACCTGCCAGGTTGCCATTAGAGAACATCTTAGCAATATGCTCTAAAGATGTGCCAGGACCCTCAGTGCCCCCCATATCTTTAGTTAATGGTTCTCAGTACCAGCCAGCCAGCAAGTGATACAGCTCCCAAATACATTTGGAAACCGTTTCCTTTAGGCTACTCCCAACTATGGTAAGTCAGGTTTCCTGGGATATGATGCCCCAAGGAGGGTTGGTGTACAGGCAGTCTAAGGAGGAAGAGATTGGGGAGCAATACCTGTGAGGGAAGGAGATGGAATGGAGAGAGATGTTAACAGTCACTGCAGAAACGGAAGTGTTTTTTTGGAGAGGTAAGATGATTGGCTAGCCCTGTTCAATCAAAACAGGGATGCCTGGGCGTGGAACTTTGAAGCCAACTGCTCCACAGAGAACCCACTTGGGAAATACAGCTTCTTTTGGTCAAAGAAGTTTTTGGCAATTTTTAAGAAGGGCTCCTTCCGGGGCACCTGACCACACCCACTCATTGGGCACCCTTCTCCTCCTCTCACTGATGGCCCTAGCATAGAGGAACTTTCCCAGCTAGGAAGTAACAGAACCAGGGTCCAGTCATTCTCTGATGCTCTAGAAGGAGGAAGAGACTCCTTCACCATGTCTGGGATCACTGCTAAGTCAACAAGCCATTTAAAAACACCCGCTCTACTTTTGATATTTCCCCATCTCCATTTTGGTGCCCTTTTCTCACCCTTGGGCATCCCTTTGACAGACCTCAGACAACAGGAAGTCCATTCCAGGCTTGCGTATGGAGAGGGTGATGCCCCTTGATCAGGGTGGAGGCAATGGACAGATTGGCCAGGGGAGGGAGGGGGCGCTATAGAGATAAGGAGAGAGAGATCAAGTGAGAGACTAAGGCTAAGACCAAGTCTGTACGTCTCCTGCACTCGGCTAGGAAATCTGAGCCTCCTCTGCAAGCAGTAATGAAGGAGGGAGGGGTCCGAGCGGAGAAAGCTGAGTAGGGATGGTGTCCAAAGGATTTTTTGAGGAAGATTTACTGTGTTCTCCAAAGACAAAGGATGAACTGGCAGAAACAGACGCAGGAAAATCTGGTAGGAGATGTCTGCAAGGAACCAAGGAGGCAAGGCAAGACAACCTGAGGAAGGAAAGGAGAATGTTGGCAGAGACTCTCGTGATTTGAACGTAAAATGTTCACCACAGGTTGCGTGTTTGAAAACTTGGTCTCCAGCCAGTGGTCTATTTTGGGAGGTCATAGAACCTTTGTGACTGTGGCCTGGCTGGAAGAAATGGGTTTCTAAAAGTGAGTTGTAAAGATGGTATCCCATCTAGTTTTGGTCTGAGTTCTCTGCTTCCTCATCTGCCACGATGCCAACACTGAGTGCTTACAAGTTCCTCTTATGGACCAGCATGCCACCATCTTCCTCTCCACAATCAACTATATCCCCTGACCTGTGATTCAAAAGAAATCTCTCCCCTCTTGAGGTTCTTCTGCCATGTATTTTATCACGATGAATTAATTGTAAGTCACTGGCAGGTCTTGTAGGAGGCCCGTCAAGAATCGTGTGTATTGAAAGTGTTCATCTCGGAAGATATCAACATGAGGACAGGACTTTAAGTGTATTAAACTAGAGGACTTAACAGCAAGCTCCTAAAGAGAGGCTTCTTAGAGGATTTGCTGGGAAAGCAGCAGACATTGCTTTTCCACAGTGGAAATCTGAGTGCCCACATTACAACCAACACCCTGTGTAAGAGGGCAGGAAGACTCAGAAGTATTCATCTGTAAACCAAGGAAGGATTGCATTTAACAACGTGGATCATGGGCAGGGCACTTGCTGTGTGCCCAGCCCTGTTCTCTTTATGAATATCAACCCAACCATTCATGGTCGTCACTCTGTGAGACAGATATTTCACTGCTGTCTCTATTTCTCAGATAGAAATATCAAGAGAAGATAAGCCATCTGTCTAGGGTTACCCCAGTATTAGGTCAACTTGGGATGCTATCACAAACTCTCATAACATGAATGGGATGTAAACCATTGGAATTTATCTCTCACAGTTCCAGGGGAAAGCAGGCTCTGGTAAAGGTCCCTTTCTGAATTACAAGATGGCCAACCTCTCTTTATCTTCATGCAACAGAATCAGAGAAAGAGAGCTTCCTACACTAGTCTACTCCCTAAGAATCCCACTTGGGGCTTCCATATTCTCTTGAATATTCACCTTCCACAGGCCCTGCCTTCTGAGGCCATCGGGTCATCAGGGGTTAGGACTCAGTAGATGGACTGGGAGGGAACACAAGCGTCTAACCCACATCACTCAGGAGATGAGGGACTAGGACTCAAGCCCAGGCAGTGCCTCCACCTCCCCTGCTGCTAATCACTGTGAACTGCTGAAGATGCTTCACGCTTAGGATAAAATGAGATGAACAGCAACCCTAGGTTCTAGAATCATTTCTGCTGCCATGATTACATACCCTTACCAAGACAACTTAGAGGGCGAGAAGGGTTCATTTGGCTTGTGGCTCCAGGTTATATACTGTCATTGTAGGGAACTTACAGATACAATAACTTGAGACAGCTGGTCACACCATATCTGCCATTAAGAGCAGAGAAAGAAATGTTTGCTTGTTTGCTACTCAGATTTCCCTATTCTTTGGGGTTCTGGGGGGCCCTTGGCCTAGAGAATGGTGCCAATCACAATGGGTTGGATCTTCCCATATCAATCAGCAGTCAAGAAAATTCCCTAGAGATATGGCCACAGGCTAATCAGATTGAAGCTCTTACTCCAGGTTGTGACAAGTTGACATTTAAAACTATTCAGTGTATCAGCCCAGTTGGACTTCACCAGTTCCAAGATTTTAAACTCCTCCTCCTCCTCTTCCTCAGTTTTAAAGCTGGGGAATGGTGAGGTGGATTCATGGTTTAGAGCACGTGTTGCTCTTGCAAAGGGCCCAGGTTCAATTCCTAAAATTCACATGCTGGCGCACAACCATCTGTACCTCTAGTCCCAGGGAGTCTGACACCCTCTTCTCAGCCCTGCAGACATCAGGCACACATGTGGTCTACAAACATAAACACCAACAAAACACTCAAGCACACAAAATAAATTTAAAAAAAAAAACTGCTTTTCCACTTCTATCACTTCATCTTACCTTCTGCTTAAATTCATAAACTCTTCCTGGGAGCCACGCCCATCGCAATGACTAAGGTGAGATCCTACAAGAGAATGACTGGAAACAATCACATGAGTCCATGCTGACAGGAATGATGCAACATCCTAAACTACACTGCAAGTCACTTATTTTTTTTAGCAAACTGCTTCATTCTTTCATTCATCCAGTCATTCATTCATTCATTCATTCACTCATGCATTCATGCATGCTGTCTCTCACTGTTCTTGAAACTATCACCTCCATAGTAGCTACTGTCCCTCTCTCTGGTCACTTCTGTCTCCTCCAGATCTCCACTCTAGGACTCTAAAAAGAACCTTAGACACAGGGAAGCGGCTAGAGTGTGGGTAGAGCTGCTGGGTAGGAATTAGGCAAGGCAAGGCAATTACTTCATTAAGGGAAACAATGTTTCCCATTTTAAGACCTTGCCCAGACACCCTTCTCAACCTGCATTTAAATGCTTTTTAGAAGCAGTTTCTTTTTCTTTCACAGTCTTGAAGAAAGCTAGGAGATGCTCTTTTATTGATATTTTAGGGTATCAATGAATTAGGTGACTTGCTCAATATATGTTTAATTCTCTGCCAATTTCATCAACTTTATTTATATATATTTATATTTAAAAACACAACAAACAAAATTACAAACAAACTGCTTGAGGGCTGACTAGATGAGATGGCTCAGCAGGTAAAGGGTCTTGTCTCCAAGTCTGACGACCTGAGTTTGATCTACATGTGGAAGAAGAGAATCAGTTCCCACAAGTTGTCCTCTGACCGCCACACACCCACTGTGATGCACACATACACACATACAAAACAAATGACTGCAATTTGTTTTAAATGTGTGATTAGAAAAAAGAACATACACATATGTTAGTACCAAGCATAAGAATACGAATGCTTATAAATAGCTATACTGGCTTAGTTTCGTCAACTTGATACAAGCCAGAGTTATCTGTAAGGAAGTAACCTCAGTAGAGAAAATGCCTCTGTAAAGGTCAGGTTGTAGGACATTTTATTAATTAGTTATTGATGGTGGAAGGTCCAGCCCACTGAGGGTGGTGCCATCACTGGGCAGATAGGACTGAGTTCTATAAACAAAGTAGAATGAACCAGCCATGAGGAGCAAGCCAGTAAGCAGCACCCCTCCATGGCTTCTGCATCAGCTCCACCTCCAGGTTCCTGCTCTGTTTGAGTTCTTGTACTGACTTCCTTCAGTGGTGGACTATAATGTGGAAGTGTAAGCAAAATAAGCCCTTTCCTACCCAACTTGCTTTTTGGTCATGGTGTTTCATCTCAACAATAGAAACTCAACTAAGACAATGTCCCATCTGACCAAGGCTGCCCGTGAGCTCCTCCCCAGTCTACTCCCCAGCAAATTGTCCTGGATTTTGTGTGCATTGTCTTGCTTTTGATATCTTTACACTATCAGTGTTGTTTTGTTAGATACACAGATGACAGTGACTTGTTCTTTTATATCACACATTAGTGATGTTCCTGATTTTACATCCATTTACTCATTTACTCATGGGCATGTGTATGTATGTCCTGTGTGTGCATGTGTGTATGTTCATATGTGTGTGCACAAGCACATGTGTACTCATGCATGTGGAGGCCTGAAGTTGAAGAAGTGTCCTTAAGTTGTTTTCCACTCTGTTACTGAGGCAGAGTCTCAAAACTGAGCTGAGAGCTCACTGGTGTGCTAAGGTAGCCAATTTGCTTTGGGAATCCATTGTTTCTGCCTTGTGAATTCTGAAATTAGGAGGTGTTGCCTCACCCACCTGGCATTCATGTGGGTTCTAGGAAATCCAAACTCTTTCTTTTTTTAAAGATTTATTGATTTTATGTATATGAGCACACTGTAGCTGTCTTCAGACACACCAAACGAGAGTATCAAATCCCATTACAGATGGTTGTGAGCCACCATGTGGTTGCTGGGAATTAAACTCAGGTCCTCTGGAAGAGTAGTCAGTGCTTTTAATCTGTGAACCATCTCTCCAGCCCAGGCTCCGAACTCTTGTCCTTGCACTTGCATGGCAAGCATTTTGATAACTGAGCTATCTCTCTAGAAGCTGCATATTTATAAATTCATTCAATAAACTTTGATGGGGTCCACATAATTCTCCATTAGATAAATATATCCCAAAATATTTATTTAGTCGTCTCCTAAAAGATGTTTAGATTGTTCTTCCTTTATTGTGCTTATGAATAAGAGGGAATAAGAGTATTCCTAAACATAGTTTCTGACCTATGTGAGCAATAATTTCTGAGGAGTGTTGGTTTTCCAACTGGGATTGGTAAATTTTAGTGGGTGGTGATAACTTTGGGGAGGCTGAGATTCATTATCCAGACAGCCTAGCCTAATTGGCAAGCCCCAGATCCCAGAAAGAGACCCTGCCTCAAAAAAACCAAGATAGACAGCTCCTGGGGAACTACCCTCAAAGAACCTTCTACTGTAGGCATATATTTTTCACAGCCTACTTTAATAAGGGTAAAACTTCCTCTCCATCCCACCACTCACCAGAGGTAGTGGAAAAGAAAGGTTATTAGGAGACAAGGGAAGTAGACCTGTTTAGAAATAGTTCTTTGGGGACAATTCCAATCTTAGTTGTTCTCAATCCAGTCCACCTGCAAACATCAAACACAAATCAGCGGCTTCAGTCCAGTCCACTCAGCACATACCACACATGAATCAGCAAGGGCAGTTCAATCCAGAAGAAACCACAAGGCTCACCAACCAGCCGGAGTCCAAGGAAGCAGCAAGAAGCAGCAGGAATCTCAGGAGAAGTTCTTTGGCAAGTTTCTCTCTATGAAGTCACCACAACTGAAGCTCAGCAATGCAATGTAAGGCAAACTAATATGTCTGTCATGAACGGCGACTAGAGAGGCGGAGCAAGGTGAACCATCGCTCGAGCTCCCACTGTCTGTGGGGTCATACTCATATTCCTTCTAAACATCATGCATCCTTTCATGTGTTTGTTAGAGCAAAACATCCTTTCATCTGCATCTGTTCCAGCAAAATATCCTTCCATATGTCTGTTTTAGTAAAACATGCATTCGCCTGTCTACTCTAGCAAAACATCATCATAACCTGAGTCTCCAAAGAAACCAGAAATTTCCACTTTATTTCACATACATGATCTTGCACACATAGAAAAGTGTGTGCATGTGTACACACATATATACACACATAATAAATAAATGGGGGGAAAAAAGAACAGAACTTTCAGTGTTGGGATGTGGCGAGTTCTTCAAGCGATGGTCTGTAGACAAATTCAAACAGCCTTGTTCTGGGAGCAGGTGTGGAGTGCTTCCTACAGGATCAGTGGGAAATTTAAAGCTTCAGATATTCCTTTTGTGAAGTGTAATAAAAATGAGCTACTTGGAAAATGGAATTTTAGGAAGATTATCAAAGATAAGCTCAGTTTTTGTTAGTGTGTCTACTTGACGTGAATTGTAATTCTGTAAATATAGGACAACAAGGTTTTCATAGTAGACTCTATGCAGAGCAGCAGAGCAGCTGAAGTGTCCACCAATGGATGAATGGTTATGAAGATGCAGTGTGCAGGGTAAAGAAATGGTGCAGTGTGTCAAAATTTTTCATCACAAAGGCTGATTGTCTGAGTTCAATACCCAGATCCCATATAAGGGTGGAAAGAGAGAACTGACTCCACAAACCTGTCTTCATTGCCTCATGCCTGCTATGACACATGCACACTCATATGTACATATTACACACACACACACACACCATAAAATAAAATTAATAAATGTAAAAATGCAATGTGCTGTAGAATTTATTCATCTTCACAAAGGAAGAAAGCTTTGTCACATACACCAGTATCCTGACAACAGGATATTTAGTGAAATAGGGAACACCTGAGGGACATTACCGTGTGGCACCTCTAATATGAGGTCATTAGAACAGGCAGGGTTACAGTGAAAGAAGAATGGTGGCTGCCAGGCTCTGGGGGAGGGGAGATGAGGAGTTATTGACTATGAAATTTTATTTAGGGGAGACAGAAAAAGTCCTGTGTAGACTGTATGCTTTACATGATTAAAACAGTCAATGTAAAGTTGTGTGTTATACTTTTGTGTGTGTGTGTGTGTGTGTGTGTGTGTGTGTAATAGTCTGAATTTCCATGCTTCTATAAGATTATTCACGTACTGGCACCTGTCCATGCCTGGCACTTTGAGTAGCATTGCTCCAGATTATAAATCTAATAAGACATTAATGGAAACGTTGGCTGGGCACACGGTCACCTTTACAAGATAATCCCGAGTCGTAACAGAGCTTGTTCCAGCTGCCACTTCAGCCAGCAAGAGGGCAGGGAGCTCGCTCTGCCCTCATCCTTGACAATGCTGCCAATCTTTGATGGAAACTAACGGCTTCTTTCTTGGCCTGATTTTGCATTTCTCTGATTATTAATAAACTCAGATCATTTTTGGTATGCTTATTGACCAGTTGAGTTTTGTCTTGTTTTCATTTTGTGAAATGACTGCTTAAACCCTTTGCTCATTATTGCGTTGCTGGGATTTTTTATTATTGATTTGTGGAGATTCGTTGAGTTAATAAATATTTATTCAACAGCTACCATGTGCCAGGTACTCTCTTCTGTATTATAGATTGTGAAGAAAATAGGCTGAAATTCCTGGCCTCATTTGGGAGTTTATAGAAACTGCCAGTGACACACACACACACACACACACACTTATCTTTGTGTGTGTGTGTGCATGCACACCATGGTATCCATAAGGAGAGCAGGAGACAACCAACCACAGTCAGCCCTGGTCTTCCACCTTGTTTGAAGCAAGGTCTTATTGTTTGTTGCTGCACCTGTGAGGCTAGCTGGCCACTACACTTCTGGGGTCCTCCTTCTCCTACTCCATCTCGTGGTAGCGGCACTGGGATTCCAGAGGCACGCTCCTGCACCCAGCTTTTATGTGGGTTTTGGGCCATCCAAGCTCGGTCCTCATGCTCTCGTGGCAACTGCTTCATCCACTGAGCCAAGGCCTTTGACATTTGGACAAAAGTCCTGAGAGAGATAAGGACGTTGAACACGTAGACAGCTCTAAAGTTTCTGTGGGTTTCTCTGTCAACTGTTCATTTATGCATTCCAGCTATCTCTTCATGATTGGTGATTTAACTTTTCACTCTCTTTAAAACATATGTTGCTAATGTAAGTTATATAATTATAAAGCACTGCCTGACCAACTTTTGCTTTTAATTCCCATAGAAGTTACCTTTGGATAAAGTGACATAGGAAATCAATCTTCTACCAGTCTCTCACACATAATTAACAAATTGTGGGTACCATTCGCTAGATAATGTATCCTATTTCTTGTGGTCTGTCCTGCCATCTGTCACAAACCAGGTATCTGCTTGGAACAGTTTGCTTAACGCCATTGGGCTATTGTTCACATTCTACCTTCTACACTGGGTTACTTACTACAGACTACAGACTGTTTTTATATCTAGTAAGACAGCCCTTTTCACCTTAATTAAAAAAAAACAATGCCCCTGCCCTTTGAATTAAGGTGTATTTATGACCGAGTCTAGTGTGACAGGTCCATACATGTATCCAAGGTGCACCGGTTCAGTCCAGTCGCCCTTTTCCACACCCTTTTTCACTACCCTACCTCATGTCTCACTCACTCTACTTACTGGGTATCCTTCTGTCCCATCCATTCTGCTATACATAACAGCTTCTCGTTCTTCTTTGGGGCTGTGTATAAGTTCCACAGTCCCTTGATCTGTTCTGTGGACGGCACCTAGGCTGTTTCTGGATCTTATTGTGAAATGCTACAGTAAACATGCGGAAGATGGTATTTCTTAGAAAGCTGATTTCATTTCTTTCAGCTATATAAGCAAGACTGGAATAGCTGGATCATATGGAGTGCTATTCTTAGGATTTTGAGGAATGTCCATAACAGTTGTCTCAACTTAAATTCCTATCACCAGCATAAAGAATTCCTTCCCTCAAACCCTCACCAGCGTTTGTTATGTTTATTTTTGATAATAGTTATTCTGAGTGGAGCAAGATTGAATCTTACTCTGAGTTGTGTTTGTTTGAGACAAGTTCTGGTTATGTAGCCCAGCTCCTCCAACTCTAAATCCTCCTGCCTCAGCCTCCTAAGTTCTGGGAGTACAGCTGTGCACCTCCACACCTTGCTCACTGTAGGTTTGATTTGCACTTTATTCTTTTCATCAATAATGTTCTGGGTACTTTTCAGATCCCATCCTTCTATATACATTTTAGAGTTAGCATGTCCAACTATTTGAAAATCCCTTTGTGATATCTGACTGAACTTGAAATGAATCTATATAAATTTGAAGAGAACAAACTCCTTTTAAACTACAAGTTTTTAATCTAAGAGCATAGCTCTTCATTCTACATACTTAAATATTGTTTCATATTTTCAAGGAGGTTAATTTATCTCTCTTTACAAAGGTCCTCTGCATCTTATATTATGTTGATTCCTAAACACTTCAGTTACTGGTACTTTCTATAAGTGGCATCTGTTAAACTATGCTTTCTGATTGCTTCTGAAGCATACAATATAACTCTACATACCTTGTCAATTTTTAATTTAAAACATCTAAAAATTAGCTTGGTGGTAGTATCACACTCTTTTAATCCCAGAACTTGGAAAGCAGAGACAGAGGCAGGGGCAGGGGCAGGGGCAGGGGCGGGGCAGAGACAGAGACAGAGACAGAGACAGAGACAGAGACAGAGACAGAGACAGAGACAGAGGCAGGTGGATCTCTGTGAGTTTGAGGCCATCCTGGCTTACAAAGTGAGTTCCAGGACAGCCAGGGCTACATAGAGAAACCCTGTCTGAAACAAAAACAAAAACAAAAACAAAAACAAAAACAAAACCCCAAACCCAACCAACTTCAAAAACCAATTCTAGTAACTTACATAGAAAGTCTTCAGTGTTTAAATAATTACGTCAATTCTAATAAAGTCAATTATATCTTCCTTTTCTAGACTTTTGCTTTTCTTTTTTTATTGTGCTGATGGACGCACCACAGTGGAAAAGGGTGGGAAAGGGAGCCTCTCTTGTTCCTTTTTTAAAAGGAATGTTCCTAAAAATCTCATTTCAGTTTTGTATCCTACACTTAACACGATCTTTGGGGAGAGGAAGAGGGGATAAAATCTCTGTCGTGAGCTGAAGAGATGCCTGAGCACTTAATGTTCTTAGTTGATTTCCCTGCAACCATGTTGGGCAGTTCATCACCAACTGGAACTCGAGCTCCAGGGGATTTGAGTGCTCTCACCTCCAAAGGTGCCCACACACACACACACACACACACACACACACACACACGATTCACAATAATTTTAAAAAACTATCAGATATATATAGGTTGATTTTTATTTAATGTGGGTGCATTGCCTGCATCTGTGTCTGTCCATCTTATGTGTGAGGGGCACATGATGACCAGAAGGAAGCACTGGCTCTCCTGAACTGGAGTTACAGCCAGCTGTGAGCTGCCATGTGGATATTGGGATCTGAAGCCAAGTCCCCTGCAGGAGTATTGAGCCCCAGGTATAGGATGAAATTGGTAATAGGAAAGCAAATGTTCTTTTCTGTGGTCATTTAATCTCACGCGTTTTCTCCTTTGTTTGAATGAGGCTAATTATATTGTTTTGTTTTTACGTGAGATACATCTCACTGTATAGTCTAAGTTGGCCTCAAACATACTATGTATCTCAAATTGACCTAAAATTGGGCATCCTGACTTCAAGCTTCAGGATGCTGGGGTGACGGGATATCCAGCACACTAGTACACTTTTCTATTGTTAAATAACACTGCCATTTCTATACTGAGCATAACCTGGTCATGATATCATGATATAGTATTTTTTTACACACTGCTGAACAGGATTCTAGAGTTCCCTTATCTGAGTATATATAGGTGAAACTGGCCTTTGATCTCTCTCTCTCTCTCTCTCTCTCTCTCTCTCTCTCTCTCTCTCTCTCTTTCTCTGTGTGTGAGAGTGTGTGGTGTGTGTGTGTGTGTGTGTGTGTGTGTGTGTGTGTTGGAGGGGCTGGTATCCTGCTTAGTGCTTGTGTCTGTGTATCTCCATATGTATCCCGTGCTGGCCTAGAACTCAGGATCCTCCTGCCTCAGCTTCCTGAGCTTTGAGATCATCACAATGTTGCACCATGGCCAGCTCCTGACTTCTAATTTTCTCTGTCAGTTTTATGCCTTTGCATTCCTCTAGCCAATTAGTCACTGTTGTGAAACACAGGTCAGTGACATCCAGCTTAGCACGGCCTTTTCCCTCCCACGCTGGCCACCACACAGTCTTTCCATTCTGTATTCCCTCACATACCGACTCCTAGGTACTAGGCATTTAGGTGAGAAAACAGCTTCTAGAAGCCGCTGGAAGGCTGCGGGAGCTGAACCCCTCAAGCTCTGGCGTGCTGCCAGACTGTATCCTCCTCTGCAAATCCCTTTGTCTATGATGCTCATCTTGATGGCCAGCCTGGATTGTACTCTGAGGGTAGAGACCACATCTTTTTTGTGTCTGTGTCCCCAGAGCTTAGCACAATGTCCCCATAAAGTACCTTTTCACAAACATCTCAGGACAGAGTTCACCCAGCTCAGCCAGAGAGCTATTGGCTAAGTCGAACTGATTTTAAAAACTCTTTTTCAAAATGTTCTAAAGCCTTAAAAAAATTTTTTTTTGGCCTCACAAGACAGACAGGGGTTGTTTTGCAGGTAAGAATCATGTGCACTGAGGAATTCCTTTTAATCTTCCAATGCCAAGCCCTGCCCTACACAAACCCCAAGACCCTTTAGTATCTCAAGCCCCCAGTAGGTTTGCCCACACTCATTCTGACACATGGGAGCTCTGTCCATATTATCTTATGGAACCGCCTAAAATCTGTTGCTAACTGAAAGATCATAAGGACCCGTGGCTCTGTGTACCGCACCCGACCTGTCCTCGAGGCTTCTGTCTCTAGAGTCCTGTGGATTTTCCTTCTTCTCCACTGGCCTAGGTGGAGCTTTGACCACAGTCTGTGTTTGACATCTATGCGGGTTCAGTGAACAGACGCAAGCGTGAAAGGTGTCCCCCCCTCCTCCCCGCCCCCGACACTGCTGGGCCTACACTTCTAGCATGAGCTGGTCAAAACCCTCGGCCACATACTCAAAAGCCGGACCTAATGTCCCACAGCTGCCCTTATAGTATGACCCTTAGCAGCCTGAGCTTAGTTAAAGCCAACAGGCAGTTCTGAGCCGCACTTGGCGTCTTGTTTGATGGGGATGGAGAGAATCACCAAGAGCAGAAGGAGAGAAATTGAAGAGACTGAGGCACAGCCTGTGGGAATTGCTGCTGTTTTAAACTGTTTGACCTTGGGGCTAGAGTCATGCATCCCTTGAAGGCTTGGAGTGCTGTGTAGAGAAACCAGAGAGTCAGAAGTACACAAGGCCCCTGCCCTCAATAAGCTTATAATTTATGCCATGTGCTTTATTTAGCTCAGCCTCCCAGGGTCTTTCTCTTCTCCACATCATTCTTATATTTATTTAATTGCTCAGTGGAGGCTGAACCTTTCCGGAACCCTGATAAGAATGTAAGAACCTCGGAGTTACGCTCCCGGGGGGCTTGTAAGACCAGCTTGATTAGGTTTTTGTTTTTCCCCTCGATTATGTGTTGCTTTGCATTGTTTATTGTCTGTTTTTTTTCTCGAGGTTCAGTCTGTTGAAGAGAAAGAGCCACCTGACTCTTTCAAATCCCCTCCAAAGCACAGAGGCTCCTTAACCTATGATAGGGTTGGGTTATGGCTCAGTAAACCTTAGTCAGGGTTACTCTTGCTGCGATGAAACACCACAACCAAAAGCAAATTGGTGAGGAAAGGGTTTATTTGGCTTACACTTCCAGATCAGAGTCCATCAGGAAAGCAAGCCAATGCAGGAACTCAAATAGGCAGGAAACTAGAGGTAGGAGCTGATGCAGAGGCAGGAGCTGATACAGAGGCAGGAGCTGATGCAGAGGCCATGTTTCTTAATGGCTTGCCTTCCTGGCTTTGCTTGGCTTGCTTTCTGACAGAACTCAGGACCCCCAGCCTGGGATGGTTCTGTACACAGCAGACTGGGCCCTCTACCTCCAACCACTAATTAAGAAACTCCCTCCAGGCTTGCTTACAGCCCTATCTTCTGGAGGCTATTTCTCTGGGGGGGGGGGAGGTTCCCACCTCTCGCATGACTCCAGCCTGTGTCAAGATAACATACAACTAGCCAGTACAAGCTTATTTTGGAGAAGATCATAGCTGGAAGATACAATGAGTGGCCCTGTCTCATATCACAGCATACTCAGAGTCTTGGTTGACCATGTTCCTGTTCAGGGGTGACCAAGCCACCCTGACAAATGTCCTGAGAGAGGATCTGGAGATCACTACCAGCCTGGGACAAACTCTGACTTCAGAATTGGAAGTAAAGGGCCGGGAAGATGGCTCAGGTGACAGAGTGCTTGCTGCTCCAACACGAGAACCCAAGTGCCCCCCCAGAACCCTTGTACCTAGCCAGGCAGGAAGGTACACATTTGTGATCCCAACACTGCAGAGCAGGCTTGCACAGCCCCCTGGGCTCACTGCCCAGCCAATCCAGCCTAATCTGCGAATGCCAAGCCAATGAGGAACTGTTTCAAGGAACAAGGAGACAGCTTCTGAGGAATTATACCCAAAGTTGACCTTTGGCTTTTATGTGCACATGTACACATATGTATTCACCCCACATGTACACACACTATGCACACATATCTACTCCCCCCACATGTACACACACCACACACAAAGATGGTTGGCACCTGAAGAATGACACCCAGTGTTGACCTCTGGCCTTCACACATGTGCTTTTGCATATACACCCACACACACATACAAATACAGATACATACATATGCACAAATTCAACATGTGAGTTCCTTTGGTATAATTTCTGTTGTTTTCTCTTGATGGGAGGGCAGTGGGGAGTACAAACAGGTGTCACCCTGCCCAGGCTGTCCTTGAACTTACATTACAATGTAGTCCAGGCTGGCTGTGAACTTGTGGCCATCCTCAGAAGTTCCTAGGTTACAGGCATCAGCTCCCACCTCCAGTGCATTGTTCTAAAATAGAAAATCCTAAATTGATCTATCTAAGTCAGGGCTGTTTGTTTTGGACATTTCCTAAACCTGCAAATGAATCTTGGCTCCAGTTCCATTTGGCCCTTTTCCCTCCACGAAGAATTTCAGGACAAGAATCAGCTCTTGGAGGAGGAAGAGGTGGCAGAGGAGGCCAAGGAGAAGGAAGAGGGAGAGGAGAGGAGAGAGGAGGAGGAGGAGGGAGAGGAGGGGGGAGGAAAAGGAGGAGGGAGAGGAGGGGGGAGGAAAAGGAGGAGGGAGAGGAGGGGGGAGGAAAAGGAGGAGGGAGAGGAGGGGGGAGGAAAAGGAGGAGGGAGAGGAGGGGGGAGGAAAAGGAAGAGGGAGAAGAGGAGAGGAAAAGGAGGAGGGAGAGGAGGGGGGAAGAAAAGGAGGAGGGAGAGGAGGAGAGGAAGGACTGAGGAAAGAAGACAGAAAACAAAACAGGAAAGTGACGAGATGGCTCAGCTGATAAAAGACACTTGCCGTCAAGGCCTGCACTATCCTCAGGCCCCATGGCAGAAGGAACCGACCTGCAGAAGTTGTCCTCTGAGCCCACACATGTGATGGGGTACATATTCCTGCACACACAAATAAACAGACATGAGTTTAAGTATTTCTAAGAAGAGCAACAACCAAAAAAAGTTTCTTCACAGATTAGGCAAAATGTTTTGATCTGAGAGACAGCAACCCTGGTCTTCTTCCCTCTGGGCTACAGCAGCCTTCACAGGCAGCTTCACACCTTATCAGAAGGAAATTCCTCCAGCTTGGGGGTACCACTCAGCTGGTAAAGTGTCTGCTTAGCATGTCTAGGACCCCAGCACCACATAACCCACTGGAGTTTGGTGGCACACACGCCAGGAATTCCACCAGCCCTTGGAGTAGACAGCGGCAGGAAGATCAGAAGTTTAAGGTCATCCTCAGCTACATACCAAGTTCCAGGGATATGGGAGACCGTATCTCAAACAAACAAACAAAAAATGAAACCAACAAAAAACATCACTGGAATGATTTCACCACAAATGACTCCAGTGGTGAAAGGGGCCCTGCCTGTCCCCTGACCGCAGCCTGGAGTGGAGAGGTCGTGGGGCCTGCAGTTAATACTCCCACAGCTGGTTGTGGGCAAAGAAGCCAGGAGACCTCTCCCAGGACTCCACGGGAGAGGTATCTAGGGGTTGTGCAGTTCCCAACAGCTTCTGCCTTGGGGCTGCTTTCTTGAGATAATTAGGGCTCCTCTGCCACAGCCCCAAGTCAAACATAGCAGGTTCATGTTATGACACCTAGCAATGTTTGTTGACACTGCTTCCCTCCTCCAATTGCCATCCTGTCTTGGGGGAGAGGGGGAGGGGGGATTGGGAAGTGAGGTGTGGAAGCTGTGGGGAAAACAGAAGTCTGGTCCACACTTGAGCGGGGACCAGAGCAGGGCGCTCTCCCCACCAGGTCTTCTGAAAGATTCTGGGGGTGGGGGGGGGGCGGTCCTTGTTTTAACTCCCCTCCCTACCTCTTCAGGGCCCCTCCCCTTTCCCCTGGGAGGTGGGTTTTTATGGTGGATTTCTTGTCCCTGACTTTCAGCACTCTTTTAATTCCAGCCATTGTTTCACTTTAAAATGCACATTAAATAGCTCATCGTTCTGCTGATTCTTTTCACCTTGCTGTGTTTATAAATGGAGTGATCGCCCTTGATTTATGAGCTAGCTGAACTGTGCGTAATTATTTCTTCATCTTCACTCATGGATTCTTCCATTCCTTAATCACTCCTGTTTTTCCCTAAGCTGCCACTTTCTCTACATTTGTCTGGTAATGAGGCAGCCACGGGGCTGTCCGGGTCCAGTTTCAGGGACTTTCTGAGGAGGGCGGCTAACGCTCAGGACCAGCCTGGCCCCTTTGTTCGAAGACTCAGCTTGCTCCTGTTCTTGTGTTTTGCTCTGTTTCTCCCCCTACCCCCATCCCCCCACCCCCGCACTTTAACATTTTCATTTTATCCATTTTTTTCACTAAGTTCCTTCATCCCTGCGTCTCTGTAGTGTTTGTGGAAGGAAGGATTGTTTTTGATCTGAGAATGTGTTTATTAAGGGAACTTCTCAATCCAGCTCCACACCTGCTTCCAGATGTTCCTCTGAATCACCTGTTGTATGGGGAAATTTAAGGACAGGGACTGGCCCTGAGGTTCGTGACCTGGGATATAGTGTAGACAGAGTGCTTTCGTAGCATGTGGGGGCCCTGGATCCGGTCCCCAGCACCACAGCCAGCAGCCAGCATCCTCCACTCCATAGTGAACTTTTTACATGGGCGCTGAGGTTCTCAGGTCGCCAGCACGCTACCCACAGAGCCATCTCCCCAGCTTCTTAGCTCTTCTTCTTAGGTCTAAGTAGAACCGTAGTTCACAGCCTACTGGTGGGAAACTCAGACGTTCTTCTCTGCAGTGGACTTCCGGCTGTGGGGGCGGTGCTTCGGGCAGGAGTAGTAACACAAGCTAGAAGTCTGAAGGGTTGCTGCGACTGGAGACTGGGCCTGGAGACCTGGGACATTACATGTGAGGTAAGAGCTGGCACGACGGCAACGGTGCTGGCTACCAAACTTGACAACGCTTGATCCACAGGAACCACGTGGTGTAGGAGAGCCAACTCCTTTTAAGAAGTTGTCTTCTGAGCCAGGCAGTGGTAGCCCTCAGAAGGCAGAGGCAGGCACATCTCTGTGAGTACAAAGCCAGTCTGGTCTACAGAGCACATTTCAGGACATCCAGGGCTATTGCACAGAGAAACTCTGTCTTGAAAAAAAAAAAGGAAGTTGTCTTCTGACTTCAAGAAGCAAGCCATAGAACTTGAACACACACACACACACACACACACACACACACACACACGAGAGAGAGAGAGAGAGAGAGAGAGAGAGAGAGAGAGAGAGAGAGAGAGGAGAGAGACAGAGACAGAGAGAGACAGACAGAGAGAGACAGACAGAGAGAGAGGTGATATGTATAATATGTATGTAAAGATACAGCATGAGCAATCTCTGGTATTTGCCATGCACGAAGCTAATACAACCCCAAGCTTACAGTGATTTCTTTTTGACTCGATTCTGATCACCTGTAATTTTCAGGCTCACCAGGTTGAGCTTAGGGTTGACACATTTTATTGGGTCTGAGAGCAGAGGCAAAATGTTGGAGACATTTAAACCAGTTCTACTTAGGGATGTAAGAAAAAGCCTTGTTCCTTTCTAGGAGAAAATGTTTATGTATGTATATTTTTATTGTATATTTCTATACAAATGTAAGGTATAAATTCATATTCTTATTATATAAGTTTTTGGGTGTGTCGGAGGAGGTATACACAGCCCTTGTTATTTTCTTTAATCAGGTTATTGAGGTCTGCGGAAATAGTTCAGATGGTAAAGTGTGCCACGCAAGCTTAAGGACCCAATGCCCCAGTCAAAGGGCAGGAAGAAGGCACATGTTTATGATCCCAATACTGGGGAGATGGGGACTGGGGCTTGCCGGTCGTTACCCTCGCCTAATCTCAGAACCTCACCCTCGCCTAATTTCAAAACCTCTGGCTCAACAAAAGACCCAGTCTCAAAACAAGGAAACAAACAAAGCAAACAAACCAAGGACAAATAAATAAACCGGGTGGGTGTGGCTACTGAGAAGTAACCAGCTGCCGACCTCTGGAATCCACACCACCATGTATATGCATGTGTCCACACATACAAACTCAAAAATAAAAAATTTACAGAACTATAATTTACATTTGCTAAAATACACCGGTTTGAACAACAAGCTTCAAAAATAGAAGGAAAGAAACAGTGTAATTCAGCCACATCTGGTGGCACATACCTGTGATCTCAGCCTTGGGGAATCTGAGGCAGGAGGATTAGGAGTTTAAGGTCAGCCTGGGCTATATGACGAGATCCCTTTTCCTGTTTGTTTTTTTTAAATCATATAGTTCAACCAGAGATACGTTCAAGACATCAAACATTTCCATCCCCACCGACAGGGTGGTCCAGCTCCTCCATTAACCTCTCCTAGCCCACCGGCTGGTCCTCTCTGTGCAGCGCAGACTGGTCTGACCAGGTCCAGGACTTCCCACACTGCTGCTGCCTCCCAAGTGCTCTTTTGCATCTGGCTGCCTTTTCTCAGCAGGGCATCTTTGAGGTTCTTTGAGGATGTGGCTTGTCTCAAGAGCTCCCTTCTTAGGCTGCTGAGCAGTCTTCTGCTGTGGAGATCCACCACAAATGTGTTCATCCATTTGCGATCAGATGAATATTTGGGTGGACCCAGTTTGGGGTTGTTGAAAACAATGCTGCTTGGGTGTGGTGTGCTAATGTTTTGTGGGCTTAATTTTCTTTGTCCTAAGTGCCTGGGCCTGGAAGTGACGGTCACATGGAAATGGAAATAGCTTTAGAAACCAGGAAACTGTTAAGTGGTTCTACTATCCTCACCAGAGTTCGCTGCGGTCAGCTAGGACGTGTTTACCGCCAGGCTTGCAGTGTCTCCTGGTATATGCAGATAGACTTACAGAGAGTTGCACTACCCAACTCCGCTCAGTCCACAGTGCCAGCTGTCAAGCCAGTGGACCTGCTGGCCAGAGAGTGGTTCTGTCTAAACCTTGCTAGGTTCCAGGTTCTGCCCTTTCCTTTTTCTTTCTTTTCTTTTTCTAGATTTATTTATTTTTATTTTATGTATTCACCATTGCTCTCTTCAGACACACAAGAAGAGGGCATCAGACCTCATTGTAGATGGTTGTGAGTCACCATGTGGTTGTTGGGAATTGAACTCAGGACCTCAGTAGGAGCAGTCAGTGCTCTTTTTTGTTTGTTTGTTTTTGTTTTTTGTTTTTTTTTTCCGAGACAGGGTTTCTCTGTGTAGCCCTGGCTGTCCTGGATCTCACTCTGTAGACCAGGCTGGCCTCGAACTCAGAAATCCACCTGCCTCTGCCTCCCAGAGTGCTGGGATTAAAGGTCTGCGCCACCACCGCCCGGTGTCAGTGCTCTTAACCACTGAGCCATCTTTCCATCCCTGGTTCTGCCCTTTCATAATTCCTATGGCAGGTGAATATGTCTATTGATGCATTCCCAAACATGGATGTCATTGCAGCTGTATTTAGAAATATTAGGGAAAAAAAGAAATAGTAGGAAAGGCTGGAGGAGGCAGAGGCAGGCAGATTTCTGTGACAAGTAAGGCCAGCCTGTCTACGTAGTAAGTTCCAGCCCAGTCAGAGCTGTATTGTGATACCTTGTCTCAACACAAAAACAAAAATACCTGGTACGTGTGTGTGCATGGAAATAATTCACATTATCAGAACTGAATAGACTTGTGATTCTAGGATAAGAGTTGTAGAGAGTCGGGTGACCTTGCAGCATCTTGTAATGTCAGCAAGTAAGAGACCCGCTCAGGCAGGCCCCCACCTCACTGGAGTATGTTGAGGGGATTCAGGAGCCAAATGCTAGCACTCCAAAGGCTGCAGTGGGCAGCTGGAGCAGCAAGATAAAGCAGGATTGCACGCTATGGAATTAATGATTGAATGAATAAATATGAGCCAGGGAGCAGAGGCAAATCTCCCACTGAGGAGGATTTTAAATAATTGCTCCAGATATTCCACCTCAAGAGGGACAGTTAAGTCCCTGCTCCAGGGAGGGCTGGTCTCAACGACTGCCTTCCCGAGCAAGCAGCAGGACCTAACACCCCTCAGAGAAAGCCGGGGAGCACAGCCCAAGCATCAAGGCTAGCACAGATGACAGACCATGCCCTTGAGAGGGTGTGAGGACAATGACAGTGACCTCTGCTATCTACCCCTCAATATACCACCCCAGTGAAGTCATGAGAAAAGTCACAGCTGAGGAGCATGTGACAAAATGCCTGACTGGTACTCTCAAAACAGTAAGGATTCTGAGCTGGAGAAATGATTTCAGTGGGTAAGAGAACTTACTTTTCTTGCATAGAGCCCAGGTTCCGTTCCAGCATGGACAGAGAGGCTCCCAACCATCCATAACTCCAGTTCCAGGGATCTGACCCCTTTCTGACCTCTTCAGGCACTGTGTTTGCACATGGTCTACGTACATACACACCAGCAAAACTTGTATGCATTAAGTATTCCACTAATTGGATTCAGTGGGTTATTAACAAAATATGGGAGAAGACATGCAGTGTCTGGAGAAGGAGCTGGCTGCTCCTGGAATGTGGGGGGGGGGGGAGTTGGGATGCCTTGGAAGGCAGAGGCAGGTTGATCTCTGAGGTTGGAGGCCAGCCTGGTCTACAGAGTGAGTTCCAGGATAGCCAGGACTGCACAGAGAAACCCTGTCTTGAACCCCCCCCCCCACCAAACAAAACAAAAGCACAACAAACAAAAACTATCGAGATCATCAAAACCAGGAAAGCCTGAGAAAATGTCCCAACCATGAGATTCTTAGACATCATAACTAAATACAATATGGTATCCTGGAATGGGACTATTAAGTGGAGATTAGAGACATTTGAATAAATGGACTTTGCTTAAGTTAATAATGTGTCAGTGTTTTAGGCCTTAAATGTTTGAGGCCATGACTTGACCCTTCCTCAGCCCTGCAAAACAAATGATAGTGATGGTGGTGATGGTGGTGGTGGTGGTGATGATGGTGATGGTGATGGTGATGGTGATGATGGTGATGATGGTGGTGATGGTGGTGATGGTGGTGATGGTGGTGATGGTGATGGTGATGGTGATGGTGATGATGGTGATGATGGTGGTGATGGTGATGATGGTGATGGTAATGATGATAATGATGATAGATCAGGCTAAGTTCACTAACTGGAGTGAATGAGTTCTGCCATATCCTTCAGAGCTCTAGGAATTAACTAGGGTGGCAAGGAAACAAAGAATGGTCTGGCTCTCCTCTCTGATGGAGGGGCTGAAGTACCCTGGAAGGTCAGCATGGCTATTGTATATGGTTGAACAGGGAGGCAGAGTCATTACACAGCTGAACAGGGAGGTGGGGTTATTATAGACAGGTGAACAGGAAGGTGGGGTTATTATAGACAGGTGAACAGGGACGTGGGGTTATTATAGACAGATGAACAGGGACGTGGGGTTATGATAGACAGGTGAACAGGGACGTGGGGTTATTATAGACAGGTGAACAGAGACGTGGGGTTATGATAGACAGGTGAACAGGGACGTGGGGTTATGATAGACAGATGAACAGGGACGTGGGGTTATGATAGACAGGTGAACAGGGAGGTGGGGTTATTATAGACAGGTGAACAGGGAGGTGGGGTTATTATAGACAGGTGAACAGGGAGGTGGGGTTATTATAGACAGGTGAACAGGGAGGTGGGGTTATTATAGACAGGTGAACAGGGAGGTGGGGTTATTATAGACAGGTGAGCAGGGAGGTGGGGTTATTACAGACAGGTGAGCAGGGAGGTGGGGTTATTATAGACAGGTGAACAGAGACGTGGGGTTATGATAGACAGGTGAACAGGGACGTGGGGTTATTATAGACAGATGAACAGGGACGTGGGGTTATGATAGACAGGTGAACAGGGAGGTGGGGTTATTATAGACAGGTGAACAGGGAGGTGGGGTTATTATAGACAGGTGAACAGGGAGGTGGGGTTATTATAGACAGGTGAACAGGGAGGTGGGGTTATTATAGACAGGTGAACAGGGAGGTGGGGTTATTATAGACAGGTGAACAGGGAGGTGGGGTTATTATAGACAGGTGAACAGGGACGTGGGGTTATTATAGACAGGTGAACAGGGACGTGGGGTTATTATAGACAGGTGAACAGGGAGGTGGGGTTATTATAGACAGGTGAACAGGGAGGTGGGGTTATTATAGACAGGTGAACAGGGAGGTGGGGTTATTATAGACAGGTGAACAGGGAGGTGGGGTTATTACAGACAGGTGAGCAGGGAGGTGGGGTTATTATAGACAGGTGAACAGGGAGGTGGGGTTATTATAGACAGGTGAACAGGGAGGTGGGGTTATTATAGACAGGTGAACAGGGAGGTGGGGTTATTATAGACAGGTGAACAGGGAGGTGGGGTTATTATAGACAGGTGAACAGGGAGGTGGGGTTATTACAGACAGGTGAGCAGGGAGGTGGGGTTATTACAGACAGGTGAGCAGGGAGGTGGGGTTATTATAGACAGGTGAACAGAGACGTGGGGTTATTATAGACAGATGAACAGGGACGTGGGGTTATGATAGACAGGTGAACAGGGAGGTGGGGTTATTATAGACAGGTGAACAGGGAGGTGGGGTTATTATAGACAGGTGAACAGGGAGGTGGGGTTATTATAGACAGGTGAACAGGGAGGTGGGGTTATTATAGACAGGTGAACAGGGACGTGGGGTTATTATAGACAGGTGAGCAGGGAGGTGGGGTTATTACAGACAGGTGAGCAGGGAGGTGGGGTTATTATAGACAGGTGAACAGAGACGTGGGGTTATGATAGACAGGTGAACAGGGACGTGGGGTTATTATAGACAGGTGAACAGGGACGTGGGGTTATTATAGACAGGTGAACAGAGACGTGGGGTTATTACAGACAGGTGAACAGGGAGGTGGGGTTATTATAGACAGGTGAACAGAGACGTGGGGTTATGATAGACAGGTGAACAGAGACGTGGGGTTATTACAGACAGGTGAACAGGGACGTGGGGTTATTATAGACAGATGAACAGGGACGTGGGGTTATGATAGACAGGTGAACAGGGAGGTGGGGTTATGATAGACAGGTGAACAGGGAGGTGGGGTTATTATAGACAGGTGAACAGGGAGGTGGGGTTATTATAGACAGGTGAACAGGGAGGTGGGGTTATTATAGACAGGTGAACAGGGAGGTGGGGTTATTATAGACAGGTGAGCAGGGAGGTGGGGTTATTACAGACAGGTGAGCAGGGAGGTGGGGTTATTATAGACAGGTGAACAGAGACGTGGGGTTATGATAGACAGGTGAACAGGGACGTGGGGTTATTATAGACAGATGAACAGGGACGTGGGGTTATGATAGACAGGTGAACAGGGAGGTGGGGTTATTATAGACAGGTGAACAGGGAGGTGGGGTTATTATAGACAGGTGAACAGGGAGGTGGGGTTATTATAGACAGGTGAACAGGGAGGTGGGGTTATTATAGACAGGTGAACAGGGAGGTGGGGTTATTATAGACAGGTGAACAGGGAGGTGGGGTTATGATAGACAGGTGAACAGGGAGGTGGGGTTATGATAGACAGGTGAACAGGGAGGTGGGGTTATTATAGACAGGTGAACAGGGGGGTGGGGTTATTATAGACAGGTGAACAGGGAGGTGGGGTTATTATAGACAGGTGAACAGGGAGGTGGGGTTATTATAGACAGGTGAACAGGGAGGTGGGGTTATTATAGACAGGTGAGCAGGGAGGTGGGGTTATTATAGACAGGTGAACAGGGAGGTGGGGTTATTATAGACAGGTGAACAGGGAGGTGGGGTTATTATAGACAGGTGAGCAGGGAGGTGGGGTTATTATAGACAGGTGAGCAGGAAGGTGGACTATTATGTACAGTAGAACAGGGAGGCAGAGTCATTACACACAGCTGACAAGGTGGTGGATTATTAGATACAGCTGATAAAGGAGGCAGGGCTTCTGGTAAGCAACACAGCTGACCAGGGCTCAGCTGCCCTCCTTAGGAGCAGGCTCTCTAGGGGAGCAGCCTTCAAGCTGCACACACGGGGGAGGGGTGGAGAAAGCTACGGTGGCATTTTCTGTACACACTATCAAACTTTAATTCGCACCTGAGGACGGCGTTGCCCTTCACATGGCCGGTGCATATGAGCAGGCATGCACTCAGGGTTTCACTCTGCCCCTGAAGATCCCCATTCAGGCAAGGTGCTAGTCACAGGGAGGGGTATATGAGAGCACTCTGTTATGTTCACAACTTCTCAGTACACATAAAATTGTTCAGAAGTAAAAATGCTATTCAATTTCTTCTTCCTTCCAATAGTAGACTGTCTAAATAAATTACAGTAGCATCACTGGAATATACCACAGCCTTTGAAATACATGTGATAAATGTTTGTGTGGTATAGAAAGATATCCTCAAAATATTGTTCAAGTTTCTAAAAGTCAGTAATAAAATAGTTTCCATTTAGCAAATAAATACACATGAGGAAAAAGAATATAAGGCTATTAAACATGTTCAAAGAGACTTTCTGTAGGCAGGATAATTTCATGTGATGTGTGTGTGTGTGTGTGTGTGTGTAGAGCCCAAAGATCAACCTCAGATGTTCATCGAAACATCTACTTCAGCCGGGCATGGTGACGAATGCCTGTAATCCCAGCTCTTGGGAGGCAGAAGCAGGCGGATTTCTGAGTTTGAGGCCAGCCTGGTCTACAGAGTGAGTTCCAAGACAGCCAGGGCTACACAGAGAAACCCTGTCTCAAAAAAAAAAACAAAAAACAAAAAACAAAAAAACAAAAAAACAAAAACAAAAAAAACAAAAACAAACAAACAAACAAACAAAAAAACAAAAAAAAGAAAGAAAGAAAGAAACATGTACTCCTTGTTTATCGAAATAGGATCTCTCCCTAGTTCTCACTTGGTACTTCCTGAGTGTGCTAGGTTGGCCCAAGGACACACCTGTCTCCACCCCCCAGATAGAGAGCCCCACTGTGCGTCTCCACATCTAGCTTTTTATGTGGCTCTTGACATCAAACTCAGGTCCCCCATATTTATATTGCAAGAACTCTTCCTAATCCTCAGTGGAATCTTTTCTTCTACTCTTTTAAAGGGTATCTGTGTGTGCACGCGAATGCAGGTGCCCATGGAGGCCAGAAGAAGGCAGAGGGAGAGTTGCGGGTGATTGTCAGCCACCCAGCATGGATGCTGGGAACTGAACTTAGGTCCTCTGGAGAAGCAGTGTCCATAACCACTGAGCCAGCTCTCCAGCACAGAGAACTTCTAATTATTATTTTTTTCTTCCATCTGCTGGTTTTTAATTTTTTTTTTTTTTGCATTTTTCTCTGATGTCTTAGTATAATATGGATGGTGTGGTATACAATTCTAAGGCGAATATAAATGAGTATATCATTCCCCTTCATTGACAGGGTTGGGTGGAGCATGGACACATGAAAACAAATGCTTATAATGACTGAGTTCTGTCTCTAGCCCTATGTTTGACCCATTTTTTAAAAGATTTATTTATTTATTATATGTAAGTACACTGTAGCTATCTTCAGACACCAGAAGAGGGCGTCAGATCTCTTTTTGGATGGTTGTGAGCCACCGTGTGTGTGCTAGGATTTGAACTCAGGACCTTTGGGAGAGCAGTAGGTGCTCTTACCCACTGAGGCATCTCTCCAGCCTCTTGACCCATTTTTAAAAAACAGTTTTGTGGGGTTGGAGAGACAGCTCAGAGAGTTACAATCATTTGCTGCTCTTGCAGCCGTCATGGGCTCAATTCCCAGCACCCAGTTGGTGACTCACAACCATCTGTATCTTTAGCTCCAGGAGATTAGACACTCTTCTGCTCTCTTTGGGAACAGGCATGCACATAGTGCACATACTTTCCTAAAAGCAAAACACTCTTGCACATAAGATAAAATAAATAGGGGCTGGAGACAGTGGTTAAGAGCACAGGCTGCTCTTCTAAAGGACCAAGGTTCAAATCCCCTGCACCCACATGGTAGCTCACAATTTGTAACTCTATTTCCAAGGAATCTGGCACCCCTATGTGGTATTAAATCACAGAGGCCAGGCCTCTGTGCCACTCCTTCCAAGTATCCGGTAAAGCATGACTCTTGAATAGTTAACCAAATATCTTGATGTATATAAAACTCCCAATTACAATGATAAAGTCTTATCCCAATATTTATAACCTCTCCAAAACACCAGAAATATGTCTGAAGCCATCTGGATATCCATGTCTCCCTCTGCTCTGCTAGTGTTGTCCCTTAGCCTCTCTCTCTCTCCTCCCCTCACTTCTCTTAGCTCCTCCTCTCTCCCCTCCAATCACTGGCCTCTCACTGCCTCAACGTGAATGGATAGGAAATATCTTGCAACACCCCTACACAGACATACATACAAACAAAACACTGATGCAGATGAAATAAAATTAAATTTAAAAAGAGAAAACATTTTAAAATATTAATTAAAAATAAGGTTTGTACCCGGCGGCGCGTTTAATCCCAGCACTTGGGAGGCAGAGGCAGGTGGATTTCTGAGTTCGAGGCCAGGTTCCAGAACAGCTAGGGCTACACAGAGAAACCCTGTCTCGGAAAAAAAACAAAACAAAACAAAATCCAAAATAATAATAATAATAATATGTTTGTGTTTTATGTCAGTAGAGTTCAAAACATTGGAAAGGCTGGCAGTGAATCTGAAGGGTAAAGAGTCTCTGGGATGTGTGTGTATGTGTGTGTATGTGTGTGTGTGTGTGTGTGTGTGTGTGAAAGAGAGAGAGAGAGCACATATTTACTGATTAGTGGTGGCAGGTTAGCCAGGTTATCTCAGTGTCAGACCTGAGATGGCTGTGCTTAACCAGGCTCTGGGACAGTAGTAAAAACATTTGTTGTTGGGAGATCAGATGGGGGCTGTGGCACCACTGTGTCCAACAGAGCTATTTTTATTTGTTAAGTTGGACTATTCATTGGCGCTGTGAAGGTTAAATGAGATGACACCACAAGCATCATGACACTGAGTGGCATTGGTTTCCCAGCGTGAAGGTTGAAGGGCTCATAAAGAGCACCTTGAAGTTGGCACCGCGAGAGACCAGGAGAGGTCACTGGTGAAGATGCAGACTTAGGTACGGTAGAGATACGATACCAGCAGGTGACGGGATTGTGGAGAGAAACTGAGGCATCACAATGCCAGGGGAGACCCTGAAGAGAGTCTAGGAGAAGTCTATTGGTGGTGGTGCAGTCTCAGATGCAGGCATGACCCTGGGATACTGAAGATGCCAGGATTCTGGGATGATCACCAAGGATAGAGGCGGGTGTGGGGCGGGGCTGACCTGAGTCTAAAGACAGCTCCATGTGCTAGAGAGGGCAGGACCAGAGAAGTGGAGCCGCCCAAGCTCTTTGGAGCCCAGATCATGAATGAGCCCCAGTCACTGTACAGTGAACTATTTATACTGCTGGATTTTGGTTTTGCTTTGATCTCATTGTAACTGTGCCCTGGTTTGTCCCTCTTGAAATAAGAAAACATTTGTTAATTTTGATTGTACAGAAGAAGCCCATGGCTGAGAGATTTTAGGTGTTTTAAAGAGACTAAACTTTTAAACTGTTTTGATTTTCAGAGACTGGGGCATTTTAAAAGTTGAAATATGTTTTGTGATATTGACATTACTGTGAGATCTTGGGAATTAACAAAAAAGGAAAAGTTATGATTTAATAGTGATATATTGGTGTGTCAAGTTGACAAGGAGTCAATCATGCTAATAAGTATTTTCTGCTTTAAAATATTTACTTACATGGTTTGTTTTTACTTTTTTCAATTAAAATATAATTGCGTCTTTTTCTACATCTCTCTCCTCTCTCAAACCCCTCCCATCTACTTCCCCGTGCTCCCTCTCCAATTCAAGTCCTCTTTCTCTTTAACTGTTATATATTCTCTAATTGATGTATATACACTCCAAAACATGTAAGAACAGTGTACTCAGTATACTGCTACTTCATGTAATGCTACTTGTATGGACATGATTTCAGGGCTGATCACTTGGTATTGAATAGCCAATTAAGGAACTCATCCCTAGGGACGACGGTCTCTCCAGGTCTCTCCAGCTCTCGGTATTCATTAGGTGCCCGTAGTTCTTTGTCCCGGGTTGGGTGCTGGTTAGTTTTTTTTTTTTAATAAGTAAGAAATGCTTGGATTTTCTTTTATTTTGAAGTTTTTTTTTTAATTCAGTATATTCTTTATTTACATTTCAAATGATTTCCCCTTTTCTGGCTCCCCATTCCCCGAAAGTCCCATAAACCCTCTTCCCTCCCCCTGTTCCCCCATCTACTCCTTCCTGCTTCCCTGTTCTGGAATTCCCCTATACTGCTGCACTGAGTCTTTCTAGAACCAGGGGCCACTCCTCCTTTCTTCTTGGACATCATTTAATATGTGGATTATGTCTTGGGTATTCCAAGTTTCTAGGTTAATATCCACTTATTAGTGAGTGCATACCATGACTGATCTTTTGAGACTGGGTTACCTCACTTAGTATGATGTTCTCCAGCTCCATCCATTTGTCTAAGAATTTCATGAATTCATTGTTTCTAATGGCTGAATAGTACTCCATTGTGTAGATATACCACATTTTTTGTTAACTTGGCACAGGCTGCAGTCACCTTGGGAGATGAGACCTCAATTGAGACCATGCCTCCATCAGGTTGCCTGTGACAAGTCTGTGGGGCATTTCCTGATTGACGATTGGTGTGGGCCAGCCCCCTGAGGGTTATGCTACCCCTGGGCAGGTGGTTCTGCAATGTATAAAAAGCAAGCTGAGTGATCTTGGAAGAGCAAGCCAGTGAGCAGTTCCTCCTTGGCCACTGTTCTAATTCCTGCCTCCAGGATTCTGCTCTGACTTCCCCTTGTGATAGACTATGAACTGTAAAATTAAAGGAAGAGAGAGAGGAGAGTTGGGGAGGGCAGGCAGACTCTGGAATGTGATTAGGAGTTAAGGATCGTGACAAACAAACAAGAAGAGTTAAGGACTGGCACTGAGGAGATGACTCAGTGCCTGTGAGCTCTTGCAGAGCAAGCATGAAGACGTGAGTTCAAATCCCTAGCATCCCTGTGGAAAGCCAAGAAGAGCAGTGAATCTGCCACCCAATAAAATGTCGGCCTGGCTCTTACTAGATTCTAGCCCGTGTCCCTTCCTAGTCACAGACTGCTACTGTCCATTTGTCCACGACTTGCCAGAGCCTTTGCCGAGTATTCCCAGCATCATACAGATTCTACTGGAGCGTCTAGTTTGGTTTTCTAAGACTGATAAAACGTGGACTGAAACCACAGGCTCACAGGGTACAGTCCACTTGTGAAGCCAGTTCAGAACTCAAGCATGGGCTGAAGCAGAGCCATGGTGTATGACATTCACACATGCCTGGTTGCGTTCCCCGCTCCTGCTGAGCCTGCTGTCTTATACAGCCCAGGACCACCCAGCCAGAAGTGGCAGTGCCTTCCACATCAACCGGCAATCGAGGAAGTGTTCACAGACCCATCTGCTGGAGGTGGTTCCTCTGCTGCTCCTCTCTCTTCTCTGGTGACTCCAGTGTATGTCAAGTTGACAGGAAAAACTGGAACAGTGAGTGGCATGCATCTCTAACCAACAGAGTGTGGGTTTCCTTTTTTTTGAGATTCTTGATTTTGAGAAAAGTACAAGAAAGAAATCTTTTAACTTTTTTGTTTAAAAGTGTAATATAGGGCTGTGGTGGGACATGCCTTTAGTCCCGGCACTTGGGAGGTGGAGGCAGGTGAATCTTTGAATTCAAGACCAGCCTGAGTTCCAGGTTAGCCAGGACACCACAGAGAAACCCTGTTTTAACAAACAAACAAACAAACAAACAAGGGCTGAGGAGATGGCTCGGTGGGTACCGGCTTGAGGCAAAAGCTTGAGGATCTGAGCTTGAGTCTCCAGAACCCACAGAAAGCTGGATGCAATAATGTACATCTATACGGGAGACTGAGACAGGAGAATTCCTGCATCTTGTGAGTTAGCTAGCCTAATAAACACTGTAGCAAACTACCCTGTCTCAAATAAGGTAGAAAACAAGGGGCAGCACTTGAGGTTATCCTCTGACCTCCATAAGTATGTCATGACACATACTCCTGCAATTACACGCAAAACACACCTACACAGAAACACAAAGGACTGCTAGCCATTCCCAAGTACTCAGCATAAAAGAGGGCCTAGTCTCTCTCTCTCTCTCTCTCTCTCTCTCTCTCTCTCTCTCTCTCTCTCACACACACACACACACACACACACACACACACAGCTCTAAGCTGCTTTTCCATGCTAATCATGAGGGACAGTTTGCTAGGTGGCCCAGCTTCTGGGCATTTTTCGAAATATGCATATCTGCAGGTTTGCAAGTGTGTACCAACAGGAGTTCCCTGTATCTATTGGTCTGCAACTTTTTTTTTTCACCTCAGTGTCCTGGGAAGGTTTACATTTAATTACATAGACATTTGCATCAGTCTTTTAAACATCGACCCAGTATTCAATATTAGCGCCACAGTTTTCTCTCTCCCAGTGGACATTTATGATATTAGCAATTTTCGGTTTTATAAACCGTGCTGCAGCCAACAGCATTGTAATCCCAACCTCGTGTGAGTATCTCCAGAGAGGATGGATATTTACAAGAGAAATCCATGAGCTAAAGAGTTTCTCTTGTTTACATCAAAGACACCCTGCAGAACAACTCCAAAAGCTGGCACCCTAGCCCCTCCACCAACTGCATGTGCAAATAACCTTTGCCCACTTTGCCCACAATAGATATTACTACTCATAAAACATTATATTCATTTATTTTTGTGTGCACTTATGTACACATGTGTCATAGTTCCTATGGCGATCTCAGGACAACTTGCAGGAGTCAAGTCCTTCTACCCCGTGGGTCCTGTGGAACTGAACTCAGGTTGTCAGGATTGGTGGCAATCACCTCTCACCCACTGAGCCATGCCCCTGGCCCCTGGATGTTATTAATCTTGAAAATCTTTCCATCTGGTAGGTGAACATGGATAACTTAGTGTTTAATTTGCATTACTCTAACAATTAGTAAAATTTGGAAATTGACTGATTTTATTTTTTTTTTTTTGCTGTTATTTTGCATTTTGTTGTTGTTTGGGGTTTTTTGTTTGTTTGCTTGCTTTTCTTCCCCCACCCCCCTTTTCCAGAGACCAAGTCTCTCTGTGTAGTCTTGGCTATTCTGGAACTCTCTCTTTAGACCATGCTGGCCACCAACTCAGAGATCTGCCTGCCTGCCATGCTGGGATTAAAGGCCCGCGCCACCACTGCCCATCAATTGACTGTGCTTTTGTTTTGCTGTGTTTTGTTTTTTTATTTTTTGTTGTTTTTAGATCCTCCCTTTACCTAACCTCTGAGATTGTTGACATGCTTTCTAACACACTCCCTTCCTCAGCTTCTGTGAAAACCCCAGGCACGCCCTGCCCTTGGCTTTCCCTCTAGACCTGGCTGCTGTTAGCAAGTTCCCAGAACAGACTCCTCCTTGTTCTCCTGACTTTATTTTTTTATTTTACAAATACTTTATTTTTATTTGTGTGTATTTGTGTGTATGTGTGTGTGTGTATACCACGTGTCTGGTTCCCTTTGGAGACCAGAAGAGCATGTCAGATCCCCTAGTACAGGAGTCACACAGGTAGATTATAAGCCATACAACATGGGTGTTGGAAACTAAACTCAGTCTTCTGAAAGAGCAGGAAGTGCTTCTAACCATCAAGCCACCTCTCCATCTCCCCTAACCCTGATTCTCAAAAATTGATTATTTTATTTATTTATATCCCAAATGTTGCTCCTCTTCCCAGTCCCCTCTCTCAGAGTTCTTCGACTCTAAGAGGGTACTCCCCTGCCATCCCCCTTCCCTAAGATATCAAAACTCTACAGGTGTAGGTGTATCCTCTCTCACTGAGGCCAGACAAGGCAGTCCTCTTTTACATTTGTGCAGAGGGTTGGGGTTGGGGCCCAGACCAGCCCACGGATGCTCTTTGGTTGGTGGCTTAGTCTCTGTGAGCTCCCAGGAGACCAGGTTAGTTGATACTGTTTGTCCCAGGGACCTGGGATGTAAGAGGCTACCAGGACTCAATGGGGGTGAACTTAGCCGAAATGCACAACAGTGGGAAGATGGAACCTGAAGAGAACACCTCCAGTAATTAGACAAGGATCGCAGTGGAGGGATGGGATACCAACCCACCTCCAAATTTTTAAATCCAGATTTCTCCTGTCTAAAAGAAAGGCAGGGCCAAAAATGGAGCCGAGACTGACAGAAAGGCAGACCAGAGACCACCCCAACTTGGGATCCATCCCAAGGGCTGACACCAAACTCTAATACTATTTCTGATGCTGCGATGTTCTTGCAGACAGGAGCCTAGCATGGCAGTCCTCTGAGAGGCTCTACCAGCAGCTGACTGAGACAGATGCAGATACTCATAGCCAACTGTTAGACTGAGGTCAGAGACCTCTATGGAAGAGTTAGAGGAAGGATTGAAGGAGCTGAAGGGGATGGCGACACCATAGGAAAAAATACTGGTCCTATCCACCTCCTCCTATGCTTTCTCTGCAGCCTCAGTCAGGCTGAGCCCACCGAGGCTCCAGGTAAGTGTCTGGAACTGATGAGTCCCAAGTTTATCTGCTTCTAATCTTGTCTCATGCTCTAGACTGAAGTCCCACTGGGGAAGTCTCAAGGACATTCATAAACTGAACTCAAGAGCTCATCCCCACAGCTAGTGCTTTCCTAGGGTTCACCAATCACAGTCTTGCTGCCCTCTGGTTGCACACTGAACACCGGAGGAATCTTGGCATGGTGGCACACCCCTTTAATCCTAGCTCTTGGGGGCAGAAGCAAACAGATCTTTGTGAGTTCAAGGTCAGCCTGTTGTATATAGTGAGTTCCAGTCCATCTAGGGTTTCATAGAGATCTTGTCCATCTCAATAAAGCAAAGCAAAGCAAAGCAACAGCCTGAAAAGTCACCCTTGGCAGCTGACTCCTCTACTGTGACTCCAGCATTCAGCCCATGTCGGGTCTGTGTGTAGTATGGCTGAATTCTATCAAGGGTTTCTATTCCTCTCTATCTCTGCTGGAACTTTGACAGTAGATTGCTAATAGGTTTTCCAGAAACCATGTTTCTGCAGTATCTATCGCCAAAAGGAGTTTTCAGAGCAGGTTCGGTCCTGTCATCTCCTTGCCAGACACATTTGTATATAGCTATCAAAATAAAGGAAGAAAAAAAACCAACTTCAATATTAAAGATAACAGATTTTTGGAATGTAAACAAAGAATATAGAAAATAAAAATATTAAAAAAAACATATTTAGTATATTCAGATAATAGGGCAATATGGCTTTAGTCCCAGGACTTGGGAGACAGAGGCAGGTGGATCCTGAGTTCAAGCCCAGCCTGATCTACAGAGCAAGGTCTAGGTCAGCCAGGGCTACACAGAGACAGGGTTGTCTTGGAAAAACAAAACAAAACACTTCAAACAAACAAAAGCATTAGAACAAAAGTTCTAATGATTTTTTTGGTTTGGTTTTGATACAGTCTCAGTATGTAACCCTGGCTGGCCTAGAACTATGTAGCCCAGGCTGGTCTTGAACTCAGAGAGGTTTGCCTGTCTCCTCCTCCTGAGTGTGTACCATCACAATGCCTGAACATTTGTTTTATTTTGCTTTTTATTTGAGAGATAAAGAGAGAGAAATTTTGTTATGTATCACAGCTGGCTTTAAACTTGCAGCAATCCTCCTGCCTCAGCCTTTGTGTGTTAGTTATAGACATTTTACCACACTGACCTAGTTCTAGCAACTTTAAGGATTAGATGATTGTTATTTAAAGACCTAGAGCAATGGTTTACAATAGACATATTGAATGAGTCTTATATACAATTTAAGATCTAGTAGTCCCATTAAAAAGGGCAAAAAGAAATAGATAAAATTAATTTGAATGATATATTTTATTTAATCCAATATATTTAAAATTTTCATTTCAACATGTAATCAGTATAAAAATTATTAATAGGACATTTTTCATTCTTCCTTCACCAAGTCTTTGAACTTCCTGCATATTTTTATACTCATGGCACATTGCAAAGCAGACACCAAATTTTCATCAGCCATATTTTAAAAACGTGTGTGGTGTATGTACATGTGTGTGAAGGTCAGGTGGAGGTCAGAGGTCAGCAATGGGTGCCTTCCTCATTGCCTTCCACATTTCTTTTCCCTGAAACACCATCCCTGACTGAGCATGGAGCTGGAGCTTTGACTAGGCTGGCCAGCAGGGGCCAGTGAGCTTCAGGGATACCTTTGTCCTGCCTTCCCAGCCCTGAGGTTACACATGTATGTCACCATATCCAGTTTTCTACGGGTGCTGGGTTCAGAACTCAGGTCCTCATGAGTGTGTGCCAGACTCATCAGGCACTTTACCATATGCGCCATCTTCCCAGCCCTCATCAGAATTATTTTTATCTCCGATTTGATATATAAAATTTACTATTGGAAAGTAGATTCCTGTGCTGGGTAGATCAGTAAGTGGATTAAGTTCAAATGTGGGAACTGGAGTTGGGGTGCGCTGAACCCATGTAAGAGCTGGTGCAGTAGCACACATCTACAGCCCCAGGGCTCCTTTGGGGAGATGGATGGGAGAGTTCCTGAATGCTCACAGGCTGGGGGTGCAGAGCAGAGAACAACAGTGAAAAGGAGTTTTCAGAGCAGGTTTGGTCCTCTCATCTCCTTGCACAAACTTGCTGGATACATTTGTATATAGCTATCATAATAAAGGAAGAAAAAAGAAATAACCTCAATATTAAAGATATCAGATACCTCAAGATGGAAGACAAAGACCAACTCTAAAAGTTGTCCTTGGATCTCATTGCACGCTGTGGAACTCATACTGGTATGTACACACATGAACACTCAAATACCCATGATTGTGCACACACATATTCTCATTTACATATACACTACACATGGCTCACATACACAGACACATAAGCACGTGTCTCTCTCTCTCACATACACACACACACACACACACCACTTTAATGTGTATCCCAAAGTTTTCCAATAATTTTTTGTTGTTGTTGTTGTTGTTTTCGAGACAGGGTTTTTCTGTATAGCCGTGGCTGTCCTGGAACTCACTTTGTAGACCAGGCTGGCCTCGAACTCAGAAATCCACCTGCCTCTCCCTCCCAAGTGCTGGGATTAAAGGCATGCGCCACCACTGGCCCAGCAAAGTTTTCCAATAATTGAATCAAACTTATTTTTTTATTGGTTTTTGTTTTGTTTTTGAGATAGTGTCTTGCAATACAGACCCGCTGGACTGGAACTTGATCTGTAGACCAGATGAGTTTTATTTCAATTAATTTTCTTTTATGGAAAGGTCTTACTCTGTAGCCCAGGTTGTCCTGGAATTCACTATGTAGTCTAAGCTGGTCTAGAACTCAAAATAATCCTTCTTCTTCAGCCCCTAGAAGTGTTGGGATCGCAGGTGTGAGCTATCACATCTGGTTTAAACCTTGGCTTTTAGGGCTAGAGTGATGTCTCACCAGTTAAGAGCACTTGTTATTCCTACAGAGGTCCCCAGTGCTCCCAAGGTCTCTTATGAACACCCACACCAGGTACCACGAGATCCAGTACCTTCTTCTGACCTTCATACACACCAGGCATGAGCATGTTTGCACAAACCTGCAGGCAAAACATCCAGGTATAAAAAAAATTTTTTAAAGTCTTTAGAAAAATATAAATAAATAAATTGACCATATATGTTTTTAAAAACACATTGGATTTTAAATTCAAATGTAAGATAATTAAAAGTAAACAAAATTAAAATTTCAGTTCATCAATAGACATAGCCACCTTTTAAGTTTTCTACAGTCACACATGCCGAATGGCTACTGCATGTTAGGGTAACTTAGCTCTAGGGTAAGATTCAGGCTTGATATTGCTTAATTCAGTGTAGACTTTCAAAATGTTATAATCTAATTCTTTTTTTTACAAGATTTATTTTATTTAGATGAGTACACTGTAGCTGTCTTCAGACACACCAGAAGGGGGCATCAGATCCCATTACAGATGGTTGTGAGCCACCAGGTGGTTACTGGGAATTGAACTCAGGACCTCTGGAAGAGCAGTCAATACTCTTAACCACTAAGCCATCTCTCCAGCCCCAATCTAATTCTTCAAAGGGTAAAAATATCCTAACTCTGGGCTGGTGGGATGACTCAGTGTGAGAGAGTTTGCGCTGCCACATCGGAGGACCTGTCTTCCATTCCTGGAGTCTGCAGAATGGAAGAAGAGAACTCTTTAGGTTGTCCTCTGAACTATGCATGCACATCACCTGCATATATCCACACAGACACACACACACACACACACACACACACACACACACACACACACAGGACTCATATTAAAATTGTACACTGATTTCAGAAGAGCTCACATCTTTACCAAATCTAGTCTTTCTTTCCAGGAGTCTACCAGCTGTCTGTCCATTTTCAGGTTTTCTTTTATGCCTTCTAGCATAATGAATCCTCATACAATTAGCTCGGTGATAGAGCTAATTGTAGTATTTACCAAATGGAGCAGCCAAGAGAATAATGAAAACAGATGACTTGCTCCTGATGATATAAAACTGTAGTAACTAAAACATTATGTTTCTGGAGCAGGAAGAGACAGATCAATGGAGGTGGGCTCCTGAATACAGAGAGTAACGAATAATGAAGGAGATATTTCACACTAGTGGGGAGAGTATTGATGACTTCATAAAAGTTATGAGCATCACTGAATATCCTTATAGCACATTGCAAGTAAATTCCAGAAAGTTCATCAAGATTGGAAACTGACAAACCAACCAGGAATGTTCTAGAAGATACTAACAGTATATGTTTCAAGAATTTGGGGCTTGGGAAAAGCCATTGGTAATATTGTTCTAAGTCACATGGAAATTTATTGACAAGGTGTGACCTACAAGAATAGCTTGACTAATAAATAAACATACCACAATCTGATTAAAACCAAAGAAGAAAGTAGTATTTTGTCAGCAATTTTTCTTTTAGGAACTTTTTTTCTAAAAGAGCAATGAGATAAGAAACAGAGATATACACCGTGATATTTATCGTCATTAACAGTGAGAAGTTAGAAAAGTAGAGAAAAATTGGAATCAGTTTCCAACCATGCTGAGGAAGTGAATTATAGAACATTAATTCAATGGAATGAAATGCAATTGTATGGAGCAGTTAGAAAGGGCAGCATGTATGTACTGATGTGAGAAGATACTCATAAGTATCAGAAACGAGAAAGGGCAGGTTACAGAGGTGTGTTAAAAGTTAGCAGTTAAACGCATGCAAGTTTGCACACCTAAACTTAAAAGACTTTTAAAAATCATACTGTTTATCCTTAGGAAGTGAGAGATGGGGCACTACATATTTTTCTGTTCAGGTTGAATGCCGTGTGCACTTTAAAGCAAAGTAAATGTCTCCAGAACAGAAGAGAGCCTTGCACGTAGTTGTCACCAGGTTAGAAATGGACTCCCTGGGTCACATGATTGTCACCAGGTTAGAAATGGACTCCCTGGGTCACATGATTGTCACCAGGTTAGAAATGGACTCCCTGGGTCACATGATTGTCACCAGGTTAGAAATGGACTCCCTGGGTCACATGATTGTCACCAGGTTAGAAATGGACTCCCTGGGGGCTGGAGAGGTGGCTCAGTGGTTAAGAGCACTGACTGCTCTTCTGAAGGTCCTGAGTTCAAATCCCAGCAACCACATGGTGGCTCACAACCATCCGTAATGAGATCTGATGCCCTCTTCTGGAGTGTCCGAAGATAGTTACAGTGTACTTACATATAATAAATAAATAAATCTTTAAAAAAAAAAAAAAGAAAAAGAAATGGACTCCCTGGGTTTGTGTGTTTTATTTCCGTATTTTTTTTGCTTTCTTGACTTAAGTTTGCCTGTTTTGATTTCCGTTTTCTGTTGTTTTTCTTGTTTCTTTTATTTTATTGAGAGAGGAAGAATTTGGGTGGGTAGGGAGGGTGATAGGAGCTGGGGGAAGGGAAAGAATGTAATTAAAATTTATTGTGTAAAAAAAGAAAACCTAGGATGTCAGCCATTATTATAATAGGGTTTTTTTTCCTTACTGTGGATAATTTTATTGGAAATTGCCTACAAATTTAACATATAAACAGGAGTTAATATAAAAATTAATTTTCTAATGTTACTCAAATTAATTAAATGAAAATACAAACAGTAGATGTCTTATAGGGGAAAACATGGTGGGAATTTGAATGATTTTTATTTTATTGGTCATAATTGTTTGAAAAACTTAAAATTATAAAATCAAGGCCGGGCCTGGTGGTACATGCCTTTATTCCCAGAATTTTGGAGGCAAAGGCAGGTGAATCTCTGTGAGTTTAAGGCCATCCCAAACTACAAAGCAAATCCAGGACAGCCAAGGCCATTACACAGAAAAACCATCTTGAAAAACAAACAAGCAAATAAAAAAAAATTATTTTTAACGTGTGTGTGTGTGTGTGTGTGTGTGTGTGTGTGTGTGTGTGTGTTCAAATATGGACAAATGAACATGGAGGTCAGATGACCACTTCTGGGGGTTGATTCTATCCTTAAACTATATGAGTTCCAGGGACTGGGGTGGGCAGATTTGGCAATTTGCATTTGTAACAGTTTCCTTCTAGACTGAAGCATTTCATCTTTCTGGGAAACTCCTTAAGCAGGAAGGTAAACAACTCAAGAGTTTCAGGAAATCCCTGAAATTGGTCAGATTCACTAGCCCCACCCCAGTCAGAGTAAGCAAGAAAAGCTGAGTTTCCCTCTTAGATAGAAGGAAGCTGAGCATTAAGACCTCGACAGGCTGTGCTTCCTGGAAGAAGTGGAAACCTACCCAGCTGTCTGGAGGAGAGTTAGATCAACTGAGGCACCTTAAAAGGATATTCTCCACTGGGCGGTGGTGGTGCATGTCTTTAATCCTAGCACTTGGGAGGCAGAGGCAGGCGGGTTTCTGAGTTCAAGGCCAGCCTGGTCTACAGAATGAGTTCCAGGACAGTCAGGGCTACACAGAGAAACCCTATCTCAAAAAAAAAAAAAAAAAAAAAAAAAAAAAAAAAAGCTATTTTCCAGCCTGTTGAGCTTTCTGCAAGCTCTGTCTCCTGCTCCAGGTTCCCAGCTTTGTGAGCTGTCAACCACGCTGGGTTGGGCTTTGGTGATGCAGCTGTCTTTGAGTTCCTTTTGCCCCTGTAAGAAACCACTCACCCATATTTGCTGGTCTGCCTACAGATCCTGTGACTCTAGCCTGGACCGAGCAGTGGAAGAGTTACTTCAGCTTTCTGAGGGGAAGCCAGAGCAAGGTGGGCTGCCAGGCCTTCTCTGAGGCTAAGGCCTCTGCTACCCTGGCAGGTGGCAGGAAGGCTTTGGGAGAGAAAACTCTTCCCTGGAGTGTTACAGCTTAAGAAGACGGGCACTCTCGGATGATCTTTGGTGATATAACTTGTGCACTTTAGTCCTTGTGGATAGGACCTTATAAATATTTGTGGGTGGGTTGGGTTCTAGGGACAGATGCTTTCTATTGTCTTGGTCTGAGATGTTAGGCATGCCTCATCTGCATGTGGAATGTGCTGTCCCTATGTGACTGATTGTCACAGTCCCCTCAATGGGGTGTCATGGTCACGTGTTCCAGGACAGGAACCTGGTCTGGAGTAGATTTAACTGCCTACCATTCTCAATTGTGAGAACTGCTGGAGTCCCTGAATCTCCTCGACCTTACCAGGTTCTCTGTCTGTTAGCACAGTCCACCGCCCCACACATAGCCCTATAAATAACTTCCATAAAACTCAAAGTCCAAGCTGGACTTTGGTGGTGGTCTTCATACTTTGGTCTGTTGTGGGCTCCAACAGGCATTTGTTGTGTCTCTTGGGAAAAGTTTAGTCATGCAACAGTGTCTTTACCCACTGACACATTTTACAGGCCACCCAATTGCTTTTGAAACAGGGTCTTTTGAGGTTCTGGGTGGCCTGAGACTTCCTATGTAATCAAAGACAACCCTGAACTGTGATTCTCTTGCCTTCATCCTGGGGGCTAGGATTACAGGTGTGAGCCATCACACCCATGTATGTAGTGCTGGGGTTGGAACCCAGAAAGTTGTGCAAGGACTCTACGAACTGAGCTGCGCCCACTCCCCCACACATAGTCCTTGTCTTGTTCTTAGGAAAAAGTTATGCCTTTTCCTTTTTTTTTTTTTTTTTTTGGTTTTTCGAGATAGGGTTTCTCTGTGTGGTCCTGGCTGTCCTGGAACTCACTCTGTAGACCAGGCTGGCCTCGAACTCAGAAATCTGCCTGCCTCTGCCTCCCAAGGAAAAAGTTATTCTTAGAGAGAGAGGCGAGCAGAGAGTGGGTGAGGGAGGGGATCTCAATAATTGAAGAAGTAGTACTTAGTGGGTGGAGACTAAGGAATTCCTCAAACTACAGGATGGGCCAGGGAGGAGGGAGGAAAGAAAGGAAAAGAAGGATGGGTAGAGGGTGGGAAGGAGAGAGAAAGGAAAAGAAAGGAGGAGGGAAGGACGAGGATGGAGGGAAGAAGGGGCAGCAAAGAAAAAGGGAGAGAGGGAACAAGAGGAGGTGGGGAAGGAAGGCTGGGAGGCGGGGAAGAAGGGACGCTGACACTGACCAAGCTCTCTTAAGCTGATGACATCTTGATTCTTGTTTTGTGTCTTTTGTTCTCCCATGTAAGAAAGCCAACATTTATAAGCAAGCAAACAAGCGAATGGACAAAGGAAATAATTAGGACCAAGGAGGTGAGCGGTGTAGCAGAGAGGAGCTCCAGGGAACATCCATGACTTGCGCTGAGTGGCAAGGTGGGACCGCTTCGGTCGAGCAGTCCCCTGGCTCCCCTGTCCACCTTGCTCCGCCTGGCTGACCCTGCAGCCTCTGTGTTTCTGTGCAGGGTAACCCAGGGGGAGGACAACATGGTAAGTGTCTGCGGGTATCTGAAAAGCCTTTCCCCCTTCTACCATGTCACAGCTGACCCTGCTGGGATGAACCTCGGGTCAAAGCCAAGTTGTTGAGTTGTCTCTATCAGACTTGTCCCACTAGGTGGGAGAGCCGGCTGCAGTCCCTCTGGACACTTGCGGCAGCTACAGAAAGCATCTCTTAGTTGGGGTGATAGAACCTGGGTCCATTCCAGGAGGCTCCTAAGGCATTAAAAAAACAACAAAAACAAACAAACCAAGGTTACAAAAAATGATGGTATATTTTTAATGTTTACATTGAACAAATTAATGCTTTTAAAGCTGAACAATATTGTGCCACAAAAATGTTCTGTTCACAGGATAATTACAGGATTTATTAAAAATATTAATTCATAATGCGCTACAGGCAGTGTGGTCCTGAGCCAAGGGGCCTCTGCCAACCTCAGTGCTCCCTCCTACCAAGTTCTCCCCACCTCCACGCACACCCCTCCCCCGCAACCCAATCCCCTGGCTGAGAACCCTGCATAGGGCAAGAAGAGGAGGCAGTGCTCAGTTGGCAGCAGGAAGACTAGGGGAGCTACTTCCTACTCCCCTAATTTCTCCTGGTATTCCCAGGCTCCATCCAGCCCAGGTCTTTCCTAAGGCCACTGCCCAGGTTCCACTATATACCCTGACGTCCTTCTCAGGAGGTACACCCACTCTGATCCCTCTTAGCGGCTATCTAAGCTACGTATTCTTCTTTTTCACACGAGATGCATTTTTTTCCACTCGGGACCGGGAGAAAGGGGGACTTTTTCAGCTTCTACCGAGCTGCCCCGTCAGCAGGGGAGTTCATGCATATTCTCCCCAGGTGGAGGAAGACCGCGGAAAAGATGCTGAGTGGCAGGGAGAAGAAAGTCACCTCGCCATCCCTCCGGGGACGAGCTGGGAGAGCTTTGGCTCTGTCTCAAGGACGCAGGTTCCAGCAAGGGCAGGCCTGGCTTCCTTCCTGTACCTTGGCATCCTCCCTGAGTTGCACAATGTCGGGGGCCCTGGGGTGTTCCCTCGGGGTCTCTTCTACAGGGGATTATCCTAAAATTGATCTCTGAAGTCAGGGGAACAGAATGAAGCCTGGTATTTTTCTCTAAGGGGTGTCTACACTGACTTCCCCTGGAAAGACACAGATAGCTGGTTCAACTTAGTGGCCTGATTTCTTTGTGATTCCTAGGGTGTCTAGGCTATGAACCTTAAACGAAGCAGAAACTAAGTAGCTGTTGGGAACCCCATTTCTGCCAGGGGCACTCACTAGCCTTTGTCCTTAGTTCCCTTGTCAGGCAGCAGCCAGGGAGATGTTCTGGGGCTCTCTTCCCTTCTTACTGAGAACCAGAGTTCATTCATTAAGTCAACAGATGTTTTCTGAATACCTACTTTGATCCAGGTTCCTCTCCTGCAGTGAATGGGAGGAATGGATAGATGAGACAGAATGCTTCTCTCCTGGGACATATACTATCACCTTTGACTTCCCTTCCCAATGTATACAAAATACAAAGAGAAACTTAATGGAAAATTAGGTTTCATTACTTTGAACCTCCAAACATTGTTTGAGAAAAAGAAAATGAATGAGATCTGGGGGGAGGGGGAGGAGAAATGAAAGAAGGAGAGAGATAGAGAGAGAAAGAAAGAGAGAGAGAGAGAGAGAGGCAGAGAGAGACAGAGAGTGGGAACACTCGAGGTCTGTGGTAGTTTCTAGAATAAAGGACCCATTTTGTCATTCCTTATTCAAAAATGTCCCTCTCCTGGACACACACACACACACACACACACACACACACATTCTGAGTACTTGTATTCCAACTGTTTGCATTCTTAACATGTAGAGCTAGAGAGCAGGGAAACTGGCCTCCCACATCATACAGAACGGATTGGCAGCTGGGACTGAAGGCGATAGGAATGAGCTATTGATCAAGGCTTATAAAAGTACTGCCACTGGGATCCTGTGATGCTTGCGAGCAGAGGGTAGCCATAAAGTGCTACACAAATGCAATAACATTTATAACCTGAGGCAAGCGCTTTTTACATGGAAATAAAAAGCTGATCCTGTTTAATTTTTCCCTTCCCCTGGGTGGAGCTGGCCTTTGACAAGTGTGTGGACCGGAGCCTAAGCCAGCCCCCCCTGGATGGACTCAGTCTCTGGCTAAGTGACAGGGTCTTGTGTGGGTGCCTTGGTGGTCTGTGGAGTTTCCTCCACTTTTAAAGTTCTTCTGGGAGAAGCAGAGAAGTGGACTGACCCATCCTGCCATTCAGAGAAGCCAAGTGATGCCCTGTGGGTCGCATTTGCTTTGCTTGGTAGACACTCAACCCAGGTCTGTTATGAGCTGAACTTATCACCTGAATGGACACTGGAAAGTACTCTGTAGCGCTTCTCTCCATGATAGTTGAAAAGAAAGGTCCTCCAGGTTTGGAGATGGGACAGGGTAATAGACACATCATCACAGATGCCCAAGAAAGGTAGGTATTTGTTCCTATGAACACCAGCTAGAGGCTACCCCATAAGAGTGATCTATATAACCCAGGGAAATCGAGGAAGGATCTCTGGAAAGTGCCAGGCATCTTTGAAACTTAAACGGTTTGTCAAGTCTAACTGTGAGGAAGCAAGTTGTCTTGGCCTCTATCTGTGAGCCATGGCACGCGTGCATGTGTATACACACACACACACACACAACACACACATACACATTCATGTGCAAATTTAAAGTTAACCAATTCCAAGGAAGCAAAGTATTATATACTGGAAACCGTGAGCTCCTTCCAATTGTAATCCAAGATAGTGCTGCAGAAAATCTTATTTCTAGTTCGTACCCTATCTCATCCCTGTTTCATACCAGGAAAAGGAGGGGAAGCATAGTGGAGTTACTGTAGGAGTGTTCCTGCGGCTGTTCAGGCCCAGACAGCCCTAACACAAAGGTGGACCTCTCATCTTAATGGGCCAATTAAAGACATAAAGGACGTGAAACCCCTGGAAAGTAGAAGAGATAACATCCAATGACCCCTAAATTCAGCTTCACCTTCCAGGTCTTGACTTTAAGGTTTAGGTTTAAACAGATGGGAAGAGGTTTGCAAACCTAAGTGCTCCTAGGCTGGAGAGGTGGCCGTGCTCTTCCAGAGGACCCAAGTTCGATTCCCAGCACCCCTGTCAGGGATTGTTTCCAGTCTCTTTTCCAACATAGTCTGACAACTGGGAGATTTTATTCCTGGGAGACAAGTTCCCCATCTGGCTGGTAGCAGAGCTCCAACCTACTTCTCCCAACTTGAGATTCCTGGGGAAATTCCAATGGAGGTGTGTGGGGGTGGGGTGGGTGTTCTTTTTTTTCCAGTAGTCTGATAGCTACTGGGAGGGCACAGGTAAAATTCCTTAAAACACTTCCCTGCCTCTGCCAGGCTTCTTAGCCATGGCCCCTTAATGAGAAAATTTGAGCCCAGGCACTTCCAACTCTAGCCCCACACAACCCACCATCCAAACAGCTTTCTCTATATCGGAGGTTTTCAAGCTGTTGGTCACGAACCTCTTTCTGCAATAATATTTACATTACGATTCATAACGGTAGCACATTACAGTTATGGAGTAGCAACGATCATGATTTTATAGTTGGGGTCATGGCCACATGAGGGCCTGTGACAGAGAGTTGCAGCATTAGGAAGGCTGAGAACCACTGGTCTGTAGGGTAGACCCTGACATCTCTTTTCCTCACAGAAAGGGAGAGTTGCTTTTCTCTGGAGGCCCTCACCTCAGGAACCATCCAGTCTCAAAGACTTTCCTGGTCCTTCTCAGCCTGGTGCTAGCCCATCATAGGCCTTAGGAGAGTTCCCAGGACTGAGCAGAGCCTGAATCTTAGTAGCCACGGACAGGACTCCAGGTCTGACCTTCTCTATTTGTGTAGCAATGGGTGAGTACTAAGGACTCCAGGTCTGCTTTTCTATTTATGCAGCCTTGGGCAATCACTAGACTCCTCTGCAGCTCACTTTTCTTATCTATGAAATTTTGAATGTGCACAAAACATTTAGGCCAGATGCTTAGTAAATAGAAGTGATTATTTCTTTCCTGTTAATTATTAACATCTTCATGGGAAAAAGAGTCATTAGGAATGTTTTTGGGATCCCTGCTTTAAAATCCACTGGCATGACAGGCCATGGAATTTAAAGATGAAAATCAGAGGAAGGGGGCGCTGGAGAGATGATTCAGTAGATAAGAGAGCTAACTGTTCTTCCACAGGACAGGGATTGATTCCCAGCATCCATATGGTAGCTCACAACTATTTCTAACTCCAGTCTTGGGAGATCCAATGTCATCTTCTGGCTTCTGAGTGCAACAGGCACTCAGGTAGGGAGTGAACACACGTGCAGGCAAACACATACAACACAAGTTAAAAAATAAAATAAAAACACATGTGCTGGCTCATGCCTCTGATCTCAAGCCTCTGATCTGTACTTGGGAGGCAGAAGCAGAAGGATCTCTCTGAGTTCATCGCCAGTCTTGTCTACATAATGAATCCAGACCAGCCAGCATAGAGGGATGGACCCTTTCTCAAAAATTAAATTCAAGTTTTAAAAGATGGAAAACCAGAAGCTTCTTGAATCTGTGACTTTCTTTCAGCTGACCAATGAACTACTAAGAGCACTGGGACCTGGATTGGCAGACACTGAAGGCTCCCAGACATGTCAGAGAGCAATGCTGGACTAGAGAGATGGCTTAGTGAAGAGCATTAGTTGCTCGGCCAGAGAATCTGGGTTCAAATCCCAGAATGCACTGCAGTTTACAACATCTGTAACCTCAGTCCCAGGGGATCCTATGCCTTCTTCGGGCCTCTGCAGGCACTATACACATCATGCACAGACATACATGCAGGCAAAACACACAAATGCATAAAAATAAAAATAAATAACTCCGAAAAAGGAAAAGAAAAGCAAAGCAAAAACTCCTCCCAAGACAGAACACTAAAGCCAGAAAGCCTCCAGAACTGTTTGCAACTGGTAAAAATACCAAGGATAAAACCAAAATTTCTCCAAAACTTCTAAGTTTGGTAAAATTAAAAATGAATGTTTACTGTAAAATATTATATTTTTAAAATAATTCCATTTTATCTGTATGTATTTGTATGGATCACGTCCTCCACAGAACAAGTGTGGAGGTCAGAGGGCAGCTTGCAGGAGTTGGTTCTCTATTTCCATCATGTGAGTTCCTGTGGACTTAGGACTTCAGGCTTGGTGGCAAGCTTCTTTACCAACTGACCATCTTGCTGATGCGTGTGTGTGTGTGTGTGTGTGTGTGTGCATCTGTGTAAAGGTACATCTTCACAGGTGTGGGTGGGCGCTCACATGGATGTCAGAAGTTAGTGTCTGGCACTACCTACTTTGCTTTTTTGAAACTGTCTGTCTTGCTGGCCTGGCATGCACCCTGGTAGGCTCATCCAGCTGGTCAGCAAGTTCCAAGGACCGTTCTGTCCCTGCCTCCCTGGTACTGGGATTCCAAATGTCCGATACCATGATTCCTTGTGATGTGAGATGGTTTCCGAGGCTCACATATCTGAATGCTTGGTCTCGGTTGGTGAAACTGTTTGGGAAGGACTGAGAGGTGTGGCCTTGCTAGAGGATATGTGTCACTAGGGGCTCTCTCTCTCTCTCTCTCTCTCTGCTTCTTGTCATTCATATGTAAATTCTTAGCCACAGTTCCAGCACCATGCTCCCCACCATGATGGTCACAGACCCTCTGAAACTGTAAGCAAGCCCTTAACTGAATGGTTTCTTTTTTATAAGTTGCCTAGGTCATAGTGTCTCTTCACAGTAATAGAAAAGTAATTAAAACACAGGCTCTTTAAAGGCAGATCTGAGGCTGGAACTCAGGCAGACACTTTACAAAGTTATCTCCCAGCCAGTAAAACACTAGATGAACTGTGAGAGACAGCCATCTTACTTCACAATAGTCCTGGAGGCTCAGAGAGCAGTGAGTACAGATTTGTTTGTTTGTTTGTTTGGCTTCTTCAGAAGCTGACATCGGCCTGGATAAAAGGCAACATGACTGCTGCTCTGATTTGGCACAAAACAGTGGCATTTATATTTCCGTTGAATTCCCCTACCTCTTGCTTTTCTTGTTGGATGAGTTCTTCAGGTAAGTGCAGTCTTCCCCACTTGTCCAGAATAATCCCATCCATCCTTCTGAGGCTGTGAGCCTCTCCCCTTTTCTGATTCAGTGAGGTCGGCCTGTAGCAGATTGTAACTTTTCGATGCTAAAGTAAACTAAGATGCATCCAGGCAAGCAGGCACCTGTCCTCGCTGGGGAAGACAGGTGCCCATTGCCCCCTCCTCGGCGTGTACTCACGGAAACTCTAAATGGATCTCCTAACTGAAAGTGGACCACAATGACTTCCTTCTTACGTAAACCACCGTCTCTTAGAGAGCCCTTTATTTGTTTAATCGCGAAATGTTTGGGGGCTCAAACCCCAGGCCTTTTCACACTGAGCCCCATTCTGCTCCAGTTTATTTAGTTAGTAGAGATGTTTATTACTGATTGATTGATTGATTGGGGCTCTTATGGACCTTTGCATGTGTGTGCATTCTGGGCACACTGTGGAGGACATGGGACGAGTGGGAGAAAGCCAGTTCTCTCTTTCAGCCAGGTGAGTTCTGGGGATGAAACTCAGGGGTCGGCAGCAAGTGCCTTCACCCTCTGAGCCTCTCCAGCCCGAGAGTTTATTTTTAAAAAATAGATCACCAGGCATGGTTGGACAAGAGGACCAGGAGGTTCTAGGTCATTCTACTCAGCTGCAATCAACTTTGGGGCCAGTGTGGGCTACATAAGATTGAGTCTCAAAATGAAACCAAACAACAAAAGCAACCTCGCTGGGCTCTGTGGTGCAATCACTTTAATCCCAGCACTGGGGAGGAGATGGAGGGAGGCTAATCTATGAGTTCAAAGCCAGCCTGATTTACACAGTGAGCTCTAGGCTAGTCAAAGTTAGAAACCCTGTCTCAACAAAACCACGAAGACGACAAAACAAGCAAACAAACAAAACCCAAACAAAAATAAATAAATGAATGAATAAGAAAGAAACAAAGGAAACAAGGTTACTGTTTCGAGTTGCTTGTGGTTTTTTTTTTTTTTTTTATGCAAAACTGTTTTCTTTAAAACAAACGGTCTGTAAATTGACTTGGGTTTCCATGCCATGTGACCGGGAAAGCACTGAGTTAATGTTGCGGTAGTCTCAGTAGGCTTTATTCTGTGATCTTTGGGGTTTTGCCTAAATTGCTGAGGCAAGGACTTGGGAGGATAAAATGAGCTGTCTCTAGGCACTGTTAGTCACACAGCCTAGGTGGAAGCATTTCCTGGAGGAACAGGTCTGCTCCAGTCACTCCCCTGACATTTGTCAAATGGAGTACAGGGCTCACCCAGATTACAGTGGAAGTGAGTGTTTCTTCTAGGAGATAAATCTTGACAACACAGTGTGTGTGGGAAAGTATTAAGTTTGTTCTCGTGCTAATTGAGGAGCTAGTATTCAAAGGAAGTGTCTGTGGCTCCCACATCACACCACTTACAACAAACAAACATCTACACCTTTAGGGAGTTGAGGAGTCCCCTGGTGGCTATTGGGAATATCTGTCTATCTCTCTGTTCTTATTCAGTGTATTTGAACAGAACACTGTCTCAGTTCCTGAGTTCCTGTTGCCATCTCCATGTCTTCCACTGCAGTGCTCGGCCCCACCCCCTCTGCTGCTTCCTGTTTAGTGTTTCATCAGGTGGCCCAGGTTCAGAAATGATGTAGGTGGTGCTGTCTTGAGTTCAAGTTTAGTTAATTCTCTTTTGTTCCATCATGGCACTACTTTCAAGTTCATTAATTTGTAAACTCTTTTACAGTTTTTGGAAACTTATTTTATTATTGTGATATGAGGGTGTCAGGGTGCCTGTGTAGAGGTCAGAGGGCAATTGGTCCTCCCGTTCTACCAAGAGCTCCTGGGATCAAACTCAGGGCATCAGACTCCTGTGGCGAGCGCCCAGGCCCGATTCTATCTCACCAGATCACTGCAAGCAAAGAAGAGGAGTAAACACGATATGCCTGTTTTACAGACAGAGACTCTGTGATCATCATTGCCAATCCTAGTGCAGAAGGCTTCAGGCTTCTTTACATAATGAATGTAAATGGGTTTTCATCAAAGAGGGCTATGTGGCAGAAATGAGGTTAAGATTCCAAAGTTCCTAACATCTGGGACCTAAAGATATTCATTCATGTACTCATTTTTGGTTTTGTTTTTTTCTTTTTCCCTGAGGCTGATTCTATGTAACCCTGTCTGACCTGGAACTGGCTATACAGCTGGGGATGACTTTGACCTCCCGAGCCTCTCCCTCTGCCTCCTAAGTGCTGGGATTCCCAGATAGTACTCCTAGCATTGACATCTGTGGGGCCCATTTTAGAGATGGAGAGTATGAGGCTATAGAGAAGGTAGATTGATCAGATGTTAACTGAGGAAGTCAAATCTAAGTTTTCTGCTTTTCTACTCTACCGCTTTGGGGTCTGGGTCTTCCATGGGTTTTGGCTTGGATGCCCATGGTTGGTTGGTTTCAACACTAATGAATGTCAGGTTCATCCAAAGAGCATGACCTTAGTATGTAAATTATTCAGCAATGAGGTTGATGTGACTATATTTATAGGTCATAAATCAGTTATGAACTCAGAAATATGAGAGCAGGTTCCTAAACAGAGAGGCGGTTGCTACCCAGCCAGGGCTGAGGTTAAGTGTGTGGAGCTGAGCCGGGCATGATTTCCTACGTGATGTTGGGGAAGTGGCTGAGTCCAAGTCTGTAGCAGGTTCCAAATGATTGATAAAGACTGCTGGATGGGGGCAGGTGGGACGGTGTACACTTTTAATCCCAGCAGTCAGAGGCAGGATGATCTCTGTGAGTTTAAGGCCAACCTGTACTATACACTGAGTTTGAAAGCAACCAAGGCTACATAGTGAGACTCTGCCCAAACAAACAAAACAAAACAAAATAAAATTACCTGATGTGTAGGCTATGCTGAGAAGGAATCTGAGTTTATGTTCAGGCTCTGGGAATCCCATAGGCCACAGAAAAGCCATCCCTGGATTTTTGTTTGTTTGATTGATTTTATTTGTTTTGATTTGTTTTATTTTTTGAGACAGTTCCTCTATGTAACATCCCTGGCTGTCCTGGGACTCGCTTTGTAGACCAGGCTGGCTTTGAACTCAGACATCCACCTGCTCCTGCCACCTAAGTGCCAGGATTAAGAAGGTTTGCACCACCACCCCAGGTTAGGGGAACACTAGTTTTCTAGTTCGCTTCTCTGTTGCTGTGATTAAACACTATGACCAGAAGCAATGTGGGGAAGAATGGGTTTATTTTACCTTATAGGTTATAGTCCATCATTGAAGAAAGTCAAGACAGGAGATTAAAGCAAAGAGCTTAAAAAGTAGAGACAATGGAGTCGTCATGTTTCAGCTTTACTAATGCTGCTGTCCTTTACAACAGTTCCTCTTGTTGTGGTGATCCCTAGCCGTAAAATTATTTTCTTTGCCACTTCATAACTAATCTTGCTACTGCTATGAATTGTAATGCAGATATTGGATATGGGACCCCTATGAGCGAGCCATTTGAGCCTCAGAGGGGTCACAAGCCACAGGTTGACAAATACTGGGATGAAGGATGGCTGCTTGCCAGCTTACTTCCCCTGGCTTCCCCCTTCTTATACAACCCAGGCCTACATGCTTAGGGACGGCACAAGCCACAGTGGACTTTCCACATCAATTGACAATCAAGAAAAATGCCTCACAGACATACCAATGGGCCAATCCGATGGCAGCAAGTCCTGGGCTGAGGTTCTTTTCTCTCAGACGTGCCAAGCTGATGGCCAAGTGTGGCCATCAGGAGGAGGCTACACTTACTGTAGCAATCCTGCTGAAGTCTTTCTTTTCTTTCTATTTTTAAAGGTTTATTTATTTTATATATAGGTTAACCCTGTCATCTCTGTGCAGGACGGTTTTAATTTAAAATACCAGATTGCATTTTGCAGCTCACACCACACTGTCACATTTATTTATCTATTTACTGTATCTATCTATCTATCTATCTATCTATCTATCTATCTATCTATCTATCTATCTATCTAATGTATGAGTGTTCTGCATATACATCCACAAGCCAGAAGAGGGTGTCAGGTCCCACTGTACATGGTTGAGAGCCACCCTAGGGTTGCTGGGAATTGACCTCAGAATCTCTGGAAGAGCAGTCAGTGTTCTTAACCACTGAGCCATTTCTCTAGTCCCCCTGCTGCATTCTTATGCATTTCCTGCAACTAGTCAAGGAGAGAGAATTCCCCCAGATTGAGGAGCAGCTGTGGCATAGTGTGAGGGAAGAAGACACACAGTTGAAACCAATCAGAACCCTGACTGGATTTGGGGGCGCTGCTTGTTTTTATCATTCAGGGGAGATTCCTCTGTCACCCACCCCTACACACATCCTGCCAAGGCCTTACCCATGCTAGGATGGTGCTCCACTCCTGGAGTAGTAATGTTTCTTCTCTCATATAGCGTTCTGAGTTGGTCCGAGGGTAAAATTATAGCTTATTTCCATGAGAAGGAATGCTGAGTTTAAAGGCCCAAGGTTTCTCATTGGCCGCAAGGTGCTGCGGTCACTAGGTTCTGGATAAAGTCCTGAGAGATCCTGTGTTTGTGGGCACAGGCCTTTGAAGACTCTGCCCTGTGGATTCTGACTCTGTGGCTGCTGAGTCTCTCGCTGCTCTCTCTCCATCCATGTCAAATCGCTCAGGCTGTCCTCCGGTCTCTGAGCAAATCGGGTCGTGTTTGGATGCCAGGCACACCTCTGTGGCTTTCTCTTCGGAGCTGTGCTATCTTCACAGCTACACGGTTCATCAACCTGGCTGCCACCCCAGATGTGAGCCTTGCTCTCTTTCTCTAGCCTTGACCACAGGCCTACCAGCCTTGCTGCTGTCAGTCCTGGAGCGGTGTGATCACGACCCTGAGCCGGTCTCAGCCAGCTTTTCTGCTAGACAAAAAAAAAAAAAAAAAAAAAAAAAAAAAAAAAAATCCCTTTTTTTTTTCCTAAAAGAATTCATGAGATCTCCATAACTCTTCCTACTGTCCCCAGGGGTACCATCCTAAAAGGATAATGATTTACTTTTATCGAGAGCTTAAATGGCAGGCTCATCCAAGTCCATATGAGTGTTACTTCATTTATTCCTAACAACAATCCTATTATTATCACCCGGTTAACAAATGAGGACTGGAGCCCTTGAAGTAAATTTCGAGATCATATATCAAATACCAGGTGGCTGGTGATGTGATTTTGGCAATCTGGGCCCAGCCAATCATTTTGCTTATCTCCATTTGATAATTCAAAATTACATTTTCAGCTCGAAAGGCAAAGTTGCTTGCTGTCTTGTCTGGGAAATCCTCACTATCCTTCCCCCCCCCCCCACAAATTCATTATAGTCTTTTTTTTTTAATTCCCCCAAATGATGAAATACATGGCTATTTTAGAACCTTCTGACTATTGGAAACACTGTCAGTTCACTGACAGGGAGAACTGAAGTGTGTTTGCTTTGTGAAAATTGACCAAAAACAAGTGATGTGTGATGTGTACACTTCTCTCCTTCAAGCTAAAAGTTTCCTGAGAAGAGGGTCTGAGAACATGACTCACTGGTTAGGAACGCTGCTCTTCCTGCAGACCTAGGGTCAGTTCCCAGCAACTACAAGGTAACTCCCAACCTCTGTTAACTCCAGTACCTGGGGATGTGACATCGTCTTCTGTTTTCCATGGGCACCGCATGCATGCACTACACAAACACACATTTAGGCGAAAGTGTCACACACATGTGATAAAAATAAATGAATCTTTTCAAAAAGTTCCCAGAAAAGAGACTTTCAGGTCCCTTTGTTTGTATTCTAACTTAGAGACTGCACCTTGCACCCAATTTGAGGACTATACTGAAATTTGTCATCGTCTGGAGCAAGGTGAATTTCCAAGCAGCATTTAGTTCGTACAAATGTCCAAGGACAACATGCTAAACACCATCATGGCTGGGAAGGCTAGGCCAGCACCACAAGCTTGATATGGAGGTGACCAAAACTTATAGAACATTATTTCAATGAAGGGAGGACCCATAGGTTCTCTCACATATCCTTGTCCTTACTGATGCACTAGGAAGACAGAAGTTGTACCCAACAGTGTATAATGCTGCTGCTTCGAACTGGGATTGGGCATGGGACCATTTTTTTATTTTATTTATTTTTATTTATTTTTTAGAAAAGGATTCACTAATTGGTGCTTCAGAATTCTAGGCATCAATGCTGGCAGAAAAGAAATGACCACAAATTAAATGGCAGACTTTTGTACAGTGTACAAAAGTACAACTTAGCAAAGGACCTCCCTAACGCTGAGCAGGCGTGTCTCCCACACTGTCAGCTCTAAGTTCCATAGCGCCTCTATAAAGTTGCACCGTTACTTCTGCATTTTGCACATAAGAAACTGCATTGTACACTAAGGCATCATTTGCTCAAGGTCAACACAGACTGTAAACCCCGGAGTTCTTAATTCCTCAGGAATAAGCCCTGCTTCTTCTCACTGACATCTTGGACCCCTACAAGCCGGCTGATTGGCTATCATTGTTTTCCCCATGTTGAAAGAGGGAGTAGAGTTAGTCAGATGAAGTGATTGCTTATGGACGACTGAGCCTACAGGCTTCAGGTCTGCCTCTTCCACTTCAAATCTAGAAACACCTTAAACCAGACAATGCCTTTCTGCCAGCTCACAATATCATTTATTTATGTTGAGAACAGATAAGCTAAAGGTGGAAATAACAAGTTGATAAAATTTTTTCAACATCTCCAGGCTTGGAAGATTGCCCTGTGGTACTTTTAGTGGTTTCATCAGCTTTAAGGCAGATATTTATACAGCTCTGATTTGGACCCTTGTAGATTTTGAAACAGCGTGTACGTGTGTTGCTGTTGTGCCTGGGTATTGTCCACTTTGTTCTTTTTAAGACAGAGCTTCTCATTAGCTTAGAAAGCTCCAGTTCGGCTGGCCCGGCTGGCTGGCGAGCCCTCACAGATCTGCCTCTGACTCTCTAGCAATAGGACTGCAGGCATGTGCCACCGTGCCTGGCTTTTTAACGTGGGCTTGGAGGAGCAAATTCGGGTCTTCATGCTTGCTCACTTTCCCAGCCGAGCTGGTTTCCCAGTACTCCACTGTAGATTTTGGTGTCAGGCTGCCAGAATTGGACAAGTTGCTTCTGAAATAGGCCTTAGGGTGTGTTTTTAAAGGCATAGTTAAACACGCATAGATACCTGGGTGAGTCTATCCAGGGTGTTGGGTCTAGTTCAGTGGTTTCTTCTACCCTTGGTTCCCTGCCCTGAATTTGATATCTCCCCCCCCCAACACCCCTCTCCCCATCACACACAAACACGCATACACATGCACAGATTTTTTTTTAAAGTGATTATTTCTTTTTGAATATGTTCCCATACCTCACAGTACAGGTGTACCATGACACGAGGGCAGAGGGCAGAAGTCAAGCTGCAGGGAATTAGCATTCTTGCCTTCCTTCATGTGGGTTAGAGGGACAGGAATCAGGCTTGACAGAGTGTCCTTAACCCACTGACCTATCGTGATGGCTCTAAGAAGTGTCTCCTTGGATTTCTGATTTTAAAGGGATCTCTTCATATGTAATTGTCTCTGATGTTCTAGAACTTGGCAGAATTTCAAACAGTAAAAACACCCCACCCCACCCCTGCCAAGGACTAATTGGCAGCTTTCTCATGCAGTACTGGCCCTCTCATTATCTTACACAATCACTATCCATATGTATGTAGGTATGTATATATGTATGTGCATACACATACACACACACACACACAAAGAGAGAGAGAGAGAGAGAGAGAGAGAGAGAGAGAGAGCCAGTCACTGTGCAAAATACTTTATTGAGGTTTCTCAATTCATTTTTTAACAGACCTATGAAACTTGAATCATTTTTCTCTCTCTCGAATTCTACCTATTATTTTACACAGGGAATTTAAGAAAATAATTATAACAAAGTAAGTGAAAAAACAGAAACCACAAAAAATACAAGACTATTGTACGGGGACAGGACTGTAATCTCAGCGCTCGGGAGGTAGAGGATGATTAGGAGGACATCTTTGGCTACACAACATGCAGTTCAAGGTAAGACCCTGTTTCCAGAGACAAACAAACTGGTAACATTTTAAAAAGAGAAGATTTCAGTATTTTTCTAATTTTGGAGATTGGAACACTGAAAAGACAGGAACATATAGGAAATAATTATTAGACTGTTATGGAAAGTAAGAACGACACCTGATATTCACAACATTCAGAACGTGAGGAGTGGTGATATGACTCAGTGGGGAAATCTGTTGGCTGCCAAGCTTGTGGACCCAAGTTCAGTTCCTGGAAATCACATCAGGATCTGACTCCTGCAGGCTGGTCTCTGCCTAGGTGGGCACACAAACATGAACCAATTACAAACAATTAAAACACATTTTGAGTTTTGTTTTTGTTCATTTGGGGACATGGTTGCAAACTTGCCTTTTTCTGTTTATTACTGAGGACTTTGACTGACCTACCTCATTCTACGCACACATTCTATCATTAAACTTTATTTTCATCTTTTTGTTTTTAATTTGAACAAGGACTCCCTAATTTCCTGGCTGACCTACTCCTGTGATCCTTTACCTCAGTTACAGAATAGTTGTGGTAACAAGCCCGAGCCACCATGTCTGGATGAAGTCAAACACTTCTAGGGGATAATTAGATAGTGATGGACCATGTGCGGCCATCAGGATTAACACTTTATTGTGTGTGCATGTGTGCTGTAGAACTTCACTCATAACTCAAGTTCTCAATACCAAGGGGAGCCTCACTCTGTAGACCAGGCTGGCCTCAAACTCAGAAATCTGCCTGCCTCTGCCTCCCAAGTGCTGGGATTACAGATGTGTGCCACCACGCCCGGCTCTCAAAGGAGCTTTTGATGGAAGACTAGATCTTCAGTTTCTTCCTGAGACTTTTGAGAGCACTTGTTGCTTCCCTTTAGCACGTATGGTCTTAACCCTCACACCAACCCTATAAGGAGTCATCTGTATCATGTATGGAACACCAAGGTTCTAAGAGCCAAAGTGTTTTGTCTAGGGCCACACAGCCGGTGTGTATGCCCCATGCCAGGCTTACGTACAGCATGAGAGCCCTATTCAAATCTACCTCTGTACCTTGCTAACTGCAATCGACCAGAGACACTCTGAACTTCTATTACACTGTCATGGTGAGCCGACACCACATGTTCACCTCCAGCTATGCAGAAAATGAACGTTTGGGCACAAGGAAAGATGTCTTATGCAGTCTTCCCTCCCAAGCACTGTGTGAAGCACTTTAAGCAAGTATCTCAATTGAACATCTTCTCTTTTGCTTTGCTCTCTTTCTGTCCTTTTCTTGAGACTATGTTGCTCTCGCTGTGTAGACCATGCTGGCCTTGAATTCACTGAGACCAGCCTGTTTCTGCTTCCTCAGGGCCTCCCCAGCCTCCCCCCCCCCGTGCCTCCCCCTCCCCTCTTCAATCCTTCCAATAGCTCTGGGAAATCTGGCTCATCACTATGTGGGGTGCCGGGGATTGAGCCCAGTGCCTCAAGCACGATACTCTCATAAGCCCACCACAACTTCATGGTACACATGGGACTACTGAGGGGGTGAGAAGTGAAGTAACTTGCCCAAAGTAGCTTAGCTGAAAAAGAGAATCAAGTTCTTAGGTACTGGACTGTAGGTTTAGACATCCCTTTATACTTTACTCTCTTAGTATAAAATGGAAAAGATTGCCTGTCAAAGAATCACAAGGTAGAATGTTCTTTTCCATAAATACTGAAAGCCCCAAGAATGTTAGACATTATACAGTAATGATGAAACCAGGAGTGGTGACTCATATCTGTAATTTTAACACTCAGGATCTGAGGCAGGTGGATTACTGCAAGCTGAAAGCCAACCTGGGCAACAGAATGAGTTTTAAACTAGCCTGCACTACAGTATAAGACCTTGTCTTAAACAAACAAAAAACAAAAAAAAAAAACAAAAAAAATCAAAAGGAAACAAAAAACTATAATTCCAAACCCAGAAACCAAACCAACAACAAAAAAAGGAATTAAAGTGTGAATATCTGGTATTTTACAATTCTGATTTCTAATGGCTGTATAGACACTCCTGCTGGATGGTCAGTGACTACTCCACCTGCTCCCTCATGAGGAGACAGGAGCAAAGGGCAGACACCACACCCCATCCTCCTGGGATGGGATTTGGTGCTGAAAAAGCTAAAGTGAAATTTTTTAACAAGTTGAAAGTAAAACAAAACACATTTTCTAACGTGAAAAGCACATGCAATTCAAAACATCAACAACGTGCAAAATAAAACTTTATTAGAACATTTATTCAGACACATTTGTTTACATGTAGTCTAGAGGATTTTGTTACAGCAACAAGATGCTGGGTGGCTCACGTACTTAAAATCGAAGATATTTCCAATCTGGGCTTTTACAGAAAATGTTTGCTGACCTGCTCTGTAAGGGTTTATACATCTACACCCAATTTGAACATGACTACCCTCCCCCCCCCCCCCCCCCCCAATTCCCAACACTTTTGTTTTCTCCCAAAAAGAACACTAAGGCTGCCTTCCTCTGGAAAAACAATGTTGACATCTTGGAATGATTTGAAATGACACCTTAGATTACCGGTTCAGTGGTTCACAGGTACAGCTTGAGGCCCATCCCCATCTTAAATACATTGGTTCTCCTAGTGCTGAAACTAAGCCTTAGTGCCAACTCCTCCTGTCAGTTATCTCCTTACAGGTTAGCACTGAGTTCACCCAGGCTTCCTGAGTCATTAACTGAGACTTTCAGTTTCTTACTCTCAAACTCTTACGCTTTTTCTGTTGTGAATTCTTTTTAACCTAAAATTACAACTAAATGGCCTATACACGAAAATAAAGTTCACTTTTCTTTTTTTTACTTTTAAGAAATCAGAATTTTAAAAAATGCTTTCTCTTGAGAAGCTAAATTTAAATTTTGCAGTTCACAGAAGAAAACCTCTTCATATCCAGTGATCTCAAAGTCCCTCTGGTAAGATAAAGACTGTGCGCTTATTTTTAAATACTATTTCCTGGAGAAAATATTATTTAATGGGAAAGACATGACTAGTAACAAATCAAGTCTGAGGCTCTCCCTGGTCCTGCCAGCGACTCCTTTTGACTTTGGGCAAATCATCTTACTACTGTTGCTCTCTACGTGCAAAAACTGGACTTCATGCCTATGGGAGTTGCATGGTTAATCAATGCCTGGAAAATGCGTAGTGGCAGATGCTACAAAAGTGCTGAGCCTTAAAAACAAAACCACCCCCAGCCCCCATTTGTATTCCGTTGAGGTTGAGGTTTATTGTTATTTAACATAGGAAGGCTAACACTACGTTAAGTCCAGCGTGCAGCTCAGAACAGAGATCACTGTCCAGATGGGTTTTTTTTTTTTTTTTTAAGAGCTAGGATTTTTTTTTTACTTTAAAAAAAATGTGGTTGGGGGTTATTTTACAACCCAACAATTCACCCGTGCAAAAGCATTAAGCTTCAAGTTGAAAACTATCGATTTAATAATTTAAATGAACCTCCTCAATGATTTAAAAAAAAAAAAAAAGAGGCCCTCCCCGCCCCGCCAAGAAATCTCTGAAAACAAGAATTCTTCTGATGTCGCCCCCCCAACCCCCGCCCCTGCAGTTCTCCATGTTACAGTCCTTGGAGGTGGACTAGGCATAAAATACTTTCACTAATAAAATATGACAAACCGCCGGATTATACGTGGCCGATTCCCAGTGATTGCCCTGCTACACAAAGCAGAAAAGTAAATGCCATCATCCCCCTTAGAACAAAAGAACTTAGGAATAAAAAACATGGAGAGGGGGGCAGAAAGCAGCAATAAATAAAGGTGAGCAAAGGACCCCGTCCCCCGCCCCTCCCCGGAGCTAGAGTAGGACTCGGTACGGCTAATAAAGTGGTTCAAGGGTAGTTATTTGCAAAGGGGGCGGGGTGGCCGGGGATTGCATGTTGCATTCGACTTGAGCTTGCATCTTCTCCTGTTGCCTGGACCACTCGCTCCCCCATTGCAGTGCTTCCTCCTCGCTCCTGCCTTCTTTCCACCCCCACCCCTGCAAACTGCTGTTGCACTGGAGGGAGTTGGGGTTGCTCCGGAGCCCCCCAGGAGCTCCCGACGGCGGGAGGGGACCGGGCTCGGGCCTGGCCGGGGCTGCGGCGCGGAGGCGGGCCGGGAGTTTGGCGGCCGCTCGGCCCCAGCGCCGCCGCCGCCGCTGCACCGGAGTTTGGCTGCTGCTGCCCTACTTCACTCTAGTTTAGTTTCACTCACTTTACATCCGGGTTTTTTCCCTAGGCAATGGGTGCCGCAGCACACCCCGTTCCTTAGGCAAAGTGAAATAAATTCGCCGCACCGACACGTCAAGTAGTCCGCCCGCCCGAGCGCCGCCGCGGGCCCCCGCCGCCGCCCCGTGCCCCCGTGGGGTCCCCCGCGCCTCCCGCGAGCGACGGGCTCACACGCAGGGGCGCGGGGCGGCCCGGGACCGCCGCGGCCCAGCTCCGCCCGGCCCCCGCCCGCCCGCCCGCTCTCCCTCGTCCCTGCTTCCCCAGCTCCAGTCCCTCTCGCCCGGCTCTCGGGAGCGGCGGGGGCGCGCACGGCGGCGGCGGCGGGCCGGCGGGGCCGCGCGGCGGGCTCCCGCGCGGGCGAGTGTGTCTGGGCCTGGGCGGAGGGATCCCCGGGCTGAGGCGGCGGAGGTGCTGCGGCCCGGGGCCGGGTGGTGAATGGGCTGGTGGTGCTCGCTGCTGCTGCTGAGAGGAGGAGGAGGAGGATGAAGAGTTGGGCTTGTTTGTCTCCCACAGTTTCTCTCCTGCTGCTCTGATTCCTCCCTCCCCATTCTGGCCCGGGGCCTGTGTGTGTCTCTCCTGGAGGAGGAGGAGGCTCCAGTTCCTCCCCCCACCCCCTCCTCCCCACCCCCCCTTGCCTGGGGAAGAGGAGGAAAGAAACAGCCCAGAGAGAGAGAGAGAGAGAAAGAGAGAGAGTGTGAGTGAGTGAGAGAGAGGAGAGGAGGAGGAGGAGGGAGAAGGGAACAACCTACCATCTTAACACACTAAGATCTAAAAAGTGCGAGAGGCCCAGAGCAGCAGCAGAAGCAGCAGCAGCAGCTCCAGCCTCTTCCCTCCCTCCCCATGAAGAAGAGTTCCCTCCTCCTCCTCCTCCTGCTTCTCCTGCTCAGAGTTCCTGCCTCCAGCTGCCAGGGGGGACAGCCAGCCAGCAGCAGGAGGGTGCAGTATCCCAGCTTTTCCATTCTCTCTTTTCCTCACTCCTCTCTCGCTCGCTCTCTCGCTCTCTCTCTTTTTTTTCTTGAGTAGCTCTATTTCCCCTCCCTCCCCCTTCCCCCTCCCTCTCTCCCTCTGTCTTGTCTCTGGTGTTTGTCTCTGGGAAGGAGCAGGGGTTGCTTGCTTGGAGTTTGTTGTGGGGGGGGAGGTAGGGGGAGGGGAGGGGTGTGTGGGAGGGAGGAGGGAAAGGGGGTGTTCTTGTCAGGACCCCTCAGTCAACTTGAGATTTCAGCAATAACTTCCCCTTCGGGGCGCCCCCCTGCGTGCCCTTTTCCTATCCCTCTCCCCCCCCCAGGAAAAAAAAGACAATGGGAATACCTCGTCTCCCCCCTTCCTCCCCTCTGCCCTCCACCCCTCCCTAGGATAGATTGGAAGTAAGTTTATGAGCAGCCTCGGGAGCCTGGGCGCTGAGTACTGGGCCAGAGCGGGTGACAGGGGCGGCGCGTCGGGGGTGGCGGCAAGGGGGCGACACAGAGTCCCCGTGGGGGGTCGGGCTGGGGGGGCGCAGGGGCGGGGGGGGGCCGCGGGCCGAGGCCGCCCCCCCCACGAGTGCCAGCGGCCGGGGGATGGCCGCCTGGGCCCCTTCCCCACCCCCACCCCCTGGGATGCTGTCGGGGGGAAGTTTTTATTATGGTTATTTAATTTTAAAAAAATTTTTTTTTTTTTTGGGGGAAAACCATCTTGTTTGGTGACTGAGAGCTCTGGTTTTTTTTTTTTTTTTTTTTTTAAAGCTGCGGCTGCTGACGCTGCCGGGCCCGAGTGTGTGTGAGTGAGTGTGTGTTGGTGCATTTGTCTTGGGTGGCCGGAGCAGCGTTGGGGAAATTCCGCTTATTCTTCTGCAACTTGTTATTCCGAGGAGTCCGCCTGCACCCCTCACCCCGGGGCGGCCCTCCCGCCGTCGCCGCCGGCCGGCCGCCCGCCCCGGGACCCCGCGCGGGCCCGGGACTCACAGGCCCCTCGGAGAGGGGCCGCGGCCGCCCCTCCCCCCCGGGCCGCGGGGGGAGGGGCGCGCGGAGTGGGACTCTTTCCGTTTGGTCCAGCCCCGCGGTGCACGCAGTTCCCAACACTTCTCGTCATCCTCTCTCTGCTCTCTTTATTCTGCTGAGCGGTGCTGTTAGGATTTCTTTCTCTCTCTCGCTCTCTCTCTTTTTTCCTACCTCCTCTTCCTCCCTTGACCACGCTCGCGATGGTGGGTAGCTGCAAGGTGGCCCTGGCAGGGGAGGGGTTTGAGGTGGACACTGGGGCACCGGGCGAGAGAGGTCTCCTTTCAACTTTGTCTTGTGGCTTGCACCCCGGGAGGAGGCCACATGCCGATTGTGGGGTGTAGATGTGCCGGGAGTGATTTCTAAGTAGTTGAGTTGTTGAGCTGAGGGCACTACGGCTAGTGGTAGGCAGGTTTTGTTTTCGTGGGTGAATCTGGTGTCATCATATTTCGGTCATATGTTGAAATATTCTTTGTTTAGGTCTTGAAGTAGAGGATCTCCCTCTGCACATCCACATTGTGTTGTTTTTAAATGATGTCTCCGGGAGTATGGATTTCTAGAATCACAAATATGGTTTTAAGGTCTCAGCATGTGTGGGCCTCAGCACTGGCCTTGACAGTGAACTTTAGGGCTGTGTTTTTGGACTTGTAAGATTTTATCCCATATCTGGATGCTTTTTCTTAATGGTAGATATCAGGAATGTAAAGTCTTGAGCTGAGGAAGTTAGAGAGGGAGGGGCATTTATTAATAATTAATAACTGAATGTTAAAATCAGATTCATTTGGGCTGGTTGAAGGTTTTTGGTTGTTTGTTTTGTTTTGTTTTTCCTCCCTGTTTTCTTTAAAGCTGTCCTGCACTCTAGGAAGCCTTTTGGCAGGCATTCTTTATGGTGGCTCTTTGGGGCACAGAGGGGTTGAGTATCACCTTTTAGAGAGATCTTCATTCAGCATCCTCTGTAGCTTTATTGAAGGCCTGTTCAGGCAGCTGATATTGAGGCTAAGAAGTGTAAGGCTACTTTTCAGGAACGTATTTATGTTACTTGTTTACATTTCATGTTTCTTCACATTCGGGCAGTAGAATTAAATAGGTCAGCATTCCTATTGGTTTTTGAAGGTTAGCACCCCCCCCCCCCCCCCAGCTCAAAGTTTTACCATCTACTTGGTTTACAGCCTTGTAGGAAAGCCATTACTGATTTTTCCCTGGGAGTACTGTTACTTATTTTAATTTCGGTAAGTTCCTTGCTATTTTATTCTGTCTTCACTTATATATGGAATCTGTTGTGAGCTTAACATTAGCTTACCGAGGGCCATTTTAAATGTCTTAAGAATACATTTTAAAATCTCAGGACATGTTTTGATGGCAAAGAGGAATTTTTTTGAATGTTGTAATGTTCATGTTTATTAGGAATCTCAATACTCAGCATTTCAGAATGTATACAGCTATCCTTCAGTGAAGACTATAGTAATAGCGCAGAAAATCCTCAAAGCACAGACATCTGACTGACATGGAAAACTTATTTCAGGGATTTTCTCTTACTTGGGACTTTTGATTTTGGTAACTCAATATGTCCATTTTGCTGGGTTGCCTATTATAGAAAGTCTTCTTCTTCTTCTTCTTTTTTTTTTTCCTTATGTACTATTGGAGCCATTTTTAACTTAAGTTTTTGGAAAGCTTCACAAACGTTTAAGGTGGTCACACTTTGGACTCAGGCAAATCCTTATGGAGCTGGAAGACTAATACATTGTGAAGACACCTACCCTGGCCATACTTTGTTTTAAAGGGATAAAAGTGATGGATGGGACTCTGCTTCCCTTGGCTTTCAATGGCCCACCCTTTTTCCTGTTCAATTACCTGGAAGGAGCAGCTTCTGAAACACTCTTCTGTTTACAAGAAGATCTCTAGCACTATCCAGCAGGAGGTGCTACAACAAGTTAAAGGGGAGCTCTTAATTTTAAGGGTTTTATTGAAGTTCTCTTCTTATTGAAGTTCTCTTAGCTCAGCTAAGCAACAGGAGTAACGTTCCAGGAAGATTTTGAGTAAGTCTGTTCTAAAATACTATTAATAAGTCACCTTTGCTATTTGAAATCTGCTTTGTACCTGCCTATGCTACTATGCAGAATAAGATTGTCATTGTGGATACTGGGTTAGGAATACGGTACTGTCAGGATTATTTTCCTTCAAAGGAGAGCTAGTTTGGTATTGATAAGTGGAGTGGATAATTTGAAAAAATTCTTTGAAATTGCAATAAACAAAAATAAGTGGCATGATGTGGGGCTTCAGCCTTTGTAAACGTATTAATAAAAATAAGGTGGACAGACATTTTTGGAAAGGGGGATATTGTTTGGTGCAGTTTCTTGGATCTTTCTCCCTCTTTTTGAATCTATGGACAGTGGTTTTAATCTAGATGCCTTCTTAGGCTTTCAACTTTATAGATAAACTTGCTATATTTTAGTTGACCCTTGTAGACTGGGATTTTTGAACTATATATGAAATTAAGTAGAGTGCTCTGTAATTCCAGTGCTTGGCTCATAATTCTAGTAAGTTTAGGAAGAAGGTACTCCTAGACTCAGTGGCAGCCTGGTCTATACTGTAAGACCTTGTCTCAAGAAAAATAACAAACTTGAAGGAAAGTTATCCTGTTGGTATAAATCTTTGTTGGTTACTTTGGTAGCAACTTTTAATGATGACTGCATAAAGAGGAAAGTAACTACTGTAACATTTTCATGATATCTATAGTAGAGTTCTTTGAAATTCTCAGTGTTAGATTAATTGATTGTGAGTCAAATAAACCACTGTTATTATTTGTAAAGTTTTGTGTTAAAGTTTTGAAAACTAAGAAACACATAGAAAATTTGATGGATTTTGGGTTTGTTTTTTTTTTTTTCAGTAAGATTATATTAGGTGGTACTTGTGAAATTTCTTTGTAAATTGCCAGAAACCATGTAGACGTGGTTGATGAGATATATATTAACAGATTAAAACATGAACAAGGTTTTGCTTTAAAATGCTAAGTTCTTCCATATCAGTTAAGAAACAATACATTAAAAGTGCATGCTGAACACTAAGCAGTTTAAATTCTGCCCTGCTTACCCTAAATCTCTTTGTTTCAGTATTGAAGCTTTTGTTAAGAAAAAAAAAATGCTGCTAAGCAGTTTTCCAAAATTAAAAAAAAAGATTGCTTTTGAAGATAGTGTGAAATATATGTCCCCTATTAAAAGTTGTCTTCCTGAGCTGGGCAGTGATGGCGCACGCCTTTAATCCCAGAACTTGGGAGGCCGAGGCAGGCAGATTTCTGAGTTTGAGGCTGGCCTGGTCTACAGAGTGAGTTCCAGGACAGCCAGGGCTATACAGAGAAACCCTGTCTCAAAAGCCAACAAAAAAAAGTTGTCTTCCTTTCTCTCTTGTTTAGTAGCAGTTGACATTAGTGAATGCTTAAGTTCCTGGACTCTTCTGAACATTTGTATTAATACACAGAGTAACAGATGTCCCTGCTAACATTTTGATCGACTCTGCTAACTTTCTGAAAAAGGCCCACTGACAAAAGCTTACTAGTTTCAGAGTGAAATGAATATTGTTATACATTATGTTAGACAAATATGTACATTATTTTCATTTTCTCCTTTAGAAGGTTACATGAAGAAATGACTGCTCAATTCTAGAGGCTTAAATACTGTGTGTGTGTGTGTGTGTGTGTGTCAGAGCACGTGCTCATGCAGTTTTCTTGATAAACTCTGCTTACAAATTTAGAATGGTAAACTTAATAAGTTACATAGAGTTAATTGGCAATCCTTGTGTTTAGGAGTATAGTATTGTGAATTTTATAAATGACTGTTCTTCACGAAATAGCCCAAAGTTAGAAAGTAAATATAGAAACTTGCTCTTAGGAAGGACAAGAAAGCATTAAACTGTTTCGATAAGAAGGAACCCACTCGTGGTGATGGTAACTTTTTATGCCACAGTGAACACTGAGCTTATTTATTTATTTGGGGAGGAGATACTGAAATTAAGGTTGCATCAATATGTTTTAATTTTTTTGCACTTAGAATTTTATTGCTGAAGGCTTTAATCTTTAGTTACCATTCAGAAGGAAAATGGAAGAGATTAAAGTTTAGGTCCTCTGACCTTCGCTAGAATTCCTTATGTGTCTGTTTAGATAGTGGAAGCGTTTGAAGTTTTGAGTTGTTTTGTGCTGGGTTTATGCTGACTTCTCTGGAGCTATTGCCTGTGGATTTCCATGCAGGCCTAGGCTGTCTTTAGAAGCATACAATGTGTTTTGATCACATTAACCTTACCAGGTGCGTATTTTTGGTGCTTTGAGATTTATTTTTAAGTGGTAGTATGTTAATATGACATCAAACTTACCAAGACAGTTCTTACTTTCTGTCTTTTTTTTTTTTTTTTTTTTTTTTTTTTGTCCACCCCTGTCCCTGTGAGTTGAGGGCTGAATTCAGGGTTTTGCTTTTACTAGGCAAGTATTCTACTACTGAGCTAAATCCCCAAACCCAATTATTTCTTTTTAAAAAGATGTATTATTATTTTATGTGTATGTAGAGCGGTTGCATGTATATCTGTATATCATGTGCATGCCTGGTGCTGAGGAGGCCCTAACAGGTGTCAGGTCCCCTGCTGCTAGAGCTATCGGCATGTGTGTGAGCTACCATGTGGGTACTGAGATCAGAACCTAGATACTCAGTAACTACAGCAGTGCTCTTACCACTGGGACATCCTCCCCCCAGATAATTATTCCTAAAGAGCATATTTTTTCTTTGCTTGTTCCCATGCATATACAGCTATACTTTTTATAGACTCTTATATCATTCTTATCTGTGTATTGTCTTTGCATAGTTATTATTTGAAACAATGTTGGAATAGTCTTTTTTATTCTTTATTTTTATTTTTTGTTTTTATTTTTGTTTTTTTGTTGTTTGTTTGTTTTTGTTTTTGTTTTGTTTTGTTTTGTTTTGGTTTGGTTTTTTGAGACAGGGTTTCTCTGTATAGCCCTGGCTGTCCTGGAACTCACTCTGTAGACCAGGCTGGCCTGGAACTCAGAAATCCGCCTGCCTCTGCCTCCCAAGTGCTAGGATTACAGGCATGCGCCACCACTGCCCAGCTATTTTTTCATTTTTTGAGGTGAGGTCTTGCTATAGAACCCAGGCTGGCCTAGATTTTGTGGTAATCCTCCTGCTTCAGATTTTCAAGTGCTGGGTTTGCAGACATAGATTACCACGCTTATCTTGTGATAGACTTTGATGAACAACTTTGTGTGTCATGGAGCTCCTGACTGTAGAATGGTGGTGAACCAGAGTAATAGCCACAGACTCTGTGGCAGCATTTTGAATCTACCCCTCCATTCTCCTACCCCTCACGTCCCTCTCCTCTATTCCCCTTTCTTTAACTCAATTAATTTAAAAAAAAAAGAGTTCATGTACTGTCTCAGGAAATTCTTTTTTTCCCTTTATTATAGGATGTACTAAGGCAATCTTTTCTGCATTTTAATGAAGAAAAGATCAAACCAGTTACATGGAGATTGGAAGTGGTAGGGCCTAATAGTTTTATTTTGACTTTTTGGGCCTAAGGGAAAAACATAACTCAGTCACAGAGGCCAAAAAGATGGGTTTTGTTTTATTGTTTTGGCTGCATTGAAAATACAAACTGTCAGTGCTTGAGGAACAGGAACAGCAGAAAGGAATTGATTTTTTTTTTCCTGCTGCAGATCCAAGTGTTGTTAACCATGTGCATTTCTAAAGTGGCATGCTTACAGATCAGACAGCACTTGATTTTTTTCTCCCTCGGCAGAACACTGAACTCTTCTATTTAACATTTAAGTAAGTACCCTAAACTTCAGGGTAATGACAATAATTTCATGATAAAAGTGGGCGATAGTAACCATGGCAACTGCTGTCTCTGGCCTTATGGACAGTCCTGTTGTATTGATGAAGCTTCAGATACTTGAGTAGCCTGTCACTTTTATGGTGAAATGTGTTAGCACATGCTGCGGGTGACTTTTAGCTGGATTGTGTTAATCTATCTGCCAGCTTATCTCTCCTTGTTAGGAGTTTCTTGGACCATATTCCACAGCATGTTTGTGAAGGTGCTGTTGCCTGAAAATAACCTACCACCTGCGGTAGGCCTCCTGATGCAGACTGCAGCCTCCTTCCAGAGTCTTAGAGAAAAGAGGGCTGTCAGAAGGAACTGTATGTATATCAACTATAGTTCCAGCTTGGAAGTGTTGTTAGTAGCTTACAAAAACTTTTGTAATTTTGAAAGAAGTCTGTGAATGAGAGAATTAGGCCTACAGTTGGAATCTTTTATTCTAAGAATTCTTTTCAGAAGTGTGTGCATATAGAATTAGGGGTGATGAGGGGTAGGCATAACTATAAAGGAAGGATTTGACAAGAGAGGAGTTTAGGTGTTTCACTGTGAGTGTGTGTACTGTAAGAATATATTTCCTAGAGTATAGCAAATGCTTGGTTGTAAAATTTTTCAAATAAAATTATTTTTAAATATATTTAGAATAATTGTTAAAGGAGACACAGTACAGTAAAAGCATCTTTGTGGAGATACGATAAACTTATTTTAAAAAGTATAAAATTACATTTTATCATCAATTATTTTTAAAGCATTTTGTTCTTATATAAGGTTTTTCTAGCGGGAAATATTAATGCTAATTGATATTTTTCTAATATGTGCTAAAGAAGCAATACCAGAGTAGAGAACAAACACATTTGATCTGAATTTGATTAGACTCTGAAATAAGACCTAATCAGATGTGCTCCACAGTTCAGACTTTCTGAAACTTGCTGTGAAAAGCTGGTTTACTTACTACAAGTCCCAGGATGCACTGCAGCTTTTTCTTAACTTCAGATAAGAGCATTGCATGCTGGGACATGTAGTTGGTTTAAATAGTATGGAGAACTCTTTTTTTTTCTTGTCTACTCCATTTTATAAATAAATCCCTAAGACTCTAAGAACTTTATTCTTTTAAAGTTACATTAATAAAATCATATTTACTCTGTTTCTGAAATTCTAAAGTGAGACTTTATAAACAGATTGGTGTTCTGTTTTATCACAGTACTTTTACTAGCTTTTATAAGATTTAAATGTAAAATAACATATTCAAAACTTGATTTGGCCAGGGCAGTGGTGGCACATGCCTTTAATCCCAGCACTTGGAAGGCAGAGGCAGAGGCAGGCGGATTTCTGCGTTCGAGGCCAGCCTGGTTTACAGAGTCAGTTCCTGGTCAGCCAGGGCTGCACAGAGAAGCCCTGTCTTGAAAAATAAAAAAAATAAAAAAAAAACCCAACAACTTGACTTGGAAATTGTAAGTAGTTTCTGTGCATGTGGTAGAATAGATTATTGCAGAAGTCTGGTATCATTGTTTTCTTGTGAGGGCAGTAGAAGCCTTTTTGTCAAGCCTGACACAAGCTATTCCTTTTGCCCCCAGTGGGGAAAGTTATTCAGCTTTTATTATTTTTTTTATTTTGTTTCAAGACAAGTCTTTTCTGGATCTTGGCAATCCTGGATCTTGCTCTGTAGACCAGGCTGACACTGAACTCAGAGGTATACCTGACTGCTTTCCAAGTGCCGGCATCAAAGGCGTGTACCACCACCATCTAGCTTGGGCAGGGGCTTTTTATTCCAGTCTTTAAATTCAGAGTTCTGTGATACTTCTTGAATAATTGGTCAGTATTGTCTAACTGGGAGAAAAATTTCTGAAAATAAATGATTCAATATCATTGAATTATTTCATGTCATTTACTTCTGAGACAAGGTCCGTTGTATAGTTTATTCTGTACTTGAACTCACAGACTTAACTGCTTCAGGTCTCCCAACCCTCACCTTCACCCTCACCCTCACCCCCATCCCTCTTTTTTTTTTTAGGCTCTCATTCTAGCTCAAACTAGTTTCTGTATCTTGTGATCCTTCTCTCTCTCTCTCTCTCTCTCTCTCTCTCTCTCTCTCTCTCTCTCTCTCTCTCTCTCTCTCTCTTTTCAAGACAGGGTTTTTCTGTCTAGCCCTTGGCTGTTCTGGAACTCACTCTGTAGACCGGGCTGGCCTCGAACTCAGCAATCCGCATGCGTCTGCCTTCCAGGTATTGGGATTAAAGTTGTGCGCCACCACAGCCCGGCTCTTGTGATCCTTCTGTCTCCACTCTGGATGTGCTGGTTTTGTAGGCTTGCTCTCCTCTCCTGCTCCATGTAGATTGAATACTAAGAGATGCAGCCTGAAAGAAAGAGAAGAAAGGGAAGATTCTTAAGTAGTTTAGATTTTCACTTATAAAATTTCAAAACTTGTTTTGAATGTTCTTTATTAATACTGTAGGGTTGTTGTAGGATTGGGTATGGAAGCCCTGAGAGAGCTTATTTTGCTTAGTGGTTGGCATGTAATTAAGGCTCAGTAAGTACTTAGAATTACCAGTAACCATTTTTATTTACAACAGTTTCTCCACCTTTAACTTCTTTTTATGTTGTAGTTTAGTTAGAAGCCCAGGTGATTTCGTAAGTCTTTGCCTTGAGATTTTGGTGCACGGTAATGATGTGGCTTAGAATGTTTTGCTGTACAAAAGTGTCTGTGTACCTCAGTTTCTACCTAAATGACACATGCCCCAAATTGGACAAATACACTAGTAGCAGGATGTTGACAGGATTTGGTTGTACCTGTTCAGTATTGTTGTACTGTATTATAGTGTTTCATTGACTTCAGAAAGTTTAAAAGATGATGCCAATTTCTTGTTAGTAATGTTTGCACTGTTAGAATATCCAAATAGTTGATTAGTAAGATTCTGCAAAAATGCTCTTGGTGAGTGCAGTGCAACCTTAGGAAAACTCTATGACCACATCACTGTTGAGGGATTGATGGAGAGGGGGCAACTAGCCCCCCACCCCCCATAAAATGTCATTCATCTCTGGGTTGTATTTAGAATGTAGGTTCAAAAGAATTTACATTTTAAGTATTTACATTTTTTCCTCTGTTTTAAGGTACTACTTTTAGTAGGCTCTTAAACGTTTAGGATATTTTTACTTCAGCTGTTTGAGGTGGGAAAGGAGGGGGTACCTAAGAATATTGAAAAATATAAACATAAATTCCAATGTATGTTTTGTGCCTTGGTTGGAATATGAAAAAGTCAGATGGTTGTCTTTTTATCTGCTAAGCTGGTAGCCATTCGTTAGCGTGGATATCGTGGAACATTGTCGTAGGTTATTGCTAAACTATTTACTGGAACTATTTCTTAGCAGTCAAGTACCATTTGACTCTACTTTGCCCTCCCACAGGAGGGCAACACCTTTTTGAAGTATCAAAAATATATGAACTCTGGCTGGATATGCTTCTATATTGTAAATTGTTTATTTCTTTCTTATTAATTTTGCTTTTAAGTTAATATTAAAATGGATAAATCCAGCAGTTATGAAGATTTGAATACAAATGGCTAGCAATAAGGAGGAAAATGTTCTTTGGAGATTGTGGGCTACTATAGAAAAATAATCATGCTTGTATTAATTCTTCTGTAAATTTTATTGCCACGTCTATTCACATAATTTCTGAAACACTACTCTAAATCAGGAGAACAAAACTGTGTGCTTACTTGTCTTCACTCTAGAATATTTAGATACACTTAAATTATTAAACAGTTTTTCTTCTTTTCATGAAATTTCTCATGTCATTATATGTCACATATAAGTCATATCTTGGGAAATTCAGTCTTGTTTTGAGTTTAGTTTTCCCAGTGGAAAATAAGTAATAGTTTGCTGTTAAAAGGAGTAGATGAGATAATAGTCATAAATGTACTTTATAGACTAAAATAGTACATGTGAATTGGATTTGTATTTAGAAGTATTTCTCGTGTTAATAATATTATTATGAAGTTTTAAGTTAGAGTGGACTTGAACCAGAAATTAGTGATCTACTCTGCTCACACTAGACTTGTTTAAGGTTTTTTAATTAATTTATTTTATTTTATGTTAGATGGGTGAGGGCCAGCATATTTCTGTGTGTAGCACATGTTTGCTGTGTTCCTGGAGCTCAGAGAGGCATTGGATCTCTTGGAGTTGGAGTTATAGGCACTGGTAAGCTGTCTGATGTGCGTGCTGGAAACTGAACCTGAGATTTCTGTAAGAACAGCCAGTGTTCTTAACCACTGAGCCACCTCTAATGTCCAACTAGACTTTTTTTTTTTTTTTTTGTGAGAGACACACTTCCTATGTAGCCCATGCTGACCTGGAACTTCTGTCTCAGCTTCTTGAATACCGGAAAAATATATAAATAAATGTGTGGTTGTATGGTTGTATACCACCTTACCTGACAAGTTTTTTGAGTGTGTAGACATAATTTATAGCTTGTTCTTGATAATGAATATACTGACATGTATATATTGTAGTATAGATATGAGAAATGTACCAGAAGGTTATAATATTTTAATTTCAGACATTATGCTGAAAAATGTTTTTATATGTTATTATCTATACATCAATGTATGTTGCTGGGTTATGTCTTAATATTAGTTTATCATTGAGTATATGTATAGTACTAGTAAGCTTTTACACATAGGTATCTTGCTTAACTTTAGTTTAATTGTTGAGGGCTTGCTGTAATTATCCTCCCTCCATTTTAGAAGTGTGGAGGCAGCAGTTTCCCCGGAGTCAGGTGGATGGCAAATGCTGCAGCTTATCTCTATTTCAACCCTGAGCCTCTGTTCTAGTGTGCAGAATGGTGTCTAAACTCTGTATTTTCCATAGAAACTTAGGAAAAGAGTTTGTAATGTACTGACATGGCCTCTGCAATACTGGGTCATTTTGAGACTGTTTTGTGGTGGTGACTGAGTGATGGAGACTGCCTAGGACACACTGGGTGGAGGAAAGCACTGTTTGAAGCAGCGCCTGTGTCATGGTTGAGCAGGGTGCCTCCGTGGCATGGGTGCTGCCTAACATCTATGAGGGGTGGCAGTAGGCACTTAGTATGGGCTTTACTGGGTGTTTTGGTACATATACATTGTTGACATTTACATTTCAGTCTTTATGTGACTTGTGGATATTTTAGAGTAGTAGTTAAAAGTTAAAACCATCCTTTCTTTGAAGAACTACTATAAAAGCAATCTCACAAGAATCATTAGATCAAGATGCATGTAGATAGGGTAGAAGTTAAAAGTTTTCCTAGTTTTTGTTTCTTATGCATTTGCATATGTATGTGTACAACACATCTAAGAATCAGTGCAATTACAGAACTTTTGAAGTTTCATTTTTACAGAAAGGTGGCCATATAAAATCCTGCTTGTTTTTGAAAATAAGGTCCATCTAGAGAGTAGGAGTGGAGTTGGAAGAAGAGAAATGGGTAAGACTTAAATGTTCATGTCAGATTATAAACCTAATGTCCCAGGTCTGACTGTTCCCTGTGGGACAAAAAAGTATCCTAAGTGGTTTATTTGCAGCCACCATTACTTTTAAAACATTTCTAAAAATCACTCAACTTAAAGTGACAGTATTGTTTTCTGGACTATCTTTAGGAGATAGTGTATGAAAATTAAAATTTATAGTTTATTCTGGAAGCCCCTTATAGAGATAGCAGTTGTATTTTTAGATGAACCTTTCAGTTTTGTTCTTTTCAAACTAGTAGTGTCTTTTCAAGCATTCACTTTATATTTACAAAGTAAGAATTTTAAAACCAATATGATTATCAGTCTTGAAATAATGAACCTCTTTAGCTCAGTGGGCAGAAAGAGATGCTGCCTGGGAATTTGTCTTGTGCTTATGTCTGCATTTGAGTAGTGTTCTGCATGTCCCCACCCTGTCACTAGTGCCCGCTCTCTTTTGCCACCAAATGCCATGCTGAAAATGCCAGTAATCTTTTAAGGATTTTTTTTTAAAAGGTGAATGATTTCAGTGGTTTTGTTTGGATTCCGGTTTGAGTATTTTAGCTTGTTGCTAAGGTTATCATAATTCATCTTAGTAATTTCTAAATTGAACATTTTATTACATAGATAATAAAAAGGTTTTCATTATAGTAGTTTTTTTTTTTTTTTAAGCCTTCTAACCCTAAAAATACTCTTTGATCTCAGCTGCTTTATGCTTCTTCAGACCCATAGCTGGTGAAGTGCTGAAGCCTTACCTTGAGTCATATGGGATATAACAAGGTGTCAGAATTTTGTTTTTTTTGCCTTTTATTTTTTGTTTGTTTATTTGTTTTGTTTTCAAGACAGGGTTTCTCTGTGTAGCTCTGGCTGTCCTGGAACTCACTCTGTAGATCAGGCTGACCTTGACCTGAGATATCCACCTGCCTCTGTCTCCCAAGTGCTGAGATTAAAGGTGTGCACCACCACCACCTTGCTGGGTGTTAGATGGGCAAAGTTCAGAGTGTTTCTTTCTGGCAGTATTCATAAATAGGCTTTCATTTTGAGGAGATCAGACCACTCTTGAGAATACTTTCTTCTCCCTCCTAATAGTCAGGAAATCTCAACTGGTTGTGAGACTGAGGCAAACACAAGAATCCAAGTTAGTTAATGGCAGCCCCTAATTTCCTAATTAATAGTTTTTTTAAATTCTGTTCTTTGTCTTCTTGACCCATGGTCTCTGCCCCTTTTAAAATCATGGCTTCCAACAAATATAAAATAATCTGAACTGATATTTTATATATTCTATTAAACATACAGGCAAGTTGAAATTTTGAAAGGCTGAGATTTAAAGTGCAAGTTTGTTGGGGGTGAGGGGTGTGGTGGGCTTTCTGGGGGCACACACCCACTTGGATACTATCACTCTGCCCACACCATTTTTCCTGCAACAGAGGTATAGCCATGGGGACAGCTGGAGGACAGTTGATAAAAGGTGTGGGGCTTTTAAATTGGAGTGATCTTTTGCAGCTCTTTAGTTTTAAAAAATCAGTCTTTCTTTCTTGTGAGAAGCTGAAAGATTGAGCGTGAAGGCCTTGAGGGGTGAGCCTAAAAGACAGAACTATAAACCTTATTTGTTTTCATGCCAGCTGACCAGAGGGAGGGGAAGGCTCTCTCCCCTGCTCCTTCCCAATCCCATAGAAATGGCAGCGCCTTTTTCCTGTTGCTGTTAGGCAGTTTATAGAACGCAGGATAGCTTGGTAAGCGTCTTCTCTGTGCTTGATGTGACGTAACACTGTAGAGTATGCGGCATGCATGTTAAGTATAAGTGGTTGTATTTGGCTCGGTGCTGCTGCATTTTTGAGGATGTCTTAGGAAGCAATTATTACAAGCTAGGGTGGATAACATGCAAATCATTGAAATCAGCATTTCGCCGGGACCAAACTTTGTAACTTGAATGATTCTATTTAGTATTTGTTTACCTCTTCCCCCACCCCCAACACTTCAGAGCAGAATTCTTTTTTGAAAAGGAACAGATGCTGTTAACTTATCAGGACCTGATACTAAAAAGCCTACAAAATCTCCGTGCTGTTTATTTTCTTTATTTAATCTATATGCAAAGCATTTTGTAATTATTTTTGGTAGAAGGTTTTAAGCTGATGGTGCCTTCCCACCCTTGCTGTGCTCAGGAGACAGATTAGGAATGCCAATTTCACAACTTGGTGTAAAGAAATGATGACCACTGAAATAAAACAGTTCGGATGAAAAGCAAACTAGATAGAAATGTACAATGAAAATGTCTTTTAGTAAAATGTTAGCATGCTGTACTTGGAGCAGATGCCACATTAATTCAAAAGAGAGCCCAGAAAATGTGGCAACTTTACGATGTCAGTGGAGGGAGTGGCAGAGGCTCTTGATGCACTGTGTGGAGTTCTTGGTACCGCTGGGCCTGTCCTGTGCTGCTCAGCTGTTTTCTCTAGGTATTAAGTGTTAATATGTATTTTATTTGTGTGATTAAATGCATTATTGTATATTTAGGTTAAGGAACCCAATAACTTACAAAACAGTAATTTTTTAAAATTTAAATATATGTATCAAAATATTTAGAATCTGAGGCAAAAAGTTGACTTTTCTCTGCCTCTTCCAGTCACTTTCATCATGAACTTGCTTAAGAATTGAGTCTTTCAAAGAAGCCTAGTGCTTTTCAGATGTTGAATTTGGACAGGTTACAAAATTATGAGAGTTTTTCATTTTTTTTCTCATTTAAATTTATAGTTATCATTGGACATTTGTTAGGATTTTTAAGTAGCTTAAACTCATTCCCTTTGAGGTGGTTTTTTTATTTTTATTTTTATGGTGTTTGGGAGGAAAAGGGTGATAGAAGGACACTGTACACACTTAGATGATTCCAGAGAGACATTCGTTTTTATAGAGGATTGTACTGGGACCTCTCCAAATTGCCTGTTTCTTGCAGTGAATGACTAGGATGGGTCTGAGTGTAGAGAGGGGTGCACTGGGGCTTTTAACCAGATTTACAGTGTGTGGCTTCCTGAGCAGAGCAGTGTGATCTGTTTGCCAGAGATGTACCCTTGTGCCGTAGAGAAGTCTGGTGCACATGCTTAGAAAGCACTACTGCTTCCTTTCAGTTAATTCAAGCATACCGTTTGCTCATTTGGTGAAAGGTTAAAAGGTTTGTTTTTGTGTAATCCAAGGCAACTCTTCAGCACAACAGTAGAATGCAGTTGATAAGTTCCAGTATGCAGCAGGCATGAATCTTGGCTATGTTAGCTTTTGACAGTGATTAGTTCACTTCTCCTGTACCTGCCTCTGTTTCTTCAACTGCAAAGTGTGTAGAGATAACACTCATATTCTGAGATTATTTTGAAGAATAAGTGAGTGGACTGTGAACTAGGCAGGGTTAATATGCACCATCGTGCTCCACTGTTGTTTTTCTCCACCCCTCCCATCTCACAGTGGAGACAGATGGTAGCTACACATTGGGAAAGAACCTGGACTTTGTGGCTTGCCCTGTTGGAATTTCAGCACTACTTAAAAGTTGAATGTCCAGTTTTGGATTAACAGTTTAAACTGTCTTTCATAAAGATGTATCTGGTACATGCCACATACAGACTGCTGTACTGGCCAGGTGGACATGTTTCTTTGTGTTTTGTACAGAGGTAGTAATAGCTGCCTCCCCGAGGACTTATGTGAAGATACAATGAGGGTATCTCAAGATACTCAGTAAACGAGATGAATTATTGTTGTTGGTACAGTCTAGCTAAAAATTCATGGGAACAGTGTAAATATGAAACAGTTTAACTGAGAAACAGGAGCCCTCCCCCCCAAAAAAGGATATATCATAAAAAGTTTATCTAATGAGTTCTTATTAAGGAACATTCTTGGGAGAAATTGAAAATACATGAGAATATGCTAATTTTAACATACTCTTTTAAAAGTATTTCGGAGTATTTTGTTAAAACTGGTAGTGTTATAAGTTTCTCCTTTGCCCCTAGCGACCAGAGACCAGCAGCAAGATCAAGATGGAGCTCATAGTGGCTCCTCAGCATCACTTAGCGTCAGGTCAAGAGTAATCTATTCCAGGATGCTAATCAGCCAGTCAGTCTGTTGGAGTTGACCAGTTAGGTATTCAGCCCTTAATGTAGGATCAGGGGGGAGACCTGACTAGTACAGCTGTGGAGTCCCAGCGGTGTGAAAGCTACACAAGTGCTTTCCAGGAGTGACAGGCATGGTCTGTTTGCTTTCCCATTTGGGCGTTTGCCTTTGTGAGGTCCCTTTCATCTGGTATCTGGTCTTACACTACTTGTTATATTCCCTTTCTTTATACAACTGTCATAAGCTGCCTGTGCCAAACCTACCAACAGGCTGCGGACAGGGTGATCATCAAAAAAGCTACAGTGATCTCAGAAATAAGGGCTTGTATTTTTTGATAAAGAATTGAGATTTTACTATATTATTAACATGTCTGTATGCTTTCTTCTCTCCTCTTCTAGTAATTGAAGAAGGGGAAAAGATTAAGTATGTAACATTTTTATTTAATTGACTTCTGATTTGTATCTGAAACATTTGTGATGTCTAACCCTCAGGCATTCAGCAAATGTGTAGTATCTGTACTAGCTTACACACTTAGTGTAACTTAGTTACTCCCTGAACAGACCCCTGAGTACATGTGTGTTCTCCTTGCAAGCATTTGAGTTAAAGTCACCTAACCGCATCCATCATTGCTCTGTTCTTGTTACCTGACTGTGATATCTGAAGAAGGCCTGGTAGGTGAGTCAGAGTGTTTACTATATTTTATTTTGTCTCTATTCTAGAACATTGTTTTTGCTTTCTTAATAAAAATTCCAAGTTTGTTCTAACAAAGTGCTATACTTTTGCCCAACAGGTATTTTAAAAATTCAGCAGTATTATAGAGGGCATATAGTTTCTTTCATTAAAAAAAAAAATTACAGTGGGGGCTGGAGAGATGGCTCAGCGGTTAAGAGCACTGACTGCTCTTCCGAAAGACCTGAGTTCAAATCCTAGCAACCACATGCTGGCTCATAACCATCTGTAATGAGATCTGATGCCGTCTTCTGGGGTGTCTGAAGACAGCTACAGTGTACACATATAAATAAATAAATCTTTAAAAAAAAACAGCATTGCTATAGAGTAAATAAATAGGTAAAGTTTTATAGCTTTAAAATTAACATAAAGTAATTCTTTAAATTTATACTTAGTATGTGTGTGTTCCTGTGTATGTGTGTGTGTGTGTTCCTGTGTGTGTGTGCATATATGTGTGTATGCTTTCATGCCTTGTGCCAGTCAGAAAAGAGTTTCGGGGAGTAACTTTTTTTTTTTCTATCATGTGGGTTCTGGGGATTGAACTCAGATTTCCAGGCCTGATAGCAAAGGCCCTTTCTCTCTGAGCCATCTCCTGAGCTGTTTGGTTTTGGGAGAGGTGGTGGAATAGCACCTAGGTGTGGTGCCTCCTAGGTGCTCTCCCACTGAAGAGGTGGTGTTTTGCTTCTCTTAAGACAAAACTCAGGGCCTCATACGTGCTTAGCTAATGCTCTCCCATTGTGCTACAACCCCAGCCTCAGTATGTTTTCTTTACTGCAGCCACATGCAAGATGTATGGAAATTGGTTCACATGGTTGCGTGAGAGTTGGGATATTTTAGAAGTGAATTTCATTTTAATAAATATATAGATTAGATATAGACTCTATATGTGATTATGGTTGATGTTTTCAGAAGTTTTTCCTTGCTTAATTTGTAGAGATTGGTGTCAATCTATGTTGGGTGAGCACCTGCTGTGGCCATCCCAGAGCCTGTCCAGTAGCTATGAATAGCAAGGTGGTGCTTGGCTGCCTACATAAACCCCTTACATAGTGTTTCTATGCCCCTCTTCTCCACCTGCTTCCTCTTGGCTTCCATTGTCTTTGCCCCTCACCCCATATTACACACCACCCCTCCACAACCATCATTTTTATTTCTGTTTCTTCTGAAAACAAAATACTGTTGTAATTGGTAGTTTTTAAGTTAAGAACCATTATCACAACCTTAAAGTTTTAGCAGTTTGTGAAACTCCATTCCCCAATTTCAGGACCTCAACTGGGCTTTGGATAAGTAACTTGAAATTACTGGTAGAGTAACAGAATATTGGTGAACCATTCTAAATCTCAACAAAGGGGAAGACTCAAACAGACCCGAAAGCAGGGCATGGGTGCATGCTTTTGAGAGACAGAGGCAGGGGAGCTCTGAGTTAGAGGCCAGCCTGGCTTACATAGAGCATTCCAGGACAACCAGGCTGTCTAATGCAGAGACCCTGTGTCAACACGCAAACCAACCCCAACCCAAAGCAAAAACAAAAGACCCTTTACCTCAGAAATTGCTGTATTTTTGGTAGGGGGTGAAGTAGGATATGTCAGGACAGGTTTGCCACTTAAAAATTAAGACTTTAATGAATTAGATTGCTCTCTGTAGTGGTAGGGCCCTAACAGAAAAAGAAAGGAGACATTTTATATTACTGCTTTTACAAGTTTTTTTTTTTAACTTATTAATATAGAAATTGGGATTGTTTTGGTTTGTAAAATGCAAAATAGGCTTATGTTGCCTTGTTAGTATATATTGGTAACGTATGGTTCATTAGTTGATAATTGCCAAATAGCAGCTGGTAGTTTTTTGTTTTTGTTTTTTTTTGAGACAGAGTTTATCTGTGTATCCATGGCTGTCCTAGAATTCTCTCTGGAGACCAGGCTGGCCTCAAACTAACAGAGATCTGCCTGCCTCTGCCTCCCAAGTGCTGAGATTGAAGGCATGTGCTACCACAACCCATATTGAGTTGTTAACTATATTGTTCTCTTGGAAGAGTAAAATTTGGAAATTTAATTATTTTATATTTATGAGTGTTTCTCTCTATGTATGTCTGTGTTCCATTTGTGTGTCTGCCTGGGGAGGCCAGAAAAGAGGATTGGATTCTCTGGAATTGGAGTTACAGATGGCTGTGAGCTACCTCGTGAATCTGGGAATTGAACCTCAGCTCTCTGGAAGAGCAGCCAGTGTTCTTAGCCTCTGAACCATCATCTCTCTAACTTCTAAAATTTGAAAATTAATTGTGGTTGCTTAATGATTATGTTGGATATAAATTCAGTAGCTTTTAAGGTCTGTCTATACCAGGATTTTAAAAATATGTAGTTTATTCTTAGAGATGTTTTTTTTATCCCCCCCACCCCCCAGGCAGGGTTTCTCTGTATAACCCTGGCTGTCCTGGAACTCACTTGTAGACATGGCTGGCCTCAAACTCAGAAATCCGCCTGCCTCTGCCTCCCAGAGTGCTGGCATTACAGGTGTGCACTACCGCCACCCAGCTGTTCTTAGAGATTTTTATACATGCACACATGTATTTTGTTTATTTATTTTTTGAGAGACATTTCTATGTGTAGTATTGGCTGTCCTGGAATTCACTATAAATATAGACCAGGCAGGCCTTGAACTAAAAAGATCCACCTGCTTCTGCTTTCCAAGTGCTGGGATTAAAGGTGTGTGCTACCCTGCCTGGCAGTTGTTCAAAATCCTTTAAAATTTTTTTATGTTGAGACAAGATGTCATTTAATTTATGGGAGTCAATTAATATGTCAATTATTATGTATGGGAGGATAACCTTGAACTGAAACTCACAATGTATGCTAGGCTGCCTCGAACTCACAGAGGTCTGCCTGCTTCTGCATCCAGAGTGATGGGATTAAAAGTGTGCACCACCAGACCCGATGACTTCTGATCTTGCCTCCACATTCTGAGAGTTGGGATTGTAAGCATGCACCATCATACTAGCTCATGTTGTGCTGGCCATTGGACCAGGGCCTCCTGTATGCTGAGCAAGCAGTTTACCAACCGAGCTACATCCCCAGTCCTTTAAAGATTCTGATAATTACTTTTGAATTTACTCTTACAGGTTACACCTAATTTATGTACATTTGGCTGTGGCTTTTTGTATTTGACACCTATAATCATCATTTTTAGAATTTAGTGTAGGAAACTGTATGACAGAGTTGTAAATCACCCTGTCTCATGTACTTCCTTGTGAATATTCTCTTTGCATTCAGACTGATATTGTGTTAAACATTCCTGTTATAACTTGAAGTGTAGTTTGCTGAGGCAGGAGTTTGAACTGTTTGTTGACCTTAGACCAGGTGCCATGAAGAGGAGAGCTTTGTTACCTGCCCCTGTCTGTTCTTCTCTAGAGCAGTCAGTTCCACATGTACCTGCAGGGTGGGACCCATTTATTACTAGTCAGTAAAGGTGATGCTAGCCTTACTGAATTTCTCTTGTTTTATTAGTTTAAATTAGACCCAGAGGGGTAATTATTCCACCCCAGTGCATGAAGAAGTCTAGTCAGTGCAAGTTGTGCATTGAAACCCCCGAGCAGTGCATGGGAAATGCATCTTTAATGTTATGATGTTGTTTGGCATATTTAGTTTAGTGCAAGGAGTGTACTTGCTTAACAGGACCTTTAATAAGCTCCCTCTACACCAAAGATATACTTTTAAAAATTATACTTAAGGAGACTTTGTAGTATTCCCCAGTAGAGTTCATCTAGAGCAGCAAAAACCTTCTCAAGTAAAACTATTCCTTTAACCGGTATTCATTTAAGTGGGTTTCTCTGTACTTGGTTTCCATGGAAATAGTGAACAGCTACCGTTATTTATAAGGTGGAAGTAAAATAGGGTGCCTAATGGGACCCCATGCTGCTCTGACAGAGACTTAGGAAAAAATCTATGCTCATGGGATTTTTTTTTTTTTTTAAACAAGGTTAATGGAAGCCCTTATTTGAGTCTTCTGTAACAGAACATATTTTTGGTTTTAAAGGCTAGCATTACCATCAAGCAAACAACTTCTTTTGAGGTCTGTATTGCTTTCACTTTCAAGTTTTAGGACTACTTAGCGGGATGGAGACTGTATGTCTGACACTTCTGTTTCTTGGTAGTTTTGTTTGAAAAGTTAGGAGTCCTAACATATTGTAATAGTTTTAGTTTCTCTTCAGTGCATCTCAAGAGTACAGAGAAGATAGATGTTCATTAGTACAGTAGTGATGGTAAAGAGTGGATATGTTGACCACACAGGGTTTTTAGATGTAAACTGCACAGAAATCAGACAAGGGTCTATCCATAGCCTGAAGGGCACCTGCTCATGGCCTGGTTAGGTCAGCAGTCCTGCATCTAAGGGAGGCATGGTGGTGCACCGGGAAGTTAAGGTGCTGATGGGGAGGATAAGGTGCTGGTCTTTTATTTGGTCAGTTGCAGCTTGGGATCATTATCCCTTTGTCTGGGAAGTTCTGATTTTCTTGGCTGTCAGGACTGCAGGGTTTCTCCATGTTTACAGCAGGGTTATAGTGTACCTGTGGCTCCTCCAGAACGGAGTTCTTGTGTTGTGTGTGTGTTTCTTTGGATAAGCTTCTCACTGTATTTGAGTTTATTGTGCTTTAATTAAAAACAATTAGTTTTCTTTAAATGTACCCCCCTCTTACTCGCCTGCCTGTCTACCTTCTTTCCTTCTTTCCTCCCTTCTTCCCTCCCTTCTTCCCTCCCTCCCTCCCTCCCTCCCTCCCTCCCTCCCTCCCTCCCTCCTTTCCTTCCTTCCTTCCTTCCTTCCTTCCTTCCTTCCTTCCTTCCTTCCTTCCTTCCTTCCTTCCTTCCTTCCTTCCTTCCCTTTCTTTTTAAATCTGGTATTTACCAGTGACCTTCCTTAGTGACTTTTATTTGAATTGTTGTTGTGCTTTAGAGACATAGGAATTTGGGTCTCTTGCCCCCATTCTGAGAGAAGAACTCCCAGGAGTTGCAGTTAGTGTGCTAGCGGGGCCTCTGTGATGTAGAGCTGGGCATTCATCCTCCTCCTCAGTGCTGATGGCCTGTGCGCAAAACTCCCATTAGTGTTAATAGGAGCCACTTGCTTAAGTCCCTGTACACCAAGATAAGCCCAGGCTCTTTTATAATACCTTGTAGATACCTTTGTTGTTTTTGTTGATGATGGCAGGAGCTTTGGTCTTGAGGTTAACTGACTGTTAAGACTGAGTTGGAGTTGTCTTGGGATATGGAATAAATTACTGAGTCTGATCTGTAATTAAGTTTTCATCATGATTAGACTCAAAACACTTATAGCTTGTGAGCCGTAGAAACTTTTGGTGATTTTTGTACTTTATACTATGATGAAGCAAGACCTTTTTCTGTTCATTTCTTCTACCACAAAACAAGCTATTTTAACAGTTTTTGTGTGTATTGTAGGAGAACTCTGTAAGTCATTGTCATTTTCGTCGTTGTCGTCGTCGTCGTCGTCGTCATCATCATCACTAGTATTTTTACCGAGAAGAATTTCTACACTTGCGCTCTGGCCTCTCAGCCAGCTAGTGTGCTTGATACTTTGCAAGCATATTGACTTTGCTGTGCACTGATGTAATGCTTACATACTGCAGCCACTGGTCAAGAATTAACCCCTGTCTACTACACCTTTCTGTGAATTAGGGATTCTTATGACTTTGAATCATATATATATATATATATTTTTTTTTAATGGAAGATTTAGTTCTTACATTGAAAGTAGTGAGTTTATAGTGTAGGCTATATTTTGTCTGCCTTTATCTTTGTGAATTTTTAGTTAGTCATCTGGATTTCTTAGACCTCTGTGCTGTGGATGAAGGTGTGGCTTGGCCCCTCAGAAGTGTTCATTCTAGTTTTAGGTTCTTTGAGGGTACAAAGGCACAAAAGACAGTGGAGCACTGTAAGTTAGACAGTGTTATCTAACCCAACTAACATTCAGGTGTTTCTGGGGAACTGTAAAATAAAAAGCCTAAATATCTGGGTTTTAAATTATGTGTTCTGAACCCAGAACCTTTACGGGTAGGGCCAGTGAATCTATGTGTATTAGTTTATTTGTGCTTTTGATTTAAGATCGAAAAGTAATGTACAAGGAATCATTTCTACATGTGTGTGCATCTGTGTTTGGGCATTCATTTGTGCGTGTGTGTGTGTGTGTATGTGTGCATGTGTGCGCGCGTGCGCCTATGTACCTGTATGCATGTATATTTCTATTAAGGGCATAAAGTCATATTACATCATTAAGTAGTATGTGGTTAAATTCTAAATACTGGCAGGGCTCAGAAGAGTTCAAAGGTACAGCACTTGCCTAGAACATACAAGGCCCTATATTCTATTTTCAGCACCATGAAAGAAAGAAAAAAATATTGAGAAAGATGATAGATATCCTGGAAGTTTAAAGAGAATGAGTAGAGAATATGGTAGCAGGGAAGGTCTCTGTCAATGGTGAGTCTTTACCTGGGTTCTAGTATCTGAATGGGGTTTGCATAGATTAAAAAAAGGTAAAAGCATATTCTTGGTATAAGAAAGAATGTGAGTAAAAGTTTTGGGAGAGTGACAATCATGATTGCTGTTTTAATCTTTGTTTTATATTTGATGAAGCTTTGGTAGATTTCATGAACGCTGTGGGAGTGAGCCATGGCAAAGCGTGGAGGGGGACGGTGCTGATTAGTGGGAAAACAAGTGGAAGCGCCTGGGCAGGGCTGAGGTGCAGCCAGTTAGTGCTGTGGACTCTGCTAAAGGACGGACAGACGGATGGACAGGTGCAGTCCTCTGAACTCGATGCCAAGCCACTGAAGATTTTGAGTTGTAGGGTAATGATGTGTCTTGGGTTTTGTAAAGCTTCTCTGTTGTTACAAGAATAACTTGTAGTGAGACTTCGGGTAGGGTGGGGTGACCAGTGAGCAGGGCAGGACAGGAGCTGAGGTCAAAGGTGCTAGTGGGCTGGCCCAGGGAATCGTGGAGCTGAGGTGAGAGGTCAAAGTAGGTAGCCTCCTGGAGGTGGAGGCCACATAGCTCGATGTTGGGTTGATGTTGGGTTGGAGGTTGCGTGTCACAGAACTGTGGGTGACTTCCAAGTGTTTCTGCTGAAAGACTGGGGTTGCCTTTATGGAGATGCTAATGGCTGAGGAGGAGGCTGGAAAGAAGAGTCAGGAGTTTAATCTTGTATCCATGGAGCTTAAGATACCTGTTTGTCAGGTGTTGAGGGGCGGACACAGAGGGAGGGGCCTGTAGGACTTTCTGGCACATGGAATTCTGCTTTTTTTCTTCTAACCACTTATCTGTGTTTACATTCATTTCAGACTTAATGTACTTTTGGTTGGAAGTTACGAAGGGCAGACAAGAAGCTATAAAACTTGAAACTTGTGTATAAAATTTAGTTATTGAATGGCAGGGATAGTGAAGGAAGAAGAAAGACTGAATCTTCTAGGTGAGGTGACATTTTAAAGTATCTTTGAATAACAATTATCTATGCTATTCTAGTCCCCAATCAAAATTTATGATTGAGCACAGGCTATAAACTTAATTGTTGAAAATTTGTAGTGGGGCATATTAAATTTTAGCCTAATTTAAAACATGACCAAGTGTTAAAATTTTATCCACGAAATTTGTTTATTGTTTAATGTAGATTAGATGCAAAGCTCTTAGATGCTTTACAGAAGGTACTTAAGAGGTGGCTATTAATCATCTTTGATTTATTTATAATGTTTTAAATTTCATAACCATGCCAGAAATCTGAATAACTTGTTTATTTGTCTGCTCTAATTAAAACTGCTACCTGTGAAGTTCTGTAGCGGGGAAGTCTTTAGTTTGTTTTAAAAATTTTTTTGTAAGGTTATGTTAGCAAAATAATATTCATCTCTAAAAGCAGAATAATTTTATTTACTCTAACTTGGGTATTTTGAATGTTGTTTTGTTAATGTGTTTGAAATACTGAGTAGCCCAGGCTTCACTGTGTGGCTTAGACCAGTTTGGAACTTGTGTTTTCCAGGCTGATCTTGAGCTCTGAATCCCCCTGTCTCAGCTGCCTTCTACTTGCCAGGGGTTTGAAAGACTTCAGTAACAATTAGGAAATGAAGTAAGGAAGTTACTTAGTTAATGCAGACAGCTCTAGCAGTACAGCCTTAGGTGAGGAGATAAGACCCCGAACTTAGATGATCTGCACATGGTAGTGCAAGAAGTGCTGCCTTACATGCCAGCCGTGCATCTGCCTCTCAGTGTTACGAGTCTGTACAAACAAAATATTTGCCTTTTTTTTTTTTTTTTTGCCCACTTTCCATTTGGCAGCAGTTAACAAGTCAGTCTTTGAAGTGTTGGTGTACAGATTTTAAGACTGTTAGTTTGAGAGTAATTTGCTTTTCTGGGTGTCTGAGTCTCCTTGAGGGTTGATGGATGTTCGGACCTGCTTCCCTGAAGCTGCACCTCTGCTCATGCATGCAGAATCCACTGTCTGTTGGAGCTGGTAGCCTTGTAAAGCCCACTCGTGGGTATCTTTAAGCATAAAGGATATTGAATTCTCAAACTTGCCCTAAGTAGCTTACATATGATTTTTCTTTAAAACTGTTCAAAATATTTCTCCATGTTTGATATTGCTCATTTCTTAGAAGCTCATTGCTTCAGAGCAATGTTGCTGGGGGAGAAGTATGCTCAGTCACTGGGGCATCTGGCCTGCCGATTCTTCTCTCCGTCTGTACCCTTTGCTTTGCTTTCCTGTGTGGTTTCTGTAGTCCTTGTAAGCAATGTTATAATCAGTGTCATGATATTATCACGTCATGATTTTCTCTTTATTAGCTTAGGATTGACTCTGCTCCTGAATTTTGGAGAAAATGCCAGGGCAACAGACATACATGCACACATTGTACAGTCTTTCTGTTGGCTTCTCAGAAGAGTTCATGTGTTAGATTTTCCTCAATGCTGGATTAAATAGAAGTTAAATCCCATTCTGTCCTGACCGTGTTCTAAAGTCAATGCATTTTATATATCCTGGGTGTATTTGTTGATTATATTTATCTCCATTGTTGATCATAATTATCTTCAATTCTGGAGCTTACTTTTTTAAAATTATATTTATTTATGTCTGTGGACATACATGTCAGAGCGTGGCTTTCAGAAATGTCCACAATATAAATGAGTCCTGGGGATCAAACCCAGGTTTTCAGATGTGACTATAAGCACTGTGACCCACTGAGCTATCTTTTTGGCATTCATGCCCCATGTAGTAGTTCATTTTGTTTTTCAATTGAAAACAAGTTCTTAATTTTAGCTTAGTCCTATTTATTAGTCTTTTTTCATTATATTTTAAAATGGTATAACTGTATTTCTGGTGAAGAGCGTTGATTTAGACCATCATTCATCTAACTAGTTAACAGTGGGAGGTTGATGTATAAGGGGTTACATAATGAGAGGGCTAGGGATCTGGGAAGAGGAGCCTCAGCAGCTTGCTGGTATTGAGTCAATCCGTGAACCTGACCATTTCTTAAGTGCTCACCATGTGCCTGGTGGTACTGTTTCAGGCATCCTTTGAGTGGAACTGTGGATTTTTCACTATAGTAACTAAAATAATTATCTTTTTTGTGGCCCTAATTATATTTTGTTTGAAAGGATTTTAGATGTTGAGAGGAAATAATCATAAAAGCTAACTTTATCATTAAAAGTCACAAAGTTGAAGAAATTTTATGAATATAAGAAGAGTAGTTACCAAAATAGCTTTTAGTTGTTGAAGATGCAAAGACAGTGTAAGATTTACAGGATAAAAGTATTTAAAAGCTTGTTAAAGAACACAACAAACAAGAAAGAGAAACAAAAATGAGCTTAAATCCTGCCACACATGGGTGTAATTTCTGAGACTTCACTAAGACACAGCAGAGCTGTGTCTGAGGAGAGCTTCAGTGCTCCTTTAGAATTAATTGGCCGTTAGGACTTTATCCTGCATGTGGGGTATGCGTGAAGAACATCCTGAAGAGACTGAGGACATCTGCAGGTGGGAACCTTGTTTCTGTTAAATTGCACCCGTTGGCTCTAAATCCAGTTAGTGGGATCAGCTGCAGTCCAAAGCTGCTCCTCAGCACAGGGAGCCATCTGAAGCAGGAGGGCACAGAGAGTCTAGTCTTCAGTAACTGGATTATCTTACAGGCTTACTGCATGGTTTTCCTTGTGGTTGGGAATCCATTCTAACTCTGATGATTAAAATAGCTATTTAGATGGACTCCTGAGAACTTTGAAAAGAACTGGAGTTCAGAGTAGAAGAAGGAACTGGGTACACACCTTTAATTCCAGCACTCCAGAGGCAGAGGCAGGCAGATCTTTGTGAGTCCAAAGCCAGCCTGGTGTACAGAGTGGGTTTCAGGACAGCTAGGGATCTGTAGAGAAGCCTTGTCTTAAACAAAAACAAAATAGGAAGGAAAAGGAGGAAGAAGGAAGAGGAGAGAGGAGAGAGGAAGACGACAGTCAAGTTAATTTCTTTTAGAAACAAATGTAGATTGCATTAATCAGAGACCGTTTAAATAACTTTCCTTTATGCTTAACGTGACTTCATGCTTAACAAACCTTTCTCATCTGACAGGGTCTTTGAAATAGCCTCAAGGAAACAAAACATTATTGGAGTAGCATAGGTCAGCAAACATTTGTTTCAGGCGTAATCTAAATGTTGGTTGTGTGGAAACAGGTTAGTGCTCAAAGTATTAAGGGCTCTGTTTTCAGTTTAGTTCCCTAATACTGGGTGAGGATCCTAAAACTTCGATTTTTCTTTCTAGCTTTATCACTGATTATGAATGTAGTATAGAAGAATCATTGTGTTTGTAGCTCATAGTCCCAAGCAATGATATAAATTTAAGAATATAGATGAAAATTTGACTAAAATTCTGATCATATTATTTATTTATACTTATTTTAATACATAGATATTATTTTATACATTATATAATATTGTGATTAAAGCCTGGCATGAGGAAAATCTGTTTCAAGATTTATTACAAAAAGACCTTTTAAGTGGAACAAACTAAGGACTTGCTTCTTATGCTCTGTTGTAAAGAGATAGCAGTGGAGCCATTTGAATGAATGAAATCTACATATGGGTCTATCAGTCTACAACTGATCCACACAAGTGCACATGCTGCATTTACAGCCGAGAGCAGTGCAGGCAAGCCCAGGTGTCAGCTCACAACTACATAAAGCTGACTGGCTGGTAACAGCATGATTGCAATAACTAGTAGTCCCGCTTGCTGCTTTCTAAGTGTGGTCCTGAGTTCGGGTGTGTAAATATCTGTAGAAAGAGAGGCAGTGTGCTAGGCTCCACGTGGGTGGGTCACCTGTGGTTATCACTAATTCTTCACCGGTTTTGTATGTTATCTGAAACACTATCAGTTGATAACTGTTAGTTTTCTCGGTGAGACTTCCTGTTGACCAAGTCAGTGATAGTAGTTAGGGTTTGAGGAACCAAAATCTAGGCTTTGATTATTGACTCAGAGTGCCTGTGCCCCTGGCAGTGCCCTCCTCGTTGTTCAAGGGTCTTCTCTACTTATTTTTCCTGGTCTTAAAAGCTGTGTTAAAGCAGAGGTTTAATTGCTCTTGAGTTCCTGCTTTGCTGTAAACACTACTCATTTCTTTCTTGTTTGTTGTTGGGTTCTAAAATTTGGAGGTTGAAATGTATTGTTTTTTCCCCCCTTTTTTATAGTCAGAAGTCTTTGAGTCTTTAGCTTTTGATGACATCATGAATCTGTTTGTAGTTTAACTGTGTTTTTCCTTCTGTTGCAGGGGACTAGAGAGCTGAAGGAGAGCCAGATTCTCCAGAATTGGTAAGTATTTTTACAAAGCTAGTATAGTGTGCATGATTTTTACTGGACTCAATCAAATATTAAGTGATTTTAATTTTTTTTTTACCTCCTAAAAAAACTTCCTTCTAAAACTTCAAAACTACAAGGCTTTGTAGTTTGCACCAAAAGTGAATTTTTAACTTCACAGAGCTGTATCTGAAATGCATTTATATTTCTGATAACCACACTAGACTTACATGCTCCAGAATTTGATAACCTATTAAAACTCGAAGTCCCTGTTGCCAATAATGAGTAGTTAGGCCTGAGAATTCAAAGTCAGGGAAGACAAGTGTAGGTTAGGTTTCCATTGTCTCCTGCATTACCATCTGCTCTGTTTGAGGCCTCCCTGTGGCTTAGCTGGCCAGTTACTGCAGCTGTATAACCTCACCTTGGAGTAGGAGCCTCTTGATGTTTGTATTCTTATGCTTGGCATTAGATTGCCTTTAAGTCTGAGATTATGTTTTTAGTGTGTGTTGTTTTGTATATTTTTTAAAGGAAGAGAGAAGCAAACATGTTTTTTGATAGCTACTTTCATAAACTTTTTAAGCAGCTTACAACTTACTGTACTTACTCAATTTCAGATGTCTTAATTCAAGATCCTAGATTGCATTGGGTGATCTGGCACACTTAGTACCTGGCAGAGAATAACTCTATTTCGATTGCATGTGCTATGAAAAAGTTCAAGCTACAATTGTGTGATTTTCCAGTGTGAGGTTGCTTTAAAAAATCCTATCTTTTAAATAGTAATAAACTTAGTAGGTAGAATAGATGGGACACATTTTTGGCTTTGAGTTTTTTTTAGAGACAGAATCTCACTCTGTGTAGCCTTAGTTGGCCTAGAGCTGGCTGCATAGACTCTAGGCTAGCCCAGAATACACAGATATCAGCCTACTGAGTGCTGAGATTAAAGGCATGCACTACTACCATGCCCAGCAGAGTTTTGCTTTTGTGGTCCTTCTAGTATCTCTTAGTTTAGAGAACATAAAAGGGAGGTTCTTGAACCAAAGAACCTTAGATTTTGCTACCATTTAATTCTATTGCGTTTCTCACACTGAACCTTGTAAAGTAATAATCACACTTCTTTACCTCATGGTCTTAGAGAATCATGAAATCTGTCCTGCATGGCGATTTCTTTGCCTACATCCCTGACTGGTTGTTACTTATTCGGGTGCACATTTAATACTATGTTTTTAAAAATGTAGGCTGTTGTTTTCTGTAATGAATATGTTTTGAGAAATTCTGATTCCACAGAAACTGACATTGGGATTGGGGTGGGAAACGGGTTCTGTGGTCAAATAACTTGGGAAATGCTGCATTAAACAAAGTTAAACAGGTCTCTTTACTGCAGGACTTCTCAGAACCTTTAATATGCTAATGTGCATTGTGAATCTCCAAGATGGGGATATGATATGCAGCATTCTTGAATACTTCTAATGACAGGGAGCCCACTACCTCATAAGGTAACCCATTCCTTTTTTTGTACAGCTCTAATCCTTAGTTATATATAATCCTTATATTATTTATATTGATCTGAATTCTATTCTCCCATGACTTTGCTTCTACTAAATATGATATTGGTTGGTTATGCTGGGATATGTTCCTATGTCACTCTTTCTGTGATCCATATTTATTATAAGCTTCTGGCCAGGCTCACCTAAACAGCCTCCACCCTCAAATCATCCAGTGACCTTTTAGTACATGTAGCAACCAGTTCTAAAGTCTCAGACACTGCATCACTATACTTTCACGCACCACCCTCCAACCTTCATTTCAAATTTCTATAAACTCTCCATTTTACTTCAGTGTTCCCGTTGTGGGTGAGGCTGAGCTTTTAATAGGCATGCTTCCTTTCCCTGAAGAACAGTAGGGACTGGAAGAGTCGGAGTGTGCAGGCAGCCTGTGTCCCAGAAGCTGAGTTTGACTTCTGCTTTGGGATGATGGTGGGGAAGAGGTGGAGCCTCTGAGGAGAATGTTGTGGGAATTCTTGCCTTGACCTAATGCTATGATCTCTATACATAGTCTTTAGAAAAACAAATGACCTATTCTCTTCCCAGTAAACCCAGACAAAGAGATAATTTAACAGATAAGAAACATCATTTACTAATAGTTAATAACAGTAGCTATCTAATCTAATAGTTTGGAAACACCCAGCTAGCTATGGTGGCTTAGCAAACAGCCGGGTCAGATTCCTAGAATAGGCAGCCTCTAAAGTCAGGGATGTCGAGGTCTATGAGGGACATTTTCTGTTGACTTGAGGAGTATCAGCAAAGAAATAGTGATCTGAAATAAGTCAGAATATATTGAAAATTTGCAGAATAAGGAGAACTTAGATTTCTTAATATCATTTTTTGATTCGTGTTAATAAATACTTAATACTTTCAACAAATGCTACTAAAAGACCCTTTTATTTTTAGCATTCATAGTAATTTTTTAGCATTATTGGTTAATCATCAAAGATATTTTATCTCACTGTATAAAATATTAAATGTATAGTAAAAAATTGAAGCCTGGTATTCCAATTTTGAGAGCAGGACAAGATAAAAGGGATATATAGATTTTATCTGCTTTTTCCTATTTAAAATAGTAAACTTTTAAAAATAATCTGTGAATATCAATCAGACACAGGAATGTTTGTATATGTAGCAAATAGTTAGTGTAGAGAACACAGAAATTTTTTTAGGGACAGTTCGGAAGCACACAATGCCATGAACTTATTAAAGTAACTCTTGATTGGCCTGTCAGATTTGTCTAGGATCAGAAGTATTTCTTAGCAGTAGAAGGGGTTTAGAGCTTCTCTACAAGTCTTAGCAGAAGGCCCAGAGATTGTGCGGCTTCATACAAGACTGTTCAGAGTGATAACAGCCCCATTAGAGAATTTGAGTTTTTTTCATTTTGTTTTTTATTTTTAAATTATTTTTATTAGTTCGGGTGCATGAGTGTTTTGTGTGCATGTACATCTGTGCACCAAATGCTTGCCTGTTACGTGAGGAAGGGACGAGCCTCCATGTGGGTGCTGGGAATCAAACTTGGGTGCTGACTCAACCACTGAGCTAAGTCTCCAGCCTGAGAATTTAACAAGTTTGATTCAAAGTTAAAGCTTGAAGAAGTATGTCAATATCTCAAAAGTTGGTGGCTCACAAAAAAAACCTTTCCTGAGACCTTAGCTTGATTCAACCCTCATAACAGTCCTGCAGCAGGTGACATGAGCCCCATTTCCCAGAGGATAATGAATGAATGGCTTTGTTTTGTTTGCTCTGGGGAGGCAGCAAATGCTCCTTTTTTACCATCTAGCTATACTTTTTTGGGTGAGATATTATGATTATTAATCGTTTTGTTGGGGTGCGTGCGTGCATGCGTGTGTGTGTGTGTGTGTGTGTGTGTGTGTTTTGAGACAGTGCCTCTTACAGTCCACTTTGGCCTTGAACTTACTGAGTAGCTAAAGATAACCTTGAACTCCTGATCCTTGTGTGTTCACCTCCCAAATGTTATGATAGCATGTACCCTGCTATCTGGCTGTTTTCTGCTTTGTTTTGATTTATAGCTTGAGAGGCTACTAGGTTACCTGGTTTTTTAGTGTGTACATTATTGAAGGCAGAAAGTTAGCATGTTATGCTAGGCAGGATGCCCTCATTGATGGAGGTATGTAGAGATGTTGGATAGAAAGTATCTGTTACTATCTTGTGAATTTGTTTATAGTCATCTTTCAGTAACTTCTTTGTTTTACACACACACACACACACACACACACACACACACCTTATTAGAATTGGAAAAATATAATAAATTATCTCATACCTTCTTGGGGCTGATGAGATGACTCAGCAGGTAAAGGCACTTGCAACCATTCCTGAGGACCTGTTTGATCCTCAGAACCCACATGGTGAACAGAAATAATGTCTTCACATTGTCCCTGGACAACTCCACATACATTCCATGTCATATGCATGCCCCCTCCCAGTAACCAAATGTTATCTTAAACATTTTAAAAAGGTAATGCTGTCTTGTGCAGCTGCAGACTGTCTGTAAATAGTGTTTACAAGATGGTGCCTACACTAAGATCCCCATGTGTTCTAAAGGCTCCAATATGTGTGGCTTGTTTTTCAAAATTATATCCTATATATCTTAACTATGTGTATAGACTAATCTCTTAAGACAATTGTCCAGAAAGAGACCTTTCTGATGAAGGATTTCAGAATCATCTTCTATTCCTCATAAGTACTTCTGTGACTAGTCATGATCCTTTTTAACCCTTCAGTCTATATGAAACAAAATATGTAATTGGCATTTAAATGCCTTTGTATATCTCTGGTAAGAGGACAACAGCCGGATGGAGGAAGTAAGGCTGTCAGCTCCTCATTAGCTTGCTTGGCAGGCTTGTTGTACAAGGCATGCTTTGACATTTAGAGACTCCAGGTTAAAACCTTGTTTTTGCTCTTTAACTCTTCCTCACTCCCCTCCCCCTCCCCCTTCCCAGTATCCTTCTGCCCTCCCTTCCCCTCCCTCTTTTCTTTTTTTGCGAGAGACAGGATATCTTGTAGCCTAGGCTGGACTCAAAGTCACCATATAGCCGAGGCTGGCCTTGGCCTTCGGGCCACCTCTTGAGTGCTGGGATCACAGGAGCGTGCCACCACACCCAGTTACTATTTTTTTATTGAGGGTATTTGTTTGTTTGTTTGTTTGTTTGTTTTGTGGGTTTTTTCCTTCATGTTATAAAAGTTCCTGATTTTTTATTAATTCTCATTTATGTTTTCTCAGTTAAAATGAGATGTGCATTGTCTATGGAAAAGTTTGAAAATACTGATACTTCCCTAAAGAAGGAAGTTTAGTAGCTCTTAGACCTTTCACCTACACAGCTCCAGCTGACTGTGGAGCGGCATCAGACCCGCCCTAGGCATCCGAGAGTTGATTATTATGCATCTTGAGCATTACAGGCAAAACCTACCTCCTTAAATGTGTGTTTCTGTTGTGAGTTCAGATGGGCGCCTTGGTCAACCATTGAACGTCACTGATTGGTCAGTCTTCAATAAGATTTTTACTAGTATATTCATGTTAATATCTTTTCATAAAGGAATTCTCATTCATCTGTGTCAAGTTCTTTGACTTGATTCATAATTTTTGTTGATCATTCTTATGTCTTATGAGAATTGGTTTTCTGTACATTTTTGTTAATGTGTGAAAGTCCTGACTGTATGAACAGTGCTAACCTGCTGTGGCTGTGACCTGCTTGTTTCCAGAGTTAGAGTTCAGCTGAGCTCTACTGAGATGTGTCACCAACCATGCAATAAAATAGGCCTTTCTGGTTTTGAACATGCTCTTGCGGCAGGATTATCCTTCACATATAAAGAATTGTAGGAAATCTTTTTAGATACATTTTCTGATAGAACTTGCAAAAATTATGACCATGTGGTTTTTAAAACTATAATATAAACGGGGTATGGTTGATTACATTTATAATCCTAGCACTCAGGAGGCCAAGGTAGGAGGATTATGAGTTCAAGAACAGGCTGGGCTCTGTAGGAGGTTCAAGGCAAGTTTGGACCACACAGTGAGACCCTGTAGAACGGAGCTGTCATGTATAAATTAAGAGTTTGAGAAGGGAGATTACTTTTGAACTTAAAATTGAAGTAGCTGTTATAGTTTTCAGATTAGCAGTTGCAAATGTACAGAGCCATAGAAGCCTTGCTTTACCTGAGTCACTAATGATTCTGGTATTCGTTATAATTCCAAATAGTTTTTAGGATAGTAAGTGGCTGAAATTCATTATATGTCTCCTTTTAAAAATTATTTCCCCTAAATATCCTGCCTGTATGAATTTTTATGATTACCAGTAAATCTTTGCCAGCTTCTAGAGATGTAACTTTGAAAGAATTTTGCACTTTGAGAATTCAGTCTTTTTTAGGTTAGAATATTCTGATTTTACATAACATAGTGTATAAACCCTAGAGGAGAGATTGTCATTGATGTTTTAAGCCCAGAGAGATTAAGTAAATATAATGAAAACTAAAAATCCTAAGAATATACTTTGTAGCTAACGATTCCATTAAGCTCTGTGAACTTAGTCTTAAAAAGACTGTGAGACCCTCAGGCTGATGAACACTGGTGGTTGTGAGTCTTGCAGTCAGATACTAGTTTTCCTTTCTCAGTATTAAAAGGCAGTGCTAGCTACAGCTTTTATAGGTATAAGAAAGAAAATAGATGTTTAATAAAGTTTAAATTTATTTAGACAAAAATGTCTTTGCTTGGGCTGGAGAGATGGCTCAGTGGGTAAGAGCACCGACTGTTCTTCCAAAGGTCATGAGTTCAAATCCCAGCACCCACATGGTGGTTCACAACTGTAAAGAGATTTGATGTCCTCTTCTGGTGTATCTGAGGACAGCTACAGTGTACTTACATATAATAAATAAGTCTTTTTAAAAAAAGTAAGTTATAAAAATGTCTTTGCTTTAATAAATAACCCCAAATCATGGTCACATTTAAGAAAAAAAATTAAAGAAAAATTAGCCATTTTGTTAAGCTGCAGTAGTGCTGGTGTAGGAAGGTGAGATGGTGTCCCATTTACAGTCATAAATTCAGACTTTGACATCTCCACATACAGTTACACATACGTGTGTAAGTAAGAGTGCCATTAAGTTCAAATGCACCCCACGGTGGGAGACTGGGAACTCCCCAGTCTATTCTGATTTTAAAATGCTTGGCATGTTTTGTAAAGTCTGTGTACCGATTGGTGTAGTCTTCAGTCTCCCCTGCTAGTTCTCATCTGGATGGAAGTGGTCCTTCAGCTCCCTGTCCTCGGTGCTGAGCACACAGTGGGTGTTCATGTGTTTCCTTGACTGCCTCTTTTGCTATTGTATTCCTTTTCTTAGTTATTTGAAGTGTTCTGTAGAGGAATGCCCTAAAGAATAAAACCCAGAAAGTTTTGGTACTGAATTGTTTTTAAAAAGTCCTTTGGGGATACTTTTTTTTGTGTGTTACAAAATATAATATTTCTAATTTAATTATTTTGACAAAAGTTTCTTCATTCCCAACACAATAATACCAATCATTTTATGATCTCCACAGCTGCAGCAACGAGAGGAGCTTGTAATTTTAAACGGAGGCTGAAGACACTGTAGAATTAGCAGACATACCAGAGCGTGGAGAAGGCAGAGGATGGAGTTGCAGACTCTACAGGAGGCTCTTAAAGTGGAAATTCAGGTTCACCAGGTATGTTGTGTGGCTGACTACTGATGTACACTGTGTTACTAACAGAACAGGCCCCATTCTGCATTTTGGTCAAGTTATGTGCTCATTCTACGACTTACCCAATAACCCTGGCATTTGACCAGAGTCACTGCTCCACAGCTGTACTCATATACTGCCTTTAGGGACTTTAGTAAGATGGTCCTGACATCTTTTCCAGAAAAAAAGGACTGAAAATACTGTTTTCATATCCTAAAGGTATTTGAAAAATGAATCCTTTTTTGCTATATTTCTGGCCAGTTTGAAAACCTTCTATACACAAGATGCCCTCTTTGCATGCTCTTCTTTTTTTTTTTAAATTTACTTTTGCTCTTTTGATGGGGCCTCATGTTGGCCTCGAACTCCTGACGTAACTACATTGACTTTGAACTTGCTGTGGTCCTCGTGCCTCTGCCTCCCTACTGCTGCCTTTCTTCCCTTGACTGTGGTAAGAATGAGCTGTCCCACTACACACGCCAGCACCTGCGCTCATCCCTGACTCATTTCGGTGCCGCCTCGCTCTCGTTTTTATTTTTTATTTTTAATAATTCCACTCTTTGGTAAGGAAAATCTGGCTGCTGTCATCAAAACTTAAGATGTCATCAAAACTTAACCTTACATTTTACCTCAGATAAAAATAAACAAACCTTTTAAGTATATAATTATAAAATGTATATATACATTTTATAATCATTTTATACAATTGTTTCTGAAGTATAATATTACATGTAAAAACACTTAATATATTTTTATTTGTATATGTTAATATGGATATATGTAAAAACAAACATATAATTATAATCAAGGTAGAAAACTACCCATAAATAACTAAATCATTAACATTTATCACATAAACAGACTATCACTCTTTCATTTTCTTGACATCAGCTGGGCATTAGATTTAAAGCACATAAATAAACATACATGTATATAATCCTTGGTATTCAAAGTAACAAATGATGAGTTGGCTACTTTTGGCCATGTAACATTGTCATGTGATATGGGATGGAATGGATGTATGAAGGGACTAATCTCTATGTGATATTTTGGTTTGAACCCAGAACTTTTTTTTTTTAAAGGAGTTCAATGTCTCAAGTCTACCTCTTTTTTTTTTTTTTAAGATTTATTTATTTATTATATGTAAGTACACTGTAGCTGTCTTCAGACATTCCAGAAGAGGGTGTCAGATCTCATTATGGATGGTTGTGAGCCACCATGTGGTTGCTGGGATTTGAACTCAGGACCTTCAGAAGAGCAGTCAGTGTTCTTAACCACTGAGCCATCTCTCCAGTCCTTGAACCCAGAACTTTATGCATGTCAGTGAATGCTCTACCAGTGAGCTACAGTTCCAGTTAGAATATGCTTTAGTTTTAGGGTCTCACCTCAATCAATCTTTAGTCTTCCTGTTTCATCTTTCTAAGTTCTGGGTTGTATACATTTGAGCTACCACATATACATTACTTGTTAAAAGTGTTTTTAGGTATAGTAGTGTCTCTTGTTTTTTCTTGTATGAGATAATGCAGCATCGATTTCTGAACTCCTACATGCACACGTACACACACACACATATTTGGGCTTCTGATAATTGCTGGGTTTGCCTATTGCCCCACTTGTGCCATGTGTGTGTGTCTGTGTATGTGTGTGTGTGTGTGTGTGTGTGTGTGTGTGTGTGTTGTTGCTCTTGTTGTTTTCCACATGAACTCTTTGTTTGGAAGTCCCAGCTTCTGATTTGGACCATGTGGGTCCTGTGTTCAATACAGTTGATGTGTATGACTTGCATGCGCACCATGTGTGCCCGGTGTTTGTGGAAGCCAGAGAGGGGGTATCAGATTCCCTGGACCTGGAGTACAGAGGATTATATACACGGGTGATGGGAATTAAACCTGGGTCCTCTGGGAGAGCAGCCAAGTTTTTTAACCACTGAGCCATCTCACCAGTCCCTGGATGAAAATATTTTTAAATATAGGAATGTTAAATCCAGCTCAGGATGGTCCAGCTCAGGACGGTAACAACAACTTAAATTAATAATTGTTTAAAGCTGGCGATATCTCCAGTCGGTTTTAGGAATACAATATCAATTTGAAATCTGTGTGAGTCAAAGTTAAATTTATGGTGGTATATATGATTTCTATAGGTTTTTTTCTCCTCTTAAAATTTGGAATGCAGTTTATAGTTTTTTTTTTTCCCCCCCAAGACAGAGTTTCTCTGTGTAGCCCTGGCTGTCCTGGAACTCACTCTGTAGACCAGGCTGGCCTTGAACTCAGAAATCCACCTGCCTCTGCCTCCCAAGTGCTGGGATTACAGGCGTGTGCCACTACTGCCCAGCCCTAGTTTATATTCTTTTTAATTCCTCATAAGATACATGTCCCAAATAAACAAACTAAAAATGGGGGCTCTTTACAACAGCGGTTTGGGTCCTTTAGCAAGTCATATTGTTTGTAGTCAATTGTTTGTGTATTAATCCATATTATCGCACTCCAAATTTTAAAAGCTTGGCTTCTACTTAATAAAGTAGATGAGTTTGTTGTGTATTTTAGATTTTGTTTTATAACACTATTTTAAAAGTACCTTGTCACCCAAGGAATGTGACAACTATTTCTGTTGTTATATGAAAAATTCACCTGGAGAAAAGCTAATCCTAGGTACTCTCAGCCTTCCCATATTCTTTTATCTTTCTAATTCCTCTTGTTACTCTTGGGATTATTTTTGTTTTTGATTTTGTTGTTATAGTTGGGTTAGGTCAGATGACATTTATTTATTTATTTATTTATTTATTTATTTATTGGATGTGTATGAGTGTTTTGTCTGCATGTATCCATAAGATGAGCTGATCAAACAAAGTTACTGAACACAGGTTCGTACTGTCAGATCCAGTCCAATAGGCCTGCCAGACCTGCACCTGGCTATGTAAGAACAGCCCTGCTTTATATGGGTACTGCTTCTTTCCAGACCCTGTCTGGGATCTTGAGACAGGGTCTCACTATGTATGTAGTTCTGTCCTACAACTCATTATATAGATCCTGCTGGTCTCAAACACACGAAGATCTGCCTGCCTCCTGTGTGCTAAGATTAAAGGTATGCGCCTCTATGTCCAGCCTACATCCTGCTTATTTAAATTGCAGAAGTCACTGTCCTCCTCCACATTGACAAAGCAGATACTTTTTCATTTCAAGTATAAAGAGATAAATGACTTTTTCTCTTTTACGAAGAGTGCTTCATTAGCCATCACCAACAGTTTTAGTTTTTTGGGGTTTTTTTTGGTGATATTGAGTGTGTGTGTGTGTGTGCGCGCATAAACCTAAGTAGCCATAGGGGTTATTACATGAGACTGACAGTTCTTTTTCTCTCTTTATTACCAGAAATTGGTTGCTCAAATGAAGCAGGATCCGCAGGTAAAAAAGTCCTATTGTTATAAACTTAATTTTTAAATGTAAAAACAATTAAAAATGACAGTGAACTATGATTGACAATTAACAATAAAATGCAGGTGTTAGTTAAATTAAAAATACACTTCCATCCCAAACAGCATTACGTTGATATTCATGTTTTATAGGTTTAAAGAAAGTCCAGTTGTAGAGTGAGATCACTGCTGGTTTAGCTTTGTTACTGTTGTTTTGCTTTTTTTGTTAATTTCTTTATCTGTAAAAACCAGCCAAACAAACAAAAAACTAAAAACAAAAAAAAATTAGGTTTAACTAACTTCATATAGCTTGAATATATTTCTTTAGAAAACTATTTTTGAGACTCTATGCTGACTTTAAATTCTCCTCCCCGCTTGACCTCCCAAACTCTGAGATTATAACCATTTGCCTCCATACCTAGTATAGATTTAATTCATATCATTAGAATTAGAGTTTTCCAGGGTTTTAAAGTCTCAGACTTACTGAAGTACCCCCAAATCATTTTTAATTGTGTGCAGTTTATATATAAGACACCTGAGTACTGGATTTACAACATTCACAGTAAAATGTTTAGTTTTTTTTTTTTTTCTTGGACAAGGTTTCATGTCTCAGAGTAGCTCCGGATGTCCTCAGTATCCAGGAATGGTGTTGGTCTTATAACCTCCTCCCTGGATTCTCAGAGCTGAGGTCATGGGAATGTGCCATCAAACCTGGCTTTGAAAGTTTTAATCTTTAAAAGAACCCTTAAAGAGGGTTTCAGACATATCTTACATAATAATCTGTAAACTGTTACATTTACTTTTATAGAACTTTTGACTTGGACGTTTATTCTTTTATAGAGAAATCTTCCCCAAAGTTACCTTGCCCTCCAGTGATTCATATTTATTTTTCAATAGCGTCTTCTTGGCACCCATTAAACAGTGGGATATGATATACACGTCTCTGTAAAGTAAAATAAATTCCTCAAGAATAGTACTGAGGCAGGTTTATTTTTTTTGAAGTGGGAAATAATATTCATCTTGAGAAATTATGTCTCAGTGGTCTGATTGTTGTATTTTAATACAGTTCATTGACTCTGAGAACTGATATTTGTGCTCACATTTATTCCATTTGACAATCTGCCTTCCATGAGAAAACTCCCTGTTTTAATTTTTATTTTCTTTTTAATGTATTCACAATTTAAATTGAATTTAGGGTACCAACTGGCAGAAGATTGCTAGGTCCTTTATATTTAATGCGGTGATCTATATTGTCAGGAACTGAAGTGTTCTCAGGGCTAGCAGTAGCAAACTCTTAACCTGTAAAGTCTGAGGGTCAGTAACTTATTGGAGACTAGTTTAAGTGACCTCCAGAGAAGCCTAATGTCAGGTACTCCTGAAAAATCCCAAATGAGTTCATCCAAGTACTGGAGAGGATCCGCCCCTGCCCTAACCGACCTCACAGAGAGAAGCGGTTTGATATGAAACAAGGAAATAAGTCTTTAACTAGGGTGACATTCAGGCATTCTGCTTTGTTAAACATTTGAAAACTTTAATCCCCCATCCCCTCCCCCATCCCCACCCCCACCCCTAGAAAAGGCGAACATGCTCAGAGCATTTCATCTACAATTGTACTTGTTTCAGTTCCTAGAATTTCAGCATGTTGATTTGAATGATGTGCTGTTAAGGCACTTACAGTGCTGACAGATTCCCAAATCTAGGCTAAAATAACAAATGTACTTTGCTAAATAAGAGAGAGGACAAGTAGAGAAAAGCCTCTTATCTTTGTTGATAATGCCGCTAAGCAGCATGGTATGCATACTTTAACCTCCATTTTCCTGTTTTTGTCTGATTAGTGGAGCTTTACATTTTCTGCCAACTGATACTTTCTATAAAGAATAATATTTTAGGAGAAAGGTACTATTAGAGTGTAAGCTGGGAAAGTATAAAACTTGCTGTAATTCAAAACAGTATGCCTTTGGGGTTGATGTTATGCTTATAATTTAATGCATGGAAAATTTGATAGGTAAAGGTTGCTTCGTCACTTGTAATGCAGTAAACAGTCTTCCCGATACTATTATGTTAACAAACGAATATCTTTCTCACAGATATTTTTTCTTTCCAATCAGAATGCTGACTTAAAGAAACAGCTTCATGAACTCCAAGCCAAAATCACAGCTTTGAGTGAGAAACAGGTAGGGGAAGGCGGGGACATATTTTTAACATTGTGTTCTAAAGATATGTGTGCTCGAGGCTTCTAAGAGGGCTGCTGGTTTTTTTTTTTTTTTTTTTTGGTTTTTTCTTTTATGTGTGAAAATAAGTGTGGGCAGCCAGACTCGGTTTAATTTTGCTTGAGCTGTTTATCTATTTTTATTTTTAGTTGAAATCAGTCTCTAGAGTATCCCATGAGTATATGCTACTGGCAGATACCTAAAAGCAATGTGGCAGGCTGCTGTTAACTGTGTTAATTAAACTGTAGTTTACCCATAGGGGAAGGAATAGAGAAAGTTAGTGAGCATGTAAGATAGAGCCCTGCAGCGGCTGTGTCTTCTTACCTATTGTGACGGTTTGAGCTGATAGTTAACTTACAGGTAGCTCTCTATGTAGGTCTCCTGTTCTGAGTGTTGTCAGACTTTCATGCTGATCTTTATCACATGCTGACCTACTATTTGAAAACTCTTTGATAGGAATTTCTAGACTTACTCTATGTAGGGCAAGAGAGGAACATCTTGTATTTTGTATAAGGAAAGTGCCACTGGTACTTTTTGTAGAGTGGTATCCACTTTCCCAACTGAGGCAGTTCCTGCCACCAGGTGGAGTGTGACAGTTGACTGCTGTGAGTTCATGTCTGTGGTAATCTGAGGAGCGTCCTCTGTCTTCTTCCCTCACTCCTTCCCCTCCAATGTAAAGAGCAGTTTCTGTCTTGGAGTAAGGAATTAGTTGACAGTTCTGTGCTACTGAAAACTTACTGAAGAGTTGATAAAACAGTTTTCAGTAACTTTGAGTTTTATGTTGTTGAGTTATTGTTTATGTCTAAATAATAGCAACAAACATTTTTCCTGCACATTTCTGATTGTTTTTCATTTCACTGAAGAGAGAAATAAATTTTGAGAACCACAGATGAGATAATCTTCTAAGTTGAGTGAACCACTGTTTTTTGATTCTTCTCTCTTTAATGCTTTCCAATCTTGTCTCTACAGACAGGAGGTATTTTAGATTAGGAAGAGCCAGAGTAAAACTGGGAGGTGATAGGCTGCAGAGGCAGAGAGAAATTTGTAAGGGAAGATGTAAAGAGGACTAGTTAGTATGTGGTGGGTTCTCAGGATGGAAGCATGTTGGTGACAGGCTCTAGAGCTCTCTAAGTTCTGAGCCTCCTTGCAGTTGCACGGTTTCTCTGACAAGATGCCAAGAGTGAGTCACTTTTGCTGAGTTTGATGTAGCTGGCAGAGATGTTGAAAATGATTAGTAGCATGGGGGTGGGTAATACCTTAAGTTAAAAGAACTCAGGGCTACATTTCAGAGAAATGGGGAATCACAAAAATATTTACTTTATTTAAAAAATCTGTTTGTGATAACTAACTTTGTGATAGGTTTATCTTAGTCACCTTTCTCTTGCTGTGAAGAGACACCATGACCAAGGAAAACATTTAAATGTGGACTTGCTTACAATCTCAGAGGCTTAGTCCATTATCATCATGTCAGGGAACATGGTGCTGGGGTAGTAACAAAGAACTACATCTGATTTACAGACAGAGAGGGCTGGAAGGAAGGAGAGAAATAGAGCCCGAGAGACAGACAGACACACACACACACACATACATATATACACAAAGATAAAGAAAGGGAGGAAGAAAAGAAAGGAGGGAGGGGAAAGAGGAAGAGAGCCTAAGCCCGGCATGGGCTTTTGAAATTTCAAAGCCTGTTCCCTCCCCATTATACACTTCGTCCAGTAAGACCATGCCTCCTTATCCTTCCAAAGCTTTCAAAGAGTTCCATTACCTGCATTTAATATATGAGCCTGTGGGGGCCAATCTTATTCAAACCACCATAGTTTGGCTTATTCTGTAACTTGTTAGTCCTCAACTGACCTCACTAGAGAATTGCAACTGCCTTCATCAGCTGACAGAATCTTGACACTGAGCTCTCTATGTAGCTTCAGGAAGACCTTAAGTTGACATGCAGTCTTGCTCTTTTTGTGTTTGCTTAACTATTAAAGTGCTGCCTTGATAGAATAGGGCAGGGCAGTGTTTAAAGAAGAACAGCTGTCAACTATGAGTGCCGGCTCTCACTGACAGCAGTCTACCTGGAAACCAGACTGCAATCTCAAAGCTTGATTTTTTAAAGAATTTCTAATGCCACCTGTTTGTTTTTCCTTGTCAGAAGACTTCTTGGACGTTGGCAAAACTTTTCCTTTCACTTTAGTAACTAAATCTGAATTATCTTATTTACATGACTAATAGTTTAACTTAATATTACATTGTTTTTTTAAAGATTTATTTATTATTATATGTAAGTACACTGTAGCTGTCTTTAGACACACCAGAAGAGGGTGTCAGATCTCATTACAGATGGTTGTGAGCCACCATGTGGTTGCTGGGATTTGAACTCAGGAACTTCAGAAGAGCAGGTAGTGTTCTTAACCACTGAGCCATTTCTCTAGTCCTTAATATTACATTGTTATTGTGAGAAAAGGTTAAGTACAAAAACCTCTGAATAGCTCTTTCCTTTTCCTCCCTGGGGTGACAATGCTTAGAGGCACTCAGAACGGTCTAGTGTTTGACATACATTAGACTTTCCTACAGTACAGCATCTGACACAACTAGGATGTCTTGAACCCTTGGCAACAGGATCGTTTACCTTTATACCAAGAAGGTTGGGAAAGTTTCTAAATCTGCTTATGGTGTGTGCTCAGGCAGACTGTGAGGGCTCGTGCTGTGAGACCTAAGAAGCGCCGTCAGCAGGGCCTGTGGTGGCTCCATGTATGCCAAGTGTCCGTGACAGGACCAAGTGGGCTTTCCTTATAGAGGAGCAGAAAATCATTGTGAAAGTGTTGAAGGCACACGCAAAGAGTCAGAAACAAAATAAATGTGCAGCTTTTTAAAGTAATAATAAAAAAAAAACTCTGAAGAATAATGTTATAGACATTGTTAACCCTTTGTCATATTTGCTCCCATTTTTTTCTGTATACATTTGTGTGTGTGTGTGTGTGTTTGTAAAGGTGATTGCACAAGTAAAATATTAACATTTTCTTATTTTGCTTTATTAAAGAAATACACCATTGCAGGTAATCACTAATTCTTATAGTAGACATATTCATTCTTATTAATATTAATACAATACAACTTCAGTCTCAGTTAGTGCTTTGGGAAAAGATGGAATTTGGTGTGTCCTCTATGGTAAAACTCAAACAATTTCCTTGAGTGTGTGTTTGGAAGTTTTTATTGCTTTCAAACTGCAACTTGAGATTCTAGGGTGGATTTAGAAGGCAGCTGCCCCTGCAGTAATTCAATTTGTGTCTGATAGTTTTAACTCAGAACATTCCTAGACTCAGTTGGCTTAATAAACTATATGCTACATAGTCAATTAAATCACGGTTTAGTGACATAGAGTAGCCTCTACTAAGAGGCATTTATGGTTTTGTCTGCACTACACCCTCTGTGTGTTTGCTCTCTGTGTATGCCTATGTGGTCATGCAAATGTGTGTGGAAACACAATCAGTAGAAAATGTTGGGAGGTGGTATCTTACATATAGGTAGTTCCCTCCTTATTCTCCTATATGTATTTTCTGAAATCTCCATAGCACACATGCATCATTTCTAAAATAGTGAAACAAGAAATGTTATTTCAAAATAGTTGAAACCAATCTCTGGTCTGTACATGGAATAGTTAGCATTTGAAAACCTTGTGACGATTGATTTCATCATGATAGATGATCCCTCTAATCAGAGATTTCAACTGTCTTGAACCATAGTGGGGCAGTGTGTAGAAGCAGCTATTCATTTCCTCAACAGGATTCATTCTCATTCTGCACTCCCCTCCATTTATATCTGACAGAAATGTGTGGTCCGTGGCAGGATACAGAGACTCAGATTCTAGAGCCAAATACTCAGTTGCATTAGTGTTCTGTTTTAGTTCTAATTTCTCTCACAACACTCTTCCTTCTATCTCCTCCCCCCTCCCTCTCCTCTCCTCTCCTCTCCTCTCCTCTCCTCTCCTCTCCTCTCCTCTCTTTTCCTCTCCCCTTCCCCTCCCTTCCCTTCCCCTCCCCTCCCCTCCTCTCCTCTTCCCTCCTCTTCCCTCCTCTCCTCTTCTCCACTTTCCTCTCCCCTCTTCCTTCCCCCTTCCCCTTCCCCTCCCCTCTCTCCTCTCTTCTCCTTTCCTCTCCTCTCCCCTCCCCTCCCCTTCTCCCCTTCCCTCCCCCTCCTCTCCCCTCTCCTCTCCCTGTCCCCTCCTCTCCCCTCCCCTCCCCTCCATTCTTTTTCTCTTTTGGCATTTCTGGGGATGGAACCCTGGCCTTTGTAAATGATAAGTAAGTGACTATTATAACTGCACCCCTAGCCCAACAGACAGTCTTAACATTCCAAAGTGTTCTTTGTCCCTAGGAGGATTTAGGCCCTAGTTGGTATTCATTCAAGTTGGTATTCCCTGGGCCTCAGTTTGCCAGCCTGTCTCTCTGGTTTCATCTCACTGCTAAGAGTTGTTACATCCATCCACTGAGCTGGGAACCCTAAAGCCCCTTTTTCCTTCATAATCTTATTGAAGCCTTTTATTTTATTTATAGTTAATGTTATTTACAGTAAGGTTTGTCTGTGAATGGTTGAAACCCCCACATAAAAGTGGCTTAAACAGGCATACTTGTACTTCTCTGTCATCCAAGAGCTCTGCAGTAGACTAGGCTGGAAAGAGTATTTGCACAGTGTCTGACCCAGGCACCTTCTGTCCTGTGGCTCTGCCATTCTCAGCGTGAAGCTTCACATCAGAGTCCAAAATAGCAGCTCCATCTGGTGAGAAGGGGGAAATCAACAGAAAGGGAGCCCTTTATTTTTAAGGATGTTTACTGGAAGCTTTATGTACCACTTCCAGTTAAATCTCTTTGAGTTTAACATAGTCACATGGCCTCACTAGTTGCAGGGAAGACTGGGAAGTGTAGTTTATTTCTGGAGGCAGTGGCCAGATAAATTTAGGCACTGCATACTGAAGCTAAATACAGTTTTAACCACAGTTAGTGATTACATATCTACTTATAATTACTAGTTTTAAAATGTCCTACTAAATGGTTTCAAGAACACAGGGTGCTGACAGTGGGGGTGGGGGTGTTTCTAACTACTGGCTGCTCTTGGGACCCTTTTCTCCTACTGGGTTACCTCGCCCAACCCTGATAGGAGGGATGTGCCTGTCTTATTGTAGTTTGTTGTGCCATGTTTTATTGATGTCCCTGGGAGGCCTCCTCTATTCTTGGGGGGGATGGGGTGGTGTGGGTCTGGGGGAGGGGAGAGGAAGGTTCCAGGGAGGAGGGAAGCAGTGCTTGGGATGTATTATGTGAGAGATGACAAAATTAAAAAAATGAAGACAGGGAATTTGTTTCATTTCCTTCTTTATCCCTAGTATAACCCATGCCACCGTGTGTATGTGGGGATTAAGACACCTTACAGGAGCGGTTTTTACTAGTTTGTGAGTCTTATCAGACTTGTATAACTTTAATTTTTTCAAAACCTATTTTTAATGATAATTCCTAAACACTTTAACCTCTCTTGCAGCCCACCCCCCACCAGAGGTAGTGGGAAAGAAATGAACAGGGGGGTGGGAAGTGGGCCTGTTCAGAAAGGTTCTTTGGAGCAGTCTGGAAATCGGCAGTTCAGTTCACAGGTTAGTGGCAGCAGCTTGACCCACTTGCAAACACTTCACTGATGCACCATCAATCCAGTTCCGTAGAATTGGGATAGCAAACATGAATCAGCAGAGGTGGCACAACCTAGCAGAGAGAGCCAGGCCTCAGCCTCAGCCTCAGCTCGAGTCAGCAGGAGAGACCAGAAGGAGCGGCAGAAGTTCTCAGCTGTGCCTCTCAGCGAAGTGAAGATCAGCAAAGACTCCAGGCCAACAAGTGTTACCCAGCCTGCTCTACGAGCTGGTCAAGCTCAGCTTCCATCACTGTCCTTTTCATACTCTCTCCAAACATCAGATGTCCTCCGTGGGTCTTTCCTCGCTTACATCACTCTGCAAATCAGCAGAGTCCGTGGAAGTGGCAAGAAACTGCAGCACATCACCAGAGTATTTTGGTGTGTTTCTCTCTGAGTCCTGACAAATGGAGCTCAACTATGCAGTGTAAGATGAACCAATAAGTAGGTGTTGTTAGCAAAGAATCTTTCATTACGTGGCTTTCACGTGCTTGCTTGACATCCTTCCTCCCGTGTCTGCTTCAGTGAAACATTCCTTCACTAGTCTGCCTTAGTCTTTCACCTGTGTCTGCTTCAGGAAAACACTCCTTCACGTTTGTTCCAATAAAACTCCATCCAACTGACTCACCAAAGAACCCTTAAGTTACCACTTTGGACTTGACTTGGCTGCAGGCCCTCTGAGGTATCTCATTGGCCCTTTTATAATATTTGTTTTTGAAATAGGGTCTTACTACATTGCCCAGTAGGCAATTGACTGTAGACCAGATAGGCCTTAAGGTCAGATTCACCTGCCTTTGTGTCCTGAGGGCTGTAGTCTAAGGTGTGTGTCAGCACTCCCGTCTTTATAAGTGTTCCTTTAAACATGGTTTTCCATACCCTCAAGTATTTGACTATTCACAATTTAAGACTGTTTCCCCGGTGATGATAGTTATTTTTCCTTTTTCTTTTCTATTTTGAGAATTTTTATGATTAATATTTTTCTTATGTAAATCAGTTGTTACTCTGATTACCTTAGATACATTCCTAATTATGAACTTGGAAGCATTGACCAGCTCTTATCATAGCACTTCTATATTACAAACTAGTTTTACTGAGTGGCTTATAATAATATACTAATTTTCACAGTAGATCTACAGGTCACTTAGAGTTTTCTTGATCCATCATGGCTTTGGCCAGATAGATCTGCTTTCATTTTTGGGTTGGCTGGGCCTGCCTCCATGATTTTAGGTATGCTTATGATTACCTTAATATGTTTATTCTGAAGCTTAGCATGAAGTGACTACAGCTTCCTTCATGGTTTATCACCAGAGCACAAGGCCAAACTACTAAATTCATACTGAGACTCTGTTGGTATTAGATTGTTACCATCCTATGAGTCAAATCAAGCCATGTGACCAGGCCTTGCAAAGTTATGATAAAAGATATGAATGAAAAATTTAAAGCAATTGAAAATGATCCACAACTAATTTGGTCAAAGGCTATAAGAAAACTTTTATCATATTAAAAATAAGTAACAAGCAGTCATTTGCTTCATGTCTGTAATGCAGACCAGGAGACTGAAGATTATCTCAAGTTCTAGGCAGGCCTAGACTACATAGAAAGTTCTAGGCTAGCCTGTGCTGAAAATAGGTGGGAAGAGAGAGGAAGTAGCTCATGTTTTCTTTCCTATGCAGAGCCTACTCGCACATAGAAAAGGACTGGTCGAGTAGGGGTGACCAACAGTGTGAGAGGAAGGCTGTGAGCAAGCTGGGTATGACTAAGGTGCGATGGTGGATCTTGTGTGAGAATGGTAGGCTTGAAATTCATCCAGCACTAACTAGAAGTATTAATAAACAAGACATAGTAATTTTTAAAAAAACCCAAACTTCTTTTTACTATATATTTCCAAATAACCTCCAGAATGCTTTCCTACAGAAGGCTCTCTGGGGGAACATAGTGCTTGCTCTATGTACCATGCAGATCGCTGGCATTCGTCTGGGCTTACTTGAGTTTGGATGTTTCATGGAATATGCTATTTGCTATCCAGGCAATCCCAGAGATCTACCCTTTAAGTTTTAGTTTTCCTTTCCTTTCACCCTTCTATTTTCCTCTTTTTAGAAAGATAAAATCCTTTGTTGTCTCTGATTCTCTATGTTTATTTCTCTGACTCTGTTAAAGTTAGTCTGTAACTTTATAAGACCGTTTTAACACAGTAGAGTAGATACTTTTCTGGGTTTAGCAAATAGTTTCCATGTATGGAACCATTTTCAATTGATCATTTTAGTAAAGTAGATTCTGAAGTCCTTGGAAAGATCTCTGTCTGCTGTAACTGTTTCCTTTGCACTAAACAAGTCAGTTGTGGTGATGCATCCCTTTAATCTCAGCAGTTGGTGGTGGATCTCTGAGTTCAAGGCCGGCATGGTTAACAGTGAGTTCCAGGCCAGCCAGGCTGCTATAGTGAGACCCTGTCTCAAAAAAAAAAAAAAAAAAAAAAAAAAAAATCAATCCTATTTTTATAATAACATAATTTGAGCCAAGTCACTACATTAATTGGCTTCATGTTACTATACTGAAATACCTGAGATAATGAATAAAGAATTTTATAGGCTCAGAGTCTAAGAGCAACTGGCCCTGTGCTTTGACACTGTAGTAAAGGCAGAACATCCTAGCAGGAGCACAAGGCATTACAAAATGCTTTTATCACAAAGCAAGAAGCAGAGAGAGAATGAGACTGGGTCTTAGTGATGTCCAATAAGGCCTTACCTTCTGAAGACTCATGCCACCTTCCAATATGGCTATGACCCTGAGGACCAGACCTTTGCATGGGCCTTTTAGGTACACTTTAGTTTTCATGCCATGGATGATAATAGGTGACTTGACAATGGTGAGTAGATAGGAATAGGCCTAGGAGGAGGGGGTAGTGGGATAGTGGTTAAGGTTTTCTATTTAAAATATTTAGTGCATCTGCTTCCTTATATTTGGAGGTTTGTACAGCAGTGCCTTTAGCAGTTAATGAACATGTATTTATTGAGTGCATCCAATTTGGGGAATGTGAATTCTGTTTAGTTGCACCACTCACTTTATCTGTGTTACTCCTTCATCCTTATGCAAAGCTTTGACTTCTAAGGAGCTAGAGTATCCACATTTAACTCAGGCATGAGTACATCTTTGTAGTACACTGGGTCATTGCCTTTGCGGTGTAGCCTTAACTGATGTCAATGTACTTTTCATTCAGTTCTAGATAGTGAATTACTTTGTAGGATTTTATCTATTAAATGTTTTTGGAAATAGGACATTAAACAGAATAGTTATCATTTCTTTAGTTCTCATTGGCTTGTGGTTAGGTGAATTGGTTACTGTGCTCTAATATTGGTTGCCTGATACTTGACTATCTCTGGTTTGAATTAGTACCCATAGAATGTTCTCTCTTCACAATTTGGCTAGTATGATTGGCTAATATTTTTAGTACAACTTATAAGTGTTACTTCCTTAGAGATCCTATTATTATGGCTAGAGACCTATCTTCTTATTTACCCAAATCTTAACGCATTCCCTAAAGGTCAGTCTAGTTTATGTTGCCTGTGTAATATTTATGTGAAACTACTTGACCATTGGTTTTCTGAGGTTACTGTCACTTGTGTACTTGGGACATCAGCTCCTGTTCCTTTGCATCTAATACAGGAAACACAATATTTCACATTTCTTCTGGGGAAATCTTATTTCTTTATTTGGACAGAGATAGGAAGGACTTAAATACTAGCAGTGGATGTGAAGGTTTTAAGAGCAAGGTTTCATGTGTGTGACATGATTTAGCTCCCAGTGCTGCATTAGCTAGCCCATGCTTTTCACCTTAATTCTTATAGTATGGTTGCCAGTATTTTGTACTTGTCTGGTTAAATATTTGATGATAGCTTTAAAAGAGAAGCTTGGTAGAATAATGATGCTATCGTTGCACCAGAGCACGGCAGAAGAAATGAAGGCAGTCAGTGACTGATGCTGCCCTCTGTAACAACAGTGTTGTGGAAGGACACAAGGTGGACCACTCTATGTCCTCTCATGAGCTTATTCGAGTCATTTAGTTTCAGTGCTGGCAATGGAAATGAAAGTTCGACTGGAAAAGTTCTTATCCCGCACATTAGGTGTGTTATATGTTGACATAGGCAGTATACAGTATGTTCTTCGCCTCTTTGCTGGGCTCCTCCTTAGCTTAGCACAGTTGCTTCAAGCTGGTGAAAACCAAGCTAGTGCCTATTCTGGTGGAACTGTTTTCAAGAACCTGGATCTGTCTAGATCTTTCATGGACTCTCTATAGTTCAAAATGTTTATGGATTTTGTTATGGATATGGTTTATGAAAAATGTTATGAACAACATTATTCTAAATTGTGGTTGAATGGTAGTGTATATCACAGATGCTTTACAGGAGCCAGTGTAACTCTGATGTCACCTTTCAACTATATTAGGAACTTAATTTGTGTGTTTGATTCTCTACATTTATTGTTTTCACTAGGAGCTATCCTTTTTCTGATGCAGCACCCTCCTCCCCTACAACTTACCCCCACATTCATGGCCTCAAACTCTCTTGGAGCCAAGTGTGACCTTAAACTTTTCATTCTCCACTCCTCAACTCTCCAAGCTCTGCAATGACAGGCATGCGCCATCACACCAGGCTAATCTACTGTTTGAAACTTCCCAAGGATCTGATGCATCTGTTTATCCCACGTGCATTTATTGAGAGATTACCACGGAGAAAGGCATGGTATCCCAGGAATGTGCAGAGAATGAAAATCTTGGTATCACTCCCATAAGATTGATCCCTTTAAGGCATGGAAGTTCGTTAGTAAGGACACTTGAGCAGTTCTTTCTCTCTGTTCATCTTGTATCCCTCTCTTCCACTCACTCCCTGTAAACCCCCAGTGTCAGTCTTCTCTCCTAAATTCCATGTTTTCTGCAGCTAGATTTTTTTCCTTCTTTGCCTAAGACATTCTTATTTACTTTTTTTTTAAAATTTATTTATTTATTATATGTAAGTACACTGCTGCTGTCTTTAGACACTCCAGACGAGGGCATCGGATCCCATTACAGATGGTTGTGAGCCACCATGTGGTTGCTGGTATTTGAACTCAGGACCTTCGGAAGAGCAGTCGGTGCTCCCAACCACTGAGCCATCTCTCCAGCCCTCTTATTTACTTTTTGAGGACCCTTTTGATAGTCCTCTATAGAGCATTCCTTGGCTTCTCTCCACCCTCCTTTAGGCATGGCACACATTTCCTGGTTTGGTTCACACTACAGTACTTTCTTATAAACATTGAATCATTGTGATCATCAGTAAGGCCCTGTAGGGCAAGAGCTGTTGTCTTAATAACTTCTGTACTCATGAACTCTAGCTTGGTGTGCAAGATGAAGGTATGTTTGAATATGTTAATTCATTAAGCATTCAGGAGGGTAATGAAGTATCCAAGCTTATCCATATCATGGAGGTTGACCATTACAAGATTCCCATTCAGATATCCCCATTCCTTCCTTTTTGTGTAGAGATTTTAAAAACTTGTTTCAAGATTTATTTAATTTTATATGTTTTGCCCGCATGCATATCTTTGAAACATATACATGTTTGGTGCCTTCAAAGGTCAGAAGAGGGTTAGATCCCTTAGGACTGAGTGGCGTTACAGGGAGTTTTAAGCCACCTTGTGAGTGCTGAGAGTTGAACCCTAGTACTCTAGAAGAGCAGCCAGTGCTCTTAACCATCAAACTGTCTTTATAGCCCCTGGAGAGATTCTTGATATAATTTCTTTTCTTTTCTTTTCTTTTCTTTTCTTTTCTTTTCTTTTCTTTTCTTTCTTTTCTTTTCTTTTCTTTTCTTTTCTTTGTTTTCTTTTCTTTTCTTTGTTTTCTTTTCTTTTTTCTTTTCCTTTCTTTTTTCTTTTCCTTTCTCTTTTCTTTTCTTTTTTTTCTTTTTTCTTTTCCTTTCTTTTTTCTTTTCCTTTCTCTTTTCTTTTCTTTTCTTTTTTCTTTTCTTTTCTTTTTTCTTTTCCTTTCTTTTTTCTTTTCTTTTCTTTTCTTTCTTCTTTTCTTTTCTTTTCCTTTTCCTTTCCCTTTCCTTTCCCTTTTCCTTTCCCTTTTCCTTTCCCTTTCCCTTTCCCTTTCCCTTTCCCTTTCCTTCCTCTTTTTTTTTTTTTTTGTTTTTTTTGGATTTGGTTTTTTTGAGACAGGGTTTCTCTGTATAGCCCTGGCTGTCCTGGAACTCACTCTATAGACCTGGCTGGCCTCAAACTCAGAAATCTGCCTGCCCCTGCAGGGATTACAGGCATTTGCCACCACCTTTGATATAATTTCTTATGTTGATGTTTAAAGGATGTTCAGAGTAGGTTAATATCAGTTTCATAAAAGCAAACTTTTATGAAGCATAGTTGTATAAAGTAATAAATGAGTATGAAGTTAACTGTTCTAGGATCTTCCTCCAGTTTTGCTACATGTCTTCCCTCTGAAATCCTTCATTCTCTACCCCATGCTTGCCTGCCAGTGTCTGCAACCATTCAGACTTGGTCATCTAGAATTATCTAATTTCTTAATTATACTGTGTTATTTTTTCAACCTAGGGTATTTTTCTAACTGCCTTCCTTAGTGCAAACCTAGGGTCTCTGCCTTTGTATCAGCACTTAGAGGATAGTGTGACCTAGGAATAGCCAAGGGGGACACAACAGACTTTAGTAGAATGTGATGTGTACGTGTTAGCTATGTGGGCATGTTATGGAAATATGCTTTAACTAAATGGAATGACAAGTTAAAAAAATCTTTAAAACATGAACAGTATTATTAAACAAATCATTTGTTTTTAGGCATATAGTCATTTATACTTGATAAGTATAGAAACAAATCCAAGATTATCTAGAATTATTTGGCACAGGTATTCTCTGTGCTTTCCTCTAAGAAGTGAGATTCAAGAGGATGACCATAGAAACTTGCTGCTCTTAACCTTGTATGCTGCTTAGTTTCGTTTGTTTCTTCCTTCCTTCCTTCTTTCCCTCTTTCCTTCCTTGTTTCCTTGTTCCTTCCTTCCTTCCTTTCTTCTTTCCTTCTTTCCTTCCTTCCTTCCTTCTGTAAGGAGTATATGCTAGGTTGTTTGTTTTCTTTTTTGAGACAGGTCTCAATAAATAGCCCTAGCTGGCCTGGAACTTGATATGCAGACCAGGTTGAACTCCAGTTCATGGAGATCTAACTGCCTCTGCCTTCCGCATACTGGGATTAAAGGAGTGCTACCTTAAAACCATTGACAGTACTGATGGAGAAAATTACACATTTAAGTGTGAGTACATATTTATATGTGTTGGCAGATGGCTCCGGTTCATTTTTATACATTGAAACACCTGGGTGACTAGTGCCCATGTCAGTGGACAGAACGTTAATATCTCCACGGCAACATGGTTATTCCTTTTGCATTCACCAAGTCTCTCTACAAAGACTCTAACAGGAGAGATTAATTTGGGGAACTAGATCTACATTTTTCTGTCTGATGTATTCTGCTTAACATTGTTTATGAGATTGCATCTGTTTCTTTTGATGTTTAAAATTGTTGAAATAATTATAGATTCACAGGTAGTTTCTTTTTGAAATTTTAAATCATTAAAGAATGCTTTGTTGTTTCCAGGATTTTTCTACTTTAGGATCTGTTGATGTAGTGAATTACTTTCTTTTTTGTAAACTAACAGTCTCTTGGTCTTTGTCTTTTGCCTAACTCATATCACACATCTTAACCACTTGCTTGTCAGTCTCCTTCCTCTATATTGTGAGCTTCTGTTTACCGAAACAAAACAAAACAAAAACACATATACAGAAACCCCCACAACAAACAAACAAACAAACAAAACACTTAGTGCATGTGGTTTTCACACAGTGGTGCTGAACAGTTCTAGTTTGGACCAAAGCCTTCTGAGTTCTCTGACTTGGTTTTCTTATCTGTCACCGTCAGGTAAAAGGAAGTCCCTCTGAAAGTGACTGATACAAGTGGGCTCACGGCTCCCTGTCATGAGAATGTGTGAGGGTTAGCTCATCAGCTCCACAACACCTCCAGGACCAAGGAATGCCCTCATCGTCTTTTTCTGCTACTCACAGCCTGCTGACAGATACTACTTCTTGTCCATGGATGGCTGTTGAAGCTCCATCCTGCAATTTTACATACTAACATCCAGGGCAAGAAAAGGTCTTTTCCTAAGAGCAAGGAAAACTTTAATTAGAAATCTGACATTAGACTTTATATCATGTTGGCACACCTCTGCCTCATGCCAATAGTTAGCTCTTCATAGGAAGAGTCCAAGATAGAATCAAACCCTAAAGCTAGAGATCCACGTCTCAAGTGTTTGGAGTCTGGATAGGCAAACAGGAATTTGTTTGTTTGTTTGTTTGTTTGTTTTGTTCACAGGGAATCGAATTGGAAGGGATAAGGAATAATAAAAGCTGAAAAGGCAGTTAACACCATCTATCTTTCTACTCATGTAAATTAGATGCAGTATATAGATGAAGATGCTTGCATGCAGACTATAAAGCAATATGCTTTTAAAGCAAAGCCATTTTGCTATTGCTGAAACAGTACATTATTAGAAAGTAACTTATTTCAAATGTGAGTTACATATATTTTTAAGTAATTTGTAAACCATCACCATCATCATCCCATGCTATTAAAACGAAGGACTCTGGTGTCCTTTGCTTACTAATGCCACCATACTGGCATTTCAGAATGCCAGGCTTAGCAAAACCCACATAGTATGCTTATATTTCCATTTAAAAAAATGTTGAGCACTAAATAACAGGCCAAGCTATGTAGCTTCCTTTCTTTTCCTGGCACATTAAGAGTGAAATAAGCAGGCAGGAATCAGTGTCCTCTGTAATTAGTGCCCTCATGGTGTTTGGTTGGTAGAGGGGCTACTTTGCAAAACTTCTGACTCCAAAGGCATTTCCAAAGGTGATTTGCTTCTGCTTCAGGACATAGACATTGGTTGAGTCACAGGGTTAGGCTGCCTTCTTCACAGCAACTCTATCTGCAGGTGACAGTGATGATCGGTTTCTCAACATACCTTTGCTCTGAAAAATGAAGGTCCAGAAATTTTCAGTTGTTTGTCACCTTTCTTCCTGTTCCATCTTTGTTACTTTCTAATAGACCCTTTCCAGCCCTTTCTGCTGTAACAAATTATGTCATTTTGACCAAAGATGTTAAAGGCAGAGGTCTATTGCTGTCTTTGGATTATCCAGGTCTCAGGTCTTCTGGTGCTGGCCAAGTGAAAAAAGCACCTTCCCTTAAGCACAGAGGAGCTCTCTTTCAGAATTTTGTTGCCTGAGAATTTAGTGAAGCTGGCTAGTATGTTTAACTGAAAGAATTTGAAATATTCTCTTCTGAACATGTGATCTTATTTTAGTAAAGAAGTTTGTTATGAATTGAAACAGTTTTACATAGGATTTTGAGCTAATCCCCAATTATTACCTTTAATTAAGAATAGAATGGTAGTAGTTTTATTTGTTTATTTCATTATACCAGTTAACAATTAATCTTTCCCATGGAAAATTTACTTGACTTAAAAAAAAATCTCTAGTACTGGGTTAGAACGATAGTTTTGTGGTTAAAGGCACTGGCTGGATTCTTTTCCAGAGGACCCAGGTTCAGTTTCTAGCACCCATGTGGCAGCTTACAACCATTCAGAACGCCAGTTCTAGGGATCTGGTACCCTCTTCTGGCTTCCAGGGATACCAAACACACATGGTGTACAGACATAATACATAGGCAAAGTGGTTGACACATAAAACAAAAATAAATCATAATTAAAAAATATCTGTAGTGAGTTATGTATTGGTAGCTCCCTGGGTGTAATCCCAGCACTTGGGATGTTGAAGTAAGAGGATGGAGCATCTGTGAACTGCCCTACTATATATAGTAAGTCCTGTCTCAAAAGCAATCAAGGTTGAGTGGAGGCTCCCAAATCAAGTCCTGACAAAAGTCATGGTAGGGAGAGGTACAGTTGAAAGCTGTTAATACACATTTATCTACAACCCTGGGAGAACACACACTTTTCTCACTCTGATTTGCTTGTCATGTGATGTGAGCGGGATGAAATAGTATCTACTATTTGTCAGGAATGCTTTTGCCATAGCTCTGCACCACTACCTGATGCGATTAGATAGGACTTGTCAAATGGCTTAGTAACTTTCTTTTTCTAATTTTTACTTGACTAGTTGCTTTTTTTTTTAAAGATATAAACCCCTTTTGTTATTTTAAGAGTATCCTTCCAAAGAGAAATTAATTAGCTCTCCAAAGACTGGTAATTCTCTAGAGTGTCCAGAAATCTGCTGCTGGGCAATTCTGGCTTACCGTATAATTTTCTAGATGAAATTATTGGAACTCAGCTATTCTCTTTCATTTATGTATTATCCAAGGCTACTTTCTTGTTTTACATCAGTAGAGTAATCTCAACAAAGACCTAGAAAGCTTAATACTAGTGACTGTCTGGCCAGTTATAAAAGGTTTGCTTGACACCTTACTTAGGAATCTAGAGAAACAATCAGAAAAATACTAAACTCTGAAATATTAGCATGTGTTAACAGTCTAGGGCAGAGGACTATCATGGACTATATGAAGCTCTGTTTCAATAAAATCAAAAGCAATGCAAATAAAAAATAAAGGAGCAGTCTATGAGAAGAGTGAGTGCCATATTGAAATAGGCATATACTGAAGACCTAGAAGCATCCTCACATCCAGGCAAATCCCTCATTCTTTTCAGATTATTTTTAAAACTTCATAATTCTTTTGACTACTTTTATAGCTGTATTAAGACATAATTATTCATTAATAAGATGCACCCCTTAAGTTTCAGTGTTGATGGTTGACATCATTACAAACGTCAAGTTGAGGACCCTATCTACCACCTCTGGATGTTTTCTTATATACCTGGTTCTTTTTCCACTCACCTGGTCCCGCAGACAAGCACTGTCTACTTCTTGTGCTGTACATTTCCTTAGAGATTGTAGGATTTAACAGATGGACTTGTAAAGTGTATAATTTGTATTGATTCTGATTTTATTTTTAGATATTATATATAAACTTCTGTGGTCATTCATAAGTGTCATATGAAGCTGGGCATTCATTTCTTGGGTCAGTATCCAAGGCTGTTCAAGGTTGTATGGTAGGTATAGTTTCATTTTAGAAAAAAAATAATTTATTTTTATCTTATGTGTATGAATGTTTTCCCAGAATTATGTCTTTGTACTATTGTTGTGTGACAAAATTTTTCCCGAGGAGACACACACAGATGTATACTCAACCTAGATTCTGTCATCCACCACAGACCAACTTGAATGAGTTTCATTGACATTACTTACAGGAATATGGATAAGGAATTACTTACAGGAGCAGAAATGACTCAAAGATGGTGCATCAACCAAGTCCACACCATCCTGGGTGACAGCTCACAAGTCTGGGAACGTGGAGCACAAGGCACAGCTTACAGAAAGCTCAAGAGTTTAGAGAGCGTCCATTCCTAGTGACTCTTCCAGGCAGTTGGTCTCCTCTGAGAATCTTTCTTGCAACTCTGCTTCTTGTTGTTTGAGGGAATGCTGAGCTTTTATTGCTTTACTCTGGGTGGGAAGGCCTAGTCAATCTGGTTAGTTTCAGGGACTTCCTAAAGTTCTTTTGACTTGTTAACTTTCCTGCTTAAGGAGGTCCCCTGTAGGATGGAATGTTTCAATATGGAAGAAAACTATTATACAATAATCATGCTTGTGCCTAGTACCCTAGGAGCCAGAAGAAGGCATTAGAGCTAGGACCCAGTGTAGGGGGTCCTTGGAACTGGGTGGAGTTACAGATGGTTGTGATCTGCCAACTGGGTGCTGGGAACTAAATCTGGGTCCTCTGGAAGAGTAGCTAGTGCTCCTAACCACTGAGCCATCTCTTTAGGCCATTTTTAACTTTTTAATAGATGCCCAAATGCTTTCCAAGGTGGCTTGCCATTTTGTATTCCTACCAGGAAGAATCGGAGAAAGCTATTCACAATGCATCTTTAACACTTCATTCTTAAATCTTAACAGCCAGGCATTACCATTAACCCAAAAATAAGGTACATGGAGATTTGGAAGGGATATTGCAAAGGAACTATAAACTTAGATTCTTGCATCAGCAAGAGAAGGTGCACAGTATGCTAGGACTAGTATAACAATGAAGCAAAAAAGTTTAGTTCACAGAAAGATAGGGAAAGGAGATTAAAGTCATCATCCTATAAAGAGATGGAAGAAACTTTAATCAACAAAATAGAGGAATGTTGATGTGGATCAGCTCACAAGGCCCCATGCTTGAACTAATAGAAGTTTTGAAATGAGAGAATGGAAGAAAATGGAGACGAGAAAACAATTCTGTGACTAACACAAGGAATTTCATATAATACGATTATTATATATTCTACCTTAGCGCCTAATGCTATGAATAGAAACAAGCACCTCGCTATACCAAGGTAGATGATTGTAAAACAGTGAAATCAGGAACAAAATACCTAAGCTTCCTTAGAGGAAGCGGAATACAAAACCAGTTACAAATGGGAGATTGGTCATCAAATCACTTCATAGCCCAGGAATCTAGGACTCATTGAGAGAATGAGGATGGTTCTGAAAACCAAGTAGAAATCTGTATCAAAACCATCTCTTTATCGTGTCTGAGGATAGAGGAGAGATATTTAGAAACAGAAGGTCATAAAATGTAACTCTCATATATCGGCTTTAAGAATTTTTTTGTCAGAGTAAGAAATTAAACCAAGAAGATGAAGATAAGTATCCAGAAAATTCAGTACAAAAAAGAATGACAGAATATGTTTGATGGAAGATAAATCTGGATGACTATTATACAAATGTCATAGAAAACAAGCCAGGTGGCGGTGGCACTCATCTTTAGTCCCAGCACTCAGGAGGCAGAGGCAGTCAGATCTCTGTGAATTCAAGGCCAGCCTGGTCTACAGGCAGAGTTCCAAGATAGCCAGGGCTACACAGAGAAATGCTGTCTGGAATAAGAAAACAAAACAAAACTCTTAGTAAACAGCATCAGGTTGGCCAGGAGGATGGAGGAACTTAGGAAAGATGTAGCCAGGAAGAAGGAGAAGGAGGATGCTAAACAGGCAGGAGGAAGAGGAGGCTAAACAGGAAGGCCATAGGGATGTTGTAATCTATTATTTGACTTTTTGTAGCTTCTTTAGAGTGCATAGGGAAGAATGATTATGGGAATAGAGAAAACCAGGTAAATGATAAAATGAGGCAGGAGTAACAAAATGTGCCAGAATATATGTGTAATTGTAGGGCTTTAATTATCCTACCAAGCGCTGTTACATAAATAATTCTAGTATTATAAATATTCACTACTAATTTAGCTAGAAGTTACAGTTAGTCTGATGGGCTTAGGGTAGGAGGAAGAGTAGTGGAACTAAAGTTCAATTAATAGTGGTAAGAATTCAGTGCAGTAATCCAAATAAAGTCACAAATGTGTGCATATAATATATATGAATGCAGTATCTATGAACATATCTGAAGTAAATGTCTGGACGAAGTTCCCAGAAGAGTTGGAAGTTATTTTGTGAAAGAATAAAGATAAATGAAGAGAGTTGGTGCTCAAGGCATTTGTATTTTTTTTATATTAAAAACTTTTATGTTAGATATATGGGTCCTTTGCCTATCTGTATATGGACATGTATATGTACCACATACATGTCCAATGCCATCAAAGGCCAGAAAAAGGCACCAAATACCCTGGATATGGAATTATAGACATATTTGAGCTGCCATGTAGGTGCAGGGAATGAAGGGGGGAGTGTCTCTGCAAGAGTAACCAGTGCTTTTAACCACTAGGTTGTGTATTATTTTGAAACAATGTCTAACCTAAACTCTGTATTCTTTTGAAACAAAGTCTAACCATCCTTAGTTAGGTTGCTTAGACTGGCAACTACCCTGAACTATTACTTCAGTTACTTTTTCATTACTGAAAGCAAAATACTTAAGAGAGGTCAGATTCATTTTAGATATGTTGTTCAGAGCCCATGTACTTAGATTAGACAGAACATCATGACCACTGTAGCTGGGGTACAGAAGCTTATTTGCCTTGTGATAGACATGTAAAGAAAGGGAACTGTGAACAGGCTCAGTCAAGATATGAGCACATTCCTAGTAACTTGCTTATTCTCAAGTGTCCTAATATACAGTCGTGTTCTGGATCCATCAAGGAATTAGCCATGGATTAAATTAGAGTGATTGTAATCTAGTTGTCTCTGGAGATGCCATCACAAACATATCCAAAGCTGTACTCAAGTATACTTATCTCCTAAGTACATACTAACCCAAGCAAGTTGACTAGTTTGCAGTCTCCCACTTCTCTGTCACAGGCTGTTAGGGCATCTTAAGTGTTGTTCTGAGGAGAAGCTTCATGGCCGCTACCTTTGGGAGCTTATAGGTTAAAAAAGGCATATATATTTTAGTCAGTTTCTTTTCTTGGTGGAGAATATAATCTAGGCCACAGCATTTGGTAGTTACCCTTAAACTGATACCTTTAAAATGTAAGCCTAATGAGGTCTGGGATTTTTCTCATTTTATTTATCGATGGACTGGAACTCAGCACCTGTGGAATGAAGCCTATTTCTTGAGTTATTTCAGCCTCGTTGTGTGGGTATTGAGCTCTTTAGGAATATAGGTACATAAACAATTAGAATAAGTATGAAATCAGATTCTCTCTATGTGGTGCCCAGAAAGGAGAGTCTTCTCTTCGCCGAGAGATAATTGTGAAAGTGCTTTCAAAAGAGCTGATTTTCTGAGCTTAGTGTTGTAACTTAACAGACTGTTTTTCCCCACCAGAATGGGTATTAAGTGTGAGTTGTATTTTTTTTGAAACCTGCATATATCATTTGTTCCTGTTCTTGTAACCATATGTTATAATTAGCTATTACTAATCATGTAGACTTAGGAAAACTTAAGTGTTTCCATGAAGACCATATCAAATGCTTTGGGATGAGTGTTTCAAAGTATATTAATTTCATATATAAAAGTACCATAATGATATTGTTTTATATAATATACACTAATATTTTTGCCTTAAAATTATTTTATATCTATGGGTGTTTTATCTGCATGGTATATCCATATTCCGGTTGTATGTTTGGTGCCTATAAAAGGCCAAAAGGGGGACAGGATCCCCTCGAACTGGAGTTATAGTCAGTTATAAGGTGCTCTGTGGGGCCGAGAATCTGATCCAGGTCCTCTGGGAGACTAGCTTAAGTTGTTAAGTGTTCTTAACAACTGAACCATCTCTCCAACCCACATACCAATAGCTTTTTTAAGTTCTTACCATACTTTAAAAATTACCAATGGAAATGGTCAAGAATGCTACTGTCAGCCAGGCAGTGGTGGTGCATGCCTTTAATCCCAGCACTGGGGAGGCAGAGGCAGGCAGATTTCTGAGTTCGAGGCCAGCCTGGCCTACAGAGTGAGTTCCAGGACAGCCAGGGACTATACAGAGAAACCCTGTCTCGAAAAACAAAAACAAAAACAAAAACAAAAACAAAAACAAAAAAAAAAGAATGCTACTGTCATAGCTTTGCTTATAAACCACAGGTCTAGTACTGTACTCCAAGAACCAAATAAAGGTTCATTTAAATTCAAATGAAGTACTTGGGTATGTTTATCGATTTTTTTTTTTATGAATCCTTGATATATGTGGCTTTCCCCCCTCTAATCACCTAGTCCTGATCATTACTTACTAGTTAAGAGAGCCTCTACTGTATTATTACAAGTTACTACTAATAGTAAAATGTGATCTTTCACTGTTTATTCATTTGGGTATTTATGGAATGTTTATTCTGTAGAGGCACTCTGCACAGCTCCAGAACACAGGTGATAGAGCGTCTCTTTGTGAAGAGCTCACCATTCAATGACTTGTTCCTGAATCAAAATGATTAACAGTTGTAGAATAGTTATCAAAATAACTAGTCTCAAAATATTTTAGTCTTTGTGATGAAGGCCAAAGCCACAGTTACCTGTAGAGTGTTGGGCCTTAACCCCAGCTTATACCCTGAATAAACTGAAAAAATTTTGAAAAACATTGCATCTAGGATCCTGTTGAATGTGATTTTCTGGGAGGGGGTCAGAAATGCAGAAATACTTAAGAATAGGCAGGATAACTGTAGTTAAGGTCGTTGACAATGCCCAAACTAGATCTGACGATTTCAAGGTGATTTGACATGGCATTCTTCCTGAATTCTGTCTACTGTGCTGAGTTTGTCAACATTAATGAGTTATTGAAATCTTCCTAGAGAACAAAGTTTACATACTATAACATTAAGGGATTAGTATGATATTAATACTTTGGTTTCCAGCTTTTCCTTTGAGAAAAAAAAATTCAAAGGGTAAGTTGACATATAGGTAGAAATTTGCAACTTTAACCAAAGTGTTTTAGCTTTCAGAAATGTTTATGGTTCAGAAGCTTTATTACTGACATTTTATATCTATCTATATACATATAGATAGAGATAGAGATATGTAGATATATGCATATATATTATATATGTTATTTTCTTTAAACCCAAGGCTTATATGAAACACTGGGGTTCTTTATCCTTAAATCAAAAGTAACTTGTAGTCATTCTGTGTGGTGAGCAAAGACTAACTGATGATAAAAGGCAATACAACAGCTTGCAATAGAGCCTTCTTCATCTCTCCTCCTCTTAATTTGAATTTTTTGAGATGTCTCATTATGCAACCCAGTCTGCCTGGAACTTGCAGCAGTCTCCTGCCTCTGTTTCCTGAGTTTTGGGATAACAGGTGTGCACTACCACACCCTGTGAAGTAAGAACTTTTAAGGTTGTGTCCATATGCTTCTGTTGGCATTGCAGGTGTGACTCATGTATAGGTTTTCTTCTGTGTTCTTTTGAAACACAGTTGCACATTTATGCTTTGCTACATGTACCACTCAAAAGATGGCAGAGTATTCTCTTTCTTTAGGTATGTATTTTCCTTGTACTGATACTTTCCAGATCTATGCGTATACCAGAAGAGATTATAACTCCGGTGTCTCTGAGAGAGAATCTAGTGTTGTGAAGCCAAGTATGTATCAGATCATGAAACCAAATTCTATAATACACATTTTATCTAATTATGAATTTTGGATCAAAGAGGCAATCTAAATAGTTTAGTTCTGCTCATAGAATAACATCACTTTGAAACAGGCCCCAGAGTCAAGACACAGTGAGGGTTTTACCATGTGTAGCACAACCTTCTTTTATTCTTGATTTGCCCCGGTGTGAGAATTTGCCTTCTGCACCCCCAGTGCATTTGTGTGCTCATGAGCACTTTCTGCTTCTTGAAGGTGGGATTGCTCACTTCCCTTTCTAAGATTGGGTTGTTTATCCCTTATGGTGAGCAGCATGGTGATACTGTCTGGGAAATTAACACTGGAGAAAGGGAAAGGGAAGCACTTGCTAGTTTGTGAGGCATTGAACTGCTTTGATAAAGATTCCAGAGCCCTACCAGGGTAAATATTGAGAGAGTGGTAAACAGCGTTACCTCATGAGTACTAGCAGGAAGGAGCAATTTAGCCCCTTAGTTAGTATCTTATTCTTTCTACCCCTTCCTTCTGTTTAGGTAAACTAGAAATGACTCCTGTGTAGTGCTTAGCAGTTTGAGAAGTTTGCAAAGTAAAAAAAACATGCCCTCTACCCAGAGTTCAGGAACCAGTAGTACGGTTGAATTATTTGGCTGAAGAATTTTCTGGTTTCTAGTAATAGAAGCTCAAGTCAACATTATTGAAGCAAAAGGAATTCTTTGGCTTATGTAGCTAGCAAGTTTGAGGATGTGGCGGGTCTCAGGCATGAGTGAAATGTGCAGTCTTTTCTCCTTGGCATCATGGGCAGTGCACAGACTAAGCCTGTACTAGCAGGTTGGCTCTAGCAGTTGTAGGCTTGAACTTGCTTTTTTTTTTTTTCTGCCAGCACTTCCTGTCCCTAGAAGTGCCAGCCTGAGACATGGGTATGACTTTCAGGTCCATTCTTGAGCCAAACTTTGTTCACTGTGGTCTGGGGACCACAGTCTCTTTATCAGCTATGCTCAGCCATGTGCCACCCCTGAAGCAGGGCTTGGGTGTTTACTGTTATATTTATTGTTATCCTGGGAGCAACTAGGGAGGCTGCCTTAGCTTTGGAGTTTTCTAGTAGCTGGAAACAACATTGTGGAGAAATAGGCTTGATATTGCCATTTGTAGATTCTTTTCTGTGTTCCCAATATCACATTAGACTCCTGACTTCTGAGCAAGAAGATTTTTTTCATTTACTCTTTCCAGCATGTTTCTCCCCTCTGATCACATTCCTTTCAGTTTCTTGGTGAAAATGTATTGTTTCATCTAATCTCTGCCTTTTTTGCATATATTCTGCTCTGAAGTGCGTTGGAGAGCACATTCCGCCATTGAGGCATAACTACCATTCTCTTCTTTCAAGGACTGTCCTGCTGCAGAGCTTAATATATCAGATTAACAAGAACTTCCAATTTCCTGGTGTAGATAAGAAGCCTTGTCTCTAAAGAGCAGAGTGGGAGGACAGTGTCTCAGGTTCAGCTGAGTATCTCTGGAGCATGAAAAGCCTGGACATTGGAATGTGGGTTTAGAGACTTTCTATAAACACTACTGTGGTGGCTGTGGGAATAGAGGCAGCAGCTAAGTTTCATTCTGTCACCAGAATTTAAAAAAAAAAAAAAAAAGGCCTGACTGTATTTTAGGCCCCTAAGCCACAGTCAAATGACATGCCACCTGCTGACCTAACCCATTTCATTCTGGTACTAGGATTTCCAAAGCAATTTGCTCAGTTGCAATTGACTATTTACTATTGAAAACAACAATGATTAGATCTAATGTTAGAAATCATACATTTTATTACAAATTAAAACTTTTAAAGATAAAGTTAATCCTTTTGGAAAAGAGATCATTTTAGTATGGTGTGAATCCCTCAGAGACTAGCTGTACTTTTAGAAAACCGCCTTTCAACACTTTCTAAGAAGGACAGACTGCTGATGAGACAGACCCAAGGCAGCAGAAACTAAGTGCAGTAGGGAACTAGGCACTATGTTTATCTTTAGGCAAATTTTGCTTTTTATTAGGGGAAAACAAAATGTATACCTTGCTAGGGATGAACTCGTGTTAATCCAAAGGCTGCTTATCTGGTGAATGGAACAGAGGGTGTGTGCTGTTGCAGTCCTGTGCACTCAGGCTCTGGACAGAATGCCCTCGTTTCAGAGTATGCCGCAAGACCATCTGTGGGTGGCTTCTTTCTCCTTTAGTTTTAATTTCAAGAATACCATTTTCCCTTCATCAGAATGAAACAGGACAATTAAAACTTCCAAATTAGTTTCAGAACTTGGACTGTGGTCTTGAATATTGTGCCTAATAGTCACCTATAGAACTGCCGCTGACAAGGTAGAGTTGTAGAAGCACGGGCCTCCCATTTGTTCCAGAGATTCTGACATCAGCAAGTACCAAGCTGGAAGAATGTAGGTCTGCTTCCAGTTCCAACCCTCTTCTAATTCTTGTTGCTCTCATGACTCTCCAGCTGTGGAATTTGCTTCCCTGCATGAGCTGCTCAGAAGCCCGCTCTCCTGCTCTGCTCAACAGGCTCGCAGTCAGCAGAACAGGCAGTCTCACTGATCAGCACACCACTCTGTTGATCAAAGGAAGTCAACCACTTTTCCTCATCAAGATCCAGCAGGATCAGTCACTATGACTCCTCTTCTCTTGCGGAGCAAGGCCGCTGGGAAGCTCCTGGCAGTGTGAGACTGTGTGCAGAGAGCATGTCTGTCCCCTCTGCCTTGCCTGTGGCCAGGCCAAGACAAGGTGGTGAGAAGCAAACAACATCCAGAACCTTTCCTTTCTGAAGCTGTGAGCGATGCGTTTCTTTTTGGTGGCAGTCCCTAGTGGCAGCCCTTACATTTCTTGGGGAAAAAACTTAATATTTGTTTTAATTATATAAGAGCAGAGCCCCTCAGCAAATTGAGCATGTGGTGACTACATAAAATATATGATAGAATATGGTTTTACTTTGAGTTAGTCACAGGTCTGGTAAATTATAAAATTTCAACAGTCACTTTTTTTTAATGCTTAATCTTGTCATTATGTTCCCTTTTGTAATTTGCTGGG